>NC_092145.1:152795501-153437376 GCF_043159975.1 Macaca nemestrina
TATTTATGGTGATGGGGGTGTAAAAAAAAATCGACTGCAGCTGGGCACAGAGGCTCACACCTGTAATCCCAGCACTTTGGGAGTCCAAGGTGGGTGGATCACTTGAGTGCAGGAGTTCGAGACCAGCCTGACCAACATGGGGAAACCCTGACTTTACTAAAAACACAAAAATTTGCGGGCGTGGTGGTGCGTGCCCATAATCCCAGCTACTCGGGAGGCTGAGGCAGGAGAATCGCTTGAACCTGGGAGGTGGAGGTTGCAGTGAGCCAAGATTGCGCCAGTGCACTCCAGCCTGGTGACAGAGTAAGACTCCATCTCAAAAAATAAAATAAAATAAAATAAAACTGATTGTGCTGCCAGTCTTCTAAAACAATGCATACAATTATGTGTAGCACATAATACTTGATAATAAACAACTACATTACTAGTTTACATATTTATTATACTATATACTTTTACTATTATTTTAAAGTGTATTGCATATATATATAAATTGTAAAACAACAGCAGGCAGGTCCTTCAGAAGGTGTTGTAGAAAAAGGCAATGTTATCATTGGAGATGACAGCTCCATGTCCCTGAAGATCTTCCACTGGGACCATATGTGGAGGTGGAAAGCACTGATATTGATGGCCCTGACTCTTGTGTAGGCCTAGGCTACTGGGTGTATTTGTGTCTTCATTTTTCACAAAAAAATTAAAAAGTAAAAAAATAAACAAATTTAAAAGTAGAAAAATCTTGTATGATAGAATAAGGATATAAAGAAAAATATATTTTTGTACAACCATCGATGTGTGTTTTAAGCTAAGTGCTATTACAAGAGTCAAAAAGTTTTCAAAAATCTAAAAGCTTATAAAGTAAAAAAGTTACAGTAAGCTGAGGTTAATTTATTAAAGACATTTAAAAATAAATTTAGTGGGGCCTAAGTGTACAGTGTTTATAAAGTCTGCAGTATTATACAGTAATGGCCTTCACATTCACTCACCACTCACTAACTCACCCAGAGCAACTCCCAAGTCTGCAAGCTCCATTCATGGTTTCATGGTCAGTGCCCTACACAGGTGTACCATTTTTTATCTTTTATACTGTATTTTTATTGTACCATTTCCATGTTTAAATTTATTTAGATACATAAATACTTATGTTGAGTTAGTATTCAGTACTTCCTATAGTATTCAGTACAATATCATGCTGTAGAAGTTTACAGCTTTGTTAGAACAGGCTATATACCATGTAGCCTACATGTGTGGTAGGTTACACCATCTAGGTTTATTTACCTATAACCTATGATATTTGAATAACAATGCAATCACCTAAGGAAATATTTCTCAGAACTTATCCCATCATTAAGTGACACATGACTGTATGTTGTGTAATGGCTTTGGAACTGTAACAAGTTATAAGATCTTTTCCTGAAAGTCACATCCAGCAAAAATACATGCTGGATTTTAATTCCAGTGCCATCCAAATTAGTTACTGTAGAATCCTTCAAAACTCTTGACATATATGTCCCTTAAAAGACAAGCACATTTGGTTGCTGTCTTAAAAAAAAAAAAGAAAGAAAGAAAGAAGTAAAAGAAAAAATAGTAGTTCTAGGGTCATGTTCAGTTAGCTAAAAGTAAAAACTGAAAATATAATGAAATATTTAAAATGTCATATGACCTGTGCATGTTGAAGCCATCACTTAACAAAGAATTCAGATTTTATCACATCAACACAAAATGGTACAACTCAAGTTACAGGAGAAAGAATCACAATTCAATTATAATCACTTTGCTTTAGCAACTACATCATGTCTCTATAACACAAGCTCTTATTCCGAGGGTTGGCATTTTCCCTGATGGAAATGCAGTGCAGCTGAAAAAGAACCTTCTGAATTACAATGACATCCCAATGTATGCATCCAAGGGGAAATGAGCACACGGACTTTCAGATGCAGTATGCCAGTTTCCAGAAATCACAATTATCGTTCACGCTGTCAGCCAAAATGTATCTGACAAACATACGATCCACACGATCATACATTATCCCTTAACAGCCATAAGTAGATTTATGTTTTACTTCAATAAGAATCTGGAACCAAACCAGTTCAGAAAAAGTATTTCGTTTGATATGGTGCTATATTAAGTAAATTTCATTTATTTTCAACACTATTGAAATACGATAATGCCATATTGATTATACTTCTCATATCTAATTGGTATCACTTCTCCTCTCCAGTCACCAGCTGACCTCTTGCCCTTCCTTAATCTCCCCTGTTTGTTCATCAATTCCTGGCCCTCGGTCATGCTCCTCTTTCCATCTTCCCACTTCTTCTAACATTTTCCTTTACAGAATAAATAACCTATGATGACTTTATTGCTTTGACCATTGGTATCTCCAAACACTGACTGCTCCACACATTTCCTACCTTTGTTTTTGTCATCACTTGGGATGCCTTCATCTCACACATCTTAACATCAAATGTTCCTGTCTCTGGCCATGAGTGCTCCTTTTGCTCTAGTTCATGTCCTCATGCACCTTTTTTGTTGTTGTTGTTGTTTGTTTGTTTTTGAGACATTGTCTCACTCTTTTGCCCAGACTGGAGTGCAGTGGCACAATCACAGCTCACTGCATCCTTGACCTCCCCTGGCTCAGGTGATCCTCCCATCTCAGCCTTCCAAATAGCTGGGGCTACGGGCATGCACCACAATGGCGGGTCTCCAGCTCTTCTGCCTTACATATCATCCATCTCCTATCTCCATTTCTTCAGGTATCCAGCTAAATGTGTTCAGCTAGTGAGGTCCAGTGTTTACCATACCATCTTCCCATCAAAAGTTCATTCCTGGGTCATACTTAATAAACTTTTTACTATAAACAGTTTTGGATTTACAAAAAAAGTTGCAAGAACATTACAGAAAGTCCTTGTATACCACATAAGAAGACTTCCCTATTGTTAACATCTTACATTAGTCTGGTACATTTGCCACAAATAATGAACTGATAGTGATACATTATCATGAACTAAAGTCCATAATGTACTTGAATTTACATACTTTTTTCCTAATATCCCTTGATGGAGGATCTCAACCCGGATATTACATTACGTTCATTTTTTTTCCATCTTTTGTTTTCAATGTTCTGCTGAACATTACATTTAACAGTCATGTTTTTTAAGTCTCCTTTAGACCATAATGGTTTCTCAGACCTTCTGTTTTTGATGACCTCGAGGGCTTTGAGGAATACTGGTTGGCAGACTGTCCTTCCATTTGGATTCTTCCAGTGTTTTCCTCATGACTAGACTGGGGTTATGGCTATTTGGGAAGAAGACCACAGAGGTGGTGTTTCCTTCTAATCACATCATGTCATGGGTACATACTGTCAATTTGACTTGTCACTTTCGATGTTGACCTGATCACCTGGCTGATCGAGTGTTTGTCAAGTTTCTCTACTATAAACATTACTCTTTTTCTGTTATTTTTGAAGGACTTTTTTAACAGTAAGTAAGTATTGATTTTAGGTTATCTGAATAACTTGTGAAATTTTCTACATCTATATATGTGTTGCATGAGTTCTCATTTGGGCAAATGAGGGAGCACACCTTCAAGTTTATATTGGGATTGTGTAGAACAGTGAGAGGATAAACACAGAGAAATCAAGCATTCCCAAGGAGGAGGAAGTTGGAGTGACCAAGAAAATAGAAGCATCTATTTTGGGATTGAAGAAGTATCCTGAGCTCAACATGGAATAGTGCATTAAGTGGACAGAGAGTTACATGCTGTATTAGTTGGGAAACATGTTAAGCTGCTGTAACAAAAAGACCCTAAAATATAATGGTTCAAATAGGAGAGAAGTTTTCTTCTCTTTCGTGCAACAGATGGAAGTAGATGGCCAAGGATGGAAAGGATAGCCTTGTTATCTTTAATACATGGCTTAAGACCATTGAGTTTAAGTCCGTTGTTCTACTTAACCAACAGGAAGGAAGAAATAATAGAATGCATTTGTCTTCATTTCTCAAGGATGAGAGACAGACCTTGTTCATGTCATCACCATTGGTCATGATTACTTTGTAGCTGTATGTGGTCATGTGACTAAGTTCTCTGGCCTGGACTTGGTCACATGACCATGTACAGCTACAAAGTAGTCAGGGCACTGTAGGGACTAACCGGATGTCCATATGCTTGCTAAAACCTGGTACAGCTTATGTGAATAAAAGTATCTAGAAGAGAGTGGATACTGGGAGAATAAATACTGGTCAAAATAGACCAAACCTTTAACTGAATGTCTGGTGGTAGGCTGTGTGTTATTCATTCCAATAAAAAGATGGCATCTGAACCAAAGCTGCAAATAGATTCAGCATCTTGTTGAGTTTACTAAACTACATCATTCTCCAAGTGTCTTCCATCAACTACACATCTCGAACGGGGGAGTCCAATGGAGCTGTGATGGAAAACAACACATTTGAAATTTTCCAGTTTTAATAGTAACACTGATCTCTGCAATTCTCCCCAGGAATGCAATATCACATTTGTTCAAGTATCTTAGTAGGGAAGCCAGATCTTTAGACTTCTACTTAATTATTTCTATTATAAAAATCTTTACTGCATGGGTGATGGGGTCATATGGGTACATATTCCCAGTTGCTGACTGTATCAGCTATGTTCCAACTGTGCCCTCAGGTCTTTGGAAAATAACGACAGGGTGCGTTTTCAGATATGCCCAACAGACTGACCCCTAAACTCCATTTTTTTACCTGATTCTTAGAATCCATGACTGATTGCATTCTGGGGCCCAATAGTTAGAATCGACGCAGAAGGAATTGAAAGTGAAGTATATTCTCCTCTTGTAGTTATCAGACACTCACGTCAGCACTGCCAGCCCTTTGGTGTAAAGCTAGGAGGAGGATTTGTAATTCAGGCACGCAATGTCATCTCAGATACCTGGTTTGGGTTACCTGGTTTCCCCTTCATGCAAAGGGTGATGCAGATGTGAACAGGCTTAGGTCTTGAGATAAACAGAGAGAGTAAGGCTACATTTATACTGACCCAGATCTTTTATTCATGATACCTAATTTGCTTCATGGGCACAGAACAAGTAGGCTAGTCATAAGATTTCCAAACTCTTTAACACAAAAAAAGTAAAAAGAGGGAGAAATGGCAGGTAAATGATGAGCTGATCTAATACGGTGCCTAACACCAATTAGAAACACAGAAAATCAATAGATCTTTCCTTTATACAATGCTTAAGTTTGCACCATTTTTATCTAACCATGTAGATTCTTTGTACTCAGCAAAGGCAACCCTTTGAAATTGTGCTGACATAATTGAATTCAAGAGTCTACTGTTGATGCTAGCCTTAAAAATATGCCATTGATAAATCATAGTTATGTCTGAGTCTGCTGCATTCAATATGAACAGAAGACACTGCTTCATGAAGAAGAATATTCATTAAGAATTTTGAATTATCTGAAAATTATGAAATGTTTTATTAAAGGGATTAGAGATAAACTACATAAATTCAGTGTGTTTTTATCATTTGCTCATCTAATGATAAATATGGAAGTATATACAGGAAAACATATATGTAATTTTCTGAGATCAGGACAAAATGCAACTAATGATAAACATTTCCATTTTCCAAATTGACTTGTGAATTTCAAAACTAAACTGACAGTTAAACTGAATTTTATAGAATAATAAATTAAAATTGTCTTAACTTTTAAAAAGTCTGAAATAAATACATGGATCTTGACAATTTGCTCAATTTATTAAAATAGTGTTTTGGATATGTTGAATACATTTCACCTTATATTTAGTCTAATTAGAAATAAACAACTTGATTGTGAAAAAAATAGGGAGGTCTTTGTTCTGTTATATAAGAAAAATTAATTCTTATTTAACAAACATCAAAATCGTGTTTCCTGTATGTATGCATAGCAAAATATTTAAATGCAAGCAGTGCTTCTCACAACCTAAGTGCCATGAGGCCAGATTCAATTTAGTTTTAAGATTCTCTGCAGCATTAACAGCATGCTAAGCATTTCATTGCTATAGATTTGCACCATTTTAATGTTTCTATTTTTTTTCTTGCTAATAATTAAGTTCCAATAAAATTGCTAGTCAAGTAAATGCCATGTGAGTGCTGCAAGGCTGACGAATGACATTAAGTAATTCTGGCTAGTGAGGCACTAAAGGATGACCAACCACAAAGGAATTCAGGCTAGTTCACTGGAAGGGCTGATCCTTTCTCAGGGGGATAAACACAAGGCAAAGCGTTCAGAAATAAATAGTGTAAACAGCACCGTGTAAACAGCAAGGGCTTTAACATATGAAGCCAACATGGCTGACTGAAGAGCTGGAGAGGAAACCTTTCCTTAGGACATCCTGAGGGTTCCTGCTGCCACCTGTGCCTCTCTCAACCATGGAAATCAAGGGCTTCTTTTTCTTTCTTCCATGACTGGAGTTGGGTTCACTCACCTGAAACAACCTTTCCTACCTTATTACTGTGGTGTCTAATTAGCCGTCTATCGAGAGCATGTTTTCTTTTTATGGTTAAATGTTTGTTATCTATAAAAACTGACCTGGGGGAGAAGAAATCTTTTTCTTCCTATATTGGTATAATCAGAGAATGTTATGCCTGAATTTAATTGTGGTTAAGATCATGCAACTGACAGCTTTGGTATCTGCTGATATAAAACTCCAGAATGGTTTTAATTATTAATCCTAAGGTTTTTATCACTTGCAGAAATAAACATGCAAGCAGTAAGTCAGCACATATAATTTTTCTGTTTAAATCTCAATTAGGAAAAACGTCCCAATGTATTATTTTACAAACGTGAACCAAAAGACTTCTTTTAACTTCTTGGTTTGCCTTATTTTCACATCAAGTTGTGTATAATTGTCCCTGTGTCTATATAAGACTCATATAAAGGCCATTTAATTGAGAAATTAGTAGATACTGCCTTTTAAATTGAACTTATCATGAAGTTTAAATCTATCGCCTGAGGATAGCATTGAAAATAGTAGGAAAAATCACTGACTTTGTTATTAGTGTCTAAATAAGCATTCCTCCAGGCGCAGGTGTCAGTGGTGTTGTATCTCATTCCACCACATAGATAATTCAGTCCATTGGGTGCCTATTCGATACCCTCAACATTAAATTTTCCTGTCTTCTCAAACCTATTGATTAAATACATTCTGTATAACTTTATTTTTCTTTCACTTAAATTATTCTGTCAGAGTCTACTTTTTAAATTACTCAGTTTTAATAGCATTTGAAACTAAAACTCAAAGATTTTCCTTGTAACATTTTGCAAAGTTATAAGTTTGCATAGTTAGATAAATAATGTTTTGCAAAGTTAAAAATAATTGAATTACACATGCTTACAATTTCTATTTGGAATTTTATCAATTACCATTCATCCTCTGGCTTAGAGAAATAATTATCCTCTGTCCACCTTGTTATAACATTACTTGAGCATAACCCTCCAAGGGTTTCAAGGGCGTACTGATCAGGAGTTCAACCTTGCCACATTCTATCTGCTTTTGTCAACAGACTTGGTAGATAGTCCCCACTAGAAAAGGCACTCACTAGCATTTCTGGGAGAATTATGGGAACCATGGCTTTTCTTTACCAGAATATTTGCTGTTCGCTATTGTCTTTGTCTGTTGTACATCCAAACTAAAACAGCCTTTGTCTTTTACTGTGTATGGTAGGCATAATAAAGACCCCTAAATATGTCCCCATCCTAATCCCTACATCCTGCAAATGTTTTCTTACGTGACAAAAGGGAGTATGCAGGTGTGATTAAGTTAAGGATCCTGAGATGGGAGATGATCTTGGATTAGCCCATTCTGCCAATGTAATCACAAGGTCCTTGTAAGTGAAAGAGGGAGGCAGGAAAGGGTGAAAGTCAGAGAGAGATTTGAAGATGCTATTCTGCTTACTTTGGTAGAGGAAGGAGCCATAAGCCCGGAGATGCAAATGGCTATAGAAGCTGGAAAAAGCAAATAAACGAAATCTCCCTTCAAGCCTCCAGAAGAAATTATACCTGGCAGACACCTTGATTTTAGCACAGTGGGAGTTTTCACCTCCAGCACCATAAGATAATGACTTTGTGTTATTTTAAGCCACTAAGCTTGTGATACTTTGTTATAGCAGTGATGAGACACTGATACACTGGGCACTGCTAGCTACAGAGTTGAACACGTTGCTTTTCCTATAAATTTCCTTAGACTTTTACTTGATGAATTGATTTATTTAATTAGTTTTTGTCTAAGTTCTCATTAAAAATGAAATTTCTCTGAACAAGAAGGCACATACAATTTGAGAAGAGATATATGAGATCCACTAATACAAACTCTATAATACAGATTTTAGAGTCAGATCCAAAAGTTTTTTTTTAAACAGTTTCTTTAGTTCCAGTTCCAATTCTCAAGTGCAAAACTCACCACCATTTCTGCTTTTATTTCTTTAGTGATTACCTCCATATTACCAAATGATTCCTTTCTACTGATACTTTTAAAATTTTATCAACTCCATATAATGATCTGCTGTTATGATACATGAAAGTACTCACAGTACCTTCCTCTCTTCTTATCCCATTTTTTAATAATTATATCACTATTTAGACTTTCACTGTTGGTTGCTGTTATGAGTTAAACTGTGAACATCAAAAATCCATATGTTGGAGTCCTAATTCCTATTAGCTCAGAATGTAACCTTATTTGGAGACAGGGTCATTACAGAGGTAACCAGGTTAAAAAGAGGTCATTAGGATGAGTCCTAATCCACCAGGACTGATGTCCTTCTAAGAGGGGGAAATCTCGTCACTGAGACAGACATGCATGAGGCAAGAGGATGTGAAGGGACAGGAAGAATGCCATGTGCAGATGAAGACAGACATGAAGTTGATGCATCTACCAGCCAAGGAATGTCAAACGTTGCAAGCAAACCATGAGAAGCTAGGAGAGAGTCGGGAAATATATTCATTCTCATCGCCCTCAGAAGGAACCAGCCCCCACCAACACCCGAGATTTCAAGCCTCAAGAACTGTGAGACAATACATTTCTGTTGTGTTACTTGGTTAAGGCAGCCCTAGTAAATGAATACAGTAACCTTTATAACGCAGAATAACCTATATTACGAGACCAACTTTCTTGCTTTGTTGTATCAGAGCAAAAAGGACACAGGAGTCTGGGAAGAGAAGAGGAGTTTGGATTTATCATCCTATCCATTGTCTGCTCATTTAGGCTGGAACATGGAGAGGACACCATCTGGCTGACACAGACACCTAAGAGGGCTGCCCTCTGCCTCACAGGCCTTTACTCACCTCATTCAACTGGGAGAAAAGACAAGAAAAAAACAAGCCAAGAGCAGAAAGAGAAGAGCAAAGGCTGAGGGCACCCTTGGCTTCCAGCTCCCCCTACCCCTGCCATAGCCTTGCCTGTGACCCTGTCCTATCCACGTCCTCCATCCTAGGGAAGGAGTCAGGGAGTTGGCAGAGAGGACAGAAGAGTTCGCCTTGGAGTATATATTAAGAGGTCAATATACAGCTCTTCTTTGACTCCTGCCCTACTATTCTGAATGTCTTAACACCCTTACAATTGAAAATACATTCCCTTATGGAGAACACATTATTTTTATATCCCTAGTTTCTAACACGGATACACAAACAGTGAAGCACAAAGCAGGCCCTTAATCAACATTTCCTAAATTAATGGAGCATGTTTCCATTACTAACTCTAATCACTTGAATAAATACTGGTAGCATTTTTAAATAGTTAAACATACAGTCTCTATTGCAGTTGTCTGTTTTTACTATTCCCATGTCTCCATCTGCTGAAAATGGTAGCATCTCTGAATTTCTTAGTCCTTTGATTATAAATTCCTTCTGGAATATTGATAGAGAAATACATTGGGGTTTCCTGTGAAGGTCCTTAACCCTTACTCATAATTTCCTTATGGCCCTTCAGAAATCATTTTTATTTTTTATTTATTTTTATTTTTAATTTACCTGGATAATTTTTGGATTTTTAGTAGACACAGGGTTTCACCATGTTGGCCAGGCTGGTCTCAAACTCCTGGCCTCAAGCGATCTGCCAGCCTCAGCCTCCCAAAGTGCTGGGATTATAGGTGTGAGCCACTGTGCTCAGCCAGAAATCAGTTTTATTTGTCATTCAGATCAAATACATTGCAAATTTAGAGTGGGAGAGTTGCCATACTAAATATTTCATGCACATGATTTAGTAAGATCCACAGGGTAACAACAGTCACTGTCCCCATTTACATGTGCCCTCTAGAGCAGAGATGCTAAAGCACAGAGCCTTGGAGGGCAGACCTGAGGATTCCCACCTAGTCAGCCTCTAGACCCTATAATCCTAACCACCACTCTATGCTGTGCCTCCAACTTTATGCATGAACAAATGCCGTTAGTTTTAGGTAGTTATTACTATCCTTGTTGTATAGCGAGCACACTGAAATCCAGTGAGGTCAAGCGAGTAGGCATAGATCCCTCCAAGCAGAAACTGACACTGTCAGGATTCAGACTCTGCTTGCATAGGGATCCCATGACCTCCAATTTATGACTCTCAATTCCCACCTATATCTCTCCTGCATTTGTTTGTGCAGGTCTTTTCCTCCTCCTGAAGGTAACCTCTTTGAGGCTGAGCAGTGTGGAAAAGTTGATGGACCTGAGACAGGAATGATACAGGGTGGTCGCAGCAGAAAAGGAAATTTTAGGCAGCAGTCCCACATGATTAGCAAAAGGAAACAGCTGAAATAGCTGCATAAACTAGGGGCTGAGAAGAACCTACAAAATAGGATGTGGAACAAGCTGGCTAAAACCAACCAGGCCCAACAGGATGCTGGATTTGACCTAGGTTTCACATAGGACCTCATTATACACTCATTAACATACTACATCACACACCCACGAGCACCATGACAGATCTTGGAACGCCCATATTTGGTGTAAAACTGGGTGGCACCACAGTTCCGAGAAATCTCACCTTTTTCCAGAAATCTTCATGAATATTCCATCTCTTGGTTTAAGAAAGCCATAAAGGCAGCAGCCCCAAACTGTCCTGCATGACTCACTTTCTTGAGTACACTCACCTTTCTTCAGTGTGTACTTTTGCTTTGCAATAAATCTCCACATTTACACTATTTGTTTTTTAACTCTTCCTTAAATTTCTTCTCCTGATGGTCCCAAGAGCCTGGACACTGGCCAGGATTGAGGTCCCACCTGCTTTTGGGGACCTCCCATAGCCTACAGGTATCAGACTCAGCACCCAGGCATTTTCTTCCAGTTCATCAACTTGCAACAAGTGCAGCCACACAATACTATGGTTCTGAACGAAATCAAAATATTTCACCCAAAAATAGGGCTCCCTGATATAATGAGTATTTTGAATGAAAAGCCCTTAGAGATCAACAAGTGCTGCAAAAAACTTTTCTCCTATCTACATAAGGCTAGGACTCACCCACCAAGGAGAACAATTGTTCTTGCTCCTCTTCTATTATCTCCTTACCCATTACTGGAAAGATGACCAACATATTACCACACTGAACAGACCCTTTTTCCAGATGACTGTCTCTAAGAATCAGTTAAATTCCAAAGAAAACTATTTACAAGTTAATCCCTGTTTCCCATGTATTCATTCTCCCTAGTAATCATTTATTGTCCCACAATAGAATTCTTCCTCTCCCCCTCCCTTCACCTCTTTCACAAGGATCCAAGTCCCCACTCTTTCTGTAACCTCAGGATAGTGCATAAGCTTCAAACCTCATTGAGAGGTTGAGTCTTCATTGTGAAGACTCTTGTCTGTACACATTAAATATATTTGTATGCTTTTTCTCCTACTAATCAATTTGCCTCATGGCAGTGATTTTTCAGCAGACCTTTAGGAGCCAAGGATCTTAGCCTTCATAATTCAAAGGCATGAGATTGCTTTGCCAAACGCTTTCTGGGGAGGTTGTATTGTCATGGATAATACTGTTGTGGAAAGTGAACCTCATTGCTCTCTGATAACTGGGCAACTTGGCCCAAAAACACCTGGAAAAAAAATTTTTTTAAAAGGCCTATCTGTCCTAATCTTTTGCCTGACATGTTTTCACCCAGAACGGGAGCAGCATTTATTTGTATACTTGACTAAAGCACTTTAAACATGACTTGAATACTGTCTAAAACATACATTTTCACTCTCATCCCCAACTGGGTTTTTAGAAAAGAATAACACCTTTGAAAAGTATCAGTGATAGCTATTTGCAAGTAGGAGATGCATCAGATGAAACATTTTTTGATGATTTTTTTTTCTTCTTAACATCTGAGATGCTAATACCTCAGAGAGCTCTCCTAAGCATTTGGTTTTGAACATATGATTTGCTTTGCCCAGAAGATTTCATTTGATGTTTGGTACTCATCGGTAAAGCACTTTAAACTTCAAAAGCACTTCAAAATCAGTTGACTTGCGTCTGAAATCTTTTGCATTTACACAGTATGAGTCACGGCACCCGAAAGAGTTGGCTGGAATCTTTCTCAATCCCTTTCACAAGGAAAGTCTGTGCAGCAACTCTCCTTAAGTCCTTGAGAATTTTTGCTGAAGTTTTAAAAATGGCTTTTAAACAAATGTCATTCAGCCTTCCATTAACTTTAACTTTTAAAAATAATTATTTTCTTAGCTTATCTATGGTTGAGCCAAACTTCAAACATAATTACAGTAAGTTATATTTCACTCTAATTTGTCTGAAATAGAAGTCAAGAAAATGGTTTTGTATTTTTAGAGACAACTAGTTACTGAAATCCAATGGACTTTAGGATTCAGTCCTGCTTTTCTAAATACAATTTTAAAATTATGAATATTTGACTGAGATTTAAAATCCCATCAAGTACTTTTAAGGAGAAATATCTGGGAATGCCAAAAGTCCTATGGGATTGTAAGAGTTTATGAATAAAAATGTAGTGGTAACTTGGGAGCGTAGAACAGAGGTAGAATGCATTAAATTTTTCATTCTGGGGCTCCCCTGTTTAATTAACAGCTAATGCCCTTGTCTCTTTGCCAGGTTTAATTGGTTGGAGTGAAATGAAACGCATTAGGAATAAAGAACTGTTTTTCTTGGATAAAGCTAAATCTTTGATCACAATTTCAACTCGTATTAAAATTAATTTAAAACAAATACCAGGCAGTGGCACCACAATCCTTTTTTGGATCTTTCAATCAATCAGAAAACCAAACAATTAAGCTTACTTTTTTAAAAATGAAAAACAAATTTCATTTTTTTACTACCTCAAAGAGGAAAGGTCTCCTTGTATCATCAGGCCCAATGCATTCTTTGTTTAATCATATGACTAAAAAGCTAATTATAGAGTCCTGCCTGTTTTCACTACCTTAAAGACAGACTTGAAAAATGGGGAAACCAGTCTAGCATAAGTTGTTCTGTTACAGCCTATGGAATTAGTCAGTATTTACAAATGATGGTGTCCTCATTCTTAAGTTTACGTCATCAACAAGTTCAAAAAAATCTAAGAAACACAAAAGTGTTACAGCCGGGCATGGTGGTGCATGCCTTTAGTTCCAGCTACTCGGGAGGCTGAGGCAGGAGAATCACTTGAACCCGGGAGACAGAGGTTAGAGTCAGCCTAGATTGCACCACTGCACTACAGCCTGGGCAACAGAGTGAGACTCTATCTCAAAAACAACAACAAAAACAAAAAAAACCAAAATATCTTTCAAACACCAACACTACTCAGTAAATCTTCACTGTAGTGTTTTCTGTCCCTTACAATATAAACCACTTCCTATTTTTTCCCTTTTGACCATAAATAATTTGAGAACATATCCACTTGGTTTTTAGAATATTGTGAAAATAAAGACCTAAGAGTTTTCAGTTTATAAACATGTGTTCATGGAACTGAAAATATTATCCTGGGTCACAGTGTTATGAAACAGTGACTTTGTATTGCCACAGTAGTAGGCGTAGGTCAGACGCTTTGAGGTATCTGTCTTAGTCGGCTAGGGCTGCTATTAAAAAAAAAAAAACCAACTAAAAAAAAAACTAACAAATGACAAAAAAATATATATATCTACTATAGACTGGGTGGCATAAACAACAGACATCTGAAAGTCCAAGATCAAGATTTCAGCTAAATCAGTTCCCAGTGAGTGCTCTCTTCCAAGTTTGCGGAGAGCCACTTCTCTATGTGTTCTCAAATGTTTAGTGTGGGGTGGGGAGAGAAAGAAAGAGACAGAGACAGAGAGCGAGACAGAAAGAAATCTTCTTCCTCTTCTTCTCAGCCACTAGTCCCATCATGAAGCTTGGGCCCTGTGATGGTTAATAGCGAGTGTCAACTTGATTGGCTTGAAGGATGCAAAGTATTGATCCTGGGTGTGTCTGTGAGGGTGTTGCCAAAGGAGATTAACATTTGAGTCAGTGGGTTGGGGAATGCAGACCCACCCTTAATCTAGTGGGCACAATCTAATCAGCTGCCAGGGTGGCTAGAATATAAAGCATGCAAAAAAACATGAAAAGACTAGAGTGGTCAAGCCTCCTAGCCTACAACTTTCTCCCATGCTGAATGCTTCCTGCCCTTGAACATCAGACTCCAAGTTCTTCAGTTTTAAGACTAGACTGGCTCTCCTTGCTCTTCAGCTTGCAGATGGCCTATTGTGGAACCTTGTGATCATGTGAGTTAATACTTAATAAACTCCCCTTCATACACATACATATATATCCTGTTAGTTCTGTTCCTCTAGAGAACCCTGAGTAATACAGATTTTGGTACCAGGAGTGGTTCTAGAGGAACAGAATATTAAGGATGGAGTTCTTCTGTTGGTTTTGGGGTTTCTGGAGTTGGCTGCTTAATATGATTAGACCCAAAAATGCAAAGGACTCTACTTCTAATAGTATGGAGAACACTGATAGTCTCTGGTGTGAAATGTTTAGAGAGTTATGCAAAATAAATGCATTTGACACTCCTGATTCACTGCTCATGAGAGGCAGGGAGTTTAGTGACTCTATAGATAACACCTTTGGCCATATGTGGAGAACCAAGGAACATAATGAAGCTGGTTGGTTGCTCCTAAGTTCAGTGGACAAAGTGATGAAAGAGAATGATGAACTCAGGGATTCTGTCTCCTGGCTTCAGAAGCAGATACCGAGCCACAAATTTGCTAAGATTGCCCTGAGTGAAAGTCTCATCAGATAAATTCTAAATGTAAATTAAGTTTAGTTTTGAAATTGGTTACATTGTAGGCCCAGTGTGCGGTTTGAAGTTCTCTCTGACCCATGGCCTTGCCTAGAGGAATATCACTTATCTTTCAAATTGGTTTGAATTTTAAACTCTGTCTAGAAACCTTTTAATCTTATATTTATATTTGGATAATATTTTCATGATAGAAAGTATCTAAATAGAAATATGTCTGTATCTATAGCACATTTTTAAAAAAATTTTTTTCCTTTAATTTTTAATTTTTAAAAATGTGTTACCATTAGCTCCTTTATACTTATACAATTCTGTGCTGGGAATACCTCCTGAGAAATGCATCTTTAGGTTATTTGGTCCTTGTGCAATCGTCTTAGAGGGCACATACCCATGTACATGTACAGGTGTGTTACATAGGTAAACTTGTGTCATGGTGCTTTGTTGTACAGATTGTTTCATCATCCAGGTACTAAGCCTAGTATCCATTAGTTATTTTTTCTGATCCCCTTCCTCCTCCAACCCTCCACCCTCTGAGAAGCCCCAGTGTCTGTTGTTCCCCTCTCTGTGTCCATGTGTTCTCATCATTTAGCTCCCACTTATAAGTGAGAACATGTGGAATTTGTTTCCTGTTCCTGCATTAGTTTGCTAAGGATAATGGCCTCCAGCTTCATCCATGTTCCTGCAAAGGACATGATCTTGTTCTATTTTATGGCTGCATAATATTCCATCATGTATATGTACCACATTTTCATTATCCAGTCTCTAATTGATGGGCGTTTAGGTTGATTCTATGTCTTTGTTATTGTGAATAGTGCTGCAATGAACATACATGTGCATGTGTCTTTATAATAGAACAATTTATATTCCTTTGCATATATACCCAGTAATGGGATTCCTGGGGCAAATGGTATTTCTGTCTTTATGTCTTTGAGGAGTCACCAAACTGTCTTCCACAATGATTGAAGTAAGTTATACTCCCATTGTGATGGTTAACACTGAGTGTCAACTGAACTGGACTGAAGGATGCAAAGCATTGATCCTGGGTGTGTTTGTGAGGGTGTTGCCAAAGGAGAATAACATTTGAGTCAGTGGGCTGGGAGAGATGGACCCACCCTTAATCTGAGTGGGCACTATCTAATCAGTTGCCACCATGGCTAGAATATAAAGCAGGCAGAAAAATGTGAAAAGACTAGACTGGCCTAGCCTCCCAGCCTACATCTTTCTCCCGTGATGGATGCTTCCTGCCCTCAAGCATCGGACTACAAGTTCTTTAGTTTTGGGACTTGGATTGCCTCTCCTTTCTCCTCGGCTTGCAGATGGTCTTGTGATCGTGTAAAGGGCCTTTTTATCATGTAAGTTAATACTTAATAAACTCCCCTTTATGTATACATCTATCCTATTAGTTCTGTTCCTCTAGAGAACCATAACTAATACAGGTCCTCATGAACTCATCTAACCCTTAACACCTCTCAATGGCCCCATCTCCAATACCATCATATTGGAGGTTAGGGCTTCAACATATGGATTTTTTGATGGTGGGGGTGGCACAATTCAGCACAGTTCAGTCCTCAGCCTCCCTGGTGTCTGGTCGGAAATCAGGGACTTGTGCCTGAATAAGGAAGGCAGTCTTTATTTAGAGCCCCTGATAATTCCAGAAACAAAACTTCAGTGTTCATGGTCCTTCACCTTGGAGAGAAGAGTCCCAGTGACAGGGGCGGGAGACAGAGCTGCCACTTTCAGCCGAGCACCCCCCAATGGGATGGAACTGGAATCAAGTATGTCCAATGTGGTCACCTAGACGTGGAAAGTGAGGAAAGTGTAAAGGAATAAAAAATCTTCCTGGGGGGTATAACAAACAATTTGATGTAAAGTAAAATATGGAGAAAGGGCTTCCATGGAGTTACCACACACAGAGGACAGAGAGAGGAATCTTCAGCAGGACATGTAAAGCAGAAAGAGACACGTGGAAGAAAAACCACATTCTGGAGAAAAAGCAGGATAAAAAGAAAGGAAATTGTAGGAATGAAAAGGAGCTGGGGTCAAAAGGCAAGCAAATGCAAGAAACCAGAAGGATGTGGCTTTGAAAATGCAGGCTGAAAAAATAAAATGGCTATGAAGAGAAAGAAAACAGGGAAGTGGTCAGTGAAGAATCAAGTGTGAGCATGGCAGTGGGGAAGGGACACTGAACGGAAAGATGGAATAAAGGACATAAATTGTTGAGAAAACATTCTAAAATGTTTCAGATTCAAGAAGGTCAACACTAGATTTAAACACCTGAAAAATTATTTATATTATCAATGATGTTATCAGCACTTGGAGATAACCAATGTTCTAAAGTCACAGGAATTGAATACCTGGTGTTCTCTACCACCTCTTGGTCTTATTGATCAGCCAATGGCATTGAAAAAATGATTTTAGTTTATTGAAAATTGCATAAGCAATGCCATATGTATGGCATCATTAAACTCAACCCACTTTCACGTTCAAGGTCTTTTATTCCTCATTTATTTGTCTTTCTCCTTGACTGCCTCTTTGTTCTCCTGATTTAAGAGGCACTACATGCTCATTATATGAAGCAGCTCTCAAGAGTACCTTGGGTTCTTTAGAGAAAAGGAACCAGTAAAGCTAATGAATATAAACCAATATGCTTTTTGGAGTTTGAAATGAAGCAAATGCATCAGTCACACGCACCCAGGTGGAGCACTAAAGATGAGGTTAAGTTCTTTCTACATCTATAAAACGTATGACACTCTTAATAGAAAGATTCTATTGAGACAGAAAATGAGGTTATTGTTTTAATGATTTGAGTAAGAACAAGCTAACTTAGCACAGCAATGTGCATTATAGTTTCTGCTGCATTCTTGCAAACATCAGCTCTCCTGCCTGCTGGTTCACTGACAGATACTTCATGCTCCCCTAGAGTCTTTGGTGGAATGTTTTCTAATTGCCTTACATATGATCCTTGATGTTTTCAATGTCTCACACTTCTAATCATTAAAAAAAGAGAAAAATAATGTCAAAAGCTTTTGGATTAGAGTTTTAAAAATTTTTGTCCCTAGCATAGTCTATTTATGTTAAGTTCACCCTTCACATGTATTATTTTTATTTTTGAGACCAGGGTCTTGTTCTGTCACCCAGGCTGGAGTGCAGTGGCATGATCAAGGCTCATTCCCTGCAGCCTTGGCCAACCAGGCTCGAGTAATCCTCCCACTTCAGCCTCCCAAGTAGCTGGGATGACAAGCGTGTGCCCCCACAACTGGCTAAATTTTGTGTTTTTTTGTAACAATGAGGTTTTGCCACGTTGCCCATGCTGGTCTTGAACTTCTGAGATTAAGTGATCAGTCCACTTCAGCCTCCAAAAGTGCTGTGATTACAGGCATGAGCCACCATGCCCAGCCCCTTCACATGTAAGTACTGATATCTGTATCAGTTTAGAAGTTAAATCATTTCAGAGAAGCATATTAATGATACAGATCTTGCAGGAAAGAATGGTTCCACAATGGCCTGATGCTATAAACTCTATTGCAGCCATACCACCAAACATAAAGACAACCTAATACCAAAAAGGACTCTGACCTATTTTATCTTGGAAATAACTTTACCAAGAAGAGCCTTTTGTTCCTGTTTTTAATTTTTGCATCATTCTCTAAATTGCTAGACCTTTAGCTACATTAAATCAATTGAATATTTATCAATTCAATTTTAGGGAAACTTGAAGTTTTGACTCACCATTTAGCATGGCTGGGGAGGCCTCAGGAAACTTACAATCATGGCAGTAGGTGAAGGGGAAGCAAGCACCTTCTTCACAAGGCAGCAGGAAGGAGAAGTGCCAAGTGAAGGGTAAAGAGCCCCTTATAAAACCATGAGATCTCCTGAGAACTCACTCACTATCACGAGAACAGCATGAGGAAAACTGCCCCCATGATCCAATTACCCCCACCTGGTCTCTCCCTTGACACATGGAGATTATTGGGATTACAATTAAAAATGAGATTTGGATGGGGACACAAAGCCTAATTATATCAAGCATGAACCTCTCCAGATTTTAATAATTATTTTAATATATATGAGCTCTTACAACCATAACATGGATTCATTTGGTCAAGAAACAATGTATAACAATGTATAGTGTAGCATAAGACTTCTTTTTTTTCCCATTAATGGATAAAGTATACATGGATCTGATTTATTCAAGGAGTACAGTGGAGCCATCATGGCTCACTGTAGCCTCAACCTTCTGGGCTCAACTGATCCTCCTGTCTCTGCCTCCCAAGTAGCTGGGACTACAAGTGCATGTCGCCATGGCCTGTTAATTTTTTGATGATCTGTATAGGTGGAGTCTTCCTATGTTGCCCAGGCTGGTCTTGAACTCATGGACTCAAGCAATTCTCCCTCCTCAGCCTCCCAAAGTGCTAGGATTACAGGCATGAGCTACTGCACTTGGCCTAATTTATTCTTAAAAGGCAGAACATCTATAAGAGGCCATCAGAGGGCAGATGGGTGAGACAAAATGCTTAAATTGGCACCTTATTTACATAAAGATTGAATTTCTTCTCAAAATGTTAAAATGCACAAGGCACTAAGAGGGACAATTATGATTCTTCTTTATGGAAGTGGGGGTGTGGCCTGTCTGTCATAACTTCCTTGATGTTTGACATGTTAAAAGATAAAATATTTGTGCAGTAGACAGGCAAGCAAAAGACAGTCAAAAAATTCAGCTAGGAAACTAACAGGTTAATGGAAAAAATTTTCTACTTATTTTACATTAAGTTGTAATTTTCAGAAAACATGTAAGATTATTTTTTCCCCTAAATCAACTCCAACACCTTAATAATGCAAGGTTTATTTTTGAAAAAAAAAATGTAACTGGAAAAAATAAACAGAAAGTAGCTCACAGCAGTTTGGCTGTGAGATGAGTCTGGAAGGATGTTCTACAATATAAATATTTTACTTCCAACTTGGTCAGAATGGATGTACAAATGAAGACATGTGCAGACTTTTAGGTAGTAAGCCAGGCATATTTTAAAAATGCACATTTCTAGATACGTATCTCACTTAAAAGACACGCTTAGGTATATCCTCTCATGCTGTTCGTAGATTCATCTGCTCAAAACAAATTTATGAGCATGTCAGTTTCCCACTCCATGCTTTCTCACTTCATAAAGATGAAATGCTGACTCCCTTTCTGTTGCATTCAGCATTGTTCCAAGTTGGACTTTAGTCTTTGTTGCAGCTTCATAACTCACTCCCTGTCCCAAACCTACACCCCTTCCTTCCAATAACTCATCCCTGTTCATGGAGCTTGTGGCTTTAATCATACCTGTTCTCTCTCTCTAAAATGCCCTTCCATCTTCTCCTCTGTCAACATCACCCTTCTCCTTCAAGGCTTAGCCCAAATATTATCTCTTTTATTAAGCCTACCTCAAATCTTTCCTCACAGTTAGAATTAATGAGCTTTGCCTCTGTGGCTGAAAGAAGAGTAATTTTACTTCTATTATGTGTAGTGTCGCACTTTATGGTATGTCCCTGCTTGGAACCTAAATCTTCAACGCAATTATGACCTCTGAGGACAGAAATAGTTTTTGAGATTATTATTGAGACCATGTCTTAGTCCCTGTTCTGTTGCTGATAACAGAATACTGGAAAATAGGTAATTTATAAAGAAAATGATTTTATTTCTTACACTTATGGAAGTTGAGAAGTCCAAGGTCAACAGGCTGTATCTGCTGACGGCCTTCTTACTAGTTGGGGGTTGAAGGAGACCTCTCTGCAGTGTTCTCAGGAGGCACAGAGCATCGCATGGTGAGGAAGCTGAGTGTGTTAGCTCAGGTCTCTCTTGCTCTTCTTATAAAGCCACCAGTCCCACTCTTGTTACAACCCATCAATACATTAATTCATAAACTGAGTAATTCATTAATTAATAAGTGGATTAATCCATTATTGACAGCAGAGCCTTTATGACCCAGGCCCCGCTTAAAGGTCCCACATCTCAACATCAGGGATTAAGTTTCAACATGATTTTGGAAGAGACAAACACTCAAATCATAGCAGACCATGACTGCACAACAACAGCGTAATATCAGTATGGTAGGCTAGAGTTAGGTCAGATTTGACTTACACTAGCACTGATACTCTTTGGTAAGTTATGGGGCCTTTTACATGAATAGTAATATCTATTCTGAAAGGAAAATAAAAACTTGGGACCCCAACTCACTATGCCAGAAGAAAACAAACTAAGCTGAAAATTGAGTCGTGCAAGAAACTGCCTTTCCTCTTGTTCCTCTGCAAACAGCTAAGATAAAAGGTTAAATGTCTCCATAGGTAGCTACTCTGTGTTCACCTTATCTTATGCAAAGTGCTGATTTATGGAGTAAGAGATAAATATATTATTGACTATTCCCCTACCTGCTTCCTTTCACTTGGAGCATGTGGATTCAGTAACGTGACCATACCCTCCCTTTTTCCCCTCCAGCCAGCTATTCCCCTTTAAATACTGAAGTCCTAACCATCACCTTTGGAGAAAGGCACAGACCTCCCTCACAATCAGGTCCTTCTCAGAGGCAAAATAAACTTCTAAATTGATTGAGACCTGTCTCAGATACCTTTTGGTTTATACTATCTTGCAGAATTCTCAAGGCAAATGGAAATAGCATATGTAAAATCCTTTGCAGAATTCCTGGCATATAACAGGAACTTAATAAATACTAAATATTGGTAGATATTGGTGTGCTTTTTCTAATGTTAAAGAAGGCTTATAGCAGCTATAACTAAATAAAGAAGATTGAAGGCAGCCTTAGCTCTAAAACAAAGTCCCTCTCCCAAGGGAATTTAGGGTCTCTCAGGAGAGATTAGATAAGGACATTCATGAAAACAATCCAGAGCTGTATGGCTATGATTGGAATAAAGGGCTTGAAGAAACAGTTGTATGCGATCTCAGGATGCAGGCTTCACTTCTGGCTGGTGCAATGAATGAATGAATGCTTCATGGAGAATGGAACATTTGAGCAGGGCCATGAAGAAAGGTTGTGATAGACAGAGGTATCAGGTACTTGCAACTAGAAGGAAGAGAACCAGTACTAGGAAGTGGAAACTATAATTTATAAGAAACAGTACAAAACAATGACTGGTTGGGGATTCCAGTTGATGTAAGGCCATGTCTGGAAAAGAATGTGCAGGACAATATTGTGTCCTCAAAGACCAGCTAAGGGCCAGGAACAGTGGCTAACACCTGTAATCCCAGCACTTCAGGAGGCCGAGGCAGAAAGATCACTTGAGATCAGGAGTTTGAGACCGGCCTGGCCAACATGGTGAAATCCTGTATCTACTAAAAATACAAAAATTAGCTGGGCATGGTGGCACACACCTGTAGTCCTGTAGTCCCAGCTACTCGAGAGGCTGAGGCAGAAGATCGCATGAACCCGGGAGGCAGTGGTTGCAGTGAGCTGAGATTGTGCCACTGCACTCCAGAATGGGTGACAGAGCGAGACAGTGAAAGAAAGAAAGAAAGAAAGAAGAAAGAAAGAAAGAAAGAAAGAAAGAAAGAAAGAAAGAAAGAAAGAAAGAAAGAAAGAAAGAAAGAGAAAAGAAAAGAAAAGAAAGAAAAAGAGAAAGAAAAGGAAAGAAGGAAAGAAGGAAAGAAAGAAAGAAGGAAAGAAGGAAGGAAAGAAGGAAAGAAAGAAGGAAAGAAAAAAAGAAAGAGAGAGAGAAAGAAAGAATCAGCTAAGAATTCAGGACTTTCTTAAGGAGATAAGGGGAAGATACTTAAGGTTCTCACAGAACACAATTTAGACAGCTAGAGAGCTAAAGATGAATGCAGTGTATCGTTCCAATTTTAGTATATGTGCTGCTGAAGCAAGCACTGAATGCAGTGTATCATAGCATCATTTCACATTAGTAGGTCTTGGGGCTTGGTTTGTTCTGTTTTGCATTTCACAATCCTTTAACAGAGAGTTACAGGTTGTTATCAACATTTTCTGCAGACTTTTGGAGATAAACTGTTTTATCTTAGAGTGATTCCTCCTGATACAATATAATGAGAAGAACACGAACTCCTTTATAGAAAAGGCACATATTTCAGCATACAGCCTAGGTAAAAAGTAAGGGTTAACTGGTTTAGTTGAGATTAATTATACAGATGTTTATTTCCCAGTTGCTATGGGTCTGTAACATAAAAGTGGTTATTGACTAAAAGTAGATGTGCTTCATTAATATCAGTGTGAGAAGAACAACAGGGAGATGCTGGCACCCATGCCGTGTGGGCTGGAATCTGGAAGACCTGGCCCCTGGCCAGGCACGTGCTGATGAGCAGGTGACATCCACCTTGCAATCTGCCCTTTCCTCACCCATAAAATGGGAATCATAATACCTGCTCAGTCCTCCAGATGAAATATTGATGAGAAGTCATATATAAAATTATCAAGCAAAATGCACAAAAATTAAAATTGCTACTTTTCAAGACACACAAAGTGTATTAATTGTTTTTTCCTGCTTCTTTTCTGTCAGTTAGGATCAACGTTGAATAAAGTTTTATAAAACACATCTCACTTGATGCATCTCACATCACTTAAAAAATAACATTGGGAATGTCTTTCCTTTCACTTTATTCATCCTGACTCTTCTTTGCCAAATATTCTGTATACAAATTTCCACATATCATTATGTTTAGAGTGGTACCATCCACACAAAATGGTTCATATACGGATCTCTTGAAGGTTGCATGTCAGAAACATATTAAACTGTCATTGCCTTTTAAGATACACTTTCCTTTTGCGTTTTTATTTGAACAAAAGTCAAGCTTATTCTAAAAAGCAGTGATAGCTTTCTGTAGATCTAGGGAACTGTTAATATATTTTCTTATCTGTACCATACATTTGTACACAGCTGCTGAGTAATTCAACTGTTTAGAGTTGAACTAATGTTTTTGAACAATAAGTCAAATTCCACGATTTAATCTACATCACAAGCATTTCAGTTCCATGGCATTATGGAAAAATGCCCAATCTGCTGTCAAGGTTGAATTTCATTTCTGCTTTCATAAATAAATTATGCCTGTCATTTCCATTAGACATAGTTCTTACCTAGATAGTTACAAAACATCTTTGAGAAGCTTAGGGCATCTCCTATATTCCACTTCAGATAGAGATATAATTTACTGAGGGATTAGAAAGAATGGTCAATAAAGCTGACAAAATATTTCAGCATTTGGAAAAAATTTTAAATGCCTTAGTGCAATAACTCCTGGGGAAACTATGGTCGCTAAAATGACTATAATTCTTATTCATGTTCATTCCTGGTTTAGGGGCCTTCCTTAAACTAATTTCAGAATTTATTTAAGTCATAACAAAGGGTCTTAAAACCACCTGATTTCCTAAAGTTTTCTTTACCAGTCTGATTTCCTGGTGCCTTCCTCTCTTCCCTGTGTGTAGGTGGAGAGTGGGAGGTGTACATATGAGGTAAATGATGTGTGTGATGATGTAATGATGTATCTGATTATGTAACGATGTGTTTGGTGATGAAATGATGAATGTAATGATGCATGAGAGGTTCTTGTTGATTGCAGATGATAAGAATAAAAGACTTAGTTCACTATATCTGGCAGGGTCTGGTAAAAAGGCATTACCACCCTATGCATTCCAACAGAAGGAATCTATTCAAAATGAATCATTTAGAAAGGGGTAGGAGATCCAGAAGAAGGCAGAAAGGAAGGTGACATGGCCAAGAGATTAAGAACTGCAGGAAGCTCCTAGCACTTCTGTGCTCAAAGAGTGAAAGAGAAAATGATTTTACCAAGAGCCCATGATTCCCCACCACTGAGGCTCTGAGAGTATTCCTGGCAGCCTTAGAACCAAAACCACCACCTTGCAGGAATGCAGGAGCGCAGGGCCCTAATGCTGTCTCAGGACTCTGGGAGCCTGAAGCTGCCAGCCTCTCTCACCACCATGGCTGGAGCCAGAGCCTGCACCTGCCGTGCCCCACAGGCTGCTGCATTTGTGCTTGACGCTGCTGCCTCACTGTGACCACACTGCCTAGGGACCACGGGGGAGCCAGTCTTTCCCCTATGGAGGCTCCGGACAAAGGGAGGGAACCCAAAAGCCTTCCAGTTCCTGCCTGTGCTTCCCATTGGAAGAGCCCCATATTCCAATCTCACGCAGTTCACCCCCACTCTGACCCTTTCAAAACTCATGCAAGTTCTTCTCTTTGGTAATCACTAATCCAACACCCATACTCAGAGGCTTGAGACTGAGAAATGTATTTGTAGCATCCCAGCACCCTGTGACACAGGGGATAGCAGGAGAGAGTAGGAAGGAAGCTGGAAGCAAGAAGATAAATGACTGGTGCTCTTGGCAATCAGTCGCAATGCTCCTGGGATAGGGCTGCCTGACTTAGTAAAATTACAGGTCAGCCAGTTAAATTTGAATGTCAAATAAATAACAAATAACTTTTAGTTTAAGCATATCCCAAATATTGCATGGGACATGCTTATATTTAAAAAAAAAACACATTTATTGCTTTTCTGAAATACAAATTCAATGGGTTAACCTGTATCCTATCAGGCAACTTTGTCCCAGGGGCGACCTGACTTACTCCTTACAGCACTGTGACTATATGGGGCTAAGTTGGCCAGCCATCTCTGCAACTTTAGTCCAGTAACATAGACAAAGGGCATACATGTAAACCAACAAATAAGTGTATACCATTGTGCATTTGAGGGTGAGGGTCGTTACTAAAGAATCTGAGAACTAAGAATGCTATCTAGGGAGGGGTTTTGCTCTTCTGTGTGTCTTTCTGAGGGAGAAGGGTCATGAGCTTTGAGGCCACAGTTTGGCTGACTGCGACTGAATTAACTGTCAGAGCTTGGTGAGCATGTGGATGAATCTGGGTTCAAACCAGAAAGGAAAATCACTACAAGTGTTGCAGCATTTGGGGTTTCATCACAACTGGACGTGGGAGACTGGGGAGAGCTCTTTGAAAGAGCTGCTTCCAGTAGCCTGGGCCTCTGGAAAATAATGGCTTCCACTTCACTTCCACCTCCCACATCCCATGCAAACCTTCTCATTTTTCTCAAAACCCATTCTCAGAAGGGATTATGCACATTGGGAAAGGACATTAATTGCCAGTTTTCCCAACAGTAAAATGGCAGCAGGAATAATAACAGCAGTGGTTAGCACTAACAAGTTATCTTTCAGCCTGAAGGATGTTACAGTTCTAATATTCCTCATCGTGTGTTGTAGTTGACAATATGAGGTGGGGCACAACTTCTCATACATCACAGAGAAAGAGGGAAACATTCTGAACGATTTGATGAAACAAACACTGGAAATGCTACAGTGAAAATTAAGATGCTGGCCAGGCGCGGTGGCTCATGCCTTTAATCCTAGCACTTTGAGAAGCCAAGGTGGGTGGATTGCTTGAGCCCAGGAGTTAAAGATCAGCCTGGGCAATACGGCAAAACTCCATCTCTATAAAAAATACAATAATTAGCTGGGCGTGGTAGTGCACATCTGTCATCCCAGCTACTGGGGAGGCTGCGGTGGGAGAATTGTTGGATCATGGGAGACAGAGGCTGCAGTGAGCCATGATGGTACCACTGCACTCCAGCCTGGGCAACAGAGTGAGACCTTGTCTCAAAAAAATAAATAAATAAAAATTAAAAAAAGAATGTTAAGATGAGAAAAATACATACATACACACACAAACACACACACACACACACACACACACACACACACACACAGTTTTTTTGGATAAGAGGCATTTGTTTTTGTGTGTTTCGCAGAAGCCTCAGTATTACCCAGGAGATGGTGGCAATGGAGTTTTTGATGAGTATTGAAAGAAGGGTGGTGGGGATTTGGGTGGGTCACAAGTCTGATTTCTGCTTGTACACAACAGGATGGTATGCTAGCCACACAGACACTCTCCTTAGTAAAAATTTCTGCAAATCCTGGCCAAGGAAGTGGGGCAGAAAGAGGCACTAAACTAAAATGAATATAGTATCACTCTTTGGTCTTTAACATACCAGTCAGCACACACAAGAATCTTATAACAACATTCAATATCTTAATTGTACGTTTTCAAATAAACTGTAATTGTTATTTAGATGATTCACAGCCGTTTAAATATTCTGAATGTTTTAAAGAAAAAAAAAAACTCTTGTTTTTTTAAAAATGCTGAAGCCCTTAAAGATGTTGAAGTGAGAACTACACACATGCCAGATAAGGCTGTGAGTGGACAGAGGCCGAGGAATGCCTCAGAAGAGAGACTTTTAAGATATATCTGAACTAGAAATGCATTAATGGAAAACACTTGGGTCTTCAGTTCAAATTTTAGCCACGGATGCCAGGTTAAAACTATTGACCTACACATATGGAACATGGCTCTGTCACACTGATTGAACTGGACAGTGTGAAAGCATTTCTGGTTTTCAACGTGTCTGATATCCTGGCCACTTAGCACACAGGCGGCTTCATAAGCAAAGAGCTCCCAGTCTGGAAAATCCGGTGGAATCTAAAACCAAACCAATCAATTTAGATCTGTCTGCTTGAATCATTGTTGGTTGAGAGTTTGTTTCCAAATGAAGGACGTGTTTGAAAATCGGTGACTTTTATAATGCTTTTTGTTCTCTTTCTTTGTCAAACTTGGATTTTATTTTTCACCCTGAATTTAAAACAGATGAATTCAAATCAAACTAAATAAAATACATACTTAAAGCCCTTATTTACACACAAAGACACACGACTTCTCCCCCTACCAACACACACATACACACAAAATACAGTGTGGAAGGCTTTAAATGAAAATTATGTTTCTTAAGAAGGGATAGGATGCATAAGCGGTTTTATGGCATTCACCAAAAAATAAAGTTAATCAAATTCAAATGTAAAATATACTTAAGATTAGTGAGTAATCTTAGTCTTCTCTCCTATGGTAATCATAGCTAAATGATTCATATTTTCTTGAAACTATCCAAATGCATAAAAGGGAGGGCAGTCATGAACTCGAGGCGGTTTATCGCTTCAGCAAAGACTCACTGACCTGCCAGTTCTGGAAATTAAGGGGGCCTATTAACATCAGCTTTCCCTTACCTGAATTGGGAAACAATTGAGAGATAGGGAGAGAAGTCAAGTAGCTGGAAATCAAAATTTACAATTTGTGCCTGGCAAATTGGGATTGAAAGATATAGATTCAATGTACAGAAAAATGGACGTCCTCATAGCACCCCACCCCCATGAGACCTCTGCTTCCAGGCTCTCTCTAGGTGGGGAACGCTCCCCGATACGATGGTGAGGAAGAGGAGTCCACAATGCCTGCTCTCTTGGAAAAAGATCCAAAATCTTTTGCATCCAAAAACGGAGGAAGGGAAAACTCTAAACAGACCCAATTCTCTATTTCAAAGCAATCAGCATGCACGTTACTCCTCTTCTCAGACTACGTGCCACAACAACTGTGTGACTGCTCATCAGATATGGATGCTGTATCACAGCAGGGACAAGGAGATGTCAGAGAGAAGTGGTGGGGAAGAGACAGTATGTCTGGCCTCCTCGGTGATCCCAAGGAGACTGAGAGACTATTGTCTCTTTCCCATGATCAGTATGCCTAATAGTGATAGCATCAAGAGTTTAATTTGGGATGGGGGTGGTGGCTCACACCTGTAATCCCAAAGCTTTGGGACGCTGAGGCAGGAGGCTGCTTTGAGCTTGGGAGGTCGAAGCTGCGGTGAGCTATGATCGCACCACTGCACTGCAGCCTGGGTGACAGAGTGAGAACCTATGTCTAAAAACAAACAACAAAAAAAGTTTAACTTGGCCCCTAAGGATGTGCCACATGTGATGTGTATGTGTGTGTTTGTAAGATCCAGGAACCCAAACATGGGTGCAGGAACACACACTGATGTATAAATGCAAGAATCTCTAATCACATTCAAAATCTTGATGTGCTTTGATGGAGATGTCAAGGCAGGCATGAGGCCCTTCCGTGTGAACACATTCACTACCTTTCCATATCCACTTTGCCCTCTGAACCCTGTGTTTCTGGAACGACATGGTCGCCTTTGGGATGGGTTCTGTTTTGTGATGGGACCCCGCATTGTGTTGCGAGTCCACCAGTTGAATCTTTTGTCCCAGTAGCTGCTGTCATTGCCTCTCACTATGCCGAGGCTTCAAAACCTATCTGGTATGGACAGATTCTGCTTTCTTCCCATATTTCTTTAACTGATGCACAGGCAGATTAATGGTACAGCTAAATAAACCTGAAGCTCTGGTTTCGCTTCTACAGTTGGGGCAAAACTGAAGTAAAGGAGGCACTTGTTTTGAACACAAAATTTAAGGGCATGCCCAAAAGAAAAGTAACCTGAATAAGTATTATTTTAATGCATTATTTTAACAATCTGGCCAGGTGCAGTGGGTCACGCCTGTAATCCCAGCACTTTGGGAGGCTGAGGTGGGTATATCATCTGAGGTCAGGAGTTTGAGACCAGCCTGGCCAACATGGTGAAACCCCGTCTCTACTAGAAATACAAAAATTAGCTGGGCGTGGTGGTGGGCGCCTGTAATCCCAGCTACTTAGGAGGCTGAGGCAGGAAAATCTCTTGAACCCTGGAGATGGAGGTTGCAGTGAGCCAAGATCGTGCCACTGCACTCCAGCCTGGGGCAACAGCCAGACTCTGTCTCAGAAAAATAAATAAATAAATAAATAAATAAATAAAATAAATAAAAAATAAAAATCGAAATTAATGCAAGGAAGTCCCACAATGAACAAAATATTAAAATGTCAAGTAAGGACAGGAACCGTGCACTTTAGTGAATCACTTCACATGCCTAATTGTAATCCTAGCCAGGAGCGCTAATAATTGGTCCAGTTCACCTGGCCGATATTACTGCAATAATTGCAAAAGTAAGAGACTTTCACTGTAATGCGTCTTTGCTGTCAAAATCTCTCCCATTGTACTACCCTTCAAATTAGTTTGGGGAGGACTATCCAAGTACATTTTGAGAATCATGTTAAGAGTTGAATGAGTTGGGATAACATTTAATTTCCATTTAGTAGAACGTTTTTCTTGGATCTCAACATTTTTTCTATACTTAAGGTAAGGCTAGTCAGCTATATAAGTTTCCTATTAAGGCTTGATATGGTTTGGCTCTGTATCCCCACCCAAATCTCATGTTGAATTGTAATCTCCAGTGTTGGAGGTGGGGCCTGGTGGGAGGTGATTGGATCATGGGGGTGATTTCTAATGGTTTAGCTCTATCCCCCCAAGTGCTGTCTCATGAGTGAGTTCTCGTGAGATCTGCTTGTTTAAAAGTATGCAGCACCTCTCCCTTTACTCTCTCTCTTCCTGCTCCCACCATGTAAGACATGTTGGTTTCCCCTTCACCTTCTGCCATGATTGAAAGTTTCCAGAGGCCTCCCGGTCATGCTCCCTATACAACCTGTGGAACTATGAGCCAATTAAACCTCTTTTCCTCATAAATTACCCAGTCTCAGGTAGTAATTTATAGCAACATGAGAACGAACTAATACACTGCTGTAACAAATTGCCACAAATGTAGTGACTCCAAATAACACAAATTTATTATCTTACAGTTCTGGGTGTCAGAAGTCCAAACTGGGTTATCAAAGCTGACCTTCCTTCTAGAGGCTCTAGGGGAGAATCTGTTTCCTTTCCTTTTTCACCATCTAGTGACTCCCTGCATTCTGTGACTTGTGGGCCCATATCACTGCAATCTCAGCTTTCACATGTTTTCCTAAATTTGACACAATCTCTGAAATTTTAATAACTTTGCTCATAATGACTTTCGAAGATTTTTTTTTTTTTGAGACAGAGTCTCGCTCCAACGCCCAGGCTGGCGTGCAATGGTGTGATCTCAGCTCACTGCAACCTCCGCCTCCTGTGTTCAAGCAATTCTCCTGCCTCAGCCTCCTGAGTAGCTGGGATTACAGGCATGCACCACCATACCCAACTTTTTTTTTTTTTTTTTGTATTTTTAGTAGAGACGAGATTTTGCCCTGTTGGCCAGGCTGGTCTCAAACTCCTGACCTCAGGTGATCCACCAGCCTCAGCCTCCCAAAGTGCTGGGAATACAGGTGTGAGCCACCGTGCCCAGCCATAAATTATTAAATGTTAGTAGCCATGCTAGAAGAAAGAATAAATATTTGTTCAGGTCTCTTTATGAATGGTGGTACTATAAATGTTATTTGGTCATATGAAGAAGCAGTAAAATGGAAAAAAGTATTACATAAGGAAGTTTAGCAGTGAACTAAAAAATTATTGTTTTTTCTGGATATTTGATGTTTCTCATATTTGTCAGATTTCTAAAATTTGCATTTTATTGTGATTTCTGAGTCTACGTAGCTGTGCAATTTTCTTACTTCATTTTCTATATTTAAATTTGTAATATTTTCTGGCCGGGTGCAGTGGCTTATGCCTGTAATCCTAGCACTCTGGGAGGCTGAGGCAAGTGGATCACTTGAGGTCGGGACTTAGAAACCAGGCTGGCCAACATGGTGAAACCCCATATCTAGGAAAAATACAAAAATTAGCTGGAAGTGGTGGCGCATGCCTGTAATCCCAGCTACTAGGGAGGCTGATGCAGGAGAATCGCTTGAACCCAGGAGGTAGAGGTTCCAGTGAGCCGAGATCCCGCCATTGCACTCCAGCCTGGGTGACAGAGTGAGACTCCATCTCAAAAAAAAAATTAATAAATAAAAATAAATTTGTAATAATTTCATATTGTAGGCTCCAAAAGTTTTAGAGTTCAGCCCACCCAAACCTGGACTCAGGTTTCTTGTACTGCACACTGGAGAATCACCCTCAGCAGAAGTCTAAATAGGCTCCACTGATAATCATTTTGGAGCTATATTTTGCTACCAGTCTGTGGACAACTGCATCCTCTGTCTTGTTCTACTCATAACTGACTTTTTTCTGCATTTGAATGTTCTAAACCATGAGTAGCAATTCTTTGGGCTTTACCTTTTTCTCCATTAGTGGGATAAGATTCTAATGTTTTATTTTCCTCTGAAAAGTTGGCTGAGTTTTTAAAAGCTCAGTTTGCATGGAAATCAATCTTCCTTCAAGAAGGAACTATTAAGAAGTGCTGAACTGGAGTTCCTTTATTCTCTTGTGCTTTCTGACCCAGCTTCCACCTGTCTAAGGTGTTCTAGAATGTATTTTTGAGGAGTTTTCCAGAGTTTCTTCAGAAGCATGCATTTTGGAACTCTTCAGTTACTGCCTGGTTTCCTGAGCAAATCTGATTCCCAGAGAACTGTTCAGACAAAGACCTGTAATTTGCCTTATTTGGGTTTGCAATGACCAAGTTGAATAATTTCTCTTATTTCCTTCAATCAAGATGATAACATAGTCATTTTATGGAAATGACATGTCATTTCATTTCAATTCATGCATTCACTTATTAAAATCTACCACTCTGCCACAGGTCATGCTACAATTGGGTTTTGACACTTAGACTTATTTTATAAGCTGAAATAATATTCAAACCTAAAATTAACTTAGTCCATATGGTGCTGAGAGGCTCTTAGTAACCTGAAGAAAATAATTCAAGAGACTTGCCCTCCACACTTTACTTGGGTAACTGCGGTTAACAACTTCAAATGCAGTAGAGTCTGTTGCAGCTATTATTTATTCTCCTGCCAATGACAGCTTGTTATTAATAGTTTTTAAAAATAGCCAGGAGGAGGACATTGAATGTTCCCAACACAAAAAAATGATAAATGTTTGAGATGATGGATATGCTAATTACTCTGATCTGATCACTATACATAATATGCACATAACATATATATCATTATGTACCCCATAAATATGTACAATTATTATATATCAATTAAAAAATTAAGAAATCAAGAGAAAAAATAAATTTCAGGAAAACTTAAAGTTTACATATTTATGTGGTTCCAAACACAGACGGTCCCACAATTGAACTCAATGCAATTTCAAGTCCTGGCAGGAGATCTTGACTATAAAACACCTTATTTTTTTTAAAGAAAAAAGGCAAAAGAGCCCAGGTACAGGGGTTCACACCTATAATCCCAGTATTTTGGGAGGTCAAGGTGGGAGAATTGCTTGACACCAGCCTTGGCAACATAGGGAAACTCCATCTGTACAAGAAAATTAAAAAAAAAAAAAAAAAATCGCTGAGCATGGCGGTGTGCATCTGTAGTCCCAGCTACTCAGGACGCTGAGGCAGGAGGATCACTTGAGCCTGGGTGGTTGAGGCTGCAATGGGCCTTGATCATGCCACTGCACTCCAGCCTGGGCAACAAAGCAAGATCCTGCCTCAATAAAAACAAACAAACAACAAACAAACAAAAAAGATTGCCAATTTTCACCCCATAAGATCTGAGAATTCAGTATATGAAAAAATATATATAATTTATTGGAATCAAGTCCTTTCTTCATATATGATGTCTTGGAAGTCTTCAAGCCTCCCAGTAGCTGTGGAGACATTTGTATGTCTAAGGCCTGTGTGATCCAGTGTGAAGCTGCCTCCACCTGCACCCCAAGACTCATATCTTTGCTGAATCCCATACATGCATGCTAAGGCTTGTCTCTTTCTTCTTTTTCTCTAGAAGGTCTGCCTAAGGTAACCTGTCACTGTGAAAACATTTGTGTACGATCAGTATGACCAAAACTGGAGTGACTCGCTAAAGGGAAAAAAGTTCAACTCTAGCCAAGTCACTTGGTCATCCCAAGGCCTGAAGCCATTAGCCCAACCCCTACTCAAAACCTCACTGAATTCTTCATGGTGTGGTCCCAAATTCCAATCCACATCTATTCCTCAAGGCTCACAGAGAAAGTGCTAGAATTTAGTATTTGAGCCTTCCCAAGTCACACTTCTTTGTCTTCTGCAAAGCAGTTGGGGAAATGGCTAAGAAACTATGTATCTAAACTATATCTTCTAATGTAGCCTTTATTGGCAATAAAGGCATGGGATGCTTATCAATGATGGGCTAAAACCAAATCTCAGAAGGAGATTTCATTTCCCCATCCAAATAAGGGCAGTGCTATATGATCCCAGCCATCCCATATTATATGGGGATGTGACCCTGTAAAACATAGATCATAGAGGATCAGTTAAGAACACAAGCTCCTGCTGGGCAGCCTGCATCCCGGAAGTGAATGTTAAGAGGGAAGAAAGAGCTATGTACTCCAAACTGCTTGTCCCAAGCTCACAGTAGGTACGAGGAGTCTGTCCACCTGGGGGCTAGTGAGTGCGAAGCAGAGTGACCAGAAGTTTTGTGCTAATAGATGTTCTCGTGGAAATGCAAAGAGAGTGCACAGGAGACTCCATATTCCCACCAATGTCTCCTTGGTGCCTGGAATTATTCTTGGTGGTCACAAATGGGTTATATTTTCTACTGTTTACACGTGTAAGTTATTAAAATCCATCTCTAAATGTCAAGACAGGATGGGAAATTTTCCAAAACCAAAAAGCACAGTTAAAAATAAGTTTGAACTACCATTGTTAAAAAAAAAAACTGTCCAAAACCAAATAAATAAGCCATAAATTCACATCATAGAATCAAATTCACATCATAGACTCAACTGGGAATATACAAGAAACAAGAGATGCCAAATTGGCTAGACAGCCACCGTAATGACCTTTGAAATAAATACTACAGTCAATTTCTGAGACTTTTAGACACTAAAGAAGAAAAAATAAATCAGCCTAATATCAAAATTTAAAAAGAAGAAAAGCAGTATCTTTGCTTATTGTATAAATAAATTATTCTCATTGGGCAAAATGAATGACTGCATTTTTCATTTAGCAAATGTTTGCTTGTTGTTAGATCACGCCAGTTACCACAAAGTAACAAAATTCCTTTTATGACTCATCTTTAAAAATTATTTGAAATTCACATTGGAAATCATATGCCCATGATTACTTTCTATTTCAACAACCAGAAGTAAACAATGTACACAGCATCTCCACTAAAGAAGGTTTAACAAATCTGAAACTTATTCAGGGAGAAGCCCTCTTCCCATACCCTTTTACAAAAGGGGAAACTCAAAGAAATTATCCACTTTCCCCAAAGGAACCTAAGGATCTCAGTAGATTTCAGTGGGGACTGGTTATTTCTACATAGACATTTTATTGCTATTGTGTCTTATTGATGACAGAATAAATCCAAATCCCAGAAGAATTTATTTTCCCACCCAATCAAGAGTGGTGACCACCAAATCAAGAGCAGTGTTAAATCATACCAGACCCCGCATATTAAATGGGATTGTGACCCTGTAAAACTTAGAGCATAGAGGGTCAGACTAGAACACATGCTCTTGCTAGGCACGCTGCCTCCAATAAGTGAAGGGAAAGAGGAAAAAAAAAAAAACGCAGCATTGTATCCCCAATTCCTTGTGCCTGAAGAAACTGTGCCTCTGCCTTGATACCTCAATTAAACCATTCCTCAGAGCAAGAACATGACACTCTGGCCATCACTCTACAACTTTGGTAGCGCTGTTGCCAAGCATTTGGAATTAACGCTTAGGCCTTTCATTCTGTTTCTGCTATACTAGTGGTTTCTGATTCTTTGGCCAAATGTATTGGACTCCTTCAACAAACTTTCAGCTATGCTGGCAGGATATGATTTCAAATCTAAAGTGATCCAGCTATTTGCTAAAGGTCAAGAGTAGTTGGTAAAATCAGCAGGATTTTCCCAGTTTTTCCCAACAATTGGTCTAGTGTTTTATAATAACTTGCTTTAAAATGTGTAGATTTGATGGTGTTGATTGAACACATAGCATGCCACTCTCTAAGAAGTTAATAAAACCAAGAGAAAGCACCATCATCTTCAAAAAATAAATAAGGGTTACCATTATGACACTTCATGCTGCTGTACACAGTAAAATATTCCACTGTAAAGGTGTGATAGTGGCCTTCCCAACACCACAGCAGACACCTCTGAGTCCGGCACTGCCATGGGCGTGTTCAAGTGAGCACTTTCACCACACCCTGAGGCTCTGAAATGGGATGCCTAGCTTCATTCTGCCCTGAAGTGGAACCAGGATCCTTGTTCTTGCCATGCTAGGCTTTGCTTTGCTGTTGTTTTGTTTAGACTTGTATTCTTTCTTTTCCACAGAAACACCTTGATGGGTCAGGCACTGAGGCTCATGCCTGCAATCCCAGCATTTTGGGAAGTCAAGGCAAAAGGATCACTTGAGGCCAGAAGCTCAAGACAGCTTGGCTGGCATTGTGAGTCCCTGTCTCTATGAAAAAATTAAAAAATTAGCCAGGCATGGTGGTGCACACAGGTAGTTTTGACTACTTGGGAGGCTGACGGGAGGATTGCTAGAGCTCTGAAGTTAGAGGCTGCAATGAGCTATGGTGGCTCTGTTGCACTCCAGCCTGGGCAACAAAGTGAGACCCGACCTCTAAAAAATAATAAAACAAATTAATTAAAATTAAAATTGGAAATCAAAGAAATAAGTCCAAGTTCCCTGGATTGGGACAATCAGGAAACAATAATTTACTAAGGACTACCCTCTCTTGAAAGACTATGGCTTTGAATTGGTCCCAATTTCTTTCTGATTTTTCCATTCTCTGAGGTTCCTGTAGATAAGTCCATCATGCAACCTTGTTCCTGGAAAAGACTCCACTGTATATCAAGTCTGCCTAAAAGATCTGAAAGCCAATGGGAATCTGGCTTAGAGTCATAAAGGAAACCACCAGATGCCACACACACAAAATAAAACATGCCACACAAAATACAAAAAGTTTTTCAGCTGATGCATGCCATAATTCGCTTGCAGTTCCCCATTTTCCACTAGATATACATGGTAAATTTATTATCTCCAACAAACCTATTGGTTCTCAAAAATGTATGATGCATTCAAGTAAAATAGCTGTTACAAATTTAGAAAGGAATGCTCACAGTTCAAGGACTTCCATCAGTGTGTGTCTACTAATTATGACTGCTGAGCATTTTCCATAATGGCATGCATTGATATTATACAGGCAACTATAAGAGATAATAAACTGAGTAGAAAGGAGAACTAAGCAGGGAGGTCAGAAAAATGGGCAGTGTTGAAAACTGAGAAGTGATGTTCTGCCAGTTAAAAAACAGAGGAAAAAAATAAAACCCAGCTATCTCATTGCCATTTTGTATGGAAACAAAAAGAAATTCGCCTCCTTATGACCCTGAAGGTAAGCCTGTAATGGTATAGCTATCTGTCTGCCTATATGAAGACACAGCAGAAGGGAAGAGCTGAAGTTCACAACACCGGCAGTCAAGCAAAGGGCTCCATAATAAGCATTATACCCTGAAGGAGGGGATATACATCACTCTTGTTAAAAGATTTCCCATGACACCAGTCTAACAGCTCATTTATTTGATCAATGAAAAAGTTACACTGGAGTTTAAGTTACCTGGAGAATTCAGTTGTGTGCCATCTCCTTACTCCTTGATGGAATGTAATAAATGCATTGCACTGAAGAACACCAATCTCAATCGATCATCCTGTCTAATTAAATACAAAGTCATAATTCAAATTAATAAGAAATGCTGGAGTAGAAAACATGAACCCTGAAAGGTTTCTAAGTAGCATATTGGTAATCACAATTAGTCACTGCATATACTTCCCTTTGTGCAGGTTAGTGTGATATGGAGGTCAGAGTACACACTTGGAGATTACACAGAAATCTGCTGTAATGCAATCTCTGCCATTAACTAGTTGTGTGATTTTCTTGATATGCTAATAAGGCTTTACTGGGACATAATTTGAATCCAACAAAACATAGGACTCTTACAGTAGAACTCAATCAATTCTGGCAAATGTTTCTAACAGGGCAGCCAACACTCAGATACAAATATTGGACATTTCAATTCCTTAAGATATTCCTTTATGTCCCTATCTATCCCATTCCTATATATGAAGACATTTATTATGAGGAATTAGCTCATGGAATTATGGAGGCCAGAAGTTCCAAGATCTGCAGTCAACAAGCTTGAGGCTCAGGAGAGCCCAGTTCAAGTCCAAGTCCAGAGAATCGAGAGAGCCAATGGTGTAATTTCTAGTCCACAAGGTGACAGGTTCAAGACCCCAAACAGCGAATATTTCATTGTGAGTCTAAACTCCAGAAACCAATGTTCCAGATCCATGTTCCAGCTCAGGTAGTGAGCCAGAAGGAGTTTCCTCTTACTCAGCCCTTGTGTTCTACTCAGGTCTTCAACTGACCAGATGAGGCCCTACCTATAGCAAGGAGGACAATCTGCTTTACTCACTCTGTGGATTCAAGTGAGAATCTCATCTAGAAACATCCTCACAGACATATGCAGAATCATGTTAGGCCAAATGTCTGGACACCCTGTGGCTCAGCCAAGTTGACACATAAAATTAACCATTGTAGTTACTTAACTTTGCTAAGTCACCATTTTTCCTTTTGTCTTTCATATCTGGAGCAGATTAAATAACAGGTCACATTTAAAATGGTGCATACTTGATGCTCCTTACACCATATGTAGAAATAAGAAAAAATTAAAATTATTTGTTAGGATGTGTACTCTGTTCTTGTTTAGCTTAAACTTTTATACATTATGGCCTCAGTGCCCCAATGAGTTCAATGTTTAAAGTTACCTTATGTCAGAAAAATGATGCACTTCACATTATTTACATACCCCTCACCTAACTTCCAGAGAGCTCCTTGGAAATCACCCCTAAAAATTAGGAAAATAAGAAGCAGAAACACAAATTTCATCTTTGGTAAAACAAAGGGAAAAATGTGTAACATCAAAATGCAATGTGTAATGAAAGGCTATCAGACGGAGCAAATGTCAGTGCATGGTAGGAAGGTGCCTAGAGAAGGTATCTGCATCCGCAGGTCTCAGCTAAGTCAGCACAGGTCAGCTCTTCAAAACTGAAGGTCCTCCATGAAGGGCTAAAACAATGAGCTCTTGCTGAAATCAGTGCAGGCAGGATATGTCAAGCTGAATGCAAAAGTCTCCCTGGCTGGGGACAAGCACCAACAAATACTAGGTGAGATGAGGCTGAATGAGAAATAAAATAACCACTCTGCAGCAGGCATCCTATTGGTGAGGAAGAGAACAACTCAAAAAACTCTATCTCTCGATGACTTCCTGGAACAAAGCCTAAGTATATACAGTGTTGGGGTTGAATTGGGTCAGAAAGAAATAAAACTCTTATCTTGTTTGCGCTACCATGTTTTTGGATCTCAGTTTTACAGCAATTTAGCTTATGTCCTAACCTCTATGGAAAATGATAACAGAAGTGTGGTGCTAAATAACAATAACAATTACAACTAAATGTGGCATTGCTTATATTGGGAGCAGGCAGCAAAGAAACTGATATTTTAGGCTAGATACCTGATGACCTTAAAAACATTTGGTAAATTTGTCACTTGCAGTAGACAAAAAATGTGGAGTATGTAATTTTTGCTATACATGAGCAGAAAAAGCCTGAAGGTTCTTGTGTTTACAAGTGGACTGTAGACAGAATTGTTGCATGAAACTTCTGGGAGGCTGCTTTTACCAAGGCACTGCAAGAAATAGAATCCACGAATTCTCTACAGAAAGGACATTTCATCTGCAAACGGAAAGATAAAAACGCAGTAGCCATGGAGCCATGTGAAGAGGTTTAGAGAAGCATTTGCCAGGAAGAGGGAACACTGTCTACAAAGGACGCTGAGCAGTGAAAGGCTTGGTGTACTCAGATACAAAGGAAGATAGTGTTGTTGGTGCATAGAGAACAATGGATGAGATTGAAAAGAAAGGAAAGAAGGAAGGAGGGAGGCAGGGAGGGCTGCTTCATACAGAGCTTTGAGGTTCTATGAATCAGCAGACAATATACGTGCATAAGATGGGAGTTTGGCTATGAGAGGTTTGAAATAGAAAAATCACGTAAGTGTGTTCTTGTGGCAAGTAATGGAAATTCTCATAATGGCCACATTTTATAGGGCCTTGAATATTACCTGTTACAATATCTGACCAATGGAAGTTTTGAGCAGAGTTGAATCTAGGAAGATAACCCCATTAGTTGTATAATGAGGACGGTGAAGGTGGAACACAATATGAGCTAGGAATCTACGGCCAAAGTCTAATGAAAAGATTAGCCTATGGGTAAGGAGAAGGAAAAGAGTGATCACTACAAGATGCCCTCAGCATAAAGACTCTTTGGGACTTGGTGAATAACTGAAGAGAGGTCAAGGAGAAAGATGGTCAGAAGTTACTCCAAATATTATATGTGCATCATTGGGAAATAAATGATGGGTCTCATAGTGCTCAGAGTAAAATCAGCTTAGAGCAGAAAAAAATTTGCAACAAAGAAGAGACTTTTTATTCCCCCGATATGGTTTGGCTGTGTCCCCACCTACATCTCAGCTTGAATTGTAACTCCCACAATTCGCACATGCTGTGGGAGGAACTTGGTGGGAGGTAATTGAATCATGGGGACAGGTCTTTCCCATGCTGTTCTCATGATAGTAAGTCTCATGAGATCTGATGGTTTTAAAAATGGGAGTTTCCCTGCACAAGCTCTCTCTTTTTGCCTGCTGCCATCCATGTAAGACATGATTTGCTCCTCCTTGCCTTCCAGCATGATTGTGAGGCTTCCCAGCCATGTAGAACTGTAAGTCCATTAAATCTTTTTCCTATATAAATTACCCAGTCTTAAGTATGTCTTTATTAGCAGTGTGAAAACAGTCTAATACACTCCCTTCTTAATTAAGGTTTATAGAAGTAATAACAGCTTATGCAAGGTCCATGATCAATCAGTACCTGGCCATTACCAGTGTTTACAATGGCCCTGGCACCAAGTAGTTTCTTTCAATTGTCTCAAGGCAACCAGAAAAGAAGAGAGGCAATCCGGATATATAAGTGCTGTGTTTATACTGGTGTACAACACAAGACCCAATCACATGTTGTTTGAGTGAACTCTAGTAGTCTAAAAAGAGGAAAGCATGCTTCTGTGGCTGAAGGAATAAATCCCCATGTATTATTTCTTCTAGAAAATATCAACCAGTACTGTAGGTACCACCATCATTATTATCATATGTAATAAAACGTCAGCAGAAATGAGAGTCCAAGTTCTAGGGTAAAGTATAATAAAAAAATAAAAATAAATAAAAGAAAGTTCAAGGAACTAAAAGATAAAGGGAGAATACTATAACTGAAATTCCAGAAGAAATAAAAAGAAGAGATGATATAAAAATAGTTTCTGAGAATGTTTTAGAATTGTTGAGCCTCACCAAGTCTCAAGTATAGAAATTCTAATAAATTTAAAACAAGGTAAATATTTTATTAAAAAAGAAAAGAAATGAGAGTCTAGAACATTATTGGACATCGTGCCCTGGAAGCATTCACCACTGTCTCTCAGCCCTGGCAGCACATCACACCAAGATTCTCTAAGGAGCCCAGACAACACAAGGGAGCCTGCTCATTTTTGGCAGCTGGAGTAGACAGTCTGCCTGCAACTGAGCTTTCAGAGCCAAACCCAGCTAAAGGCTTATAGAACAAAGAGACACATCACACAAATATGAAATCTAACCTGATAGCCCACCCTGAGAGGGGCTGAATTTCAGCAGCCCCACCTCTCCTGCTAAATTAAGTAAAAACAGCAAGGCAGGGCTACTTCACTTGATGTGTCCCCACAAATTGCTAGGCTATGGAAATACTCCCACTGTTTACCGCCAGTGTGATCTGCAATCCACCTCCTCAGGCAGTCACACATTCCTGTGCATGTCCGACAAAAGGTAACTTAGAAGGGCCAGGTGTAAATGCTTTATAGGAGACCACAGATTTTCTCAAACATGGGCATTGCTTTCATGTCCTGCAAAGGGAAAGTCATGCTAAGAAAAATAAACCTGTCAGAAAAGGACAAATGCTGTACTTGTATGATTCCACTCATATTAGGTATTTCGAGACATTAAATTCACAGAGTCAGAAAGCAGAATGATATTTGCTAGGGCTGGAGAGATGGGAGAATAGGAAGGTAGTGTTTTTTGGGTATAGAGTTTCAATTTGGGAAGATGAAAAAAAAAGAAAGAAAAAAAGAAAAAATTATTCTCTTGCTGATATTGGGAGAAGGAGATATCTTTGACAAATGGATATTTTCTTTATCCATGTAAATTTACATGCGAAACAAAAACTTGTGCCCTGTTTCTAAAGGCTTTCCTGCGTCTGCTGATTCTCAATGATCTTTAGCCCAAAATAATCCATACATCAAAGAGGCATATTTTGAGGTGGCATATTCTGACACCCCTTATCCATTGTTCTTTTTTTTCACTACCTGCAACAATTAAAGGGCATTACTTGGCACAAAGCAATTGGAAACACAGACAAAGGTAGCGGACGTCATAATGGGTCACATGGAAAGTTAGCCATCTTGATGATGCAGGCCATGCTTCATTAATTATTAGATTACCATAAAAATGAAGAAGAAAAATAATATGGAAAAATATAGTAGGCAATCAGTCAAATACCAAAAAATTTCCTGTAGACCCTCAGGTTGGGTTCAATGACAGTGGGTCCAATATTGAACTACTTTCATATTTCTTTCAGGAATATGTTCCGGCAGGTTCAGAGGTAAAGTGATATTCAATCACGGTATGGTTGTTAGAAAAAATTCTTAATTTCTATAGTATGATTTTCCCTCTTGAAAAAAGAATCCAATTATGTCTAAGATCCATTCTATCTTTAAAGCTCTATTTTTAGTAGAGTAGATTTTTTGGCTGGCACGATCATCCATTAAGTATAAGAGAATTATAATGGCAATAAAATGATTTTTATAAAACAACTTTAGCACCACACACTGTTACAGCATAAATTAAACAATTGTGAAATGGACATTGATATGTATTACATAAAAATGTTTTACTTTGAGTCTTCTTCACAGCCAACCATAAATATACCTTTTGTACTTTCTTTAGCAGAGCTTAAAACAAAGCTATAGTATCCCTGTTAGGGCAGTCCTGAACTTAACCAACCAGCTGTACTTCTCTTACACATTTCCTGTGGGTGCTGAAGGTTTTCTAAAAATTATCAATGCCAGGGATCTGCAAACTTTTTCCATAAAGAGTCAGATAGTAAATGTATTTGACTTTGCAGGCCACATGGTCACTGTTGGAGCTACTTAACTTGCCACTGTAGCACAAAAGCAGCCACAGATGATACACAAATCAATAACCTGGGATATGATCCAATAAAGTTTATTTACAAAAACAGGAATCAAACTGAATTTGGCAACGGGCTGCCATTTGCTGATATCTGATATATTCAAAAGACTGAACATGATAGCATAAATGTAAGAGAGTGAATAATTACTGTACTGTTACTTCAACATCAGACAAATTCAAAATGTGTAGACAAAGAGATGAAACTGACAAATTTTTTTCCAACGGAGCAAGTGCCTTTTGTATTTTCAGTGGACTCTCGTAAGATGCAGTGATTTCATGTGAATCTTTTTTTTTTTTTTTTTTTTTGTCACATTCTCTGGGATAAGAAACTACTGTAGGGGCAAAAGGAATTTTCCCTTCCCTCTAAAGTGCTAAACAACTGACAATATACAGATTAACAAGAGAAAAGGCATACAAATGTATTAATGTACATAAGCATGGGAGCCATATAAAATATAAGACTCAAAGAAGGGCCAGATGGTTGAGGCTTAAATATCCTATTTATGAGGAGACAGAAATGGGAGGTGTAGGCAATTTTGAGGAGTAGTAAATAATAATTTTGGGGAATTGAATGAGCCCAAAGAGCAGAAAATAGTTTGTAAATGATTGTCTTTGGAAGCTAAATGGGACCTGTAAGTTATGACAGAAGGTGTGGGGTAGAAATCCACTGTGAACAAAGATTGTTTTATTATGCAGATAAAGTTTCTTAGGTAATCTCTAGGAGCTGCCCTCTGAAAAATAGAGGAAAAGTCTGTCTGGGCATGGTGACTACATTAAGTTTTTCTCTTCTCCAGTATTAAACTTTCCCAGTTAGTTGATGAGATTCCTAGGGAGGGCATCTTAAGACAACCGCATTTCTTTCAGAAGTTTTCCTCAGTCAGAGGAAGGAACTTCCAGAGAGAATCCCTCCCTGTGCTTGAGGATGTGGGGAGAAACAAGGGAGGGTTAGAAAGTTCTTGGTTCTGAGGCAGCTTCCAAGGCCTTCCAATTTCCTTTATTTCAAAAATGTTCAGCATGCCAAAGCACCTCATACTTTGGGGTATTACTCTCTGCACCCCAACACTACCTTTGACTTATGAAGCAATTAGCTCAGTAATTATCATGGAAATTGTGTTGAATCTCTAGATCAATTTTGGAAGAACTGACAACAACATTGAGTCATTCTATCCATGAATATGGAATATCATTGCATTTGTTTAGACTTTTTATTTTCATTAGAGTTTTGTATTTTTCTTGTGTAGATCTAATACATATTTTGTTAGATTTATTCCTACATATTTCACTTTTGCGGTGCTAATTGGGTTTTTAATTCCAAATTCCAATAATTCCAATAATTATTGTTGGCCTATAGGAAATTGACTGGCTTTTGCAGTTTAACCTTGTATTCTGTGGCCTTGCCATAACTTATTAGTTACAAGATTATGTTGATTTGGGGATTTTATACATATATAATCATATCATTTGTGAAGAAAGACAGTTTTATTTCTTCCCCCTTAATCTGTACATGTTTTATTTCCTTTCCTTGTATTATTGCATTAACTAGAACTTGCAGTACATTGTTGAATAGAAGAGGAGACATCTTGCCTGCTTCTTGATCTTAAGAATAAATATATTTTCTCACCATTAGGCATGATGTTAGCTAAAGGTTTTTCTTTTTTTAAGATACCCTTTATCAACTTGAGAAAGTTCCCTTCTACTCCTAGTTTGCTGAGGATATTTATCCAAAATGGGTTTTGGATTTTGTCAGTTTTTGTGCATATACTGATATAATCATATGATATTTTTCTTTTCATTAATTTATTTTTAAATGTTGAGCCATTCTTGTATACCTGGAATAAGTTCCATTTGGTAATCACGATGTATAATTCTGTTAATACATGATTGGACTCAATTTCCTAATATTGGATTCAATTTCCTAATATTTTGTTCAGAAATTTCTACATCTATGTCTTTGAAAAATATAGATATCTGGTTTCCTTTTCTTGTAATGTCTTTACCTGGTTTTGGTGTCAGGACAATGCTGGCCTCAGAGAATGAGTTAAGAAGTGTTCCTTCTGCTTCCCTTTTTTGAAGAGACTGTAGAAAACTGAAATATTTCTTCTTTAAATGTTGAGTAGAATTCAACTGTGAACACTTGGAAACCAGTACTTTTTTGGGAAGTTATTAATTATTGATTCAACTACTTTAATATATATATAAGCCTATTCAAATTATCTATTTCTCTTTGTACAGATTTTGGTAGATTTTTCCTTTCAAGGAGTTGGCCCATTTTATCCAAATGTACCAAATTTGTGGGCATAGAGTTGTTCATAATATTCCTTCATTATCCTTTTAATGTCTGTGGAGTTAGTAGTAATTCTTTCCTTTCATTTCTGAAAGGAAATTTGTGTCTTCTTTGTGTTTTCCTTGGTTAGACTAGCTAGAGGCTTATCAATTGTATTGACACATTCAAAGAACCAGCTTTTGCTTTCATTTGGTTTTCTCTATTTTTTTTAAATTTTAATTTCATTGTGTTCTGCTCTCATTTTTTATGATCTCTTTTCTTCTGCTTTTTTTTAAAAGTTTCATAAAATAGAAGCTTCAGCTACTCATTTTGAGTCTTCTTTTCTAATATATGTATTTCCTTTTTTTTTTTTTTTTTTTTTTTTTTGAGACAGTGTCTTGCTCTGTCGCCTAGGCTGAAGTGCAGTGGCGCAATCTCGGCTCACTGCAACCTCCACCTCCCGGATTCAAGCGATTCTCCAGCCTCGGCTTCCGGAGTGGCTGGGATTACAGGCACCCACCACTGTGCCCAGGTAATTTTTGTATTTTTAGTAGAGACGAGGTTTCACTATATTGGTCAGGCTGGTCTCAAACTCCTGACCTCGTGATCTGCCTGCTTCGGCCTCCCAAAGTGCTGGGATTACAGGCATGAGCCACCGCGCCTGGCCTAATATATGTATTTCAATGCTATGACTTTTCCCTATAAATAGTGCTTTTGCTATATGTCAAAAATTTTGACGTTTTACTTTCATTTTCATATACTTAAAAGTATTTTGAAATTTCTCTTCAGACTTCTTTTTTGAGCCATGTGTTATTTACCAGTGTGGTGTTTAATCTGCAAATATTTTGATATTTTTCAGCTTTCAGATTTTGTCTCATGTATTGTGAGTCACATCCATGTATATTAAGCATGTTATGTCTCCTTGACAAATTGACCGCTTTATCTTAACGTAATGTTCTTCTTCATTACTGATAATTTTTCTTTCTCTGAAATCTGTTCTGTCTGTAATTAATGTATAGCTAGCTACTCCTGCTTTCTTTTGATTGGTATTAGTGTATCTTTCTCTGTCCCTTTATCTTCAATCTGTCTCTATATTTAAAGTGGGTTTTGTAGACACCATATGGTTGGATCTTCTTTTTTTAAAACCCATTCTGACAGTATCTGAATTTAATTGCTATATCTAGACCATTTGCATTTAAAACAACTAATGATACAGTGAGACTAAAATCTACCAAGTTTGAAACTGTTTTGCATCTGTAGCACTTGTTCTTTGTTGTTTCTAATCCTCCCTAATTTTCTCTCTTCTCTGGTTTAAACTGAGCATTTTATATATTTCCATTTTTCTCTCCTACCTGAATATATCAATTTTTCCTTTTCTTTCTTCTTCTTCTTCTTTTTTTTTTTTTGAGACAGAGTTTTGCTCTTGTTGCCCAGGCTTGAGTGCAATGGCATGATCTCGGTTTACTACCACAACCTCCGCCTGCTGGGTTCAAGGGATTCTACTGCCTCAGCCTCCCGAGTAGCTGAGATTACAGGCGTGTGCCACCCGCCCGGCTAATTTTGTATTTTCAGTAGAGACAGGGTTTCCCCATGTTGGTCAGGCTGGTCTCGATCTCCCAACCTCAGGTGATCCACCTGCCTTGGCCTTCCAAAGTGTTGGGATTACAGGCATAAGCCACTGCACCCAAACCAATTATTCCTCTTTTTAAACAACTGCAGTGGTTGACCAAGAATTTATACCAGAGTTACACTAATCTAAATATATCTGAAAATCATATTATCCCATTTCATGGGTATTCCAGAAGAGGATTTGCAATTCCTTCCTCCTGTCTTTATAATATTGCTATCATTCGTTTCACTTACTCATAAGCTATGATAATTTAATATACTGCTGATATTATTTTGAGCAGTTATCTATTGAATCAATTAAGACTAATTTCAAAGTTATTTTTACCTTCAATTATTTATCCTCTAATGTTCTTTCTTTTTGTATTAATAGATCCATAATTTTAGTTGTATATTAAATTATATTAGGCATATACTGTAACATTTTAGGTGTATATTATATGCATATATAAGCATACACACAAAAATAAAACAAAAATGTGAAACTTTAAAAGTCATTCCAATAATCTTTATTTTTCTATATAAAGAATATATTATACATGTATTTATTTCCGGGAATGAGTAAAATTGCACTATAATGCCATCAGAATTTTAAAAATCAAATATATGAATTAGGTGTGGTAGGAGTATGTTATTCAGAGATTAAATGAGGTAAGTTCATTTGTCCCAGGCAAGCATGAGGGAACTAGACTTCGGTAAAAGCATCTATGACTTCACCTCCTGTGAGTTGCAATTACCAGATGGAACTTATCTACAGATTAATTAACAGCGGTGGAAGTTCTGGATCAAGTGACTGGCTGACATAGTAGCACTGGTTCCAGGAGGCACACAATAGGTTGGTCCCCAATTGATTAGTAAAACAATAGATGATTGCACCATGAGAACATTGGGTATTTAGAGGCCTATGCATAGTTTCCTGTTATTTTCCTGTCCCCAATTTTCCTGCATAAAAACATATGTCTCAGGACATATTTATTATGTATATAGTTACGTTTTCACAAAGAATAATTAAAAAATATATAATTCTAAAGAAGTCATAGGAAAAGGTTAACATATAAGAACATGTTGTTTTAGGAATTAGAAAAAAATTAATTTTCAGTTTATATCCATATATGATTTTAGAGGGATACTAATATAATAAAAACATTTTCAAAATATTATATTAAAATGAACATTCTTTGACAAAAGTAAAAGGAAATATTAATTCAAGAAGGAAAGAATGATAATGTCAAATGGTCAAATGCTAAAGGAGACGTTGGTCATCTACATGGATAACAGTTTCAAGTTACTATCATATGAAGGAATAATTGAATACATCTATAGGCATATAAAATAATTTAGATGCCAACTAAAAAGTATGCCAGTGAATAATAAAAGAATTTTTCAGACCAATACCAGCTATAAATATTTGTGATTAAATACTAAATAAAATACTATCAAACATAATCCAACACCACATTAAGAAAATAATACGCCATGGCCAAGTAGGATTCATTCCATAAATGCAAGCATGGATGCAAAATATCTCCACTGCTATTTATCTTACACTAGAAGCATTTGCTATTGAAAGCAGAACAAATAAACCAACTATAGGCATAAAAATTAAACAGAGAAATAACATTTCCATTATTTTGTAGATGAAATCTGAAAAACCTTAGAGAAACAATAATCATTAGCAAATAACACAATTACTTAACACAATAAAATAATTCAATAAAGGAGCTGGAAGAAATTAACATACAATTGGCCAGGCGCACTGGCTCACTCCTGTAATCCCAGCACTTTGGGAGGCCGAGGCAGGTGGATGACTTGAGGTCAGGAGTTTGAGACCAGCCTGGCCAACATGGCGAAACCCCGTCTCTATTAAAAATATATTAAAAAAAAAATTAGCTGAGCATGGTGACGCATGCCTGTGATTCCAGCTTGAACCCAGGAGGCGGAGACTGCTGTGAGTGGAGATCACACCACTGCACTCCAGCCTTGGACAACAGCGAGACTCTGTCTCAAAACAACAACAACAACAACAACAACAAATTAACATACAGAACATACAGAAATCAAGAGCCTTAATATGTCCTTAAAAACATAATTTAGTGTATATAATGCTAGAGAAAGTGCCACATACAATAACACCACAAAAGATAACATACTTAGGAATAAATGTAACAAGAAATGTGCAAAACCTACAATGCGTCAACTTAAAAATCCTCCTGAAAGACACACACACAGATTTAAGAAATGAAGAGTATCCCTTTCTTGAGTAGGATGGCTCAACATCATAAAGATGTTATTTTCTTAATAATTTTATTTGTAAACTTAATGTTATCACAAGAAATATTTAACAAAACCTTTTTTTTTTTTTTTTTGAGATGGAGTCTTGCTCTGTCACCCAGACTGGGGTGCAGTGGCACGATCTCAGCTCACTGCAACCTCTGCCTCCTGGGTTCAAGCAATTCTTCTGCCTCAGCCTCCTGAGTAGCTGGAACTATAGGCATGTGCCACCATGCCTGGCTAATTTTTGTATTTTTAGTAGAGACAGGGTTTCACCACATTGGCCAGGCTGGTCTTGAACTCCTGACTTCGTGATCTGCCCACCTTGGCCTCCCAAAGTGCTAGGATTACAGGCATGAGCCACTGCGCCCAGCTAAGAAAATATTTTAGGGACTTAGATTAGCTGACTGAAGTTCATATGGAGTAATCAATGTTCAAGAAGAGCAATAAAAACCCCTGGCAGAAAGTGTGTGGACAGCTAGAAGGGGCTGTGAAGGAAGAAATCAACCTCATCCTCAGACAGTTCTGGGTCCTGGGACATAAACTCTAAATGCTTGGAATTTCTCAAGTGATAAGAATGCCTTTGTTTTTCATAGTGCACCCTTCATACCATGTGTAACTGGCGTGATCTCTAGGGTGAGGAGAAGGGGAAACTGAGTTCAACCACTTGGTCAATTAATCAATAAGCTCCAATGCAAACTTTGGACATCCAGGAACTTGATACTAGCCTGTATATCATGGCAAAACCCAATCTCAACAAAAAAGCAAAAATTAGCTGAGAGTAGTGGCAAGCACCTGTAATCCCAGCTACTCAGGAGGCTGAGGTGGAAGGACTGATGGAGCCTGGGAGGTCAAGATGGCAGTGAGCTGTGATTGCACCATTGCCCTGAAGTTTGGGTGATAGACCAAGACCCTGTCTCAAAAAAAAAAAAAAAAAGAAAAAAAAATATATATATATAGAGAGAGAGACAGACACACACACACACACACACACACACACACACACATCCCTGGACTGTGAAGTTCCCATAGGCTTCCCTGGATGACAGTATTCTATGTGTCGTCACACATTGTGGCCAAGAGGAGATAAGGTGGATGATTCCACAGGGAAAGGATTACCAGGATTTCTGTTTGCATACCTCAGACTTTGTCCCACATGTCTCTCCCTTTGGCTGGTTCTAATTTGTATCCTTAACATGATACATGTAACCATGATTATAACAGGTCTCAGTGAATTCTGTGACTCTCTCTAGCAAATGTCAAACCTGAGGATGATTTCAGGAAACCTCACACTTGCAGCTGGTGTCAGAAATATTGGGAAGCCTTGGCATTCTCAAGGTCTGTGCCCTATCAGGAGAACCCGCCTCCGATGGTTAACGTGGGTTCTTTTCTATTTCCCTAAGTGTCTTGGCTGGTTTGAGAAATAAAGGGAAAGAGTACAAAAGAGAGAAATTTTAAAGCTGGGTGTTCGGGGGAGACCTCACATGTTGGCAGGTTCCATGATGCTCCCTGAGCCGTAAAACCAGCAAGTTTCTATTAGTGATTTTCAAAAGGGGAGGGAGTGTACGAATAGGATGTGGGTCACAAAGATCACATGCTTCACAAGGTAATAGAATATCACAAAGCAAGTGGAGGTAGGGTGAGATCACAGGACCACAGGATGGGGCGAAATTAAAATTGCTAATGAAATTTCGGGCACGCACTGTCATTGATAACATCTTATCAGGAGACAGGGTTTGAGAGCAGACAACCTGTCTGACCAAAATTTATTAGGCAGGAATTTCCTCGTCCTGATAAGCCTGGGAGCGCTACAGGAGACCGCGGCTTATTTCATCCCTTTGGCTTCAACCATAAAAGATGGACGCCTCCAAGGGGGCCATTCATAGACCTACTCTCAGGGCGCATTCTTTTTCTCAGGGATGTTCCTTGCTGAGAAAAAGAATTCAGCGATATTTCTTCAATTTGCTTTTGAAAGAAGAGAAATATGGCTCTGTTCTGTCCAGCTCACCGGAAGTCAGAGTCCAAGGCCATCTCCCTTCTTCCCTGAAGATTGTTGTTATCCTGTTCTTTTTTCAAGGTGCCCAGATTTCATATTGTTCAAACACACGTGCTCTACAAACAATTTGGGCAGTTAACGCAATCATCACAGAGTCCTGAGGTGACATACATCCTCCTCAGCTTATGAAGGTGATGGGATTAAGAGATTAAAGTAAAGACAGGCATAGGAAATCACAAGGGTATTGATTGGGGAAGTGATAAGTGTCCATGAAATCTTCACAATTTATGTTCAGAGACTGCAGTAAAGACAGGCATAAGAAATTATAAAAGTATTAATTTGGGGAACTAATAAATGTCCATGAAATCTTCACAATTTATGTTCTTCTGCCGCGGCTTCAGCCAGTCCCTCCGTTCGGGGTCCCTGACTTCCTGTGACAGTGCCCTTAACCTCAGAGTTTGGGTAACACAGGTAGAGGTCAATCTGTTTTAGATTTTAAATACACAGTAAAGCATTGATAAAGAACCTAATGCATTATGGGTGCATGAAAACACAGTAAAACTAGTGAAACAGAATTGAACACCTAGAAATAGATTCAAGTACATAAGAAAATTTAGTATATTATAAAAGTGACAACTGAGATCACTGGATAAAGGTGGATGTTTTAATGAATGGTGCAAATGGGTAGCTATCTGGAAAAATGATGAATTTAGATACATACTTCAAACCATACATGAGAATAAACCCCAAATGAATCAGGCATATAAACATATATTCATATATACATAAACACACATCTATATGCATACAAACTGAAAAGGAAATTAATTCTTCTCTAATTATTTGTGTGGGGAAATGGTTTCTAAGTATGACTCAATACACATATGCAATGAAAAGTCAATAAACTTGACAGTACATTTTTTGATAAGAAATATTTTTCAGGGTAAAAAAATATCCATAAGTAAAGTCAAGGAAAAACAGACTGAGAGAAATTATTTGCAACATAAAAGATAAAGGGTTAATATTCTTCACATGTTAAAAAAAACTCTATAGGGGAAAGAACACTGAAAACAGAGAAAACAAGGTGCAAATAAACGAATTTTTGAAATGAGCAAAATACATGAACTGCATTTAGACACCATTTCTTACCTATCATATTGGCAAAAATCTTTAGAAGTTCAGCAACACATACACTTAACTGGTACATTCTCACACTGTCCTGGTTGGACCTCAAACTGGTAGAACTCCTGGGAATTAATTTGGGCTATCTATGAATATAAATGTAAGCACACACACACATATATTTCTAGCAATCCTGTTTCTAAGAATTGAGATGCTGAGAAAGCACACAGAGACACTCTGTGCTGTTTATCAGAGTAGCTCTCTGATAAATATTTTAGCACTAAATAATTATAAATGGTCCCGACTTATGACGATTGAATTTACAATTTTTTGACTTTACAATGTGACACACATTCAATAGAAACCCTTTGCATATTCATACGACCATTCTGTTTTTCACTTTCAGTACAGTATTTAGTAAATTATATGAGATATTCAATATTCAACACTTTAATAAAATAGGTACCGTGTCAGATGACTTTGCCCAACCATAGCCATAGGCCACTGTAAGTGTTCTGAGCATGATTAAGGAAGGCTAGACAAAGCTATGAGATCTGTAGGTGAAGTGTATTATATATTCTTTCAACTTAAAACATTTTCAACTCATAATGAGTTTATTGGGACATAACCTCATCATAAGGCAAGGAGCATCCGTAATTAAAAGTACAAATACATGAGAAACACTTCTAGACTTTACATTATAGTGAGTAAAAATACCCCCAACTGTGACTTTTTTAATTTGGCTGTCTAGAGTATTGGCCTGCCTCCTCTTTACCACTCCAGCCCTTCGGGAGTGCTGGAGCTGAAGTGTTAAGGCTCTCAAGTTAAGAGCCCATTAACTTGAGGCGAATACCTTTTTCTTAGTAAAACTGAAACTACCAAATAAATTTTTATTTTAATTTTACATTTCTTGATTCAATTGAGTATTTTTTTTCTTTCATGAATAGGCCTTTGCTTAAATATTTTTCCACAAAAAATTATAAAAAATGCTTTAAAGCATTTGTTGCTGCTCCTTTGTAGCACTATAAAGCTTATATATGACAGACTTTGGGCTCAGATTTATGTTAGAAATGACAACCGACCATAGTCTGTCTTATCAAATGCTGACTACCATCCACCAATTATTCAGATATTCTGACAGCAGCATTCAAATACCTTGAAACCAATAAAATACAGTAATACTATATATATTAACTATCAAAATTATTTATTTTACTACCAAAAATGTTCAACATTGTGTATCAATGAGATATCCACCTGATAATAATGTCTAGATTAAATGTAAAACAAAAAAATGCATCTTAATATTTCCAACAATTTCATAAAATTCTGCATTTTAATTTCTGTAGATATTTTCTCCAAAAATACGTGTTGTTTATTCCTAATGCTTTTTAGCTAAACGCAGATAAAAGCAAACAACTTCATCAACTCTTCTTTTCCCACATTTTACAAGTTAGTTCAGGGTTTTTAAATATATATTTATATATTTCAGAACAGGCAAAAAATTAAGGATTTACTAACCCACTTCACTCATTCATGTATTGAACACAACAATCCACTGGCCCTCATTAACTCCTAAGTCTCCTGTAATCTGATATCAATGTCACAAATATATAGGCTTTCATGTCTCTCCATGCATTGCTGTATCTGACCCAGAGCCCTTCTTGTACAAGTCCTCCCTGGCACTTGCCTGGCTGTGGCAGTCACTGCTTAACTGCACTGTGTCTGTGCAGCTTCAGCCTTTCACTGTACTCCCACACTCAACTTTCAATGGCATCTCTCATTGTGAAACCTCCTAAGGTGTTCTGCTGGGGGACTAAGTTCATGCTCCTCAGCAAAGGATTCAAGGAATGTTCTGGTGTGGACCTGTAAGCATACCTGGATCTGTCCACCCTACATCACATCATACTGTACAATCAATGAATGCCACAGCCACAGCAAACTGCAGGCTCCTCTCTGAAGGTGAAATGCTTTTCAGTTCTCCCTTCCTGTCCAAGTGGAGTCCTGTTGGCTTAACCAGTTTTCCTCCTAGTGTGATCTCTGAAGCCTCACCCAACCTTCGTGACATAGCCAAGCAGATTCAGGCATCCTGCCTTGAGTTCTCATCTTTATGATAGGAGGTAAGGTTCCTGAGTAATTAAAAACGTGATTTGTGAATCAGGCAGGCCTGGATTTGAATTCTGGCATTTCTGTTGTTTTGCTGTGTGACTATAAAAGCAAGTTAGCTCTTTTATGAAATGTGATAAAAACTGAAAGCAATGAGACCCATTGTGTAGGGCTGTTGTAAGGATAAAAACATTCAGCACACAAAGAATGACACACAGTGCCAGGAATAGAATCAGTGCCCTGTCTCTCCCTTTCTCTCCCTTTTTTCTCCCTTTTTCTCTTTTGTATCTGTCAGCTAATATTGTATCTATCCTAATCCTCACTATGCTGTATCACTTTTGTGCTTTTGTGCTTGTGTGTTTATGCATCTTAATTTCTCATAAACAGTGACCTTCTTGAGGGCATGGAAGATATTACTATGTCTTTTTGTCTTTATATTAATCATAGTCACTGGCAGGCACTAGATGCATAGTAATTGATTGTTAATCATGTGATGTGAAAAAGGCGAGGGAAACAGACAACAAAAGAAAGAGGTGCTTTTTGCATTGTGAGGTGCCAGGTATTTATGGGAGCATCCTGGTGGCCAATTTAGCTGTTATCATAACCTCTTTAGAAATGTACTTCCGCTGTCCAACAAAAATAAAAACATAGCAGCAAAACTCCAGAAACAGGTAGCTCTACCTTTAGCAGTGAGATGTGGCAGTGTGATAGCAAGAAACGCTCTAAAATTAATCCTTAATTCGAGCATGCTATGATAAATAGAATTACAAAACTGCTGCATTGCCAGATGGTCTCTATATGTAAATTTAGTTTCTCACAATTTTTATATAACAAAACATTTTGTAAATGAATTATTAGCAAATGTGTAGGGTGTACACATGATCTTCGATGGATGATGTAGGCCAATGTGGGGTGACTGTGGGTGGTGTGGGAAACCTAAATACTGATGGCAAAACCTAAACTATGGTCTTGACAAGCATAGGAGAAATTCTCATCTAACATCTTTTAGAATGTAGGCAAAGAGGAAATATAGTAGATGAACAGCTAAACCCTGGGTTAAATCAAAAGCCCTATGCAGGCTGGGTAGAGCCTAGCTTTCCCATTTTGGTTACAAATTACTACCATCAGCACATTTGAGAGTTGCTGAGAAATGTAGCAGACTGCTAGAATTAGAGTCTACATTTGAAGATGTGTACATGATCTTAATACACATAAAGATGGAGATGCACAACATAAGCACTGACCTGCCCTGTGACTAAGACTGTGGCAGGGAAATCAGTGCTTAAAGCCACAAGGAGAGATGTTCCACGTGTGGGCTTTGCTTAAGAAACCACTTCACACAAATGTATCCTTCTGTAACGTGCTTAGGAGAATGGCCCCAGCTGTTGTATATCAATAACATGCAGTGCCACTAGCCAGGCTAGTGAGGTCACTGAGCCTTATAGACAGTCAAAGCTTCAAAAATCTTGGTGTGCCCACTGACAATTCAAAGTCCAAAGTACATAGGTTTGAGGAGCTTTGGCTACATGATCTCCAATTTCTATGTATTTGACTGCCCTCTTTTATCTTGCTTTATTCATAGTACTTTCAACTCCAAAGGATGCACACAAATTTGGTAATCCAAGGTGATGGTGATTAGTTGAAGTCTTCAATACGGATTCAGTCCTTAACCCTTAGCAGTTGATTTTCTCCCAAAACTCTCTTTGATACTCACAAGCAACTAAAAATGTATGGTGATGTCAACAACAACAACAAAAAAGTTGTTATGCACCCGGCTCCTTTCAGATAATCTGCTGCCATGTTTTCTGATTTGTGTACTTTGGCTCTCACTCCATCTGAGAAATAGTGGGATTTATCTCACTTCAAAAAGGCAGGGATAAACCACACCCTGAGACTTCCAGAGGCTTAATTCTTTCTGACCTTTTCCTAAAGTTGGAAGACAATTTCCTTAGATAAATCCTAAAATACCTGTAGGAATTGCGCATGAAAAGATCTCATCCACATAGTTTTGTCTAATGAATTCCCAAATGGTGCATCACCACACATTAACCTACATCATCCAATGAAGATCATCTATCTTTTCTCTAAAAGTAATGAACACAGGAGTGATGGCGCTGAGCCGAAACTTATTTTTTTAAGTATAATATACCTAGAAGAACAGTGACAGCAAAACCACAACCTGAACAGTAGACTGCCTTACTTTGTTGGTAGGTCAGGTTAACACTGTTTTTTTTTTTTTTTTTTTTTTTTGTGTGTGTGTGTGTGTGTGTGTGTGTATTTATATATATGGGTATATAACACAGGGAAAACATTAGTCAAATTTAGACTAGTTCACAAAAATCAGCAACAGAAAGGAAATGTAAAGCTACCTCATCTATAAATATGTATCTGCATACTTATTGTATTAGTCTCTTCTCACACTGCTAATAAAGACATACCCAAGACTGGGTAATTTATAAAAGAAAGACGCTTCATTGACTCACAGTTCCACATGGCTGGGGAGGCCTCACAAGCATGCTAGAAGGCAAAGGAGGAGCAAAGTCACATCCTACATGGCGGCAGGAAAAAGAGCTTGTGTAAGGGAACTCCCCTTCATATAACCATTAGATCTCAGGAGACTTATTCACTATCATGAGAACAGCACAGGAAAGACCCACCCCCATGATTCAATTACCTCCACTGGGTGCCTCCCACAACATGTGGGAATTATGGGAGCTATAACTCAAGATGAGATTTGGGTGGGGACACAGCCAAACCTTCTCACCTATACATGCCTCTATCTACAGAATTCCACTTTGCTCTATACAAAGCAATGCACTGAACTAACCAGTGGTCTTCTCATCACTTTTGAGTCAATGCCATGGAAATGTTTCAACTTGGTTAATTACTCATGTCTTGGGTAACTATATTAGCTATAAGATTGGCTAATGGCTAAAATTTCTCTACTGATTTAACAGAGGTTTAGTAATCAAAGAGAAGAAACCATGAAAAGTCCAGAAGCATCGATTTATAATAAATAATTAAAATCTAAATAATTAAATCATGGACTAAGCCCTCTACTCACAAGTAGTACTTTAATACTCCTGACAGTGACCGCTCTAAGCAAGAACTGGGTTCTGCCTAAATCAGTACTTGGAATTTACAAATCACAAAATAGTTGTATTTTGTTTAGCTCTCATAGAAAAGAAATCCCAAATCAATCACTCTAGCCCATTTATTTGAATGGGTGACCCTTGTAAGGCATGTCTCTGTTTCCAGGAGAACTACTGGTTAGATGTTCCTGGTTCACATATGCATACATCTTGGATCAACTGGGATAAGTCACCTACATGCTGCTTGAATAATAACTGATTCTCCATCCATCACCTGGTAAGTGTGAACCTGTTCGTTTTCCAAGCCCATTCATTCTCAGTCACTTGCACCAGATAAATAGATCGACACTGCAGAACTCCATTTCTGAAAGCAAAACAGTTACTTCAAATTAACATGTTGGTTTAGGGATTTATACTGAGCACTACATTCCAAGGTGATAGCAACCCTGTTTTGTTGTTGTTGTTGTTTGCTTATTTTAATGGTGTTATTAAACATTGCTGAACTCCCCTCAACCTTTGTAAGCTAACTCACAATCCACAAATACACACATTCTTCAAAGAGGAAAACTATGACGACAATATTTCTGCACAAATTTAATTTTAAAGTATATCACAAATGAAAAAGAAATGAAATCTATTTTGCTTATAAATCTAGAGAATAAATGGAGAACACAAGTTGTATTTCAATGTTTAAAGGGGACCTAATTGAAACATTGATATAAAACTTATATTAATTATCTACATTCACCACTAGACATAAAAATGCATTACACATTGAAAGTCCTACTAAACAATCATTTTATAAAATATGGAGCAGGCTTGGGTAACTCACAATAAAATATTTTGCTGGGAATAATCATTGAATATAATCTGCTAAATACTAAATATGTTTTTATTTTACAATTTAGTCTGTATCAGGGTTTCTCCCCATTGGTAGTATTAGTATTTTGCACCAAATAATTCTTTGTTGGGAGTGTCCTGTGCACTGCAAAATGTTTAGCAGCATCCTTGGCTTCTGCATAGAAGATGACAGTAACGTGCCTCCTCCCAGGCATGACAGCCCAAAATGTTTTCAGATATTGCCAAATATCTCCCGGGGGTGCCAAGTCACCTCCAGCTGAAAACTACTGGCCTATTTGAATAAACAAACAACTGGAAGATCAAAGTTGGAAATCTACCAGCTAGGCAAATAATTAGTTAGTAGTTCATGAATTTATTCAACTTTTCCTGAGCCCATTTCATGGGCCAGGCACTGTGCAAAGAACAGATGGTATAAAAGTGACAAGACATTTTCCCTCCCCTGTCCATAAAAGGCATACAGTTTACTGGAATAGGAAAGACAGCAAATGTTGCACACCCAGGCTTCCACTGCAGAAGGGCCAGGCTGGCATGTGGAGATATGGATGTCTTTGGGGCTTTCATGGGAAGCTGCTGAGGGCTCTTAAACTGGGGATCCTATGATCTGTCTAACCTGTATTTCAGAAAGCCTTGCCTGTCTCTGCTTCTCAATGAATGGGAAGAGGATAAGTCTGTAGTCACAGCCTGGTTATCAGGCTGTAATTATATCCCAGGGAATGAGTAAAGGAATAAAGAGATGGGACTAGATCCCTGAGAAATTACTGTGGGACAAGGAAGCATAATTAATGGGTGTTGCTTGGGAAACGCTGAAGGAGAAGAAAGAACCAGGCAAGAATACATCTTCCTGTCCTGGCTTTGGCAAGATGCAGATGGTGACCTCGGATAACCTTGAAAAGAAAAAGGGTCTGGATGGGGATTGTTGATGTGAATCTGAGGACTCAGGGGCCAGCTTTCTCTAAACCAAAAAAAGAAAAAAAAAAAAAAACTCCAAAATATTTTCGCATTTACAAAACTAACATTTGAATCATTCAAATTACTGATATCCTTATGAATGAAAAATTCTCTTAAAAGTTAAATGTTTTAATAAATAAATAGAATTTACAAACCTATGAAGTGTCAGGTTTGCCCTCATTACAATTTTTTTAATGAACTTGGTAAAATATTTTTATGTCTTTCATCTTAAATCCATTACCCAGTTGTATTAGGTTGGTACAAAAGTCATTTTGCCATTAATGACAAAAACCACAATGACTTTTGCACCAACCTAACACGATTAATACAACCTAATACAACATTAGAAGTAATGGTAAAAACTGCAATTACTTTTCCATCAACCTAATACAACTAATACAACCTAATACAACATTAAGTAATGGCAAAAACTGCAATCGCTTTTGCAGTGACCTAATATATTTTACATTGGAATGACTGAGCTAATATGCTAAACTTTTAATTATGCATCATTCTCTTAAACATTGCTTTGATTAGCAAAATTAATACAATGCATCTGAGTACCATGGGTTCTCATAATTTATCATCTATATTCTTGATATTCAGCTTTGCTGGGTAAGGAACACCACTGTAAAAGGAATCATGCTTACTCAAACAACGGACTGATCTTCCTAAGCAAGTCAGTGTAGCTTCTCGGCAAGCAGGTGTTTTATCTGAGACCTGGTGTACAGATATACAGAGCAATTATTCTCTTTCTAATCCTTCCTGGAATTAAAGACCAAGTACATATTCTCCACATCTTGGGATCACACAGTCTGCAAATTACTTTACCCGAGTTACAAATTAGCAAATCTCCAACTCTGACTTGAATTTACAGCTCCCCTTTCTGGTTGATTCACTAGGATAATCTGACTCACGGATTTACTATTTAATTTTATTCTCAAATCTTTGCAGATAGTTTCTGTTAGAGAAACTACCACTTTTAGAAGCAAATAAATGACCTCAGATTGGACTCTATGTATCTCTCAAGGCTGTGTTTCAATCTATTTCACAACCCAAACAACAGGCAAGGCCATACAGAATTAAATATTTTACAGGTTAAATATGAAGTGCCCAAGTAATTTAAAATGGTACTCTTTGAAGATTATTGCCCATAAATTGCTCTCCATCCATTCTGCTTTACATATCATGTATAGATATAAATAAGATATATATGTAGAAGTAGGTATAGATGCAAATATGGATATAGATATGAAAGACAGGTAGATACATGATAGATGATTCATAGACAGGTAGGTAGGTAGATACATAGGTAGGTAGGTAGGCAGGCAGATAGATAGTAGATGGATACACAGGCAAATAGATGAATTTATTTTTCCCTAGAAACTTGAAAGTACAGGTTCAGAAATAATAGAATATTCTTGGTTAAATTATTCCACTAATACTCATGTGTAAATTGAGTCCATTGTTCAACACAGTCATTATTGATTCATTTGATCTTTTATTCAACAATTATTTCTTGAGTTCCCACTGTGTACAAGTCGCTATGATTGTAAAGGGGGCATAGCAAAGGGACAAAACAAAGCACCTCATGAATTGGACTTACAGTCTTGTGAGGGAAATCTACAACCACACAGAGACAAATGCTCTGAAGAAGAAAAAATAAAGCAAGGTAAGGCAAGATGGGTTGCTGTACTGAAGTGTATCAGACAAGGAAGTGCTGAGGGGTAGATGCTGTAAATGAAATGTTGGGTAGACTAAACTGCGACTGTTGACATCCCCTTCTGATATGATTAGGGTTTGTGTCCCCACCCAAATCTCATCTTGAATTGTAATCCCCATACTACCCATAATTCCCACGTGTCAAGGGAGAGACTAGGTAGAGGTAATTGAATCATGAGGGTGGTGCTCCCATGCTGTTCTCCTGATAGTAAGTGAGTTCTCATGAGAGTTGATAGTTTTACAAGAGGCTCTTCCCTCCTCTTGGCACTTCTCTCTCTCCTGCTGCCATGTGAGCAGGTCCAAGTTTGCTTCTCCTTCACCTTCTGCCATGATTATGTTTCCTGAGGCCTCCCCAGCCATGTGGAACTGTGAGTCAATTAAACCTCTCTCCTTTATAAATTACCCAGTCTCAGGCAGTATCTTTATAGCAGTGTGAAAATGGACTAATACACTTTCTCATAAGGGTTTCTGAAAATGAAAGCTTACATGGAGGCAAGATTGTTCCTTAGCACAATCATATAGAAAATGTCTGCCCTCAGGGGTCTTCATATTTCCTTTCCTTATCCTTGGGTGATATTATCAACCGTCCTCCCTCTTCTAAACTCTATGCCTTCCACAACCTGTACTTGAGAGAATAGAGGACAAACGCATTTTTTGGAGGAATTCTACCTTTGATGTCAAAGCACAGCATACTCTTGTGTTATATCACCTCATTTAATTCTTGGAGTAACCCTTGGAAAAAATGCCTTAGTTCCCAAAGTGCTGTTCCCACAGAGTGTTTGAATTGCTACAGCTCCAGTTGCAGCAGCAACAACACAAGCAAAATAAAGCAGTAATTAGCAACACAATAATGATGATACTTTTTATTAAGGCTTAATGCTTTACATGTAGTTTTGTCACTGAACCCTCACAGAAGCCTCTGAGAAGAGGTATCATTATTATATACAGTTCACAGATGAGCTGAAGGATTAAAGCAATCTCATATGTTGCTCAAGGTCACATAGCAAACACATGTATAAACCAAATTGTGTTGCTGGGAAAATTGGCTAGCCATAAGTAGAAAGCTGAAACTGGATCCTTTCCTTACTCCTTATACGAAAATTAATTCAAGATGGATTAGAGACTTAAATGTTAGCTCTAATACCATAAAAACCCTAGAAGAAAACCTAGGTAATACCATTCAGGACATAGGCATGGGCAAGGACATCATGTCTAAAACACCAAAAGCAACGGCAACAAAAGCCAAAATTGACAAATGGGATCTCATTAAACTAAAGAGCTTCTGCACAGCAAAAGAAACTACCATCAGAGTGAACAGGCAACCTACAGAATGGGAGAAAATTTTTGCAGTCTACTCATCTGACAAAGGGCTAATATCCAGAACCTACAAAGAACTCAAACAAATTTACAAGAAAAAAACAAACAACCCCATCAAAAAGTGGGCAAAGGATATGAACAGACAGTTCTCAAAAGAAGACATTCATACAGCCAACAGACACATGAAAAAATGCTCATCATCACTGGCCATCAGAGAAATGCAAATCAAAACCACAATGAGATACCATCTCACACCAGTTAGAATGGCAATCATTAAAAAGTCAGGAAACAACAGGTGCTGGAGAGGATATGGAGAAATAGGAACACTTTTACACTGTTGGTGGGATTGTAAACTAGTTCAGCCATTATGGAAAACAGTATGGCAATTCCTCAAGGATCTAGAACTAGAAGTACCATATGACCCAGCCATCCCATTACTGGGTATATACCCAAAGGATTATAAATCATGCTGCTATAAAGACACATGCACATGTATGTTTATTGCGGCACTATTCACAATAGCAAAGACTTGGAATCAACCCAAATGTCCATCAGTGACAGACTGGATTAAGAAAATGTGGCACATATACACCATGGAATACTATGCAGCCATAAAAAAGGATGAGTTTGTGTCCTTTGTAGTGACATGGATGCAGCTGGAAACCATCATTCTCAGCAAACTATCGCAAGAACAGAAAACCAAACATCGCATGTTCTCACTCATAGGTGGGAACTGAACAATGAGATCACTTGGACTTGGGAAGGGGAACATCATATACCGGGGCCTATCATAGGGAGGGGGGAGGCGGGAGGGATTGCATTGGGAGTTATACCTGATGTAAATGACCAGTTGATGGGTGCAGCACACCAACATGGCACAAGTATACATATGTAACAAACCTGCACGCTATCCACATGTACCCTAGAACTTAAAGTATAATAAAAAAATAAAAAATTAAAAATAAAAAAAAACATAAAAAAAAATTGTGAATGTAGGTCAGAATCAGAATCCAAATCCTTAACTACTACAGCATCAAAAATGAAACCAGACAGGATACACTCAGAATTATTGAACTTCAAACCCCACTAAAGAAGCAGAGAAAGCTATTACAGCAAACTTATTTACAACATCTTGGAATTATACAGCACATATACAGGTGTAGATGATAACACCAAAAAGTCTAAGGCACTAGTGAAATTCCAAGGCTGAGTTGAGTCTTCTTCGACACTTTCTTGCTATTTTGAAGCACCTTCAAGGTTGCCTAATTTATCAACTGTAACATTTCTCACTGTAGATATTGTGCATGATCTTCAGTAAAGGTTCAATATTTACCAGTAAAATATTTAAAAATAATATTGTTATTTTATATGAGTCCTGAGAATAACTCAAAATGTAGATGAAATAATTCCTTCCCTTTCACCAATAATAAATGCTAAGATTTCAGAAGACACTTGGTTAAATAGAAATAAAATGCAGTAGATATTTTTCAATGCTATGCTGAAATTAACTGTGCAGAAATTATAATCTTTGAATTCATATTTATATTCCTAATCTTTCCTAGAGGTATATTATGTACACATACACAGACACACACAAGAAGTACTGTTCACCCTCTCCCAAATGAACTTGGTTCTCTAGTTTCTAGTAAAATAGTGTTATACAATTCTGGGCTAAAGACAACTTATTAAAGTTTTCCCAGTGTAGGGATTCTTAGAGATTTTAATATACTAAGTTCAATTTGGAATCATCAAGGACAGAATAAAGTATACCCGGTTTCCCAACCTTATGTGATGTTGTTTTTTTTTTTTCTCCCAAACATTACATCGTACTGTTTTCTGGCATGTCGAACAGTTGATAGGCTGTGATATCATTCAACTTCGTTTTTATTGACCAAAAAGCTTCCTATACATGTAAATATGCAACACTTCTAGGGTTACCAGATTTCACAAGTAAAAATAGAGAATGTCACAGTACTTTAAAATTCAGGTAAATGACAGATCTCTATTTAGTAAATGTGTGTCCAGTTTATCTGGAGTTCAAATTTAACTGGGCATTCTGCATTGTATCTGGTAATCCTAAACATTTTCGAAGAAAAGATGAAAGAGCCATGTCATTCAGTGCATGATAATAGAAACTTAACATCTTGAGTTGATGTAGACAGATCCCCGTACATCAACAATATTTTGAAAATTTACCTACCTATTCTTAGCCCCTAGTTTCATTCAACTGTGTCCTTTATGTATACATTACTTTAAAATATATAATGTTGCCAGTTTTTAAATTCTTTTCATTGATTTCCCTGAGTTGTATCCCTACATGATAAGGAATCAACCATAAAGGTATTTACTGGCTAATAGTGAACTAGGCAGTAGGTACTCAAGAAAGTTTTTTTTTCCCCCCCACTGTAAAATTGTTCTTTAGAGGAACAAGCAATAACTGATAAAGGCCAAAAAAATTAGTCATTGGATATTCTCAGATGTATATGATGGTTTCCACTGTAGGCATTATTAACATTTTCTCAGAGTTTTCTTTTTCTCACAGTGACTAACACATCATTATTTTTCCTAAGTAACGAAAAGCTGGGAACCCTGCCAAAAGTTATCTTAACAGATGCTATTTTATCATTTCAGTGAATTCTATCATTTTTCACATCCTGGTAATTCTATTTCAGAGGTGGAATGCATGCTGAGTATGGCAGGCTGCTGTTACAAAAATAGACCCGAGAAACACATTAACCTGATAACTCCTCCCATCCTGGGGACCTGGGATGCTGCTGCGTGCCTTGCCTGTGGTGAGATTTTCTGGGAATCCACTGTTTTCTATTTTGTGATTCACTTCAACTCACCTTTTCACTCACGCCCGACGTCAAATTACCTGTAAGGAATCATTAAACTCTTCGTTTCCTGTAGGGAAGATTAACTAATTGTGAATATTCGTGAACTGGGGCAGGGGTTGGGGTGCGAGAACTACAAGTTCTCATTAGTTGCTTCTTCCTGAATTGAACCATTATAGCATTCCCAAAGGACCCCCAACAGCCTAAAGGGGCACACTTATTTTTAAACGTTTGCTGAAAAAAACAACACTGTAGTTGATACTCGTCTAATCTTTCTTCAAATAAATTGAGACCTGAATCCAACCCTCCTGGATATATGATATCTTTAGTTCTATTACTTTGTTTCTTTGACATACCAGAAAATTTCCAACAAAAGGAAAATCTTGGCTTTTCATAGTTCAGTGCTCATGAGTCCAAATGAATTATCTTTCTCAATAGCAGGGGATTAATAAAATATGCAAAGCATCCCAAATTGGCCTAGACACTGGGAATAATGTTATTTATCCTACGCCCATGTTCCTTCCAGTGAGGAAGGCGGAACGATGAATAATGTGCATATTCCCAGCTGCTTGTCAGTGTCCTTAGGAGTAGACTAAGAGGAACATCATTTCTCAGAAAAAGCCTCCAAGTGTGCAGAGTTGGAGGCGACAGCTATTTTTCATTCTGAGTTTTGCTCATAACAAAGGGCAGTTATTCTTTTACTGTAAAAGGAAGCTCACTCTAGGTAAAGTCACCTTTGGTAGAAGCTTTTATTTCCCAGTCCTTGCCAGATCAAAGTCCGTACTGTGAAGACCCACCCTATGGGCAGACAGCAAGGTAACCCTGTGTGTGGAGGGCACGGAATCTCCACAAGGGGGAGGGGGAGGGAGAGAAACAAAAGTCCAACTGACAAAGTTTGAATGGCCCAGAGATACAGGCACAGTTGGAACTATTCAATTAGAACACTGAGTGGGTATTCATTTGCTTTCTTTATTTGTTCTGAAAATTACTAGGATGTTTTCATTAGCTGTCCTGTAAAATTGGTGACAAGAGCCCATTTGAGAGAATTCTAATCTGAGAAGCCCCTCTTAAGTGTGAGTTATATTGGAGACTTATGGCCTGAAAAATAAAGAGTCCTCTTTTCTTTCTACATAATTATGTTTGCAAAGCGTGAGGCACAGGGGCACAGTGTGTAGACTTTCAAAGCACAGAGATGAACTTCTAGAATATGCAGGTAGAGAGAAATGTCTACCAGAATCTTTGAATTAGAAAATATGATATATATGAGAATGGGGTGCAGGCCATAAGAACAGCTATTAAGTCCCTTATGAAACTGGAGAGGAAGGAAGTAGCATTTCTTTGCTTAAAGAGCTGACAAGACTGGTGAAGCTGAAGCTCATGTTTTTGGCAAAGTGTATGGGTTTTTGATCCTTAAGAAGCAGAAAGAATTTACTCAGGCTAACAAATTACCAATCTTTGATGTGTCTGCAATGTTATTTTTTCCTATAAACTTAGAATTTAAAAGGTCTTTTTTTTTCCCTGAATCTGAAGTCCAAGAATCTGGAGTCTATATTAAAAGACATACCATTATTTTGCATTAATATTAATTTGGTTGCATTCAATAAATATTCAACTGCAAATCTGATCCTTCATATGATCTGAAAAAAATATGTACTAGTCATGGCAATCTTTTTTTTTGAGACAGAGTTTTGCTCTTGTTGCCCAGGCTGGAATGCAATGGCGCTATTGGCTCACCACAACCTCCACCTCCTGGGTTCGAGCAATTCTCTGACACAGCCTCCTGAGAAGCTGGGATTACAGGCATGCACCACCACACCCAGCTAATTTTGTACTTTTAGTAGAGACAGGGTTTCTCCATGTTGGTCAGGCTGGTCTCGAACTCCCGACTTCAGGTGATCTGCCCGCCTCGGCCTCCCAAAGTGCTGAGATTACAGGCGTGAGCCATTGCGCCCAGCTGGCAATCTTTAATACTAAAAGAAACAAGTCTGTTTTGGCCTGACCATACTAGTTCCAAACTAAATTTTGTATGTAAAAATGAGAGGTTGACATTTATACAAAATATATTAAAATATGTTCTATCAGTTATAGCTACACATATATAATGGTTACATATTATGGTTACATATGTATATATATTGACATATGCTGATGCATATACATATAAAATGTATCTATGTCTCTAGCTAGCTAGCTACAGTTAAGCTGTAAGTATAACAATATCAACAGCAAACTGTCTCATGCATTCTTTCCAAGACTAAATACTTCATTACAAAAATGATTGAGATGGGCCAATATTTGGCTTATGTTTATTTCATTTTGAGCATTTGGTTCTTCTCAGATTTATAAACTTGTGTCCTCAAAGTATTTATAATTGGGACAAATAATTTTATGGAGTTTAAGTATATAAATATATGGATACTGCTTTAGAATCCAAAATCCCTCCTTCTGGGGTAAAACTATGCCAGTAGGTTCAACCAGAAGGTTTATTGTAGCAAAAATACTAGAGAAAAGCTGCAAGTAATCCCAATAGGAAAGCAATTGTAGCATAGGGAACCTTTGCCTTTACCTTATAACTTGCATAGCAGTGTGGAACCCTTAAATCATGCTTACACCATTTGCCCCATGCTCATCTTTGAGATCATCAGAAAACCTGGAGATAGGTTATATGAAAAGAATCTTTAAAAATCATCATATGGGGATGTGGCATCACTAATTATTCCCTTTTGACTATAAAGTACAAAGTGCTAATGCTACCTCTCCCCAAATATTTACATTTTAACAATGACCCCAAGTGCCTGAACACAGGAGGGTGTATTCTGGGCAGCTCCCTACAACATAAGAGATCTTCCTAATATTAAAAGGGGCTGCACCTGGAAGCAGAAGGTAGGTTGCTCCCTGTGTCAGTTCTCAAGGTTTTGTCTCTCAATTCCAAATGCACCCTTCTTTGCTCTGCTTCCCCATGCCCAGAGCTGAAACCTTTAAACATTTCTCCTTTGGCATCAGGCACATGTCAAGTTTTGTCAGCAGACAGTATGAGAGGGCTTTCCCAGGAAGAAAGAGGCTTCCTCTCCTGGTTCTGGTTCTTCCTTTGTTCCTGTGACATGACTTCAAGGGGGTGTGCATGGGACACCCAGTAGTCCCCCTCCAGCAGCTTTTGTTTTTTGGATCTCTGTGTACCAGCCTCAACCCACTAACTGTAGACCAGCTCTCCTCTGGGACAACCCAGTAAACCTAACCCCTTTCCCCCAGTCCACCCCCTTCCTTGGCAGACTGCAACCTCAGCCTCTCCGATGAGGTCTAAATCCCAACCCCGGGGCAGGGCCACCATTCCAAGTTTATTTCCTCCTTCAGTATTTTTCCCCAGTTCTATGGTATTCTTTAGAGTCCTCTTTGATCTCTTCTTAGTAGTAGTCTTTGTCGGTAGTTAGTAATTCTGTTTATTTAATTTCCCCTCTTCAAATTTCTGGATTACTGGTTTGATGTTTGTCTCCTGCTGGGAGTTTGTTGGATAATACTCCCAAAATTCATTCCATTGCACTCATTCAAAAGTCCACATTACCAAAAAAAAAAAAAAAAAAATCTGTATTTTAAAAGAAGAAACTCTTCCCAAATGGAATTTTTTAAAATACTAGAGCTCCCTTAAGTAATTTCATTAAGGCAAGTTCATCATTTCATAGGATTCTCTCAAATAAAACCAACAATATGGAGTTTACTGAAGGTTTCATAGGGAGATGAGGAAAGTTACACTACATAGAAATTTCTTCTTTTTTTCCTAGTATATTAGTCTGCTTTCATGCTGTTATGAATAACTTCCTGACACTGGGTAATTATAAAGGAAAGAGGTTTAACTGACTCACAGGTCCACATGGCTGGGTAGGCCACAGCAAACTTGCAATCATGGCGGAAGGCAAAGCAGGTACGTTTTACATGGTGGGAGGGGAGAGAGAGAGTGAGCAAAAGCAGGAAAAACTGCCTCATAAAACTATCAGATCTCGTGAGAACTCACTCACTATAATGGGAACAGCATGGGGGAAACTTCCCCCAGGATCCAAGCACCTCCCACCTGTTCCCTCCAGAGTTTCATACTGTGTCATTTTTCCCTCATGCAAATGTTTAGAAAGATTCCATGTTTTTCTAAAGCTCATTAACTACTTGCCAGTGTCATAGTCTAAAAAAATACATCAGATCTCATATGGTGCACCTAGGGGCCATCTTCTCCTTTTTCACAAAAACAAGTCATGTTCAATGCTATTTCCCAGAAAGAGGTACAGCATTAGAAAAGACAAGGTCCTTATGCTCATAGTATACCTGCCAATGACAGAAATCTACAATAAATACAAGAATAAGTTACTTGAGTAGTGCCGCTCAAGATGGGTTTGAATGTCTCAGCAGGCACTGGAATTTGCAGTCCTGCAGGCCAGGTTAAATTGCCTCAATTTGTTCCAAGGGCCAAAGAAAGTCCTCAAAGGCTTTAAAAACAGGTGAGATTTTTATCCAATGTAGTTATTTATTTATTTTAGGGACTGCTTTGCCTGCTGGTTGGAAAATGAATTGTAGGGAAGCAGGAGGAAATTGGGGGGCAGGTTAGGAAGTTGTCACTGGGTCTAGGCAACAAATGAAGGAGGTGTGAATTAGATATGGTAGCGATTATAAAAACTGTGTCAGCCAGGTGCAGTGGCTCACGTCTATAATCCCTGCACTTTAGAAGGCTGAGGCAGGCGAATCACGAAGTCAGGAGTTTGAGACCATCGTGGCCAACATGGTGAAACCTCGTCTCTACTAAAAACACAAAAATTAGCTGGGCGTGGCGGCACGTTCCTGTAATCCTAGCTACTTGGGAGGCTGAGGCAGGAGAATTGCTTGAACTGGGACCAGGGAGGAGGAGGTTGCAGTGAGCTGAGATAGCGCCACTGCACTCCAGCCTAGGCTACAGAGAGAGACTCCGTCTCAAACAAACAAACAAACAACAACAACAGCAACAACAAAACTGTGTCTACTGGGACACACTTGAGAGATGGGAGCAAACAGCACTTGGGGGTTGAAGGAAGAAGATGACAGGATGACTCTGAAATGTTTGGCTTGAGAACCTGGGTGGAAAATGGTACCATTTATTAAGATCTGGGAAACTGTGAAAGGAGTTTTGTTTTAGGTAAAATTCAGTGATCAGTTTGTGACACCAATTTGGGACATATCTAAGCAAAAATGTCAAAAAAGATAGATATGAGCTCAAAGGAGATACCTATCCTAACAATAAACACAGACATTATTAAGTCATAATTGTCACTTAATGTGAGGAGAATGAATGAGCTAGCTTATGAAAAGATAGCAGGAACAAAGAGAACACTGGCTCAGACAGGCAAACCACACACAAAAGCTGGAAGGAAGACGTTATGGCTACAGTATAACCTCCTTGTACATTTTGAGTGTTAAATCCAGTTAGATGGAATCCCTTTCATCTCTTACCACTTAAAGAGCATTTCCCTCCTGCAGTGCTTCTCAATTTTGGCTGCATATGAGATTTATCTAGGTACTTTGAAATAATTCTGCTACCTGGGTCTCTCTTCTCCAGATATTTTGCTTTAATTGGTCTACCCAGGTGATTCTAATGTTCCCCAAGGGTTGAGAACCATTGTTGGAAGCTGTGAACTTCAAGAAGAGACCCTTCTTAGATAAAGTCAACTGCTATCTGGCCAAAGGTATATATATTGCTCCGCTATTATTCCAATACATTAATGCTCTTAAAGTGCCCCCAACCTCTCGAAATGTCAGAAAGTTTTATTAGCAAATGAATTTAGTTTAATGATTCCAAATTCTGATCCACAAAGGCAACACCTTTTTCATTTTCTCAGAATAGTTTTAATTTGAAATGGCAAATGTGATGATATGACACATAAAGGGTGCTATCAGAATCCAAACAAGGGATACTAGCTCAGAGTGGTAGAGTTAAGAGTGTTTGCCTGAGGATAATAGTGCCTGGGCTACTTGAAGGATCGTGGGGATTATTCAGTTGAGGAAGGATGAGAGGTGAATTTCAAAGAAAATGGAACCATTTGGGAAACTGAATGGAGACTTCAAATAGCCTATTCTATGAGGAGAATTAAAATCTGGGTTTCTTCAAAACATGGAGACAGCCATGGAGAACGCCAAGAAGGAGAAAAGGGAAGACAGATGGAGCTCTGTGCATCACTAAACACCTCAGATGCAAGCTAGGGGCCTGCTCTTTATTATCTAGTTAATGAGAACCAACACAAGAGTTTCATATTTCTGATTGGGACAGATTACTAATCACTATATACAGCATGGGTTTAAGGCAGTCAAAAGTATATTCAACGAAGCCAGCTAGTCTAATAAGGGCCTCCAGATGAAAGATGATAATGACTTATACTAAAGCAGGGTGAGAGGCGCTATGAGTCAGATCAGATCTGGGAAACAGTTAAGAGGTAAAAAGCACTTCAATGGATGGCTGATTGGATGTGGAGGTCCAGGGAAGAAAGAACAACTGTGTTTTCTAGATCAGACACAAAGGCAACAGAGTGCCTTTAATTTAGGTAATGGAAGAATTCACTGGATGCCTGAAATGCAACAGATACCTGTGTCCATCAGAGAGCTGACATCTGTACTAGGTTCCGGTGGCAGCTGCAGCAAATCATCACAAAGTTAGTGTCTCAGCACAACACAAAGGTCTAGAAATGAAAAGTCCAAATGGGCCTCATGGGGCCAGCATGGTGGTACCAGTAGGGCTGTGTTCCTTTAGGGAGGCTCTAAGGGAGAATCCGTTTCCTTGCCTTTCCAACTTCTTAAGGCTGTCTTCCTTCCCTGGCTCACCACCCCTTCTTCTGTCTTCAATAGCAGCAATGACTTGCCAATTTCATCTCATATTGCATCGCTCTGACCCCCTTTCTGACCCTCTCATCCACATTTAAAGATCTTCATAATTGCATTGTGTCCATTTTAATAATCCAGAATAAGCTCCTTATTTTGCAGTTGGCTGATTTACAGTCTCAATGCCACTGGTATCCTTCCTTCCCCTTTGCCATCTAAAGTAACATCTTCACAGATTCCAGGAATTAGCAAGTGGACATCTCTGCAGAGGACGTCATTATTCTGCCTACCAGAGTATCTGAAACATGGGGTAGCTATGAGGTCTCGGGCATCAAATTTGTAACTCCACAGCATATTATGCATAACAAAAATGATGCAGAAACCAAGCCTGCCCAGAAGAATGAGGGGAATACAGACAGTGTTTTTGGATGAATGTTTAGGGTGCAAGAGGAAGACGAGTCTACAAAGAAAGTGAGAAAGAGTGATTGGTGGAGAAAAAGGAGCCAGAAGAAAGTAGCAGAAGTAAGATGTAACATCAAAGATGTGAATTCTGGTTTTAAGCTGTGGAAAAGTTTGTTCCTGAAAAATTCCCAATATGTTGAAAATAGTGTTCAAAGAGCCCTGGAGGTAATGTCTCCTAATTTTGAGTTATAGCTAAGACACATACAACATTCCTATCTCTTTTTTGTGTGTATATCATAAAAAAATGTTATCCTCCCATGGCAAACATACATACATCACTTCACATTTCTCCTCAGGTCCGAAACACATCTAAAACCTTGTGCCCATAAATGGAGTGTCTGACTGAGAAGAACTATTCCACATAAGAACTTTCCATGGGTTTGTTATGGCTAGATGCAGTCAACTTAAAACCAAAAACCTCCTTTGTGTTTTCACTTAGATTAATGCAGCTCATTCCTGTGAAATGTCTGTATTTCAAGATGAATAATCAATTCTGCTCAACTCTCACAAATGTTTTTGTCATATAAGGAAAGAATCAGTAGTAGTTTGAATTACTAACTCTTTTTTGGGAGGGGGGTTATCATTTTTGTTTTGTTCTTTAAGTTTGCTTTTGCCTTAAGTCATTAAATATCTAGGTAATTTGACAATGCTCTTGTAATATGCAGTCCATACACAAAAATGCAGGGTTGATGTGGGGCTCGCTCATGGAATGAAAAGCCAAAGATAAAACTGACTATGAGAATAAATTTGATTTCAACAGCTTTGGCCAGGGAAACATTTACTGTGCTGGAAAACTCAAGGAAGAGGTAAGGTTTTTATTAGATGTATTTTTTATCACTTTTTTAAGATAGATAGGATAATACACATTACACATAGGTATAGGTAATAGATATAGGAAATAGGTAAAGGAAATATGCTAAAAAACTCAAGGAAGAATCTAGGTTTTTATTAGATTTTAAAAGATAGGATGATACAGGCTATATATAGGTATAAGAAATATAGATTATATATATATGTATATATATATAGTTATACACACACACACACACACACACACACACACACACACACACACACAGTTGACCCTTGAACAACATGGGTGTTTGGGGACACTGACCCCTTGTGCAGTTGAAAGTGTGCACATAACTTTTGATTCCCCCAAAAACTTAACTACTAATAGCCTACTGTAGACAGGAAGCCTTACTGATAACATGAACAGTAAATTAATACATATTTGTATGTTAAATGTATTACACATATTATTATTCCTATAATAAAGTAAGCTAGAGAAAACAAAATGTTATTAAGAAAATCATGTGGAAGAGAAAGTATATTTACTATTCACTAAGTGGAAGTGGATCATCAAAAAGATGATGTATCATAAAGATCTTCATCATAAAGGTCCTCATCTTCATTGAGGAGGTTGAGGAGGAGGAGAAAGAGAAAGGTTTGGTCTTGCTTTCTTAGGGGATGCCAGAAGTGGAAGAAACTCTGTGTATAAGTGGATCCTCATGCAGTTCAAACCTATGTGTTAAATGGTCAATTGTATATATATGGAAAAAGACACACACACACACACACACACAGAGAGAGATATTTCTTAATAATATATTTGCCCTAGGCAGAATTCTAAGAGGCCCCTGTGTTGTAAGGACTTTTACATTCCTCTCCCCTTGAGTGTGGGCAGGATCTCTGACTTGCTTCTAACAAAAAGAATAAGTCAAAGATGATGGAATACCACTCTGTTGATTACACTATGTAAGACTTAGCTGACTGACTTGAGACTGCTTAGAGTCTCAGAGGCAGCAAACTTATGTGGTGTGAACTGCAGATGGAGAGAGGCACGTCCCAGAGGGCTGCTGGCAGCCACTAGGTTCCGAAGGTGGCCTCCAGCCAAGAGCCAGTGGAAAGCCAGAGCCCTTGTTCACTCCGTCCCAAGAAGATGAATTCTGCCAACAACCTGAACTTGATTCCTCTAGTCAAGCCTCAAAGGTGAGAATAGAACCCAGCTGACACGTTGACTACAGCAAGTAAGACTGTGCAGTGAACCCTAAGCCACGCCCATATTCTCAGATCACAAGAGCTATGAGGTGATACACATTTGCTGTTTTCAACCAGTAAGTTTGTGACAATCTGTTATGTGGTATAGAAAACTAATACAAGATAATTTTAGAATAAATTTCCCTTACATTTTTGTTACAAAGAAAAAAATATGTTTGGTAAAACAGTTATCTAAAATTAACCACTTTTTTCTCTCTTATATGAATAAAAATTTGATAACCTAATAAATTTTTTTCTAATAACTTTTTTTGTCTAAGTTTGGAGATGGGAAATTGTGCAGAGTTTAAATGCTGTTCCCAAATCTACTCTTGATAATTAAATCTCTGGACCTAGAATCTCAATGTAGTGACCAATCCCTTATCTTGAATTTCTGCAGTTTAGTTTCTTAAGCATAAAACAACCACTAATTATAGGGTATTGGATTACTGAATCATGATAAAGGTATTTATCAAGGCAGATGTAATTTAAATATTTTATTTTATTTCATATATATGGAATATTTTCTACTAACATCAGTATTTTAAACATTTTTATTCAATTATGTATTTACCATCTTAAACAAATACAGTTGCCAAGAAGAGTCAGGAGGCAGGAGACAAGAAAGAAAAGGTACTCCTGCCACTAAGTTACTTTATGCAGGTACTCATGCCACTAAGTTACTTTACCAAGGTACTCAGGCCACTAAGTTACTTTATCAAGGTATTCATGCCACTAAGTTACTTTACCAAGAACCACAGGCCACTAAGTTACTTTATCAAGGTACTCATGCCACTAAGTAGTTATACTTTATCTCTAATAAGGTTGTAATTCATTGATGATTTTCTTCTCACTCAGAGGTTGAATTCATTTTTTATTATTCTTTCTTTTTCTCCGATTCTACATAGTTGACATTTATAAGACAGACCCTATCAAAATCTCTCTCTCTCTCCAACTCCCAGATGGGTAGTAGCTTACTGTCTCTAGAGTATCAGGTGAAGGGTAACACAAGTTCTCTATTAGTAGTATAGAGTTAGCAACAATAATATGTGACCCCCCAAAATTGCATGGCTCAAACACAGTTGTTTATTTCCTCCTCATGGAAAAGCCCCAGGCAGGAAATCAAGTTTGCAGGTGTATTTCTTTCCTATTGATAGTATGACAAATTACAACAAACACAGTGGCTAAAAACAAGACACATTTATTCTCTTGTGGTTCTGGAGACCAGAAGGTCTAAATAAGGTTCACCCAAATAAAGTTAAGGTGCTAGAAAATCTAGTTTCTCTGGAGTCTCTGCAGGAAGAATCCGTTTCCTTGGGTTTTTCAGATTTTCATGGCTTCCAGCATTCCTCCATTTCTGGCCCCTTCCTCCACCTTCAAAGCACATCCTTTCAATCTCTACTTCCATTGTCTGATGACCTTCTCTGCCCTCTGAACTCCCAGCCTCCTTCTTTCCATTATAAACACGCTTGTGATTACACTGGACTCACCTAAATAATCCAAGATACGTCTTAATCTCAAAATCCTTAGTTTATGACATTTGCCAAATCCCTTTATGCTGTGTAAGGTAATGTATTCACCAGTTGGGGGGATCAGGACATCTTTGGGGGACCTTATTCAGACACAGCAGTAAACTGTGTTCAGTCAGGGTCCCACACTAATGACTGTTCTCCTGTGTAGGTTACTCATTCTCTGGGATCTCATGGTTCTCTCTTTTATGAACAGAAAAGAAATGAACAAGAAAGAGGAAATGGGCCAGGCATGGTGGCCCATGCCTGTAATCTCAATACTTTGTGAGGCCAAGGTCAGCAGATCACCTGAGGTCAGGAGTTCGAGACCAGCCTGACCAACATGGTAAAACTCCTTCTGTACTAAAAATACAAAAAATTAGCCAGGCATGGTGGTGCATGCCTATAATACCAGCTACTTGGGAGGCTGAGGCAAAAGAATCACTTGAACCCAGGAGGCAGAGGTTGCAGCGAGCCAAGATTGCGCCACTGTACTCCAGCCTGCGTGACAGAGTGAGACTGAGTCTCAAAAAAAAAAAAAAAAAAAAAAAAAAAGAACAAGAAAGAGAAAATGTAGGTCTATTCTATGAGCTGGGGCTAAAGGTAGTGTGTATCTATACACACTCCTTCAGACATTCCATTAGAGAGAACAAAGTTCTTGGTGGCTACATATTACAGCAAGGAGGCCACAGACACATAACCTAGAATGAGAGAAAGGACTTGGTGGAAAGTGTCCTCAGGGACACTAGACATCTTCCCTGCCACCTTCCTGTCAAAGCAGTGGGGCACCACTTCTGAAACTCTAATAAAAATACCCCTTGGTGTGAAAGACAGTGAAGACAGAAGCCCAAGGAGCCACAGGTATTCACAGGAGCCACAGCTATAAGAGGTGTATTTTTCTTTATTCAATGTTAAAAACATTTCATCACTATTTTGACATTGAAACAAGCAGGAAAGATGAATCATGATGTCTCATTCCAATGTATCCTTTTGGTGTTAAACACAATTTCAAAGAACAGTTTCAATTTACGGTGGGCTCTTGTGGGGTTAAGTTCAGGGAGAGAAAGTGAATCACACATGTCTGCAGGCTTGGGAAGCACTCAAGATCTCTCCTAAAAGAAGCTTCCTGGAAATTGCACATCCATGTGCTCATGACAAGGAGGAAAAAGTGTTAACTCATCACTAAGATACTGACTTGTAAATAAGTCTTCGGTTTGCTGCCATTTAGTAAAATGCTGAACTTTTGGCTTCAGAGGATATGGGCTGATATGGTTTGGCTCTGTGTCCCCACCCAAGTCTCATGTAGAATTGCAATCCTCATAATCCCCACATGTCAAGGGAGGGACCTGGTAGGAGGTGACTGGATCACGAAGGCAGCTTCCTCCAAGCTGTTCTTGTGACAGTGAATGAGTTCTCATGAAATCTGATGGTTTTATAAGTGTTTGACATTTCCTCCTACACACACTCCCTCTCTCACCTGCTGCCATGTAAGATGTGCCTGCTTCCCCTTCCATTATGATAATAAGTTTCCCAAGGCCTCTTCAGCCATGTGGAACTGTGAGTCAATTAAACCCCTTTCCTTTATAAATTACCTGGTCTCAGGTAGTATCCTTATAGTAGTGTGAAAATGAATTAATACATGGGCTTTTTACAAAAGGTGCTATAAGAAAGCTCAAAGTAGGTGATAGGTTTTAGTGCATTTGGAAGACTTTTAAAATTTTTATTTTTATTAATATTAAGGCAGGCACAGGGAGACAATTACTGCATGATCTCATATGTGGAAGCTATAAAAGTTGAACTCATTGAAAGGGAGAGTAGAATTGTGGGTACCAGATGATGGCATGGGGGGATAAGGAGAGGGAATGGGGAGTTATTAGTCAAAGGGTACAATGTTTCAGAAAGACACGAGGAATACATCTTGAGATCTATGGTATCACACGGTGACTACAGTCAGTACTAATATATTATATATTCCAAATAACTAAGAGTAAATTTCAAACGTTTCACCTCAAAAAACATTAAAAGAGGTGACAGATATATTAACTAATTTGATTTCACCATTTCATATTGTTTACATATGTGAAAACGTCACATTGTACCTTACTGGGAAGACTTTTAAAACCAAGGGAAAATCTGTGGTCCTTGAGTTCATGAAAATGGGGCATTACTGATTGTGAAAATTCATAAATTGTCTTGTCAAAGACCAGCCTTGTCAAAGACTAAGACTGGTCTTTGATCCCAAAGATTAACTGGGATTATGTCAATCAAAAATTGATTAATCAAGAAGAACACACTGTGTATTCAAAACTGTGCTTAAGATCTGTGCGAGTTTTAGATACGCCTTTCCTTGGGTATACCTGGGTCAGAGAAGTGACCAATATGTACATTTTTTCAGAGCATGAAGCAAAGAGAATGAAACGTGGAAAACTATCAGTCACTCATGGCTATACCAACCTATGGAAACCACCTATGTAATGTGGCTTGGTGGTTTCAAAAAGTACCCCAGACCCCAAATTTCTCATCATCACCCAGTCTCAGTGTCTGATATTTTCACTGGCAATTTATTGAATTTATTTAGTAAAAATCCCAACTAGAATGGAACTAACCCATTTGAGAGAGAATATATGAATTCATTATCAGATGTTGAGTTTAGAATGAATGGTTTCTCTGAGTGGCTAAGTCCCAAATTAAACTAGTCATTAGTTAAAGCCATGATAACATCAGACAGAATAGAGACATTTTGTTTTCTGGGATATACCTCAGTCACTGGATCAAAAGGAAACAGCATAAATATTTTTATTGAGCAGTTCATTTGTGTAAGGCAATTTGTTAGATACCAGGTAGACTGCAATGATGAATATTACAGCATGCACACTTTACAGAGTAGCCCTCTGCAGATGCAGGTGAACACATAATGGGACAGGGTACAGGGTAGATTTTGATGATGCTGTAATTCAGTTAAAGGCAAAAGGTGGCCAGGTGTGGTGGCTCACGCTTGTAATGCCAACACTTTGGGAGGCTGAGGCAGGCAGATCACTTGAGGTCAGGAGTTCGAGACCAGCCTGGTCAACATGGTGAAACCCCATCTCTACTAAAAATACAAAAATTAGCCGGGCATGGTGGTGGGTGCCTGTAATCCCAGCTACTTGAGAGGCTGAAGCAGAAGGATCACTTGAACTCGGGAGGTGGAGATTGCAGTAAACTGGGATAGTGCCACGGCACTCCAACCTGGGCGACAGAGTGAGACTCCATCTCAAAAAAAAAAAAAAAAAAAAAAAAAAAGTGAGGAAGAGTTGTGATTGACTGATGACTGTATATAGAAATGGGGCTTGAGCAGGCCCTGAAAAGGTGTTGCCCTACTGGAAGGAAGTCTCCTAAGTAGGAACTTGTTAGGTATAATTGTAGAGCGGACAGATTTCTGTAAGGCTGGTATGCTGGGGATGGGACAGGAGGATGCAGAATGAGGCTAAAGTACAGGCTAAGGCTGGTCTGCAGAATCATCGCCAAGTTGAACGTTTCAGTCTTGCTCTCCAGGCAATGAGAAACAATGAAAGGGCTGAGCTCTCAGAAGGTCACTTTTTGGGTTCTACTCAAGGTGGATTAGAGTGGGGAAAGACTGCAGTAGAGACAACAGCCAGAAAGTTGATGTGACCACTCTACAGAGAAGTTATAAAGTGTGGGCAGTATATTAGGGTTCTCCAGAGGGACAGAACCAATAGGATCTCTGTATATATAAAAGGGAGTTCATTAGGGATAATTGGTTTCCATGATCACAAGGCAAAGTCCCACGATAGGCCATCTGCAACGTGGGGAAGAAAGAAGCCAACAGTATCTCAGTCCGAGTCCAACAGCCTCAAAAGTAGGGAAGCCAAGAGTGCAGCCTTCAGTCTGTGGCTGAATGCCCCAGAGCCCCCAGGAAACCACTGGTACAAGTCCCAGAGTCGAAAGGCAGTGCCCAAGAGTGTCCAGTCTCCAAGGACACTGGAGTCTGGTGTCCAAGAGCAGGAGGAGCGGAAGCAAGGGTCCAGTGTGGGAAGAAGAAAGAGAGCCAGAAGACTTAGCAAGCAAGGTTATCCCACCTTCTCCAGCCTGCTTTCTTCTAGCCATGTAGGCAGCAAATTAGACTGTGCTCACCCACATTGAGAGTGGGTCTTCCTCTCCCAGTCCACTGACTCAAATGTCAATCTCCTCTGGCAACACTCTCACAGACACATCCAGAAACAATACTTTACCAGTCATCTAGGCATCCTTCAATCCAATTAAGTTGACACCTAATATTAACCATCATGGGCAGCGACTTGGAAAAGTGGAAGCAAGGTTATCTCTTTAGATACATTACCTGTATCTAAGAGATATAATTAGCAGGATTTTGCCACTGAAAGACATTAGGAGTAAGGGAGAGGAGAAGTGAGATAATTCTGAGTTTTGAGAGGGGCAAGTAGCAAAGTAACTACTTCAAACTCGAAAAAGAAAAAGTAGACAACGTGGGGAGACACTGACCAGCCAGTGGCCATTTAAAGATCGTGGAGCATGGAGACAGCGACAGAGATAAGGCAGGTTTGAAACAGCGAGTAGCTGTCCAAATGTCAGTGGTAATGGGAGTTACACGTCTTTCTAATGTATTGAAGACTTAGCTCTGATCTGGCCAAGCCCCAAAAGTTAGTTTAGCTCATCCAATCTGACAATTAGATCCAGGGGAATGCACTGAACATGATATATTATTAAAACATTGTTTAAATAGAACATGTAGGGATTTCATTTGCTCAGCACCAAATATGTTTTTAGATGAAGCTCAAGATGCCCCAAAATTACAGTGAAAAGTGTTTATATTTTCATATAAGGCAATATATTGTCAGGAGATGCCAAGTATGACTCACCCCTATAAATCACCTTGCTTCGGACCAGCGAATGTAAATATGTCATTTGATGTGACCATAAGTGCGGCTGGCTTAGCTGAAATGGTGGCTTGACTACACTCTCTCTATACTGCTTTATGATGTCTTAAAGTATTTTTGTTTGCTTCAGCTTTACTTAAAACTTTCTTCATGAAGTATTATTCGCGCTGGTGCAGTAATTGATCATTGTTTATCCAGTGTTTTAGCTTTTTTTTTTTTTTTAATAAATAAACCTTTCTCCCTAATGTTAGACTATTATTTTAAGTCTTTATTTTTAATATTTATGTTTATTCCTTTAATATTATGCTATGAAAACATTAATGCATTTTTCCTCTTCAAATTTAGCTATTAACAAACCCTGGGTTCCTTGTTAAAACCAAAGAAAGGTATTTTAACAGTTATGAAAACCATAAGAATGGACTGATAATCTGCTCTATTCTCTATATTTGTGTTTACCTTCTCTTGCATAAGCACATTTAAAGACCTAATGAGTAACTGTGTGACTGGCAAATAGCTAATCAATAAAGAGTTCTACTCTTCATTTGCCTCCACGTCTCTTTTCCTTCTAATTTTTAGAGATAATCTTCTGTGTTGGACAATTAGAAGACTGCTCTTGTCATGGCCAGGTGGTAATGTAGTTGTTTGAGCTTGAAAGGCCATAAATGAGACATCCTGTAGTCTCACTGTCATCATCTTCAGACTGAGGAGTTGCATCTTGAAGGTCCACATGAGCTCCATATTCGGTGACTTTTTACCCATCCTATCATTTGGTTATTTCATGATGACTTTGTTTCTTCTCCCTTTTATTGGTCTTGTTCATGAATAAAATCTTCACTCTTTACTGTGTGACCGTATCTTTAAACCAAGTTTCTAATGGCCATTATTTACTGGAAGCAATAAAGCCATTCATTCATTTACCATTTGTTAAATACCTACTAAAGAACAGGTGGAGTTTCAGAAGCTGGAATAATACTGACGAACACAATGGAAAAAGCCTCTGCCCTCATGGAGCTTACACACTAAAGTGGAGAGACAAAAAACTACTAAAGAGATAAATATATATAATATGGCAGGTGATAATGAGAGCTAGGAAGAAAAGCATGCCATGTTATAAGAATAAAGAGTAATGAGGTGGTTGGGATTTTGAATAGAGCAGTCAGAAGAAAACAAAAATCTCTCTGATTGTGGGAGTAAAAAAGTGAGCCCTGAAAATATCTGGTGGTAGAATATTCCAAGCAGGAGAAACAGGAAGTGGAAACTCCCCTCCAGCACAGTCATACTTGGAGGACAGCATGGCTGGCTCTATCTCTTAACAACAGGTAAGGATATGGGAAAAGACACCTGGAAGAGAACCAGGAACAAGGTCATGTAGTAGGTGCTGGCATCGACTGGATTTAATTCAGATTGAGAAGGAAAGCAAGGGACCCTGTCATGACTTACACTTTAATAGAACCACGGTGGCTGCTATATGGGGAGATTAGGGTAGGAACAGGTAGACCAGTTAGACTTCATAGCCCACACAATGCATTATGATGTGTGTTTGCTAAGTTGATACGGGGGGTAAATGTAGAGGTGCTAAATAGTGGCTTACTGTGGATATACTTGAAAGACAGAGCCTAGAAAATATGTGCAGGATTTAAACAGTGTAAGGGCCACAGAGAGCTAAAAAAAGATCCAAGCTATCTGGTTTGAACAACTGGAAAAAAATGGCATTTGATCAAATGGAGAAGGATGTAGGAGGGTCGAGATTCTTTTGTGGGGCTAGGGATGGAAATAAAAAATTCTCATAGATGAACAGTTGCCCTCTATAAAGAAAGAAAAACAAAAATATATACCCAAATGTCTCTTTTATCTAAACATCAGGATTCAGGGCTTTTGAGGCTTTCTTGGTAATTTGATTTAGTTCATACTCAACATCCCTAGAAGCAGTTTCTAAACTCCTCTCTCTGCAGGCACTGTTAATACTAGGACAAAGAAAAGAAAGTCTTCTTGAAGTTCACTCAACAAATAACTCCTGGGCACCTGCGATGTCCCAGACATTGTTCCATGATCTGCCTGCATGGAGTTGACACTGGAGTGGGAGAGGGGCAGTGTTGAACTCATGATTATCTAAGAGAACCGCACTTTATAGCCCGACTGTTGGAAGCTGCAGGGACTAAGGTGTTCTGAGTCCCTCTTCCTTCACTGTATCCTAAAGGGCCATCAGGACAAGTGCTCTCAGGCACCAGCAGGGGTGGGCCCGCCAGGTCACGTCTTTACTTACATCATTTATATCACTCTTACATACCATTAATGTGCCTCCATTCCCTTTCCCTGTCCTCCTTTCTAAAACCCTTCAGGGAGTTTTTGCTCCGACTTCCTTTGTGTCCTCAGCAAACTTCTCTGCTCCCTGAAACCTTCTCTGGAACACTCTTCACTTTCTCCCCCAGACACAAACCTAGCTTTTCCCTGATGACGTGGCTTCCTCTGTAGATCTCCTTTGTCTTCCAGAGCTGACTTACAGCAAGGTCTGGGCAGGGGGCAGGGGCCTCTTTGTTCTCTCCTATTTCTTCCCAAAGATATCTCTTCCTTTTTATTCTCTGCTCATAAGCACGTTTTTCTTTTTGGAGCCCCCATCTCCATTAGAGTGCTTTCCAATAGCACAGCTTAACAGTGTAGAACATTTTCATTTAGTCACTCTCTTTCTTTCTCCTCCACATCTTTTTAAAAAAATTTTAAATGATGGTAAACATCTTGTCTGCCCCTAGAAAACTATTAATTTTCTTTTGCTGCATAACCAATTACTACAACTTGAGCAAATTTCTCTCCTTAGAATCTCACAATGCCAAAATTAAGGTGCTGGCAGGTTTGGGGAAAAATCTTGCTCAAATTCATTGGGATTGCTGGCAGAATCCAGTTTTGGTCCCTCCAATTTTTGGGGGGTGGGGGATGGCGTCTTGCTCTGTCACCCAGTCTGTAGTGCAATGATGTAATCTCGGCTCACTGCAACCTCCACCTCCCAGGTTCAAGCCATTCTCATGCCTCAGCCTCCTGAGTATCTGGGATTACAGGTGTGCACTACATGCCTGGCTACTTTTTGTATTTTTAATAGAGATGGGGTTTCACCATGTTGGCCAGGCTGGTCTCAAACTCCTGACCTCAAGTGATCCGCCCACTTCCACCACCTTAAGTGCTGGGATTACAGGTGAGAGCCGCCATGCCCGGCAGAGGCCCTCAAATCCTTTCTGGCTGTTGGCTGGGGTCACTCTCAGCTCCCAGAGGCTGCTCTTGGGTCCCTCCACATCCTTTAGTGTCAGAAGGCCTCCCTCCCATCTAAGGCTTCTCATGCTTCAGATCTTTCTGACTTCTGCTTCTGACACCAGCTGGAGAAAACGTTGCTTTTATATGGCTCATGTAGTTGGATTAGTTCCAGCCTGATAATCTCCCTATTTTAAGGTTGACTGATTAGTAACCTGAACTACATCTGCAAAATCCCTTTTGCCTTGTACATAAATGTAACATAGTTCTGAAAGTAATACTGGGGAGAGAAAGTCACAGGAACCATCTATTAATAGAAGTCGACCTGCCATGTCTCCCAACAGAAATTTCCAAGGTGCTCTACTCTCTTTTGAATGAGAATGTGAATTATGGGTCTAATACAGAAATAGAAAAGAAAAAGCAGTGTATACTAAAAAAGAGATTTGTGATTAATGAAATTCACTCCTACATGGTATTTTCATCTCAACATGAACGTGAATGATTATTCAAAGTTGTCGCTACTTTCAGGCAATATAATTAAATCATGGAATGAACAATTGTTGGATGAAATGGATAAGGGAGAAAATGAGAGTAGGAAAAACTGTGCATCTGTAAATACTTCATTTCTTCAACAATTGTGAGAAAAGAGGGACTGCCAAACATTTGAGATGTATGTTTTTAACTCTGCTCAACACACTTACTCTAAGGAACAGGGCCAGCCATTTAAAGACATCATTAAATTATGTTGAGTTGAATGAATTATACCATTTGCCATGCCAACATGGTGAGGAGATCCACAGTGTGTGCTGGTATACTCAAAGTAATACACTCTTCTTATAAAACATATATTTTACTTAGATGTGGTTGTTTGAAAAGCAATAAAGTAAATTATACCGAGAATAGGTGACTGTTTCTTTAGTCCTTTTAAAGTAACACTATATTTAAAAAGAAAAAAGAAAAAGAAGAGGGAGTGCGGTACAGAATGTTCACTAGAATCTGGAAAAAATTATTTCTAGTCCTTGTTTCATTAACCAACAACATAACCTTGGGCACACATTATTTTCTCCCTAAAGCATTGTTCTCCTCTATTTCTAATAAGGATATGTAACTTATCAACATCTTTGATCACTTTCACTTTAAAATCATAGTCTAAGAATGCATCTTTGACTTAGTAAAATATTACAGACACATTCACTAATTTTTACTGAAGAATTTTCCAAAAGCTGAGGATTCTTTCATGCCACCCCATCTCCCCTCATGAACCATAAACAATTGGCTTGACTCCAAGCCCCCCCAGAATTCCAAACTTCCATTTCTGATTGAAGAAGGTCCACTAGTCGTGTCTGGCCTTAATCCTCCCTCTACTTTTCATTCTACTACACCCATACATAGACAGCTAATTGAGCTATTTTGTCGCCTTAATTTCTATCACAGGAGTGCTGTTTTATAGGGCTGCAATATAACTGATTAAGCACCCTGCACGATCCCATGGTGTTTAGTAACTTTTGCATCACCAATCCAACACACTCTGTAATTGAGGCCAAATCCAGAAGGAAGAAGACTAATTTTATGACTTTCCATTAAAGAGGTGAATACTAACAATTTCTTGGGTTTTACTCATTCTTGCTAAGGAATTAAAATGAATTTCAACCATCTGTTGCTTTATTAAACACAAAATTCATCACAATCTTCTACTGTATTAGCCATTGTCTTACTAGTTCTTACTCAAAAAGAAAAAAAAAAATCTAGGCACAGGCCACTGTGATTACAGAGCAAGCTCTTAGAATGTACATAGCACAGAAGAATGAAAATGTTGCCTATTGGGGCATAGAGCAGTGGTCCTCAACTCTCTTGGCACCAGGGACTAGTTTTGTGGAAGACAATTTTTCTGTGGACAAGGGGGTGTGGGGGTAGTTTTGGGATGATTCAAGCACATTACATTTATTGTGCACTTTATTTCTATTATTATTCCATTGTAATATATAATAAAATAATTCTACAACTCACCATCATGTATAATCAGAGGGAGCCCTGAGCTTGTTTTCCTGCAACTAGACAGTCCCAGCTGGGGGTGATGGGAGAAAGTGACAGATCATCAGGCATTAGATTCTCATAAGGAGCACACAACCTGGATCCCTCACATGCGCAGTTCACAATAGGGTTCACGCTCCTATGAGAATCTAATGTGGCTAGTGATCTGACAGGAGGCGGAGCTCAGGCTGTAATTAGAGGGATGGGGAGTGGTTGTAAATACAGATGAAGCTTCATTCGCTTGCCCGCTGCTCACCTCCTGGTGTGTGGGCTGGTTCCTAACAGGCCACAGATGGATACCAATGCCAGTCTGTGGCCTGAGGGTTGGGAACCTCTGGTATAGAGGTTTTTACCATATTTTGCATATAAGCTGGACTTTGCTTTCATTGCTTTCTGTTTTGGTGGCTGTTTGTACAGAGATCGTGACAGAAAATATTTGTGTTTTAAAAATTCCCATAACAAAATTCCATATTAACATGTTTTCCTTTTTTTAATACTAATCTCTGACAAGGCTTGTATTTTTCCTTTTCCATGAGTGTTCCTGGAATAAATGTCCCTAGACTCTTTGTATCTCTTTGTGTATCTCTCTCTCTCTCTCTCTCTCTCTCTCTCTGTGTGTGCATAATATATACGCATACATATATATATTTATATCTATATATGAATGTGTGTGGACAATAAATTCCTGAAATATAAAACCTTTTGAGCTAAATCATAAATTGATGTGATAAACTTAATGCACCATGATGGGTATTGTAAGAAAATCAAAATACTTTGCAGTTATATGTTACTGTAAACTTAAGTGAGTGTGTCATCTAGAAGTATTTTTACTAAGCATCTACTAAATATCTGTTTCTTGAAGTGAGGCAGAAATGATGAAATAATAGAAAAACAGAAGTCCTTTCCTTTTTTTTTTGAGATGGAGTCTTGCTCTGTCGCCCAGGCTGGAATGCAGTGGGACAACCTTGGCTCACTGCAACCTCCACCTCCTGGGTTCAAGCAATTCTCCTGACTCATCCTCCCGAGTATCTGGGATTATAGGTGTGTGCCACCACGTCCAGGTAATTTTTGTATTTTTAGTAGAGACAGGGTTTCACCATGTTGACCAGGCCGGTCTCAAACTCCTGACCTCAGGTGATCCACCCACCTCAGCCTCCCAAAATGCTGGGATTACAGGTATGAGCCACCACACCTGCAAGCTAAGTCTGGTGTCATTAAGAAAGGTATCTCCAGAAGGGAAGAAGCCTTTCAAGGGAATACACAGTAAGCAATGCACTTCGTGTTCTGCTAATTAACATAATATACTTCTTCCCTCTGATCAAACTTTCCACTCAAGGTATACTTTTCAAGAGCCATGTTTGCTGTCTGTTGACCATGTTATGCTGTGCCCTTCTCAAATAAAGGCTCAAAAGCCCTAGTGTGCTCTCCAAAGTCACACATTCACATGTCTCTTAACAAAACATTCCTACATTCGAGAGATAAATTCTGAAATATTTACAGAAAACATAATGTGAGCTCCACAGCTGGTATCAAAATAATCCAAAGGGGAAAAAGGAGTCAGTCCGCTTGGTGTGTTGTAACAAAAATACCATCACCTGGCTGGCTTATGAACAACAGACAATTATTGCTTATAATTCCAGAGGCTGGAAGTCCAAAATCAAGGCACGGCAGATTCAGTGGCTGGTGAGGATCTGCTTACTACTTCACAGACAGAACCTTCTCTCTGTGTCCTCATGTGGTGGAAGAGGCAAGGGAGCTCTCTGGTGCCCCTTTTGTAAGGGCACTAATCCTACCCAGGAGGGCTCTACCCTCATGAGCTCATCACCTCCCCAAAGCTCAGCCCCCTAATACCATCCCATTGAGATTAGGTTACAACATGAGTTTTGGAAGGAGCACAATCATTTAAACTGTAGCAGGAGGAAAGGTATAGATGAAATAAAATTGGCCATTAGTGAATTTCTTTTTTGAAGCCTGGCAATAGAAAGTTTATTACACTATTTTCTTACTTTTGTATGTCTTTAAATATTTTCACCATAATAATAACCTTTTCAAAATTCAAGCACATCCTTTTTACTAACCTTTTGCATCTCCTGTCCCTATATTCAGTCATGCTTTTATGTCTTGAGTCAACAAGTTGAACTTTTCCTGGTTGATGTCGCCGATTTCCACTGTCAAGTTTTGTATATGACATGAATTGTACTGTTCCAGCATTTTAGAATTTCACACTGATTATCTGTCATGGGTTTGGTCACTGTCCTAAGTGCTATGAATAGAATAAGTAATACAACATGACTCCTGTCCCCAAGCAGCTAATGGCTGCACAGGTACACGCAGGCATGCACACAAGTGCATATTCCAATAGCTGTGTGTGACCAAGTATGAACGTTCCTTTCTCATAGTCGATGGTAGGACTCAGTGGGCCATTGTAACTGGGGGTGGAGTGGGGCACCTGAATTCAGCAGAGAGGAGATGACTCTTGAGTAAATGGACAACATGTGATTAAATTGCTCTAGGCAGATGGAGGTTCAGGAGCAAGACCCCAAGGAATGAAATAGCCTTATATATTAAATGTCAACTGCAATGAAATAAATGTGTAAGTGACTAAAGGAAAGTACTTTATTTTGTACATTATATGTTGCTGGTGATCATTCTTCCTAACAAAAAGAGAACTAAGAAAATCAAGGGATTATCCTGGACACAATGTCATCATCATATGACAATTTGAAATATCTCAAAACAAAGCTAAACTTTTTTTTCATTTTAAGTTTTTCTCCTTCCTTCCTTCCTTCCTTCCTTCATTCCTTCCTTCCTTCCTTCCTTCCCTCCCTCCCTCCCCCGCTTCTCCTCCTCCTTCTTTCTTTCTTTTTCTTTCTTTCTCTTTCTTTCTTTCTCTCTCTTTTTTTCTTTTTCCCTTCCTTCTTTCCTTCCTTCCTTCCCTCCTCCTCCTCCTCCCCTCCCTTCCTCTCTCCCTTTCTTCCTTTCTTCTCTCCTTCCTTCCTTCCTTCCTTCCTTCCTTCCTTCCTTCCCCTCCCTCCCTCCTTCTCTCTCTCTCTTTCTCTCTCTCTCTCTCTCTTTCTCTCTTTCTCTCTTTCTCTCTTTCTCTCTTTCTCTCTTTCTCTCTTTCTCTCTTCTCTCTCTTTCTCTCTTTCTCTATCTTCTCTCTTCTCTCTTTCTTTCTTTCTTTCTTTCTTTCTTTCTTTCTTTCTTTCTTTCTTTCTTTCTTTCTTTCACACAACGTCTAGCTCTGTTGAGTGCAATGGTGCAATCTCAGCTTACTAGAACCTCCTCCCCCTGGGCTCAAGCAATCCTCTCACCTCAGTCTCCCAACTAGCTGCAATTACAGGCACGGACCACCATGGCCGCCTAATTTTTGTATTTTTTGCAGAGACAAGGTTTCACCATGTTGCCCAGGTTGGCCTCAAACTGATGAGCTGAAGTGATCCACCCACCTTGGCCTACCAAAGTCCTGGGATTACAGGCGTGAGTCACAGTGCCCGGCCCAGTTTAAGTTTTTCATGATACTAATGTTAAAGTTCTACTCCTTTCTTAATATTCAAGTCCTACTGCTCTGACTAGATGAAGAGATATTTTATATCAGAATAACACTGCCTACTTTTTGGTGAAAATTCTGAGTGATTATTCATTGTAAAGAGGGACGGAGAGTTGTATTCCCAGGTTCCCGTTCCTTTCTGACTGCACTCACATCACCGCAGCCCATAGGAACAAAGCACATCGAGCAGACGCCTGCGACTCTGCGAATGCTGCTAGAGCCTGCAGGAGTCTGGAACCATGCTCAGGGTCCCATGCTGCTAATCTTTATGCTGGGAAATTTCTGATGGTTCAATTCCTTTACAGCAGAAAAAGTTACCTGTACAATTCAATTAGTTGTGCTTTGATTATATCTACATGGTATGGAAATGAGAAGATATATATTCCCTCTAGATTATTAAAAATAAAGTCTAGGCCGGCCGCGGTGGCTCACACCTGTAATCCTAGCACTTTGGGAGGCCAAGGTGGGCAGATCACGAAGTAAGGAGATCAAGACCATCCTGGCTAATACGGTGAAACTCCCTCTCTACTAAAAATACAAAAAATTAGCCTGGCGTAGTGGCAGGCGCCTGTAGTCCCAGCTACTTGGGAGGCTGAGGTAGGAGAATGGCATGAACCCGGGAGGCGGAGCTTGCAGTGAGCTGAGATAGAGCCACTGCACTCCAGCCTGGGCGACAGAGCGAGACTCCGTCCCAATAAAGAAAAGAAAAGAAAAGAAAAGAAAAGAAAAGAAAAGAAAAGAAAAGAAAGAAAGAAAGAAGAAAGAAAGAAAGAAAGAAAGAAAGAAAGAAAGAAAGAAAGAAAGAAAGAAAGAAAGAAAGAAAGAAAGAAAGAAAGTCAGTCTAGGCTGGGCGCAGTGGCTTGCGCCTGTAATCTCAGCACTTTGGGAGGCTGAGGCAGGCAGATCACTTGAGTCCATGAGTTCAAGGCCAGCCTGGGCAACATGGTGAAACCCATGTGAGCTGTGATTGGCAACACTACACTTCGGCCTGGGCAACAGAGCAAGGCCCTGTCTCGAAAGAAAGAAAGAGAGAGAAAGAGAAGGAAGGGAAGGGAAGGGGAGGGGAGGCAAAGCGAAGGGAAGGAGACAGAGAGAGACACAGAGAAAGCCAAATTGTCTAAACAAATTGAAACGATTTTCTCTCATAACGCAATGGTGCTGTTCCTCTAAATAACATCATCTTCTGGAGGTTATTTTTTTTTAATTTCTTTTTTTTAGAGATGGGGGTCCTGCTATATAGACCAGCCTGGTCTTGAACTCATGGTCTCAAGCAATCCTCCCACCTCAGCCTCCTGAGTCACTGGGATTACAGGTATTAGCCACAACACCCAGTTCTCATTTTCGTATTTATAGACATATACAAAATAAGGCAAAAAAAAAAAAAAAAAAAAGAGAGAAACGCATTAATTGAAATCTAAGTTGATTCTACCTTTTATTTAACTTATTTTTGAGATAGGATCTCATTCTGTTACCCAGGCTGGAGTACAGTGGTGTGATTATAGCTCACTGCAGCCTTGACCTCCTGGGCTCACCCGGTTCTCCCACCTCAGCCTCCCAAGTAGCTGGGACTACAGATGCACTGGTAGCTACTGCACCTAGCTCTAGGAGTCTATTCTAAAGTTATTGTTCAACTGCTTTATGACTTTTAAATAAAAGAAAACATAAAAGTATAAAACACATTAAGACAAAAGTTCATGTACATGTTACCCCAAATTAACAATAGCACAGTCACGTTTGTTTTGGATATTTTAAAATAGCATTAAACATGTAAAGATGAAGTCATTTGTGATAACATCTCATGTCTCATTACTATTTCTCTTTCTCCAGTTGTGACTACTATCAAACATGTAATACATAACCAATCACTTCTTTGAAGTAAGGTTTTCTTAAATAATAATTGCCAGGAAGACTATAATGCTCTCTGCATTTCTGAATGTACCTCATAACTGGTAGAAAGCAGATACTGTCTTGCAACTTGCATTTTATCCCTCTACATGATGCTCTTCAGGTCTTTCCTCATTTCAACTGTTATACTGGTTTTTCGTTTGTTTTTTAATTTAACTTTTATTTTAAGTTCAGGGGTACATGTGCAGGTTTGTTACATAGGTCAACTTGTGTCATGCGGATTTGTTGTATAGATTATTTCATCACCCAGGTATGAAGCCTAGTGTCCATTATTTTTCCTGATCCTCTTCCTCCTCCCACCCTCCACCCTCTGAAAGGTCCTAGTGTGTGTGTTGTTCACCTTTATGTGTCCATGTGTTCTCATCATTCAACTCTCACTTATAAGTGAGAACATATGGTACTTGGTTTTCTGTTCCTCTGTTAGCTTGCTAAGGATAATGGCCTCCAGCTCCATTCATGTCCCTTCAAAGAACATGATCTCATTCTTTTTTACGGCTGCATAGTATTCCATGGTGTATATATGCCACATTTTTAAAATTCAATCTTCCATTGATGGGCATTTAAGTTGATTCCATGTCTTTGCTATTGTGCATAGTGCTGCAATGAGCATATGCATGCATGTGTGTTAAGAGAACAATTTATATTCATTTGGGTATATATACCCAGTTAATGGGATGGCTGGGTCAAATGGTATTCTGTTTTTAGGTTTTGAGGAATTACCACACTGTTTTCCACAGTGGTTGAATTAAATAATTTACACTCCCATCAGAAGTGTATACGTGTTCCTTTTTCTCCACAATCTTGCCAGCATCTGCTATTTTCTAACTTTTTAACAATAGCCATTCTGACTAGTGTGAGATAGTATCTCATTGCGGTTCTGATTTGTATTTCTCTAATGATTAGTGATGGTGAGCTTTTTTTCATATGCTTTCGACTGCTATATTGAAACAGTGAACATATGTCAAGTTCACCACTTATCCATTAATAGGAATTTGAGGTTTTTTTCTGTTTATTTTCTTCCCCTTCACAAAAAAAGTGAAAAAAAATAAACATTGAACTTCGGTGCACATGTCTCTTTGAGTTCATGTTATATCAAAGACAGTGTAAGACTCTGTGTGTGTGTGTGTGTGTGTGTGTCTATGTGTGTGTGTGTGAGAGAGAGAGAGAGACAGAGACAGAGAGAGCACGCGAGAGAGGTGGGGTGATCTGATTGTTTTTACATATGTGTGTTCAAACTATTTATGTCATTTGTTTAGTCTTGATTTTTAAATCATTTTTGATGCTATATTATCTGGTACACACAAAAGACAAATTTGGGTATTTTCTCATGCATTTTTACATAAGAATTTTAGCATGCTTAATTATTCTGTTAATAAACCTTTTTGTCTTTCCTGTTGCTATGTTATTAACTTTTTAATATCTCTTTGAAACACAAGGATATTGAAACACAACAGCTTGATCAACCTAGTTTACTAAATTATTTAGTTACTGAGGATGAGCAAGTTATGGATTAACACATGTCAAAGTTGGGTGATAACAAAATGTTTCTGCTGGGAGGAAAGAAGATGTTTAATGGGTTCCAATGTCATAAATTAACCCCTTTGCTGTCTACCCCAATACGTAGTACAAAAGCTTCATCAAATATGCTATTGAACTTTATTTTCTTTTTAATATATTCTTCCCCATTCTGTCATCCCCACAGACAACTGTCATGTCTTTTAATGATAACAATCATAATCATTGACATAAAAATCATGCCAATATTCACATAAACACTGGGAGACATTATCATGCCTTGCGTACTTATTATAACACCACGAAAGCATTTTTGCAAATTATTCTATTTTGATATCGCCACATTATGATAAGGTAGGAATCATTTCTTTATTTTTACAGAAGAGGGAAATGAGACTCCAAGGGTTACCCCAAGTTACTCTGCCACTAAGTGACAGGAGTGACAATGAGCAGAAGAAACTCCAGCTCTGGCCCCAAGCTGCTTTCCCTGGAGTCTGTGTGCCCACAGTGCCTGAGTCTGGGACACAGCAATCACACAGAATTTTGAACAAATAAACATCATGCTTTGCCAGGAAAACAACTGACAAGCAGACCCCAAGAGGGAGTGGCCAGAAAACTCTCCGAATGGCCAGAGAAGCATCAAGAAGAAATTGTGTTGAAAGGGGTGTCAACTCTGAAATGTTCCAAGGTATCTGCAGCAAACATAATTGTCCCTGGGGGAAATTGGCCCAATCCAAGCCTCCTAGTAATTCCAGAGAGATAGATCCGAATGGAAAACAAAATACAATAAAAAAAATTACAAAATGTACTTCTACCTGCCACGTGTGATAGTCATTAGAAACGAACAAAGCTATCAGGCACTAGAATCATCAGATACAGAATATAAAATAAGTATTATTAAATGTCTAAACAACAGTAGAGGGAATTTGAGATATCAGTAAGAAGCAATACACCATAAAAATGACCAGGCGAATTTTTGAAAGCCTACCAGCATGAACTTTTAAAACAGAAAAAAAAAAAAAAAGATAATTGAAATGTAAAAATCAATGGAATGTTTAAAGGCAGATTAAGATAGCCTTAGAGGATATTAGTGATTTATAATATAGATATGTAGAAATAATGCTGAGTAACTATAGAGCAACAAAAAAGTAGAAAAATTAGAGAAAGGTTTGATATTTAATCTATTGAATGAGAAAGTGCAAAATATACCTCCTGAAGGATCCGCCAGAGGTTGTTTTACAGTTAACTTTTAGAAAAGTATATGGAATATACCATCAAATAAAGATTTATTTAATAATTTATTTAATAATACTATGTTATTGGTTTTGCATTTATTACACTCTGCTTTTAAATTTTTCAGGTTTCATGAAACACATAAATTGATAGAATCAGAGAGATCAACCTATTTCAAACTGGATAATTAAAAGAAAGTCACATTACATGCTAGTTAAGCTGATAATATCAAAGAAAAAGAAGCAGAAAATTCAGTCTAAAATGCATATATTAGGGAAAAATCATGAAAGATTCTTGTGCTATGAATTCAAACCAAGCAGTTAAAGAAATAGAACATTTCTTTATTCTTAAAGGAAATGACTCAAAGAGAGAACAAATAAATAAAATAGAGCAGAAGAGAACTAAACACTGATTATTTTAAAAGAGAGATAAAATTGATAACCATCAGAAAAGGGGATTCAGCAAAAAAGAAAAAACAGAGCTTACATAATTGACACCAGAAATAAACTGGGGAATATGACTACATTATGCCAAAAATTTCAAAATTTAAATTATATACATTTCTTTAAAAACATTAAGACAAATTCAAAAAAATAGAAATCTTAATCTGATATACATTGAATAAAAATGGTATAATTGTGTTTCTGTACATTGTGTATGTGTGTGCATGTGTATTTTATTTCACAATAAAACATTTAGAAAACAAATATCACGATGTGATCAGAGACTGCCAGACTTTTTTGTTCCTTGGTTTGTGGTGCAACCAAAGCACAATTTCGTTAACTCAGTATGGTTGCCACTAACCACATGCACCTATTTACATTTAAATTATTTAAAACTAAATAGAATTTTAAAACTCCATTCTTTAGTAATGTTAGCCACATTTCAAGGACTCCAAAGCCACATGAGGCTAATAAAAGGTATTTTGGTAAAGAGATACCAGGTAGGATTCTGCCAAGAAGGAACTCAACAGAAGAGACAACTCAGTCGGGATCCTGGCTAGTATGAGGGTCCTTCAGATGTCAGCAAACTTTTCTATAAAGAACTAGGTAATAAATGCTTCAGGCTTTGTGGACCAGAGTCTGTTTCACAATTACTTAACTCTGCGGTTGTGATCCAAAACAGGTTCTAGACAGCTTGTCTATGAATGGCCATGGCTGGTGTTCCAATAAAGCTTTATTCACATAAACAGGCAGCATGCTAGATATGTGGCCCACAGGCCATCGTTTCCCGAGCCCAGGTGCAGAAGGAGGGGCATATACAGAGAACAAACTGTTGCACATTTCCTCGGAATGCTTTCTGTTAACAGAAGATAATTACTGTATTGCAATAAGTTAATATTTGATCCCTTCATCGTACTTTCTGGAACACAACTTATTCAATGAAATAAACATCTCACCAGGCCAATTTTCAAAATTAAATTAAAAAAATTTTTTTTGCACTCTCCTGAAAGTAGTCATGCCAGCCCTGAATTTGAGTAAAGCCAGCTGTGATTTTTATCATCTTTTCTCCCAGGTTATGCTTCACTGAACTCCATTAAAGAATGCACAATGATCTCACGGATCAAACTGTCTTGAATTATAAGCTACCTGGGGAATGTCAAGTCCCTTTAATACAAAAGTTCTTTTTAAAATAAAAAATCTAAAGGGCATTCCTAAAAGGCTGAGCAGCTCTGATTAGACTTTGGCATTGACGGGCCCTGTTGGAAATGTGGCAGTCACCTTGTTAGGGAGACCCAGCTGACCCTCACCTCACAGCAGCTTGTAACAAGCCTCCTCCGGTCTCTCCCTTCGCTCTCTACTCCAGTGAGGAATCAAAGCTACACTCCCTCTTGACTGTCACAAAGAAGCTGTTTGGAAGTCCTCAACTCAGAGTTCAGGGCATGCAGATTAAAAAGGCATGCTCACTTTCCCAAAGCAGCCTTTATGAGATTAATTTAGCAGAAACCTTTGCCCCTCTGGAGACAGAAACACTTAGGGTTATGTTGTTCTCTTGGATGTCTTTACACACAGCAGGAGTATCATGCCACGTGGGGAAAAATACAGCATGCTGCCCAACACAGATGAAATAGAACACTAACACAAAACAAACAAACAAACATATTTAGTGAGAAAAAAATCCTGACTCTGTCTTTATTGAAAACCATAGCGATTTGACTCACGTTTGAGACTGATTAGGGCATGGATTTCCCTCCAAAACAATGATACCATCTTATACTTGCCTTAATTCAGTCTAGTTTGTTCAATTGTTCATTAAAAAAGAAAATACGTTTATGTAAAAAACAAAAACAAGGAAAATCAATGACAAAATCTGGGTTGCTTTCTGGATGCATAACTTTAGGAAATGTGTGCACTGTAATTCTTTGATAATTGGGGGTAATATTTGGTAACCTCTGCTATGAGCTTTGTTCAAATAGATACTCCTTAAATAGTTGTGGAATTGAAGGATAACTTCCAGCTGACATTAAAATATGACTGTGTGGGGTTAGGGGGAAGTGAGGATGGATAATGGGTACAAAAGAAAAGAAAAATGAGTAAGATCTACTATTTGATAGCACAACAGGGTGACTGTAGTCAATAATAACTGAACTGTACATTTAAAATAAGTGAAAGAATATAACTGGATTGTTTGTCATATAAAGGATAAAAGCTTGAGGGTATGATACCCCATTCTCCATGATGTGATTATTACACATTGCATGCCTATATCCAAACATCTCATGTACCCCATAAATATATATACCTAGTATGCACCCTCAAAAATTAAAAATTAAAAAATTAAAAATAGAATAAAAATATGACAGTGCCTCTGTTACTGAGGGTTGGTCTTAACAACATATTGTATCTTCAGAAATGCCACACAGAGTCATGCATCACTTAATGATGGGGATACATTCTGAGAAATATGTCCCTAGGCAATTTTGTCCTTGTGTGAAAGTCACAGAGTGTACTTACACAAACCCAGATGGTACAGTGTAATATATACTACTTTTAAACTTTTAAATTAAAAATGAAGACACAAACACACACATTAGGCTAGCTCTACACGGGGTTGAGATCATCAATATCACTGTCTTCCAACTTCACATCTTGTTCCACTGGAAGGTCTTCTGGGGCAATAATCATGCATGGAACTGCCATCCCCTATGATAATAATGCCTTCTTCTGGATACCTCCTGAAGGATCCGCCAGAGGTTGTTTTACAGTTAACTTTTAGAAAAGTATATGGAATATACCATCAAATAAAGATTAAAAGCAGAGTGTAATAAATGCAAAACCAATAACATAGTATTATTAAATATTATGTCCTGTATATAATTATATGTTCTATACTTTTATATGACTGGCAATGCAGTAGGTTTGTTTATACCATTAAGTTTGTTTATATGCAATAGGTTTGTTTGCATCACTACAAACACATGAGGAATACACTGTGCTATGGCACTAAGACCGCTACAATGTCACCAAGCAATGGACACTGAAAATGGAATTTTTCAGCTTCATTATAACCTTATGGGACCACTATCAAATATGTGGTCCATCATTGACCAAAATCTGGTTATGTGGCTCATTACAGACAGGTAGGTAGGTAGGTAGGTAGGTAGATAGATAAGAATAGAGATAGATAAGGTAAATGAACATTTATTGAATATTATTAAGTCTCAATGCTTTTGTATATATTCTATTTTTCCCAGGTCCGTTAGACTCATAAATGCATATTCTTTCTTGTTTCCTACAACACTGGGTTTATAAGCTATCATGTTCTTTTAGAATATATTTAGTAGAAATAGTTTAGAACTGTGGGTTCCTTCTATTTTTTATGATGTCTCTTAATAAATTGATGAGACATCAATAAACAATTTTCAATAAATAAAACAAGCCTCTGATATTTATAATTAACAAAAAGTTGCTATCATGATGTATGTTGAATTTTATCTTATGCTTTTTAAATATACACTGAGATGACCATGTGGTTTTTCTACTTTTCCTTCTATATTAACATTGCTACCATTATACACACACATACACACACGCACACACACGTGTGTGTAGATACATAGAGATATATTTTGGAAAGACTTCACTGCCACATAAAGTTGGTGTCTGATGTTCTCAAAATTCAAGATTAATCAGGATTTAAAAGAGTCTGTTACACGGACTATCACAGAGAAAGTCCTCTTCCAAAATATTAAGAATGGGCCTTAGAATGGCATTTTAGATATTTTTAAAAATAAATATACATTTATCTTGAATTTTCATTTTTTTTAAGACAGGCTTAAAAGAAGCCCTCATGGGTAAATGCTATATAGGTAAGGAAAACAAAGTGTGTGGTTTGGAGTTCTGTGTTACAGGGCAGTTGCCCCACTCTGTTCCTGATGGATATAAATTAGGTGAGTCCCCGATTGGGAGGAGCTTCCTGGCACCAGCACAATATCCATCGGTTAGCACCCATCAGGAGCATGGCCCCCCCTCCAACTCTCTCATACATCACAAGGCCCCCAACAGGGTACATGTTGGAGGTGACGTTTTCTGATATTTTCCCAAGCAATCATCTATCTGTGCCAAGACAGGAATAGTCTTTGGCCACATTCCCAGACTTTTTAAGGAATTGGCAGCACTTCTGAATGTGTGTATGGTGGTCAACAGCTGCAGTCAAAATAAACACAGCATACTCCTGTCTTAGCTGTAGGTTCTTAAGTTTTACGCGTACCTACCTGTCTGTGTGCACAGCTCTGATCCACCAGCTTCAGCTGCTACCTTAAAAGATAATCTAATTTGTCCTTCTGGTCAGGCTTATATGTGTAGAGATCTGCACACGATAGGCATTTGCACTTAGCCCTAAATTTCATGTCAATTTCCAGTACAAGAGAAAGCAATTGCTTCAGGAAAGGGTGACTCTCATAAGATATTCTAAGCCTTGTTATGGTTATTGGCATTTTTATTTTCTCCCAACCCCAAAGAAATTTATATTCTTCATGGACGCAGCAGAGGTCATCCTGTAGGGTAGACTGCCTTGGTTACATTAAACTGTAAGGGTTTTCTTTGACAAGCTATCTGTCCGTCATTACTGGAGATTTGGGAAGCTAAGGAGGAAATGAACCACATGGCACCTATTATCTTGTGTAAGAAATACATCTTTTTTTTCTCCCCATGATAAAAAAAATCTTGTCATGTTTAAAAGCACATAAGGCATATATTATTCTGATAAGGTCTTTGCCTCCATTCTTTAGTGCATTTGAAAGTTTAAAGCTCTAGTATCTATTAAGAATGCAAACCATGCATCATCTGAGCGCTGCAAATCCACTCCCTACATTTTTTCTTCAAAAATAACAACAAAGGTGTCCCTGGTTGCTGCTCATAAAACCCACTGGGGTTGAAAAGAGAGGACAACTTGCAAGGGGATGACATCACAAACAACGCTGCAACATGTATATTTTTAAAATAATGAGGAAATGCTTTTTCAGGAGGCATTCAACCTCTAAGTTGTTTCTTCCCATTGAACAGGAAGGGTGCTCTATAAATCCTCCATCTCCCTAATCTCAGCCTCTGCTTCCACCTTCTAACAGAGCACAGATAGAAGAAACTACTCCCTTGCGGCAGCAGGTAGCTGGAGTTCCTGATTCTGCACACAGGGATGGTTGCCCCTGTTTACATTCTACATTGCATGTTTTTGTGCAGGTGATAATCAGAATACAACAGAGTCACGGATATGCAATGAGGGAAGCGTCTGGACTGTAGGGCCCGAACAGTGATGGAGATGGGTACTTCTCAGAAATTATTACATCTGTCTGAAATAACAAAGGGAGAAATGGAATGGTCGTGGTGGGACGTGGACATGTATAGGTCCCAGAAAAGGGTCTGACTATATAGAGAACTAGACACATGAAAGTGGTATTCTTTCTCTCTTCCCCTTTCCCTTTTATTGATACTTACCAAAGGTCTAATGTGCTAGACACACGGTTAAGAACTGAAATACCACAGTGAAAAAAATAGTCACCATAAGAATTCACAGTGTGGTGTACAACAAGCAGAATATTCTGCACATCAAACCTGGCTGAGGCATTTGTAAATTCCTTAAAAATGTGCAAGATACTTTTGCTCAACACAAGCTGCATGTGGACATGAACACATATACTTCAGCTAGTTACCAGAGCATTATAGCTATTTTCCTTTGCTAATCTCATGCTTATTTTAAAGTATCCCAAGTATAACTTCAGAGATTGCTAAGGAGAAATCCTCTCCCAGGAGGCTCCAGCTGCCCACTGCTGCCGAGATATAAACAGCAAGAACACACTAACCAGGTTCAGAAGAGCACTCACATCAAGTTGCCAAACAGGCCTCATTTCTATTTGAAGGAGCAAATGTGGTATTGGTCTCTCCTCACCTGGGAACAAGATACATCTTCTCCATGTAAAATGCCAGCATGGTCACCCCTTAACTTTCCTTTTTCTGAATTTACACAAACATGCCTTGCTATTAGGTAAGTTTCTTTCATAAGTTTATACTATCAAACAACATGGCCTTTCATTACAGAAGGCAATATCAATGTATTTGAATTGTGAGTGAATTAAATATTTAGATATAAGTATATCTAGTTTGAGTTTTTAGGACTATGACCAAATCGAAGCAATTTATAGGCTCAGTGTGATCAAATGTAACTGCTCATTAAGACAGCTGGAAAATGGGCAGAGATTTCGACTCCCAAATGTTCTGTGTCCAATCAGCTGTGTGATGGTTCTAAGTTGAAACCAGGAATAATGTTCTAGCTGCTTACATATATGAACTTGTTTCACAGAGATCAAAGCTGCAGACCTACCAGTTAATATTCTCATTTATCAGATTGACATCTTTCTCTTCTGCCTACACAGCTTGCCAAGGGCAGCATTCAACGAGTGATGGCTTTATTTTCATAGCATCACATAATTCTAGGGCTGCTTAGAAGTGATTTTATAGATCATCTCCTCCAGCTCATTATTTTACAGATAAAAAGCACTAAGGGTCCCCAGAAGATACATGAAATTCTAAAATCTGAATTCCTTTAGTGATGAGGCAGAAACTCAAATGTATATTTCAGGTCCTGATTCTTTTTTCTGATGAAGTTTAGATCCTCTTCAGCTTTTATTTGTTTTCATTTAAATTACGGTCTTGGAGCTTGGTATTTGTTGTTGCTTGTTTGTTCATTTGTTCTACTCTAGACCTCCGTACATCTTATATTCTCATCTAGGTTTGATGCCACTTCACAGTCAAGTTTATGTGTTACAGTTCTGTGAAATAAAATGCTGTTTGCAAAGTCAACATAAAGGATGCTTCAACAACAAAAATAATCCAGAGATGTGATTTGGCCCCAGTTAAACAGAACAAATAAGTGATTCAATTATTCTTTTCCATTTAACTGGTATTGATGAACCACAGTATATATGCTGAAGAGCTAAAAATATTTAAAAACGTGAATATTTGGGTACATATAATATGGGAGGGGGCAGGGAAGTGCTGGGTAGAGAAGGCAGGGTGTCTGGTGATGGCTCTATCCTCAGGTCTGTGCCCACAGGCCTAAGTGAGAACAGGCACTCCTGTTTTCACACCCAAATGCTGCATTTTCCAAGACCACTCTGGCCTGCCATGTCCCCCATCCTATACCCGTATAAACCCAAGAGATCTTAGCAGGCACATACATAAGTAGCTGGACATCGAGAGGAGAAGAACACACTGGCAGACACCGGTAGGCGAGGGACGGTGGAAGGACACGAATGCCGAGGGGATATCAGCTGGGGGCAGTCAGGGGAGAGTCCAGCTGCTGGGTAGCCCGACTCCAGAGGAAGACTACCTTCCCACTCCATCCCCTTTCTGGCTCCCCATCCATCTTGCTGAGAGTCACTTCCACAACTCACTAAAACCTTGCACTCATCCTCCAAGGCCACTTGTGATCTAGTTTTCTTTTTTTTTCTTTTCTTTTTTTTTTTTTTTGGCACACTAGGGCAAGAACCCAGGACACAGAAAGCCCTCTGCCCTTGTGATAAGGCAGGGGGTCTAACTGAGCTGATTAACACAAGCCACCTGCAGATGGCAATGTTGAAAGAGTATTGCCATTGTAACACATGCCTACTTGGGCTTTAGGAGCTGTAAACACCCCTAGATGCTGCCATGGGGTCAGAGCCCAAAAATGCTCCCCACGACCTCTGGACCTGCCTGTCTGCGTGCTCTCCCTAAGGGTTTGAGAGTTAGGACACTGAAGAAGTGAGCCACACCTCTGTCCCACGCCCGGCGAAGCGGATAACTTCTCCCATTTCACATGTTCCCTTTCCCTTCATAATGCTTCTGAAAATGAGCCTGAGCAACATAGTAAAGCCCCATCTCTACAAAAAATACAAAATGTTAGCTGGGCATGGTGGCATGCACCCGTAGTCCCAGCTACTCAGGAGGCTGAGGTGGGAGAGTCACCTGAGCCTAGGAAGTTGAGGCTGCAATGAACCGTGATCACACCACTACACTCTACCCTGGCCGACAGAGCAAGACCCTGTCTCAATAAAACTAACAAGCAAAAATAAAGCTTCTGAAAATGATAAAGTACTTGCTTCGTTCTCTGTATGTACAAACACTTCACACAAATACAACCTGCTGGACATGCTTGTGCTGCTAAGCAAATACTGCCCATTCCTGACCTGCCTCCATGGCATTAGACAGTATCTATGAAGAATTGCATTTCTCAGTGGGAAAACTAATTGCACTATGATATTCACGCATGCAACTGGGGGTAAAAAGGAATGGGCATGCTCACAGTGAGTTTTGCCTCCCTTAAACATGTATTCATGAATTGCTCACATTTTTAAATGATGCCATATTTCTAGTTTACAAAGTATTACTCCTAATTTATGCACACAAGAAAAACCATGAAAATCTTCAGGAATAATTTTTTTAATAGCAAAAACGTATTTCTGAAAAATATATAGTATCCTGTATTTAGGGGGAAAAATCATCTTTACTTTTTAAAAAACTGCAGTAAGAACTGTCTACTACATAGGGCTGACACTATAATTCATACATGCAAAACATCACCCATCTGCCTGGTTGGTAGGAAATGTGGAGAAACTGTACATTTCTCTATATGTCTATTCAGTTTCTCTGTGCAGGCCTTTTTGTCTGTCTTCAGGTGTGTTCAGATCACCTTTGCCTTAAGGGAAAAGCAAAACAAAAAGAATTCCACCTTACTACTTCTTCCGGCTGGACTGCATGTTTTCTGTTTTCTTGTCCTGAGCCTGTTACCTATCCTTCCCTCCCACACCTCCCTCTTCAGAGGCCTGCAGCGTGGCTCCATCTCTTACCCACTAGCACCAGTTCCCCAGGGCTGAGGATAAGCTTCCTGCTCAGATCTAGCGACCTGTTCCTGCCATTTCCTCTTCATTCTCTTTCAGCTCTGTTGGCTGCCCACCCTGTACTTTTGCTTTCTTGGCACCTGATATGGTTTGGCTGTGTCCCCATCCAAATCTTATCTTGAATTGTAACTCCCACAATTCCCACGTGTCATGGGACGGACCCGGTGGAATGTAATTGAATCATGGAGGTGGGTTTTTCCCATGCTGTTCTCGTGAGAGTGAATAAGTCTCACAAGATGTGATGGTTTTATAAAAGGGAGTTCCCCGGCACATGCTCTCTCTTGCCTGCTGCCATGTAAGACATGCCTTTCACCTTCTGCCATGATTGTGAAGCCTCCCCAGCCCCCAGCCACATGGAACTGTGGGTCCATTAAACCTCTTTTTCTTTATAAATTACCCAGTCTCTGGTATGTCTTTATCAGCAGTGTGAAAACAGACTAAGACAGCACCTCTGGTAGCACATTCTTGCTGAGTGTTGCTGACCTGGCATCATGGCTCTCTCCTCACTGTCTTATTCCTTAATGCTGAGTGTCTATGAGGCTCTGTTTCTGGTTTTCTCTATGGTTTTCCATCTTCATCCCTTTACAAATAAATCCTGTCCCTTCTGCGATGGCAACCTCCATAGCAGGGTAAGTATAGGTAACAATAATTTACTGTATGTGTCAAAATAGCTAGAAGAGCAGATCTGAAATGTTTGCAGCATAAAAAATGACAAATTTCTAAGGTAATGAATATCCTAAATACCCTGATTTGATCATTACATATTATATGCATGTATCAAAATAGCACATGTACCCCATAAATATGTACATTACGTATCACAAATAAACAAATAAAAATGTCTAGGTAATCAGAAAAAAAAATGTCTAGGTAATCAGAAAACAACCTACAATGATAATAATAGTAATCAATCCCATCCAAATACCTGCAGACCTCAGACCTCCCCTGTGTGCTGCTCCTAGATCCTCAGTTCCTAGGCTGCTTGACTCTGTCTACTTGAGTGCATCGCAAATGGAACCATCCTCTTTCCTAAAAATGTGCTGCTTCTTTCCAACGTTCTTGGACAACCACAATTCTGCTGGGCTGCTAGGAAACGTAGAATGTGTGACTATCTTTGATAGTTCTATTTCCTTTTTCTTCCGTGAGCACAAACTTGCTGCATATCTATTAAGGTGCAAGATATTCTAATATCCCTTTGATTGATTCTTTCCCATTTTTCTGAACAGACTATCCATTTTTCCTGTGTCTAGAGATGCTGTCACCTTACCCCCCCTACTCATGCCGGAAGCTTGAATGAGAACTTATTTCATTTCCTCTTCTCTCCAGCCCCGAACCTCTGCTTGTCTTTCAAGGGCTTTTATAATTTCCCTGTGATTCCCTTAATGTACCTTCCATTCCAGTGACAGCTTTCTCCTCATTACAATGCAAATCCTTCCTTTTTACACTGGGAAGAGAGGTTGCCTCATGCCTTTGGTATAAGGCAATTTCCTGTCTCTCATGTTAGTCCCCATAACATCTGCTCTGAAAAAATTTTTCTTTCCAGAAGCTCTAAACATATTTCAAAGCCCTTTAAGTTCCACCTCCATGAGGGTATCATTTCTGATTAGGTGAAAACTCTCCTGTCCTCCTATTGAAATCCTATGGCACTACCCTCCACAGTACTTGAAGGCACTTGAATTTAGTATGCCACCAAACAGCTACCCTCCCCTTCCTCCTTATTTCACAACCATGACGTTGAGGATGACAACGTGCCCAATTAAAATATACAGCTTCCCAGATTCCCTTGCAGCTGGGGGTAGCCATAGGAAAATGAAGGCAGACTTGAGGATGTGTGTCTTTTTTCTTGAGACCCAGTTTCTACCTGCCTACATCTTATACCTAAGCTCGGAAGTACAGGAGCCATCATGCAAGAATTCCCAATGGCAGAGTAGGAAAGTTCTAAGGTGCCAAGTCATGATCAGCAAGGCAGCCTCAGGCTACTTACATCCCGAGTTCCTGTTATGTGAGAAAAAAAAGAATCTATCAAAGCCCTACTCCTTGAAGCAGCTCTGGCTTCATACTGCTGTTACAGCTGGTATGCTACAATATTTTGGTGCTGCACAACAGCTGTGTATTGTTACCAATGTCATGTGTTTTTAATTTTCCATCCTCAACTATGAGAACTTATGAAAATCAAAAGTAAAAAGAAACTAAATGAATATAACTTTTCTAGACTATTTTCTTCAGGTTCACTTTCAGCCATCAACTTAATATCTTGTTTTGCAAATTGTGTTCTCCAACATCTAAGAGTTCAGAAGCTAATAAATGACATCTCTGAATAGTGACAGTCCACTAAGTTAACCATCTCACTTAGCTTCACTATAGAAATTGCACATTTTGCCACAATATGTGGACAAATCTGCCAGATTAACCATATATCATTATCAAACGTAGAAGCTTAAGTGGTCCGGATTGTTTTTGGCAATCTAGTTAGGCTTATTCATTTTAACCTGTGCATTGCATTCTTTTCACCTTATGACTTGGTCCTGAGCCCTTTCTGATTCTGCTCTTTCTAGTTTGGGATAAGGAACTGTACTCACTGTGTACCAAATTAGAGCAGGTATCATATTATGTGCAGGGTTCAATCTAGTTGTCTGTGGATGGGTTTATTGTTCCTTCGATGGGCTGTGAACTAACCCCTTTCCTCTCCTCAGTGCAGCCTCGTAAGGAGAACATAGGTACTGCAAGTGAGTTAGCAATGGAAACTTAGGAAGGTCTCATCAGCAAAGGCAGGGCAGGACAGAAGGAGGCCTTGGGGCCCTTTGCTCTTTCATGATTTTCAATGGTTTCCTCTCAATAGTCAAGAACTGCTGAGTGTGCCAGGAGAGAATGCTTGGGAGGGATGAAAGACATCCCTATAGGCCTTCATTCCCCTGAAATGCAATCCTTTTGTCACCTTCGCAAGAAGAGCTCTTTGTAGAAGAGGGCAGGTGTCATCGGTCCTCTCCCAATGGAGCCTTTAATGCTGCCCAGCTCAGCCATGGAATCTGCCTGTTTACTGATCCCTCTCTGATAAGGGCCTTCAATAAAGGGGCACTGTCCTTGCAGGACCTAATGAGGAAGCGTGCTCAACCACACACCTGTCACCACATATTCTGAGCCAGAGTGGTTCCTGCTGAGCAGGCAATTGGCTCAATGGGTGCAGTGGCCCATGACCGGTGCTCAGTGAATGGCTTCACAACCACCCTGGAGACTTCTTAGGCTTGACAGGAGAAAGCAGACAAAGGAGAGAATGGGCTCATGCATTTGCAGCATGGATCCATATACTGGACTGTAAACTCAAGAGAAACTCTCAGAAACATACACACAAACACACACACACACACACACACACACACACAAAACCCAAACACACTCAACAACAATGGGATGCATGCTGACCTCTGTGCTGAAATACCATCAACTTAGTCATAAATGAAATCATTAGAATTATCACAAACCACAGCCTATACAATTTAAGTATCTTCCATTGCATTGTGTGTAAATATATATATATATGTGTGTGTGTGTGTATTTCAAATAATACTTGATTTAATCAAGTTAAGCTTGATTAAAACAGGATAATAATGTGAAAAATGAAGAAAGATAGCTGTGTTCAAATCATCAGGTTTTATTTGCAGAAAGGGGGTAAAAAATTAAAACCCAAGTTATTACTCAGAACTATACACTTTTAAAAAAATAATTAAAATGTATGGTTCTGAATTAATCCCAGATTAACTGACTGGCATCAGTAATAAATTAGCTATTACTAATTACCCTGCCAGATATGTAAGTGACCCCACAATTCCCCAGCACAACAATGGGCTTTAACAAATCTTATGGCATACTGTTGTGCTGTGCACTAAATAGCAGCATTTCACACAGAGGCAGGGGAATTCCTTAATTTCCTCTCATGGGGAGTTCTCACTCGGGAACAGCTGAGCCATAGTTTCACTTGTTTACTCACACTCTGATTAGCTGACGTCCCTTCCTGTCTTCATAAAGCATCCAACTTGGTCTTTGAAAGTGTCTAAACTTGTCTGAGACTCAGATTTTTGCTTTTAACAAGGGACTATTTAGGGTGTTTAGGGGGCTAACATCCAAAAGTTGTCTTCATAGTAGACATTTAAATATTAAATAACGAACTCCCATTATTCACATACTACGTATAGAGTGTAGGTCATTTTGTAAAAAATTAAGTCTATTTACAAAATTCACAGATAAATTTGGTGTCTATTTAAGCAGGGGAGTAAAATTCTGTTTCTTTGAACACATTAGCTATGTTAATCCACCTTATTTAACTCCAATTCGGTTTCCAGTGATTCTAGTGTTATGCAGTAAGTATTTTCTGACAACTGCCATACTTGGGTAATCAAGAGCCTTAGTTAAATGGATGTCTTTTGCAAATGTTAGTGAAAGCTATGCCTTGATACTGAGGGAAGACAGGAAAACCTGAGAGTCTGATAGAAGACATTCTATTTTGACCTTTGGACTGTTGAGTTTTCTATAGAAAGCAAAATAAAAAGAAATCCAAAATGTCAGAAGACAAACCCATCAGACTTCATAAGTATTTCAGCATATGGGAAGCCTTTGTCTTTAAGAGGCCCTGCTTGAGGTGCTACAACTTAGAGAAGGAAAAAAAGGATGAAAGAGATAAAGAGAGGAAAAGAAATACTATTTATCTATCTTCCTCATAATTGCCTTAGAGTTAATTCATTTATGAAATACAGAAATTGCAGAACATATTTCCAGAATGTTATCGCTAGGTTTCCTTTTTCTATAGTCAGTTTAATTCAATAAATATCATTTCCAAAGCTTCATGTACATTTTGAAAACTTTTATTTCCAAAATCATTAGTTCCCTCAATTTAGTCTTAATTTTCCAAATGATTCTTCAAGACATTTTACTGTTTCTCAATCCATTATTTTGCCTCAAACACAAATTATTTTTTTTATTTTTTTAAAACCTGATAACATATGTACCTCAAATTCACCTTTTCTTCTGTACAAAAATTTTAAAAGATTAGAAATCCCTTTTTTTCTTTCAAACGCATACTTTTATAAGATAATATTTAACCTGGACAATTTTGGGACTTTTAGAAATAGTTATTACAAGGTATTTTTGAGGTCTCAAATTCTAAGACATAGTCCTTAATCTGAAAAGTATTTAAGTATTGATGTGAAGAATTGATCTTACCTTACTATTCTAGTGAGCTACTAAGATTTGACATGAGGCTGAGTGTGGTGGTTCATGCCTGTAATCCTAGCACTTTGGGAGGCCGAGGTAGGCAGTTCACCTGAGGTCAGGTATTGGAGACCAGCCTGGCCAACATGGCGAAACCCCATCTCTACTAAAAATACAAAAATTAGCCAGGCGTGGTGGCGCATGCCTGTAATCCCAGCTACTCAGGAGGTGGAGGCAGGAGAATTGCTTGAACTCAGGAGGCAGAGGTTGTAGACAGCTGAGATCTCACTACCGCACTCCAGTCTGGGTGACAGAGCAAGACCCTGTCTCAAAAAGAAAAAAAAAGATTTGACATGGGAGAGAAGATGGAAACATGGAAATATTATTCCAAAGATACATCTTAATTCACAAACTCCAGGGTGTAGGTAATCGAATCACCATTATTTTACATAATTTAATTTCATATTTATTTATTCCTATATTTCATGGAGCTCATAGAATGAGTTAGCTTCAATTTTTTGCGTGCAGGAGGGTAGGAGGGGTACATTCATCCTATTTTCCCAAGGTTCTCTTAAGTTTCAGAGCTTGCATTCTGGGACTTACATAGTAACAAAAAAGTGGGTGTCAGGTGGCTGCTAGAGGGAGAGTTTACCAGTCAGGGTTCCACCAGAGAAACATACCACTACAATATCAATACTGAATATACAGTATTGATATCTATTATCTATATTTAAATATAGATCTACAGGAGATACAGAGAGACGGATAAATATGATTATATACATGCTATTTATATCAAGAGTATATAAAGTATATATATCATGTAAATATATCTACATATCTACAGATATATAGCTATACAGATTCATAGAAATATATGATACATAGATATCAATATTTTATATACCTCATATATATGACATATCTATTTATATGTCCTCTATATATTCTATATCTACATCATGTACACACACACACACGGACATGCACAGACACATGCATATATATTTTCTTGTCCAATATAGTACACATAAATATATGCATATACACCTAGAGGTAGACAAATTGATTAATCAATATCAGATATACATCTACCTATCTATATCTCTTCACAGTTATTAGATACTTATACATACAGTTAGAGGTCTTTATGACAGAGCTCTGACTTTGCACACTCGTGGAGCTGGTTGAGCAGTCTCTGTAAGGCTTTGGTGCTGTTTTTGAGTTTGATGCTGAAGCTAGGCATCCACAGGGCAGGAGTTCAGGAAGGGAAGAGGAACATGACATGGGAGAGATCAGGGGCAGGAACCTGCAAGGACAGACTGAAACCCAATCAAATCTTGGTGCCTCTGCCCTTCATGAAAGCCAATACAGAGACTCACATGGCAGAGGCTTCTAGTAATTTTGCCCTAAATTTTAGTAACAGAATCCCTATATGTACATAATATTTCATAGCCTCCCTTGCAAACAGATGTGGCTGTCTGATTAAGTTTTGGTCAATGGGTGAAAGCGAGTGTTACTTCTGCATAGTAGCATGAGAGGGTTAGGAGGGATGGTCTCCTTCTGCTTTTTCTCTTTCTATTCTGCTTTGCTGAATGTGTATGTGGAGGTTAGTGCTACAACAGCCCCTATTAGCACATGAGACACAGTGGAGTGAAGACCTGGAAGAAGTCCCGCTCCTTGATGAGTTAATGAGGCCACCATATCCTCCCTATACTGCCTCCTCCAGACTTCATGTGAGTTCAGATGAACTTTTACTTGTTCAAGCTGCTGCTATCTGTGTCTTCTTGTTGCATAATGCTAACTGACTCAGTAGCTTTGGGATTCGGACCTGGGTCCACCCAGGGGTATTTAGAAAAGCAAGTCATGTCCTCATGACCCTTCAAACTTGGACGAATCACTCTTCCTGGTGTTCACAGCTTGGAGAATTCAGGAACCCTCTGCATTCTCTGTGCCGGCACAGGAACCTTGGTGAGACCCTCTTAGGTCCCATGCTGTCTGTTACTTTGGGATTTACTGAGGAAGCAAGGTTTCTACCTTTTAAACCAAGGATTTCCTAAAAATGGGTGTGGTGACGTTCCCAGATACACGGCAAGATTCCCGATTAAATTCAGTTTCAGTTACATAGTGAAATAAACAATGTTGGCAAGTCACAGGGGCTTGCAGCAAACCTGCAAGAACATAGCAGTCTCAAGACTGAAAGTGAAACAGGAAACAGGAAAACCATAAAATAAAACCAGTAATCAACAAACAAGGCATTTGAGGACCATTAATACAAAGGCAAACAGCCGTATGCAGATCAATCTACCTTGAGGACGACCTCTACATTATATGCTTAAGCAGAATTGACCAACATGCAAATAAAGTTTACAGGTTCTATTGCAGGAGCAAGGAGATGAGTGACATATTGTATAAATATTTTTTCTGTCAAAATGGATGAATACCCTTTAATAACTACACATTTTTAAATTCACACGTGTGGGAAGCCTCAGTTACTTTTCCTATGATGCTGAATAAACTGGGATGAACAAAGATGCTTGCTTCCCTCCCCCCTTTTTTATTGCAGTGTAAATAGTCTTCTAATGATCAAAAGTATTAATATGCCTCCTCGGGTGCCTAATTTAATACAAGAAAAAAATACTGCATTTAACATTTATATGTCTCTATTTGTACATTGTAGGGATGTTTTCTGGCTGACACTTTTAAAACTTGATGAAATTTTATCTGAAAAAGATGTAGCCATTTAGCTCAGTGAAATGAAACAAAACTGGATTTAAACTATGGCTCACAAACAGGAGGAATGCCCATGCTAGTTCTAAATCACACTGTACTAATCATCAGTCCACAGATGACTAACTCCTATCTGTTTGCTTGCCCCAAGAACAGAATCTGCTTAACGTTTTTAGAGCCAGCAGTAGGCTTATGTTATCCAAGAATTTAAACAGCAATGGTTTTCATTTGTAGACACTTCATTATTCGACTCCAAAGTCAGAAGCAACAGCATTTTGTTCACATTCCCATAGCCACTAGCATAGCAATTCTGAGGTGTGCTTCTCATTGTAGGGGATAAAATCCTCATGGTTTCACTGGATTAAAACAGTGTCCTATTGTTTTAATTAGGGAAAAGGAGTGAAATCTTATAATGTAGGCTTCTGTTGTTCTGGTTGTTGGAGGTAAAATCAAAACACCTGAAAGAGCAATGATAGGCAATGCTCAATTGTCAGAAACAAAAAGATGGTCGGTTAAGAATATAAATAACATTTTCCCCCCGAAGTGTCACTGGCATCAAATGGATGCTTTTAAAGTAGGTGGCCTCTTGACTGTGATTGTTAAAACCTAATTAATGTAATTCTTCCTAAACCATTGAAAACCAAGTATGAATTTAAAGACAAAGAAAAGAGGAACATCTATAAAAGACACTTGCGATAACCTACAAAAGCTTGTGCCAAACCAACATTGATCATGTGCTAAATCCTCTCCTAGAAACATTTTCTGGCAGAATCTCTCTTGTGAGTATTCATAAAAACGTATAGTAACACTTCTCAAGATTCTGAAATCTCAGAAACACCTTTTATTGAGTGTGACTATGCTGCATTATTAGATAGAAGCTGGTTTATGTTACAGATGCTTGGGGCCTTTGGTACTGAAGTTCTATTCACGGAACCCAATTATATGTACTTGTCCATGGGAAGAAGTTCCATTATTTATAACTTTACACCAAACTGGTTCACTTCAGTACTATGTAGCAAATTACCTGGGTTCTGGTACCTCTGAGAAAGTCTTACAGTTTTACAAAGTTATATTCTGAAATGACTGTTTATGCCCAAGGTCCATCTCTAAAGTGTGGTGAAAGAATTGTTTTTTCCAAAACTGCTTGGTTCCTGGGGTCAGATATTCAGTTTTTATTTAAGCAAGGGAAAATATATTTGAAAATACTCTTCATATAATCCTATCTCAAAAATTTTGTTCCATGAGTTTAGATGGCAAACATTCAGTTAATAAGAGCTTGGGTAGTGAAGGACATTTTATGTATGTTGTTCATATATATCTGTTATACTTACTGCAATGTCTCCAAATGTTTTCCATTAAGCTTTGCATGTGTGGTGATAATGAATAGATTAAGATAGGTGTGCGAATGCAGTGCTACAGTGTGAAGCAGAAATAACAGCTCATTCCTTTTCAACAGGAATTATATATATGTATATATAATTCAAAATTATGTATATGTAACACATGTAAAATATACATGTGTTACATATACGTAAGTTTATATGTAAACTTATGCATACTAGAACTTCTGCATAACAAAACTTAAATCTTTCCTTTCTGATATATATATAGATAGATAGATAGATAGATAGGTATATAGATATATATAATCCTGTATCTCCAAATAATCCCATCTCAAAAATTCTGTTTCATGAGCTGAAATAACAAGTATTCAGTTAACAAGAGTTTGGGTAGTGAAGGACATTTTGCATATGCTATTAGCTCATATATATCTGTTATACTTACTGCCTCCAAATGTCTCTGAATGTTTTCCATTAAACTATGCATGTGTGGTGATAATGAATAGATTAAGATAGATGTGGGAATGTAGTGCTACAGTGTGAAGGAGAAAGCTTAGCTCATTTCTTTTCAACAAACCATTCAACTCTGGTTGGTTATACTGAGTCCATGCAGTATTCCCCAACGTGACAGTGTTCACTTAGATAATATATATATACACACACACATAAAAATATATATTTATATAATCATATATTAATTTATATATTAATACACTGTATTAAAATATATTAATATTTAATATATAAATATTATATTGATATTTATATATTAATTATATTAATACATTAATATATATAAAATCTAAGTCTCCAAAGTGACAATGTTCACTTAGACTATATATATATAAAATATATATATCTTAAATCTTTTCTGATATATATCTATATATATATATCGAACTTATATATGTTATGCATAAGTTCTAGTTAACTCCCCAGCCAAAACCATTCAAACGGAATCATAATGATTGAAGCCCGAGTTTGGAGAATGCGGGACACTATGAATGGCAAGCAAAGAGGGTTGGGATGGAAGGTTCTGTAGGATGGGTCTTCACAGGAGGGGTCCATAGGGATTTGTTAAAGCTGAAAAGAACGACTGCTGTCAGAGCTTGTGCTGGGCTGGGTACAGCACCTGAGCTTCATGATTATTCGAGCTCTGATGCTGTGGTGGAGTCCAGACCAAACAGCTGCAATGTCCCCACGAGGTTGTTGACCTAGTTTTCGCTGGTTTTCATTCAGAGAAGCTGCATCCAGCCCACACCGCCTGCTCGTCCGGTCCTGACCCCTTGCTGCCTTGCAGTGTCTCAAACTCCCCAGGCTCAATGTTCCCTTTGTTCTCATTTCCACTAACCCCAGGATGTGTCCAAGAACATACTGTGAAGTAGGGAAACTGAAATGGAAAGGAGGCAGGGAGAGCAGCAGAATCAGAGAGGAGGAGGGAAGGTTTTCCAATACCTGAGAAGTGTTGGGTATGTGCTCTCTGTGTGTGTGTGTGTGTGTGTGTGTGTGTGTGTGTGTGTGTGTGTGTGTGATGGGAAAGAGAATGAATTCAAAATTTAAAAGCAAAGAAGAAGCGAAGTGCTCACCATCCAGAGGCAGGGAAACTCACGTCAAGTTCCCTAGCACATCAAAATTACCAGATTAAGAAAGAAAACAAAATGTGTGCATGCACAAAATTCAGACCCTGAACTCACATTTTCAGAAATTTTCTTGGGATCCAATTCAAATCCCCAAGATGCAGAACTTTCCAGAAATGTCTTTGGAATTTAATTCATGCCCTACCCCCAAGCTTCAGAATTTTCCAGAAATTTCTAGAGGATCCACAGTGGAAAGGAAACTTAGACCCCACATATAAACATATTTCAAAAGGTCATTACATTTGGAAAGAGATATAAATAAACATGGGTAAAGAGGTGAAGCTGTGAGAACCCATTCATTCGTTCTCAGCTTCACTGAACAGCCAGCACTGAATTTCTCTGCTTGTTGCTAGTTCCATGTCAGAGCCTGTAATACCTGTGTGGACCTGCTTTGGAATGAATGTACCCAGAAGAGCTCTCAGCTGGTGACTGATGCAAGCTGAGTCTGCAGAAATGCTCCATCCCCTGTGCCCTCAGGTAGGCTAATTCTGGGGTATCTTCCACTTGCCTTCCAGAATTCCCAGGGAAGATTCCCCTGTAGTTACCCAGAAGGATAACTTGCTGAATAACAAACACCCTCCTGGCCACCTTCTTTAGTGTCTCAGTTCCCACTCCCCTCCTCACTCTTCTCCAGGAACCCATCCCAAATAAACTACTTGTACTGGAATTCTTGTCTCAGGTTACTAATTCACACAGAGAGAATACACAGAAGTCAGGTGAAGTAGACCATCGTGAGTTTTATCCCAGAAGAAGCTCTGCTAGACACATGAGTCCCACTGGCCACAGGTGGGAGTAGCTGAAGTCACTCCTGGGAGTAGATGGGTTATATTTGCAGAGAATACCTGGTGTGAGAATGGGAACCTCAGAGAAGAGAAAACCTGCAGGTGCTGACTGAGGAAAAACAGAAGGGAAAAGACAATGCAGGGAGAGCCTGAAACAGGGGAAATCAGGTGAAAACTAACAAGAATATGAAATCAGGAGCTCCCTGGAATATCAGCAGCTAGAATAGTCATTGCAATAAGCCGAGGACTTAATGCTTCAAGGCTTACTGCGAGGGCGTAACTATTATATCAACATTAAGAGAAACTCAAAAATAACAACAAAAGGATAAAGAAGTCTATCCCCAATCTCTAACACCATACTATTTTATTGATTGGTTGATTGATTGATTGAGACAGAGTTTCGCTCTGTCGCCCAGGCTGGAGTGCAGTGGTGCAATCTCCACTCACTGCAGCCTCCACCTCCCAGGTTTAAGCAATTCTCTGCCTCAGCCTCCCGAGTAGCTGGGATTACAGGTGCCCACCACCATGCCCAGCTAAATTTTTTTTTGTATTTTTAGTAGAGACGGGGTTTCACCATCTTGGCCAGGCTGACCTTGAACTCCTGACCTCGTGATCCACCCACCTCGGCCTCGCAAAGTGCTGGGATTACAGGCGTGAGCCACCGTGCCCGGTCAACACCATACTATTTTTTATGCTTTTTGTTTCTCTCTCTTTTTTTAAGAGTCAGGGTCTTGCTCTATCACCCAGGCTGAAGTGTGGCAGAATCATAGCTCACGACAGCCTCGAACTCCTAGCATCAAGCATCAATACTCCTGCCTCAGCCTCTGGCATAGCTGGCACTATAGGCATGCACCACCAACCTGGCTATTTAAAAAAAATTATTTTAGAGATGGGATCTCACTATGTTGCCCTAGCTGGTCTGGAACTCCTGGCCTCAAGTGATTCTCCCACTCAGCATCCCAAAGTGCTGGTATTACAGGTGCGAGCCACAAAGCCTGGCTTTTTTTTTTTTTACTAGATTTTTATAAACATGATATTTTCCATAGATATTTTTAACATAATAGCAAAATATGTAAAGTCTTAAATTTATGGTTTTAAAAAATCCATAAATCCCAGATATGGGGTAGTGGTATATAAAATTACCTGAAAAGACACATCACTGTAAGTTCGATATAATTCAACAGTGGAAAGATTGTCTCAAAAGCTAATGCAATTCTGACTTCCTTATGGAACTATGAACATCGAGGGAAAAAAAGTACGCCCAATCCACTCTACATCTTTAGACTTCCCCTAGGGTGCTGGATCCAGTTCTGGGCCTCTTGGCATGAGTACTGGCAAGCGGGGTAGGTGTTCCGAAGGGTAAACCTAATTGTGAGAGAACAGGAAGCACTCTACTCAGAGAGGAATTTGGAAAAATGCAGGAAAAACCTAGAGTGGAGGCACAATGATAAACCCAAGACATCAGAGGCTGTTTCATTCAGAAACCTTTTAAAAATATTCAGCATTGCTGGAAAGGTCAGCACAAGAAACAGAGAAGAATAATTCCAGAGAGGCATCTTATTTCAGAACAAACAGGAACGTTAACGCTGTTAAAAAATGGAAGTGGCCATCTCAGAAGGTAGTGAGTTCTTGTATTCTTGAATAAAGGACTCTGTAGGGGTTTTGGTGAGAGTGTCTGTGAATGGGGTAGACGGCTGAATTGGAAACATTACATCGTTTCTAAGTATAATAGTCTGTAATCTTTGCTTCTCTGAGATTCAAATTTCCAAAGATTAAAAATTAAATTTTTGTGTTGTTCTTGTTCTGTCTTTTCACCACCTCTCTCCCACTTTAGTCTGCGCACAGTGAATACCCTGGCTGAATGGACCAGGAGAATCCACGGCTTTTCTACTTACAGAATTGCAAAACCTGTTGTTAAGCTCTTTGAAAGTGTAGAAACCAGAGTAGGTAAGTAACTCTATTTTTATAATGAAAACATTTCCCTCTCTTTGAATGCACATGAAAAATGTTGAACACTTAGCCAAGTGATGAAAAGGAGATATATTAAAGGTCATTAGAATTTTGTTACAAACTTTGGCAAAATACAAGACTATTTCCCAAATAAATGAAGGAGAAAGCATTTGGCAAATCCAATAGTTTCTGATTTTTATTTAAAACTTACTTTTCTATTCTGCTTGGCTCTGCTGTAACATATTGAAGCCAAAAACAATTAGAACACAAAGAAGGGTTTGAAAATATCTGCACGTAATTCACAAAGGTAAAGGTAAGTGACTCTTGTAGAGTTGGAAGCCAAGGCATGAGTAAGAAGTAAAATATATACCATAAAATGATTCCCTTGAAATTTCCTACTGTAATGACGACCATAAAAATTCCAAATACCAAGAAACCAAATACAATACTAAACACCTGGCTGCAAGGCACCATATTAAACACACCATAATCTTTATTTGTATAATGTTGAGGTAGGGAATGTCAGCATTGGATGGTTAGAACATTCCATAATTAGTTTAGTTCAGTAACATTTAAATGGACATTTCTCCAGTCTGGAAAATGTTTGTATTTTTTTCTTTAAACACTGATTGTAGGTCTTCTCCCAGCCGATAATAGCGTAGGCTTGGGGAAGATGTTCGCCTATTGATAATGGCATGAAAGTGCATGGTGCTGTTCAAGGTAGTTTGATGAGCACCTTAGGAATGGGAGAGGGTGAGAATAGAACATTGGCAAATGGGCAGTGAGGGTGCTGCCTCTTAAAAGCTGTTGTTTATGTCCCTAGTATGACATCAAAACAATCCAAGACATTAAATCATTTACAATATGTGTCTCTAAGGAAAGAGGGAGATCTTTTTTTTTTTTTTTTTTTTTTTTTGCAAATACACTGAATCTTACACATTGAGCACCATCACAGTTATCCAAGTAGTCATCTTTAATGCTTTACTTATTTAATAATGCTGCCCTTCCTTTCATCATTTTTGGATTATCTCCTCCAGTGTCCTTACATCTGAAGGACATTTTAAAAACTATGATCAGTGGTGTCCCTTTAATCTTTTAAGGTGGATTTAACTTTCAGATGCAACTAAATATCATTCTGGACAAAGAAAGTCTAGTAGATATGGTGAACTAACCAGTTAATTTAATTTTCTTTTCTTTTTTTTTTTTTTTTGAGACAAGAGTTTCACTCTTGTTGCCTGCACTGGTGCAATGGTGAGATCTCATGGATGGATGGATGGATGGATGGATGGATGGATGGATGGATGGATGGAAGGATGGGTGGGTGAATGGATGGATAAATGGAAAGACAAATGGGTGAGGAGATAGATGGATGAGTTGATAGATGAAAGGATGAATAGGTGAATTGATGGATAATGGATGAATTGATGGACACTTAAGTTGATTGTGAATATTCACTATTGTGAATAGTGCTGTGATAAACACAAGAGTACAGATGTCTTTTTGATATAATGATTTGTTTTCCTTTGGGTAGATACCTAGTAGTGGGATTTCTGGATAGAATAGCAGTTCTAATTTTAGATTTTTTTATATTGAAAATTAAATTAGGCCAGGTTGATTCTATGGATAAAGAAAATGATACGTACGTACAAACACACACACACACACACACACACACACACCATGGAAAAGTACTTGGCCATGAAAAAGAATGAGGTCATATCTTTTGCAGCAACATAGATGGAACTGGAGGTCATTATCTTAAATGAAAAACTCAGAAACAGAAAGTACTATACTGCATGTTCTCACTTATAAGTGGGAGCTGAACAATGAGTATACACAGACAGAGAACAGAATAATAAACACTGGAGACTCACAAGGGTAGGAGGATGGGAGGTGGGTTAGGGGATGAGAAATTACCTTTTGGGTACAATGTACTCTATTCAGCTGATGGTTACACTAAGAGCTCAGACTTCATCACTACTCAATATATCCATGGAACAAAGCTATACTTCTACCCCTTAAATCTGTTTTTTAAAAATCATGAAACGTTTTCTTAAAACATATGAGAGCAATCAAAAGAGAGTTTCCAATAAGATGAGTTGAATAAGTTTATAAACTCACACCACCACCCCTAAAAATACCTGTGGAAATCAGTTGACAGTATTTCCCAACCACCCATGTGAGAACTGACACTGCTGAGCAAGAAAATTTTACAAATCCATAAAAAGTTTACTCTGAAAACCGAATTTTCTAAAAGTTATCATCTTATTTAGTCCTTATATTAGGATATATTTGCTGTCATATTTGGAAGATACAGGGCGTCTTGCATCTTTCTTGAAAGTTGTAAAAGGAACAGAAATGTAGACATAAATGTCTCATCTTAAAAGGATAAATGAGCCTGGGTAACATAGCAGGACCCTATCACTATAAAATATAAAAATTAAAACAAAATAGCTGGGCATGGTGGCGTGTACCTATAGTCCCAGCTACTTGGGAGGCTGAGGTGGGTGAATCACTTGAACCTAGGAGTTTGAAGCTGCAGCCAGCTGTGATTGCACCACTGCACTCCAGTCTGGGCAACACGGCAAGACTCCATCTCTAAAAAATAAATAAATAAAAGGGCAAATGCCAGTACACATTCAAATCTGTTAATTTAATGAGCTATCAATTTAATGAATTTTCAACATTTTCCCAAAAGCCACCACTCACTTCAAATATTAAATTATCTTTGTTCTCTGTAAAATTTCGGCTTCTCTCATCTTCTTTAATTCATATTTCACTGGCTTTGGATTCCAACTTCTATTTTACAGAAGCACAGCTCCTAAAGAATGGGATCCAGTGCCTCTCCTTCCACTTACCCAGAAGAGGGCTGTCAGTCCCTTTCAGATGCTAAACACCTCATTACTCCTGTCACATGTTTGGCTTAAGGAGCCCCAAACCTCAAGCTTGGTCTTTTATATGGGTCTCTTATTTGGCAGCTATGGACTGTTAACACATCATTCCAACAGTTACTTAGAAGCCTCTGGCTTCACTGGGTCAGATGCCTCTCGGGTGCTCTGACTAGGGGTGAAAGTTGTTAGAGTGGGACATAAAAAGGCTCATTTTATGCCTTTTGCAGTTACCATCTTCAGTTACATTCTTAAACAAGTGAGTGGATTAACCCCTGCAATCCAGATACTTTAGGAAGATTTAGTAAATGCCTCTGTGGAATTATATGGTAAGTCTCAAAAATTCTGCTGAGGAACTCTTTATGCTATATACAGAAACTCCTCTGAAAGCCCACCTGTAGAACAATTGATCCAAAAAAGCATCTTTCCTTTCTACTTCCAGAATCGAACACAATTCCTGACACACTGTTATAATATCTGCTCTTGGCTGATAATTTTCATTAACTAATGAAAAAATGGATGGATGGATAGATGGATGGATGGATGGATGGATGGATGGATGGATGACTGGGTGGGAGGATGCATGGATGGATGGATGGAAGGATGAGTGGGTGGGTGGATGCCTGGATGGATGGATGGAAGGATGAGTGGGTAGGTGGACAGAAGGATGGATGGATGAGTGGGTGGATGAATGGATAGATGGAAGGATGGGTGGGTGAATGGATGAATAAATGGAAAGATGAATGGGTGAGTAGATGGATGGATGGATGGATGAGCTGATGGAGGAAAGAATGAATAAGTTAACAGACGGATGGATGGACGAGTGGGTGGGTGGATGGATAGAAGGATAAGTGAGTTGGTAGATAGATGGGTGGAAGGATAAGCAGGTGGGTGGGTGGATGGTTGGAAGGATGAGTGAGTGGGTAGATAGAAAGATGAGTGGGTGGATGGATGGATGGATGGATGGGTGGGTAGATGCATGGATGGTGGAAGGAAGGACGAGTGGGTGGGTGAACAGATGGATGGGTGGATGAGTGGATGGATGGATGGACGGATGAATGGATGGACAAATGGGTGAGTAGATAGATGGATGAGTTGATAGATGAAAGGATGAATGGGTGAATAGATGGATGAATGGATGAGTGGGTAGAGGGATAGAAGGATAAGTGGGTGGGTGGATGGATGGGTGGAAGGATGAGTGGGTGGGTGGATGGATGGAAGGATGAGTGAGTGGGTGGATGGATGGATGGATGGATGGATGGATGGATGGAATGAGTGGGTTGGTAGATGGATGGAAGGACAACTGAATAGATGGATAAATGAATGAATGTATGGATAAACCAATCAATGAATGAACACCTGACTGTATGCAGCTTTGACTTTACCTCTGTCCGGGAAACTCCCTTTTATGTAATTTTTCACATTTGTTTTGGAACTTGATTTTTAAAAAATGAAGAACCTGGGCCAGGCATGGTGGCTCATGCCTGTAATCCCAGCATTTTGGGAGGCCAAGGCAGGTGGATCACCTGAGGTCAGGAGTTCGAGACCAGCCTGGCCAACATGGTGAAACCCCGTCTCTGTTAAAAATACAAAAATTAGCTGGGCGTGGTGGTAGGTGCCTGTAACCCCAGCTATTTGGGAGGCTGAGGCAGGAGAATCCTGTGAACCCGGGAGGCGGAGGATGCAGTGGGTGAAGATCCTGCCATTGCACTCCAGGCTGGACAACAAGAGCGAAACTCTGCCTCAAAAAAAAAAAAAAAAAAAAAAAAAAAAAAAAAGGAACAAATATTATATATTTATATTTTTTTTTACCAAAAGAAAAATGTTTACTGTGAGTGTAACTAGATCAGTAAGGTTATCAAAAATTAATTATTTCTCAGGTTAGTGGGCAACTGTACCTCCTATAGCAAATGTGTTTCAAAATCTCAGTAAACAAAAATAGTTTTCTAAAGCAAATATTCTAAAAGATGTCATTGCCAAAAACAAGCATATTCTAGAATCAAGATTATGAGTTAATGATCTTTGGAAATGCTGAACAATATCTTTCAATGTTACCTTGGCTCTTTTAGTCAGACTTACAACTTTGTGATGATGAAATTCAGAGTAAAGACAGGCTTATCTTTAATGTTTTATAACATTGTGTAACTACTGACCTCTGCCATGTCAAATGACAAAATGTAAGTCACTGGCTGAGTGCTTACCATCTCTAAGCACAAGTGTACACATGTGTCCTTTTATTTTCGGGGTTTTCTTGTAGCTGTTGTTTGAAGCCTATAATTATTGCTTTAATTACACGTCTAAACTAAGGATGAACACAAATTTGGTTTTAATTTAAAACTAAATTTAAAAAAATAAGAGAATAATGTGAAGTTTTATCATGTTCTCAGATGACTTCTAGCCCTAATAATCCATGGGTTTGGCCACAGCTTTCTTTAAGGCAGTGTTCCTATGTGATCGAGTTTTGAATCTTCCACAGTGCCCAGCACTCTTCTGTACATATGTTAGGAGCTCAAAAGCACCTGATGAATTAATACAGAAGTGAATCTTGCTACTACTCCTGTTTTAGATGGGACCACAAATAATTTATCCCCCCAGATCTGCACCTAGATCAGCTCCACCTTCAATAGTACTTGGCAAATACTGTATATGCAGGGGGACTGGGGAAGAGAATGATAACAGAATTGCAATACCTCAACTCTGACTTCACAAGTGATATGGTTTGGCTAGGTCCCCAATCCAAATCCTCAACTTGAATTGTAGCTCCCATAATTCCCACGTGTTGTGGGAGGGACCTTGTGGGAGATATTTGATTCATGGGGATGGGTCTTTCCTGTGCTATTCTTGTGATAGTAAATAATTCTCATGAGATCTGATGGTTTTATAAGGGAGGGAGGTCCCTGCACAAGCTCTCTTCTCATGTCTGCTGCCATGTAAGACATGCCTTTCACCTTTAGGCATGATTGTGAGGACTCTCCAGCCATGTGGAATTGTGAGTCTATTAAACTTCTTTCTTTTGTAAATTGCCCAGTCTCAGGTATGTATTTATCAGCAGTGTGAAAATGGACTAATACAATAGGTGTTGAAATTAAAGGCAAAAGCTTTTAAAAAAAGAATAGCATAATAAGGTATATGATAAATACTAAGAAGCTATGCAGATGATGAGTGTTACAGGGCTAAAGAATGCAGAGCTATGGGTATAAAGTTAGAAATGGACAAACCAACTCAAGGAGGCCCAGACCCAAATAATCCAGTAAATTAATACTAGCATAAGTGAACCCATGGGAAGTCACGTAATATCAGGCAGGTCAGCCAGTGGTCTAAACTATGAACACCTGCAAGCTGAGAGGAGCCTGGATTTAGGACAGTGTGGAATAGACTTTATGGAATAACTGGGTACACTTATGGGACCAGAAGCAGGATTGAGATAAGGCAAGGCCTTACTCCTTCAGGAAGTAAGATATCACTAGGACACAGACATGAATGCAGAAAGTAGTGACTTTGTGGCTAGCGGGAAGCCACGGCCCACTTCTAAATCAGAAGGAAGAAAACCAAAGCGGTTCTGGAATCAAGGTCGGTCTTTCCACCATATTCTTTTCTATCTTTCAGCCGTTTCCTTCTCTAAACTATATTTGAATTTACTTAGCTGGAAAGCAGGAATTTTAGTTCCAGGTACTACTTTATCCCAAGATTTTCCCTGATAGCGTGAGAGTCTGGACTCTAAATAGTAAACTCAATTCCCTTTGTGTACTCCTGCAATCCTGTCTGGCCCAACATTCTATCCTTGATGCTTTCTTAATTCCTCCATAATATGGTTTTAGAATCTCACTATGGCTCCATCAATATGAAGAGTTGGAAGTTTCCATGTGCTGTGAAAATTATGTGTTCAACTACCCACTAGATCTACCCAAAGAAATGTCCTGCAATACCCCAAACTGAGTTATGACACTAAAACTATTAACTTCCTCCATGTGACATCCTTCTCCTCCTTTCCCAGTGACTCAAATCACAATCTTGGCCATTTCTCTTCCTATATTAGTCAGGGTTCTCCAGAGAACCAGAACCAATAGGATGGATGGATGGACAGATAGATAGACAGACAGACAGATAGACAGATAGATAGAAATATGACAGATAAATAGATGGATAGATAGACAGAGACAGGTAGGTAGGCAGAGAGAGAGAGAGACAGAGAGAGATTAGATAGATAGATAGATAGATAGATAGATAGATAGATAGATAGATGAGATTGATTATAGGAATTGGCTCATGTGATTACAGAAGTTGAGAAGTGCCACAATAGGCCATCTGCAAGCTGGAGGACCAGGAAAGCCAGAGGTGTAATTCAGTCTTGAGTCCAAAGGCCTGAGAAACAGAACCAAGGGAGTCCATGGTGTAATTCTCAGTCTGAGGCTGAAGGCTTGAGAACTGGGTAGGAAGGGCAGGGCAGTAAGGCGTGGAACACTGGTGTAAATCCAAAGGCCTGAGGAGCAGGGGCTCCAATGTCCAAGGACAGGAGAGGGATGTCCCAAATCAAGAAGAGAGAGAGAGAACTTTTCCTTCCTCTCCCTTTCGGCAGGCAGTCAATGGATTGGAGGATGCCCACTCACATGGGGTGGGCAGTTTTTTCCTCAGTCCACTGATTCAAACGTTAGTCTCTTAGAGAGAAAGTCTCATAGACACACCCAGAAACAATGTTTTCCCAGCAATCTGGACATTCCTCAATCTAATCAAGTTGACACATACAATAAACCATCACACTTCCCTTTCCTTAAACCTCACCTCCAATTAACAAATGGGTTCCACTGACTTTCGTTAACATGTGCCTCCATCATCTCTTTAATCCCATCCTACTGTTACCATCTTTGTTCAGCTTCTCAAAATCTCCTTGTCTATCATCCCCTAAATATTATCTCTCAACCACACTACATTGCCAATAGAGGTTTTCCAAAATTTAGCACTGTCCATGTGTTTCCTCAAGTCAAATTCTTCAATGGCTCCCAAGTGTCTACTTGACAAAGAACAAAACATGGTCTTCACAGTCTTCTACTGTTCTTCCCCACCAGCTTCCACAGCCTCCTCTCTTTGTGATGCAGCATTATTCACTAGTGCATGTGACATACCGACAATTTCCATTTGCCAAAATTCACAATTATTTCATGAATCCATGTCAGTGTTCACATTGCAACTTGTACCAAAATTACTTTTTTCCTTGCTGCCTAGAATACCCTTATCTATCTGTTAAGACACAGTTCAAGTATCATTTCTGCTGTGAAGGTTTTCCTAAACATCATCTCAAGCACCATGTAGAAGTGACCTCTTCATGCTGTAACTCCTTGAGGTCAAGGGCCATGTCTAGCTTGTCTCTAAGGTTCGAGGGTCTCATGTAGTGTCAGGTCTATAGTAGGCACTCAAGGGATGTCTAATGGATAATATAAATAAAATTTTGAGTCATTGTGAATCAAATGATAAGGTTCTCATTTGCTCTTCCATAATTAACTCCTTCAGTAAGAGCTAAGTGAATATGTTGCACGTTAAATACAAAGCCCATGAGCAGAACTCCCAAAAATAACATAAATGGGAGTTCCCAATACAGCTGTATTATCTGACATATTTCATATAACAGGACAGAGCATTGTAATCCTGGGAGCTTTAGATGAACAATAACTATTTTTAATTTCACTAAGAATAACTGCTCCACAGCCAGGTGATATTGTTATATAAATACTTTAGTTAAGAACAAGAAAGCCTAATTTATAAACCCAATAAAAAATTGCATTGTGTGGCTCAAACCTGTAATCCCAGCACTTTGGGAGGCTGAGGTAGGTGAATCACTTGAGCTCAGGAATTCAAGACCAGCCTGGGCAACGTGGTGAAACCCCATCTCTACAAAAAAATTAGCCGGCTGTGGTTGTGTGCACCTGTACTCCCAGCAACCCAGCAGGCTGAGGCGGGAGGATGACATGAGCCTCTCCAAGAGGTGGAGGCTGCAGTGAACTGTGATGGTGCCACTGCACTCCAGCCTGGGCAACAGAGAGAGATCCAGTCTCGAAACAAACAAACAAACAAACAAACAAAAAAACTGCATTGTCTTTCTACATCTTTATCAAAACTGTTTGCATTAAAGCTTTGTTCTACTCAATGAAATGTAAGATCCTGAACATTTAGAAAAGAAAATGATCCTACATAGTATCTACTCAAACTTCCTCCCCGAGACTGTTTATCCAAAAATAAGTAGTGTGTGCCAAAAAGTTAAGAGAATTTCAGGGTCACAATGTTAACAACAGAATTGGGATTTAAATCTCTTCTGAAACCTAGTTAATATATCTTGCCTACCTATCTATGTCATAAGCAAAACCAACTATTATTAAAACAACAACAATACAATGTTTCTTACTTCCAAGCACTAATATGTATCCATTCAGAAAATAGTTACTAGGTATGCCCTACGTGTTAGGCAACATTCTGGAAAAGGCTACTCCAACTATTAGATTTAATATGGCTGCACCCTATTTTATCCATGTTTAAAATTATAACTGTAATGCACTGTGGCTATTTGAAGAATCCAATGAGGTGGTACAGCATATATTATAAAATGTAAAGCAATGTATGCAAATACAAAGAACTATTTATGTATTTGGAAAACTAAGCATTAACGGGCACCATGTTCTTTCACAGTCTATGACTGGAACCTCAAATATCAGCCAGGACCCTGGCATGAGATTTGTTGAGCTGCTCAAGATTGACAAGGTCAGATGTAATTGACAAATATTTCACATTGATTTTTGTTCTAAATGTCTGCAGGAAAGAATTCAAGATCAAGTTATGGCAAGTGTTCAAACAAGAACAGGAGAGTAAGTTGTTGGTGGGGTACGGTGTAATCCCAGCACTTTGGGAGGCCAAGGCAGGTGAATCACTTGAGGTCAGGAGTTCGAGACTAGCCTGGACAACATGGTGAAACCCCATCTCTACTAAAAATAAAAAAAAAAAAAAATTAGCCAGGTGTGGTGACAGGCGCCTATAATCCCAGCTGCTCAGGAGACTGAGGCAGGAAAATCACTGGAACCCTGGAGGTGGTGGTTGCAGTGAGCCAAGATCGTGCCATTGCATTTCAGCCTGGGTGACAAGAGTGAGACTCTGTCTAAAAACAAAACAAAACAAAACAAAAGAACAGAAGAGCAAGTTGCTGAAGCTAATAGTTCAGGGGAGGACCTCTGCTGCCTGTGGATAAGATACACATTATTAATTGGTGCACTGTGGGAAGCCAGAAAACAGGAAATCACCATTCTGTAATAATACGCTCTATTAATCAGCTCAAACTCATGGATTTTGACAACTGTGCTAAGGTCTCAATGTGCTTCTATTCCTAATCAGCTTCTTTATTTCTCGAATTCAGGCGCCTGTGTTTATTTTTAATAGTTCCTGAGATCCTACAATTAGCAACCGCCATATGAATACTTTTGAAACCAGCCCAGCCCACATGATGGGTGAAACCATACCTGAAAGCATAAATGCTTTCACAATTGAGTAGAAGATAATCAAGTATGAATATCCTCTTGGAATAACAAAATAGGTCATAAAGTGCATTTCCAGCAAGATACATCTCTCCACATAATGCACTGCTATGACTTGTAAAATACAATGAGCAGCATAAAATATTCCACTATAGGGCATTCTCACCTAGTTTTGATGTAGCTATTTTTTTCTTTAAGGTACAGTTGTTCTTCATACTTCATTATGAAGTTCATCTGTCCACAAAGTGTAGAATCCTGAATGCTAAAAATATCAACTTGTAGTTGTACTTTAAAAAGTGAAAGAAAATGGCCTCTGAGGCACATCAACTGCATATTTACACATTCCAAAACAATTAAATAAAATAAATCCAGCTAGTGTCAATACAAGAGCTGTTTCTACAACCTAAGCTGATAATAATTAGGCTCAGGCCTCTATCATAGTAGTCTGTGACCCAACATAAGTTTTTAACTTTGCTAAAATCGTGAATGTCAGAGAAGAGAAAATAAACAATGATATAGAGAAGGTTGAATTACCATGGAACAATTCGAATCTTGAAAGCATCATAAGTAATCAATTAAGAAGATCAGTTTTTCAAAAGCTTTAGGAAACATGAAAAGTACTATAAAATGTAGAATGTCTCCAGAGACTGCTAAATGCCTCCTGGAAGGGCAAAATCACCAAGAACCACTAATAGATAAGCAATCCAGTGGCTGTTAAAATCTCTCTCATATGAAACAAAATATTAAAAAGTCTGTTTATCATTAGCATTTATACTTACAAATGTCTATATTTGTTTTCTTTTTCTTTTTGTTTTTTGTTTTTTGTTTAGAGACAGATCTTGCTCTGTCACCCAGGCTGGAGCGCAGTGGTGCAATCATAACCCACTGCAGCCTTGAATTTCTGGGTTCAAGCAATCCTCCCACTTCAGCCTCTTGAGAAGTAGCTGAAACGTGCCACCATACCTGGCTTTCTTTCTTAAGAGATGAGGTCTCATTATGTTGCCCACGCTGACCTTGAACTCCTGATCTCAAGTGATCCTCCAACCTCAGCCTCTCAAAGCTTGAGATTACAGGCATGAGCGACCTTGCCCAGGCTGCTTTAGTTGTTTATTGAGCCACTGCTGCAAAAGATAGTTATCAACAGCACTTTGGTGAATAATAACTAAATAATGACAGCACAGGTGAACCTACTGGCAGAAACTCCATCCCTTGTTCTTATGCCCCCTGCATCATTAGGCTGCAGAAGGCTGATGAAATAATAGGTTTCATGGAAGTATCAAGAAGGAGAGAAAACAGGCCCAGGTCTTCATTCTTTCTATATTCTGTTGAAAGCTCATATGTCACCTTTAAGCCACTTGGATTTCACCCTCCTGGCCCTACTCCCGCAGACCTTCTTCCTGGCTTCCACGGAAACGGTGCCTTTGGTTAAAACCTTACATAATCGTGCTACCTTGGGCAAGTCTCTCCGTCTCTCTAAAAATAAATTTATTTCCCTGTTGGTTCCGTATTTCATAACTTTATAATCCTTGGTTTATGTGGCTCAAATAAATGTACCCTTCACCTAGAAGTGCCTCATTTGCTGTGGGGTGGATAATAGCAGTGACACAAAGGTTGTATTTTGCAAACTCTACTAATGTGCTTTCCATTTTTGCCTTTCTGTGACCATATCCTTCTCGCTAGGCATCCTGAAGCATTCTGAGGGATCCAGGGGCCTAAGGCAGAGAGGGGGGCTTTTGAACTATTGCTGCAAAATACAAAATGTTGAGCTACTGACAAAGTGCAAAGGGAAATAAAGAGGCCATGTTGAGCTACTGACAAGCACAGGGGATTTTTCTTTCTTTCAAGACAATAGCTGCACAGACCATACTTCGTTAAGGGGGACAAAGGGATTCTTCAAGTCAAAATTTCCCAAATTGAAACAGTTACCATTTAACATATTAGGAGGCCACCCTTGCAGTTTCTCACTCTTTCTCTACATGCACATACACAGACACATACATACACAAGATAAAACAGATTTTAATTTTACGCCAAGAGTAGAGAGAACTCAGGATACAAGATAACGTTTTGTAATCCTGGTTGCACATTAGAAATGATTTGCAAAACACTCTTACGTGCAGGACATATTCAGATCAGTGACTGAGAATCTGCAGGTCTCAATCTTCGGCATTTTTTAAAAGCTTTCTTGGTACAGTAAAGTTTAAGAACCACTGATGTAGGACAAAAAACAAGCTGTTCCTTCCAATCCAAGGACATGCAGGGAGAAGATGTGGATTTGAGTAAAGCTGACAGTAAGAGCATATACTCTGATCTCCCGCCCCGGGGTACCGCCAAGGTGAGCTTACATGGGTTGAAAGTCATGCTGACGGAAGATATGGTTTAGTGCTTCTTGCTCTTTTGGACAACAGGAAGAGACATTCGCACAGGTGTCCCACAGCAACCAGGGTGGCCACCTGTGGAGGCAGCATGTATGTCTGAGTTAGCAGAAGATTCCACTCCCTGGATCCCTGGGGAGGAGTACAGATGGAGGGCAGTACAGGCTGGCGGACTTCCAACGGGGTTGCTGCAGGCTGAGTTGCCCGCTAGCAACAGGAGGCAGAGCAGAATGCTGGGGCTAGGAATGGAAGAGGAGTTCCCACCAGACATCTAGTGGCAGCAAGAGCTGAGGTGGGGCTAAGTCCATAGGAAAGACCAGCAGGCCTCCAACAAGCTGGAAGACACCAGACCAGGAAATATTCCAGGGGCAAAACTGCATATCAAACGGTGGAGATTTTGTGGCTGGATCTAGACAAACCCCACCCAGTGGAAGCGAGCCATGCACATGCAGGGACCAGCAAGAGCCCAGGGCCCCCATCCCACTGTACAAAGTGACGCCCTCATAAACTTATCCACCATCTTGGGGAAGAGGAAGGTGAGTAGGGCTCTCACCAGCTGAGCATCTACCCAAAGGGTCTAAGGTGCCCATAAGTGACTGTTTAAAACAGGTGTGATAAGCAATTCCACTTTACTACACCAGATACCTAAACTGAAAGGAACTTGCTTAGCAAGAGACTGAAACATTTTAAATTGGAAATTCGGTTCCTAGCTATTGTGTGCTGTTCATAGAGAAGATTTGATTCTCTGCAGAAAACTACAAAGTCATATCTTTAAAACCAGTCTATGAATAGAATGCAAGTTAAGTGAATACAACAGTTTAGCAGGGAGGAGGATGGGCTATTATTGGTACACAAGTGTGAATTCCTCTGCTACAAAGAGAGGTAGGGGGATAGATAAATAAATTAGTTACTCTTCTCTTTTGCACATTTGGAAATAATGTGAATAAATGTCCAACTCTGTTACCATAACTGTTTTCATGAAACTTACCAGCACTTTTATTCAAAAGCTTGTCATCAAAAAAAGTTTAATCATAGATATAGCAACTGCCTGGGAATGTATTTGCTTCAGATAATCCTCCAACCATTTAAAGAAAAACACATAGAATTCAAGCACACCTCTATGTTAAAAGAAGGGCAGCTGTCACCCGTCTATCTTTGTGTTAACAGCATGACAATTAACACAGTCCAAGGTTGGCCTGGCTGGGGTGATTGCTCAGAACACTGGACGCCCCTTAGCAGTGACCATTGTGTTGCTTAAGTGGCAGAAAAAAAACAGAATATGGCAAGGTGAGAACTTTCCTGTGATGTGATTCCTTCATGTCTTGGAACTTTTGTGACACGCTGAAGCTGGGGTGGCCAGGTCATGAAACAGCTCCGAAGGCAGCACCACATTGCTCAGAAGAACCCAGGAGGAGCCTGCGTCATTTATTCACCCATTGAATAAAGGAAGGCTCGCAGAATTAGAAGAGATGCACTGCATTAATCTTGCAAGGTATACAAGTTTAAAATCTAGAAAAGACAAGTGAAGGCCAAAAAGTGACAGGAAAAATCTAAGAGACACACTGCCTAAAAAAAAATGAATACCTGAAATAATGGATGAATACATTGTTGGATTCAAAACCTTCAAAAACATCAAGGTCCAAAAACGACAGTCCAAGAAAGAAGGGATAATTTCAGATTGAAAGAGACCCCCCCCAAAAAAAAAAAAACACATGAAACTAAACACAATGCATGATTCTGTATTGAATCTTTCCATTGTGAGGGACACTATGAGGACACTGGCAAACTTTGAAGGGGATATGTGGCAGCTACATGCCAAGTTGAAGTTCCTGATTTTGGTGGCTGTACTCTGATTATGTAAGAGAATGTCCTTCTTTGTAGAAAATATGCACACAAGTATTTCAACAACTGTCTTCAAATGGCTTAGGAAAAATAAAAGTTCTTAGATTTTTTTGAAATTATTCTTAAGATTAAGAGTATTTCAAAATTTAAAAAATGTATTATACAGGGATTAATCAGTTTTGAATAATTAGAAATATTTTGTTAATAAATTGGTGAAAATACACATTCACAGTCACTAGGAATAACTTAGGAAATAAATAAATCTTTATGTCTGCAGAAAAAAAATACTTGCTATTTGAAGAAATTGAATTTGTTAAGGAGTGTGAACAAAGAAATACTGTCTTGGAGAAAAACCTACTCTTGTTTTCTTTACATTATTTTTAAAAAGGCAAGGATAAATAGCTATATTGCAGGGACAATTATCTTCTTTAAAAATATTTTTTCGGAGGGAGATTGTTTAATCCGATTAAGGAGATTTTAAAAACATTGACATGCATGTGTATGGAACACATATTATTCAAGTCTAAATAGTTTTATATCAATGATCAGTCCACGAGTTGGTTTGATCATGACATCTTGAAGCACATTAATTTTGAGTACCTAGTCAGGTAGAGTTCAAACAGCCTAGATAGGTATCTGTAGCAATCCCTGGAAGAATTTTTAACTGGGCAATAAAAGTTATGTGAGAGTGACTGCTCTATGCACAGGTTCGATACACTGTTGTGATATGATTTGCCAAGTCTCCCACACTAAAGAGTTAGTGCAAGCTTTGATATGAGGAGAGCATTAATCTAGCTCATTAGTTCCCACCCAGGGGTGAAGTTGTCCCCCAGGGTACATTAGGCAATGTCTGGAGGCATTTTTAGTTGTCACCACTGAGGGTAATGTTCCTGTCATCGAGTGGGTGGAGGCCAGGATGCTGCAAAACATCCACAAGGCACAGGGCAACCCCACCACAGAGGATGGATCCAGCTCCAGATGTCAGTAGTGCTGCAGCTGAGGGCAACTGACCTTGGTCCTTGTGCAACCACCCACTTTGGGGTAGGGTTAGCATGGGTAGGTCCCACTGTGCTGGATCCTATGGTCCAAGTGACTGGATTAGAAGTAGATTCCAAGTGACTCAAAGGAGAATAAGGAATTCTGTTAAAAAATCAGAATGCCACAGAAGTATTCTAAAACGATATTATTTTTGACATACTTTCAAAAACCACAGAATTATAATGACTGAAAGTTAATTTTCTAGACTGCACACAGTGACTGACAACGTGATCTTTGGGACTTTGGCTGCCAAAGCCACCACAACTGCACAATCTACAATCTACAAACAGAGTGATGCTGATCTCCAGGTCTCTCAGGCTGTGAAAATGCCATACATCTCATGAACCAGAATTCATTTCGAGGCAGGGAGAGAACATTTGAAAAGAAGGCAGTAAAATAAGGTATAAAATGCTGATGGGATTTTCCAAGACACTTTGGTAGTGTAAACCTATGACAACCAATCCTGAGGACAAGAGACTTTGCTACTTCCATCTGCAAATCAGCTAAGATTTCTGGGTAAATAATAATTTCTTGGATATTATTATTGCAAGGTGGTTCTATTTTGACAGGTTCGGGAAAGGCACTTGCATTGTGAATTCTAATTTAGGGGTAGGACAATTTATAAATAAAATTAGTTCATTGTTTATTTCTCAATAAATAGTAAGGATTTTATTATAATGTGTTAATTTTCCCATCTTCAGGCAACCCCAACTGTTTTTACTTGGTATGAACTAATAAATTATATTGCCATTATTTAATTTATATCTTAAACATGTACAAAATAATAGGTTTTGGATGCATAGCCACTTTAAAAATTCACATACTTGGCCGGGCATGGTGGCTCACACCTGTAATCCCAGCACTCGGGAGGCTGACACAGGCAGATCACCTGAGGTCAGAAGAGTAAGACCAGCCTGGCCAACATGGCAAAATCCCTTATCTACTAAAAATACAAAAATTAGCTGGGCCTGGTGGTGTACACCTGCAATCTCAGCTACTCAGGAGGCTGAAGCAGGAGAATCACCTGAAGCTTGGACGTGGAGACTGCAGTGAGTCGAGATTGTGCCACTGCACTCCAGCGTGGGCAAAAGAGCAAAACTCCATCTCGGAAGAGAAAAAAAAAAAAAATCACATATTGCTTACAATACTACAATTCTGCACTAAATATTATAGCTTATCTGCCAAAATTTACAGTATCTAACTCAGAAATATTGTTCTCTTGAAACAAATTGGATCTCAAATATTTCTGCTGAATGATTTATTGTATTTCAGATCATGGAGAACATCCAGGATTAAGCTAAGGCCAGAACCTTCATGGAAAATAAAGGTTAGAATACAGACACTAATGTAAAAATTCCAAACTTGAAGACCCTATGCAGGTTCAAGGCAGAGAACTTTGGATCAGAGGTTCAAGGACTGCCTGAGAAGGGGTTAGAGGAAGAGAAGTGGTGGAGAGGAGGAATCATCTAGGGTAACTGATGACAACAAGACAGCACATTTGAAATTCACCTGTATAGGCAAGAAGTTGCAAGGCACATAGAAAAGCTGGAGGAGGCCGAGGCAGGCGGATTATGAGGTCAGGAAATTGAGACCATCCTGGCTAACACGGTGAAACCACCTCGTCTCTACTAAAAATACAAAAACTTAGCTGGGCGTGGTGGGGGGTGCCTGTAGTCCCAGCTACTCGGGAGGTTGAGGCAGGAGAATGGTGTGAACCCGGGAGGCGGAGCTTGCAGTGAGCCGAGTTCGTGCCACTGCACTCCAGCCTGGGTGACAGAGTGAGATTCCATCTCAAAAACAAACAAACAAAAAAAACAAAAAAAAAGAAAAGTTGGATTGGCCAGAAGGAAGTAGACAGTTCTGATCCATCCATGCCTTGCCATGTGTTATCTGTATTTGTGTATGAAGGTATCCACTCATTTGTCCATTTATCATTCATTTGATAGTAACTTATTGAAGTCATCTGTGAGAGAATTCTTGCAGAAGAGAACATCTGGCTTTTAGTATCCAATATACTTTTGGATACTAACTTTGTATTCAACTTTCCCCTGCTTTGTAAATACTAATTGCTGCTACTATTCACTGAATGGTTACAAGTGCTAGAAACTGTGCTAATAACAGTGTAATGTAGATATCACTATTTTCTATTTACACACGTGGAAACAAGTTTGAGAAAGCAATGTGCCCAAAATTACAGAGCTACTAAAGAATGTAGCCAGGCTTGGAAATGATTCCAGCAATTTCTTATCTCCTACCAAAATGTCTTTGAAAAGTAAGAAACAGAATCTCACACCACCACTAAAAACTCTTTCATAAAAGCTCTTTGATTTGACCGCTCCAATTTTCAGGGCAGGCAAGAAGAATTTCAACTCACAATAAGGACGATGGAGGTTTTAAAAAGAAAAAACAAAAAACAGTTCAATCAACCTAAAGCCAAGTGAAATCATGTGGCTATCATGGTAATCTAATAATCTGGTGTATCTTCAAAATATGTTATCTAAATATCTGTCTACTATTTATTAAATGGAAGCAGAGAAAATACTTTTAAGGCAAATAGCATAAACCTATTATTCTGTGTTCGATATAAAAATGTATTTCATGCATGCAACATAATATTCTAACTTATTTGGTAGGATCATACTAGGTTAATCACTTTTATTCCCATTAAGAGTAAAGTTTAGGCTGGGCACGGTGGCTCACGCCTGTAATACCAGCACTTTGGGAGGCCGAGACGGGCGGATCACAAGGTCGGGCGGATCACAAGGTCAGGAGATCGAGACCATCCTGGCTAACATGGTGAAATTCCGTCTCTACCAAAAATACAAAAAATAGCCGGGCATGGTGGCGGGCGCCTGTAGTCCCAGCTACTCAGGAGGCTGAGGCAGGAGAATGGCGTGAACCTGGGAGGCGGAGGCGGAGCTTGCAGTGAGCCGAGATCGCACCACTGCACTCCAACCTGGGCGACAGAGTGAGACTCTGTCTCCAAAAAAAAAAAAAAAAAGAATAAAGTTTAGGCTCTGTGAAGCAGGAAGTATATATTAAATATAACTCAGTGTGGGAGAAAACTACCCTAGTCAAGAGAGAAAGAATTTTGCAATAAATGTTACCAGGACACTTGGTTAAAAATTTGGGTAAAATAAACAGATTTAGAGTTTTATATCATATCAAACACAAATTTCAAGCCCAAAATTGTTTAGAAAATTTAATTAAAACTGTGACTCATGGGAGAAAAAAACAGATAAGCATCTGATCTTCTTGAGGTGAATGATTTTTAAGCATTTAAATAGGAGAAAAAGACTCATTTTCTATCATAATTATATACTTATATATAATTATCCCATATATTTATATGTAATTATAAATATATGTAAAGTTTTCCAGACATTTATAAAGGCTATCTTAATCTTTCGAGAATTAGCAACTTAACGAGCAATCCCACTAGTGGATGTATATTGAAAGGAGGTAAAATCAGTATGTCAAAGAAATATCTGCTCTCCCATGTTCATTTCCATGTTTTTCACAATAGCCAAAATATCGAATCAACTTATGTGTTCATCAGTAAATGAACGTATAAGGAAAATGTGGTATACATTCACAATGGATGTGATGTGATTCTCTCAATGGAATATTGTGTATATATACACAACGGGATAATTCTGTAATGAAATTCTGATTTAGCCTTAAAATAAGAGGAAATTCCTGTAATGTGCAACAGTATGGATGAATCTGGAGGGCATTTTGCTAAGTGAAATTAGCCAAGCACAAAAGGACAAATACTGAATGGTTTCACTTATGTATGGAATATTTAAAAGTTGAACTAATAGAAGTAGAGAGTAGAGTGGTCATTATTAGTGGTTAAGGGGAAGACAGGGTTTGGGTTGCGGAGATGTTGGTCAAAGGATTCAAAATTTCAGTTAGGCAGGAGGAATAACAGACCTACTCTACATCATGCTGACTATAGTTAATAACAATGTATAGCATACTTGAAAACCACGGAGAGAATAGATTTTAAGTGTTCTTACCACAAAAAAAGTAATGTGAGATCATACATCTCTTAATTAGCTTGATTTAGCCATTCCACATTGTATACATATTTCAAAACAATATATTGTACATGATAACATATATACAATTTTTATTTGTCAATTTAAACATGGATTTAAAAAAATATTCAAAAAACCAGAATGAGAACCTCTAGCAACACACTCAGGCATGTTTTTCACAAAAGTGAATCGCACTCTTAACCTTGGGAACCAACTGTCTTTTCCTGTGTCATGTTTGTGTAGTTCACTCACAGTAGGATATACACCCTTCTTGGAGGGATCTGTCTTGGTCATCTTTGGATCTGAGGCAAAAAAACAGCTTGGTACCTGACAGGTGATTTTTATTAGGTTGGTGCAAAAGTAATTGCGGTTTAGGTTTAGAAAAAGTCCTTATCTCTTTTTTGTCTGTTTGTTCCAAATTTATCTTAACGTTTTGCTAACAGTCCCTCTCAGAGAAACTCCATTCCTATGCTTTCCTGGAGCCTGCGTCTTTCTCTCAGGCCTTGGTTAGTAGGCCCTCCTCTCCACACCAGCATATGAATCTTTTAAGAAGCCTAAGCGCCAATGCTTTTTCTAGAGCTCCGCTAATGATCTGACTTTTCCACTCCCTGCAGTTCCTCCCAAGTCCTGCAGGCCTTTTTATCAGTGGCTCTTTTACTCCTTACCAAAAATATTTCCTCATTCCTTTTTAACTCTTGAAATGGAATCGATAGGGAGCATAGATGACCTACACATATTATTATAAACATTACAGGAAATAAGGCCCATTGCAATATAAAGCAGAAATAAAGACAATATGATTTATAAGTTACATTTTAAAATATGTAAATGTTAGGGTACAATGGCACTTGAATGCAGAATAAGGTTGTTATATGCTTGCTCCTATTAATAAGAACAATTTCTTCAACTGAATAATGATTTCTTTAAAAAAAGGATATTTTGAAAACAAGAGTGCATCTGTACACAGTTGTAAATGTGCCATAAATACATCAACTTCGCCTGCAGCCTGATGTATGAGTGTTGACCAACAATTCAAACAAGAGGCACTGTCAAAAGTGATATGATTTTCTCAAGCAGAAAAACGATCTTAATGACATACTGAATAAAATAAAGTGAAATATATTCCCTCAAGGCCAGGTGCAGTGCTTCATGCCTGTAATCCTAGCACTTTGGGAGAACAAGATGGGAGAATCACTTGACCCCAGGAGTTCAAGACCAGACTGGGCAACATAGTGAGACCCCATCTCTACAAAAAATAAAAAAATATTAGCCAGGCACGATGGTGTGTGCCTGTAGTCCTAGCTACTTGGGAGGCTGAGATTGGGAGATCACTTGAGCCTAGGAGTCAGAGGATGCAATGAGCTATGATTGTGCACCCAGCCTAGGCAATAGAGCAAGACCCCATCTCAAAAACAAACAAATAGGCTAAGAATGGTGGCTCACACCTGCAAATCCCAGCACTTTGAGAGGCCAAGATGGGGGGATCACTTGAGACCAGGAGTTCAAGACCAGTCTGAGCAACATACTGAGAGCCCATCTCTATAAAATTTTTTTGTAGCACATTAGCCAGGCCTGGTGGCACATGCCTGCCTGTAGTCACAGCTACTACTTGGTAGGCTAAGGTGGAAGGATCACTTTAGCCTAAGAGTTTGAGGCTGCAGCAATTTATGATTGTGCCAATGCACTAAAGCCTGGGTCACAGAGCAAGATCCTGTCTCTAAAACAAGCAATCAAACAATTTTTTTCAAGCTACTTGCTGGTTTCACTGCTAGAATACGCAGTGTATGTTAAAACAATATATAGAATGCCTGGGGTTTCTATGTAAACTGAAGTTTGTTGTTAGCATTGGAGAATGACACACAACTATTTCCTGGGGGTCATTCAAAACTTATGTGTGACATGGATACTTCCCTGTAGAGCAGAACCCTCCCATTGCCTGTGCAATCCCCCTCTAATTGTGACAACCAAGCATGCCCCCACCCCAATATAAATACCCCTTAAGGAGTACTGAAGCCTCTTTTGAGAACCACTGGTTCTCCTTTGACTCCTTCCCAGGTCCTTGAACACTATTTTAGAATGTTGCTATTTCTTTTGATCTTTCTTTCTCCTTTATTTGTACCATCTGAAACACAACCTGTTCACACTCTCAGCTTTTATTTCCTCCCATATAAATCCTTCATCTACACCTGTGTTTACCTTTGTATGGGTCAATATTTACAAAGGAACTTCATTTTCATCTACACACACATAGCTACATTTTCTTAAGAAATATCAGTGACATTTTTATTAGCCACATTAACAAGCATTTAGTTTGATGGATTTGGTAAGAATTAAAGGAAATTTAGCTGGTGAAAGTGTAAAGAAATGTGAAATGTTAAGTTCAGATATACTGTTTATTGAATGTGAAATGGTAAGGATAACAACGACATTTTAAAATAATATTGTGTCATAATACATTATTTAATAATTCCAGATATCAGAATAGCCAGAATATTCAATCATCATATGAGAAAAGTTAAACTTAAAGCATTAGCTTTTTGTGTTCCATGGACATAAAGCACTGAGCTATTCATATGAATGAACTTGTTCTCATTCATCTAAGAAACAGGTGACTAGTACACTACTTGCTTGAGCTGAAGGATTGCCAGGATAGAAATTCTGTAATAAAATCCTGATTGTATCAGTCCTACATTGCATAGCTCCTTCTTAACCTGGGGTTTCAAATGCTATTAGATAGCAACAGCCATTTATTATTGCTGGGCCCCTGTATAACATTTCAGGGTAGAAAGGACCCATCTGTATCCGTCCTCATGTGGTGTTGACAAGACTTCTCAACTTCTCCCAACCTATGAATAAGTCCTAATACAAGGCTTGGAATGAAGAAAAATCCCTCAAGAGTTTAAACTTTATTAGATATACTAATCTCCATGATGACAGATGCCACCCATTCTCTCAGAGCCTGCATTTTAGCTATACCATGAGCTTCATGGAGAGCAATTTAATCTCAGCTTAGTTCATTTCAATCATTATCATTTTAGCACTATCCCTGTGCATACTGCACAAAGGCTCTGGAAACACAAAAATGGATGTGAAATGATCATGCACATTGCTATTCATGAGGAGTCATCAAAGTATTTTCAGTCATCAGGCAGAAAAAAAGGAGAGATCTTTCAAAGGTAAGCTGGGGGTACTTCTGCTGAGTTGCATAAGAAAGAAGAGAAGAAATCACCTCTTTGTATTCACGACCATGGCCACGTTTGATTGGCACCTTCCTCTAGGCTTGTAATAATACCTCTGAAAAAAACAAGGCACTGACAATGACTGTAAAATAAAATATTTTTATGAGCCACAGAAGAGGCAGGTTGATCAAGAGAATAAAGGAACAAAAGGAACAAAGAAGCGCTTTCTCCTGTGTTCCTGGAAAATCATGTTTTATGGTCCAATGTAAAGCTGGATTAATTACTCATATCAGCTGAAAGATTCAGAACCTTGTTCCAGCATGTGGCTTTTCACATAGCATCTGTATCCTAGCAATGTTGTCTTTAGCTTGGGGCAGTGGTTATGTGACTGGAAACAAGAAGGAGCTTGAACCAATGTCAACATCCAATTGACACTAATGAGGAACGTTAGGTTCTCAAACATCGTGTGACCTAACCATCCCAGTCATGTTACTTTTCCTACAATGAACAGAACATGACTTCAGGTCACCTCTTCTCTCTCCTGCAGCTCTCCCTTATACACAGCCATGTACTTGTGATCCTGGTCAAAGGAAAAAAGAACTAATAAAATGGTAATTGACCAGGAGAAGGGTTAAAAAATAATCCTGGACACAGGCCAGAAGCTAATTACATCCAGCCAAGTGAGGGCTGTAAACAAGGTCAAAAGGATAAGAAGGCCCTGAAACCAAGACATCCAGCTGGATCAGAAGAGAACAGAGATGAACTCAGGTTTAGAGACATCCAGAGAAGAGCAGGGAAATTAAAAGGCAGAAAGCAAAATGGGGGTAAACAGATTGTTCTTTCAGGGGATGGAGGGAAGGGCAGCACAACCAATCTTGCTTTGGAAACAAAAGTTTACGAATTATATTTATGTCTTCCCAGGTCATAAGATGGAAGCTTCTCAAAGTGGAAGTTTTGTTAATTTTCTGAGTAAAGCTAACAAAATTTATAGGTATTAAGACCCATACTTGTATATAACCTGGGTTTCCTTGTCAGACTCCACAAATTGATGCCGAGATGCTGTGGGTAGAAGGGGATCTTTTTTTTTTTTTTTGAGTCAACTGCATGAGCAATAAAGATTATTAACAAAATAAAACTTTGTATTTTTCCCCACATCTCTACAGTCTGTCTCTAGATGGAATATTTCTTTTTCTCCTGGCGTTTGCTGTACTGGGTTTTATCACTCCATATGCATTGATTGTATCCTAGGAGAATTTATGTAGCAGCAGAAACAAGAAATCCAACCCCAAATGGAAAACCCTTCCAGTCTTTGTCACTCAGAATTCATCGCGCTGTTTTCCTTGTCCTTCAGGGACCACCAACACTTGTATCTCACTCATGGGTTTCAATTCACTACCCCTTACCTCCTGGCTTTTACACTCAGCTTGCCATATATTGATAGACAGCAATTACTAAATTTTCTTTTCTTCAGACATGCCATAGAATGTATTAAGCTGATTTTTTTCTTGTCTGTAGGACAAATTCTCCTTTATTCATAAATCCAGTTTAGCAGAAACTTATATTCATGCCTACCCATGACCTACATCACACTCTTAGCTTCTGACTTTTCATGGTAGCTTCCGACAGTAAGGTGGGCCAAAGGAAAAAAAAATGCAGAAAACAGAAACCTAGAACAAAGGGAAATTCCATATTCCCTTGAAGCTCCTTCTGCTGCTAATTTCCTTTAGTCTCTGTCTGTGGTTGTCATCCAATTTTTACCTTCAAGCTTTTTGTGTTTTCTTTTTATTCTTTTTTTTTTTTTAATTCTTAACCCTCTGCCAGGACCTGTCCCCTTCCTGTGTCAAACAGATTGGCTTATTCTAACTCTTTCAGATATTTATTTGATTCCTGAACCATTTTAACACTCACATAACACCACAGATTTGTTCTCAGAGGAAATAAAAGAACCATCAGGCACCTCCCAAACATTTTTCCCCTCTATTAAGCAAACAATTGAATAATAGCAACCTTAGAAGCCAAGTAAATGTTTCCAAAATAAATGTTTGCTTTGCCAGAAAATATTTCTAAAAGCATTTCAATAGCAGTAATAAAACAAATATCTGCAAAATGGACCAAAAAAACACATCAAATATGTTTTTTGCAATCCTTTCTAAGCACCTGGTGTTGCTTATGCTGAATTTTTTACCTAACCAAGGACCCGGTAGATACTGTGTGAAATTACTTGTTTCCCAACTCTTCCTACCACCTACAGAAAATTTACTAAAAATATTTTGCTTGCCAAAAGGAGGATATTTGTAGTTAATACTCACCCATATCAAATTATTTGCAGTTGCTTACAATTCAATATGCACAGTGGTAATCTAATAGAAAAGGATTGAAAACATATATGAACTTGGCACATTAAAATATATCTGTAGCAGGTCTTGATTTGACTGTAAACTGCCGAGAGTAAAAAAATATATATATTCCCACAAAAAAATCCTTATCAGGAATGAGTGTTTTTTTGACCAGTTATAACAACTGCAATCTTGATGACTGCAGTTCCACAGGATTCATTCTTGTATTTGACAAGAAATCCTATCAAAATCTATTCATAGATAAGTCAATTTGCTTAACGGACATGAAAAAGGAATACATTTTGTCCAAACTATGATTGAATTTAACAATAACACTTAGTCCTATATCATCTACTTTAATATATATTATACTATAAAAACATACCTTCAGAAATATTTAAAATGTAACCCTTTCTGGTCTTTTCTCTTGAAATTCATAACTAACACCTCATACTTTTAATAATGTAAATGTTGACGATTCTATTCCACTAGAAATCTGTTAAAATCTATAATTACTTCCATACTTACTAAATTGGAAGTCTTTAAAATTACATAAGTATTCTAAAATTTGTTTCAGTTGTTCTCAACCAGTGGCAATTTTACACACACACACCCCACCCCCATACCCCAGAAGAGGACATTTGACAAAGTTTGGAGATATTTTTGTTTGTCAGGATTGAGGGTAGGGGTGAGATGGGCATTTAGTGGGTAGATGCCAGAGATTCTGCTAAACATCCTGAGATACAGAGGACAGCCCTCTTGCAACAAAAACAATCCAACATACATTTCAGTAGTGCTGAGGTTGAAAACACACAATTTACTCTGAGCATGTGTCTTCTGTTGATAAAACAAGTTTAAAACATCAGAAAATACCTTGTGAAATATATTCTTTAAAATTAAATATTACTTATTCTGAAATATTCTACATAAATACGAATAAAGGAATAACTAGAAAACGAGTAAACTTTGAACACAGTAGGATTTATTAACGTGAAGGTATACTATTTATATATTGAATTAGAGTTTTTGAGAAAGTAATGTTGTTTATATCTTTTTACAGAATGTGGCTTTCTATTTTCCGAAAGACACAATCATGAAGTTCTTACAAAGGCATTTCAGTTTGAAGAGTTTTCAGGAAAGAAAAGATTCAAGACTTAAGCAAAATTTAATCAGAAACATTTGAGTCTTATTCAATTTCCTATAAAATGCCATATGGATTTCAAAATTAATAGTGGAATCTACATGACAGATGAATAAGGGGTCATTTTACATTCTAGATATCAGGAGTACTTGTCATATGTTAAAAGAGGAACTGATGTTTCTCATGTCTAAAATTTTGATAGAATTATTTTATTATAGAATCTAGTCTTGGTTGCTAATTGAGCTAGCATCAAGTAAAGATTTCATATGGTTTAAAATAAGAGCGTTAAAATTGGGGAACATTTTAATCAAATCCTCATCAATAATAGGACAAATTGAAAATCATTTGCTTAGAATGTGACAGAATGTGAAGAAAAGAACAGGGCCTCACTCCTGCACTAACTCTGGCAAATATGTGCAGTCCAGATATAATCAGGAGGAAATAACAGACAAATCCAAATGGAGGGACATTCTGTGAAATAACTGGCTGGTATGTTTTAATTGTGCTACGACCAGGAAAGTCAAAGAAAGATGAGAAATCAGACTGAAGAAGACTAACAGACATGAAAACTCATGGCAATGCATAATTCTAACTGGCTCCTTCTGCCTCAAAGCATTTAAAGGCAGTCTGACCATTAGAAGGTAGAAATACATCAGTGCCCATTTCCTGATTTTTAGGTCTTGACTGTGTCTGTGTATAATAATCCTCTTCTGGGGAAATGCATGCTAAAATATTCAGGATATGAGGCATCAGAGTGGAAACTTACCCTCAAGTGTTTTAGGAAAAAAGAAAGCTCTTTTTACTCTATACTCAAATTTTTTGTAAGTTGGTGACTGCTTCAAAATAATATATGTATAGTATGACATTTCAAAATTATATATATATTTATAAATTATTGTTTCAAAGTTATGCATAAATATTTTTCAGGGGGTACCAAGTCAACGCCAATAAAACCGCATGACTCAAAAAAAAAGTTCAATTTATCCACACTATATAGTTTAGAAACTAATATAAAATATTTTCATTTAAAATTATTACCATAAAAAATATCTTACTGTTGAATAAGGAAGATACTTCCTAATAGCTAATGATTGAAAACAACCCAAATGCCCATTAACAAAATGTCATGTAACTATATAATCATCACCTTTCATCCACAAAAGAATGAACTACTGATAGATGCTATAACATGGATGGACCTAAAACTATTATCCTGACTAACAGAAGCAAGGCATAAAAATGCCACATAGTATATTATTACACTCATACGAAATATCTTTCATAGAGAAGTCAATAGAAACAAAGTAAATTAGTGGTTGCCGGGGGCTGGGAGAAGGCTGGGGTCACAGAGGATGATGGCTAAAAGAGATGGGATTTCTTTCTGACATGATACAAATATTCCACAGTTGACCGTGGTAATATTCACAATGTCTGTGAATATACCTGATATGGTTAGGCTTTGTGTCCCTACCCAAATCTCATCCTGAATTGTAATCCCCAGGTGTTGAGGGGAGAACCTAGTGGGAGGTGATTGGATCATGGGGACAGTTTCCCCCATGCTGGTCTCGTGATAGTGAGTTATCACGAGATCTGATGGTTTTATAAGTGTTTGGCAAGTTCCTCCTTCACTCACTCTTTTCTCTCCTGCTGCCATGTGAAGAAGGTACTCAGTTCCCCTTCATCTTCTGCCATGATTGTAAGTTTCCTAAGGCCTTCCCAGCCATGCGGAACTGTGAGTCAATTAAACCTCTTTCCTTTATAAATTACCCAATCTTGGATATTTCTTTACAGCAGTGTGAAAATGGACTAACACAATACCAAAAACTACAGAATTGTGCAATTTAAATGAGTGAATTATGTGGCATATATACTCTATCACAATAAAACCATTTGAAGAAAAGAGATGGGTACTCTTTTTCTTCCCCCTTATTCCTTCAATTTTTGTAAACTACATAATGTACACTGTTAATCATTTGTTCATTTATTGAGCAAGTGTCTTACCACTGAAAGTCATGAACTTAAATACAAGTAGGAACAGACAGGGTAAGTGACTATCAAATAACTCTTCCTATGTCATTATCCATGTGTGGTTTTGTTTGTTTTTTGTTTTGTTTTGTTTTTTTGTTTTTTTTTTGTTTGGAGATGGAGTCTTGCTCTATCACCCAGGCTGGAGGGCAATGGCACAATCTCGGCTCACTGCAACCTCTGCCTCCCAGGTTCAAGAGATTCTCCTGCCTCAGCCTCCTGAGTAAATGGGTTTACAGGCATCTGTCACCATGCTGACTAATTTTTGTATCATTATCCATGTTTTAAAAAGTTATGCATCTCAAGGTTGATTAATATGAGTGAATAAATGGAAAAGGAATTATGTGCATGGATTACATAACTCTGACATTTACATTTGCATTTACATCTTTATTGAAGAGGAGAAATGTAGTGTACTCTGTTAAATAACTTGTGCCTTTATATTGCGGTTTTACAGCATTTACACATTCCCAGTGTATGAAATATTTGGAAATCTAGTAAATACTGCTTTGTTCTTGGTTTATGCCACATGTACAAAACTTTCAGTTGTAGTGATTATGGTATCATATTGTCACATTCTCCCAAAAAAAATGTTGACTGTGCCATTCTATCTTTGTCTCTTTTCTCCCATTTTCCAGATATATTGGTAAGAAAACCAGAAGTATGTTGCTTCAGAATATGTATTACCATTTTTTTCTTCTCTTATTTTAGGAATGTAGACACCAGAAAAAATTCTTAGCTTCCTCAAAGGTTACTGTGACTACATTAGCACTGTTTTAGAGTCTAAGACTTAGGCTAGTGGTTATCTAAATCTAGTCCCCAGGATCAGCAGTAAAAGCATCACCCCAAAGCTTGGATAAAATGCAGATTACGGAACTCCACTTCAGATAATGGAATCAGAAACTCTGAGTGTGGGTCCCAGCAATCTGTTTCACAAGCCCTTCAGGTCATCTGATGGTTTGAGAAACAATGTTTTGGATCATTAGTTTTCAAAGTCATTTTGTGTGTAGAACTTGCCTAAGAACCTGTTTAAAAATTCCGGCTCCATCCTGATTCAAAAGGTTGTGCCGGAGCACCAGAAATTTGTGCTTTAAAATATCTCTGGTTGCTTCTAACTTAGGTAATTGGGGCAGGATGAGTGACTGCATGGTCAGTCTCTCTTGCTGCATCAGCATTTATGAGAAATCTGACAATGACACAGCATGGGTGAAGGAATAGCTTTCACTGGAGATTGGGAGACATTCAAAAGACAACATCAATGACAGAAGAGAAGCCATTGCTTCTGTCCACTCATCATCCTACAGAGAGGTGTGCAGAGGACAGCATGGCTGGACACACCATGAGGGTCTACATTGGACACTCAGCCACCAGATTGCTCTCCTTTGTGTATAGGACAAGCATGTGGGCAACCTTATCAGTGAAATGACATACAAACTTCTCGACTGTCTGGTCATCTGGAACTGGCCAGCAGCCATTTATAGCTGCTGGGCACCCAGGGACTCTGGAACCCAAGGGGTAGTTAAAGGCCCTCCTGTCATGGGCAGCTGAGTTTGCATGCAGCTCCCTGCTGGAGGGTAGGGGAAGAAGTTCCCTGGTTCCAGGTGGCCCAGGGTCAATGCAATCCAGAGAAGGCAGTCAGAGTCATGTTAAAAACTTAGCTCACTGCACCTTAGCCATTTGCAGACCATGCTTGCAGAAGTGTCTTCACAGTCTATTACACAATCTCTTATCTTTTAGATTTCCTTGATAGGTTTTTTTTTTTTTCTTTTTCTTTTTTTCCCCCCATCTGCTGTCCTGGAAAAAAAAAAAAAAATTATGGAAGGTCCTATTTTAGTCAGTAGGTCTGCGATAAGAAAATACCATAGACGGGATAGCTTATAAACAAAAGACATTTATTGCTCACAGTTCTGGAGGCTGGAAGTCCAAGATCGAGACTTGGCAGATTCAGTGTCTGGTGAGGACCTACTTCCTGGTTCATTGGCAGCACCTTGCTGTGTCCTCACATGGTGGAAGGGGCAAGGGAGCTCTCTGGGATCTCTTATATGAGGGCAGTAATCCCATTCATGAGGGCCCCACCCTTTTACCTAATCAACCCTCAAAGGCCTCACCTCTTGAAACCATCATACTGGGAATAAGGATTTCAACACAGAAATTTTAGAAGACACAAACATTCAGACTATAACAGTGCTTTAGTTTTGAGACTCTGTTTCCTTTCTAATCCTCAACCCATGCCCCACTTCCCACCGCAGGCTACATGGTTGTAGAAGTTCACATTATTAGAGTCTGAATTGAAGCACCCATATATGGCTATTAGTTTGATTTTTTTTCCATTTCTGGGTCAATGAAGGCCTTTTGTGGGTCCATGAAGACATGGTCAAGAAGGTATATGAGGTACACTTCCTTCTTGCATGTTATAAATGAAGGTGGGTTGGTCCCTTCCAAAGCCTCTTCATGGAAATGATTTAGAAAATGACAGGCATGGCTGTTGAGTATTTGCCTTTATAAGCCAGAGGGCACTGAATGCAAATTGAAAAAGCATAAATTGATTAAAGTAGAGCTCTAGAGGAATTTTAAAGATGTTTCCTTATGATATCTTCATGCAGTGCAAATAGGTGCTCCAATGTTTGCTCCTAACCAATAATAATTCATAACCAAACAGGAAGAAGTACAAGCACAAACTTTTGTTGCTTGGTAGGATTTGTCTCCATCTCAACAGTAAGTGGAACCTGAAGTCTTATTTCAAGTTGTTGTGTACCTTATAGAATCTGTTGCATATCTAGAAAATATTCACACAAGTGTTTGAATATCCATTTGGCAAGCTACCGAGTTTTATTATAGAGTGGAGTGTGGGCTTCATTATCCTCAGCATTCTGTTGTATTTGTAAAGCTGGATTTTATAGAATCCTCTTTAAATTATTATAGAGAGATGCACCTGAAAAGATGAACCTTCCTAACAATGGGAGGCAAGATTCTAATGCTCAGAAGAGTCAAACCAAGTCACAAGCACCCTTAAAAGATTGAGCCTTAAACAAGGTTCAGGAGGCACGCTATACGTTAAATTCCTAGTCTGTATCTTCAAATAAATTGCAGAAGAGGATTCGGAGGGTAAGTTAAACACAAAAGGCCTGGATACATGAAGTAGTTGGGTGATGTATCTTGAATGAGGAAAGAACAAGCCACCCAGCACAAAGGCTTGGGTGCTCAGAACAAAGGCCGGAGGGCATAGATGAAGCCTTGTGTTGACACAGATGTAAAAAGGCAACAGAGCACTAGCACCAGGCCATCAGATGCCTGGTTCTCAGGCTGGTTTTTGTTGAAAGTGCACATTAAACATCCTTGCGTGGATCCAGTGAATTAAGACATTGAGAAACAACTGAAAAGAGTCGATAAAATGAAGGCTTTTCCTGAGTTTGTGGAATCTCTGAACTCTTTAAGAACTCATTCTCCCTACTTTAGTCGAACACGAACAGTCATTTTTGAATATAAATGTCAACAGAGGAGACAGAAAGTGACAAGCATTATTTCTCTGTTTGAAGTGGAAAGTCAATTTGGCAACAATATTTCCACCTTAGTTCTTCCAAGGGAACAGGGGCCAAGGTATCAGGCATAGAATTAAGTTCCTAAATCCTGTGAGGTGCTACAAAGTAAACCATTTGCCAAGGAATTTCCTCTTATCTAACTCAAGAAAAGCCACAGTGCCTGTACAAAGAGAAGAACTGGGGTGCTTCTGACACACCCACAGGGTGATCAAGTATGTGTGGTCAGGTATCACTCAAGGGTCTTTACCCAGAGAGGAAGAATTTAGCTGCATTCAGGATGATTCAGGATTTTTTGGTTTGGTGAAAATTAACAATAATGATAAATATATAAACTCCAGAAATCTAAGATATTATTTCACTAATTGAATACCTTTAAAAAATACTAAAAAATAACAATCTAATGTTCAATAGTGAAAGTTAAATAACTATATTTGAATAAAGCACAAGAACAGTTGTTAATAAATATTACCACAAACAAAAAAAGTTCATTTTCAAACTACAGAAAATATATGTTTAAACATTAGTTCAAGAAGGCTAGTATTGAATTTTTAAGAGGGCAGTTCATAGATTGGTCTTTTTTATTGTAGGACAGTGCCACCTGCAGGAACAACTCAGGTTCTTCATTTCAGAGTGAAGATTTTCAGCAATCTAATTTTCTTGTGTTCAGTTTGGTTAATTTTTAAGGTAACAGGCAGGTGAGAAGTCTGTTAGGCTATTTCATATTGAAATCATATTACATTTGTAACAATTATTCAGGTGACATGTAATGTGCAAAAATAAATCTTTAGTTTATTCTTAAGAAGAAAATATTAAACCACATTATTAAAAATTCCTCCAAGGGAATTGTGACATTAGTACAAAACTTACAATTATATGTATATACAAAACTTACAATGATATGTATATATAACACTTACAATTATATGTATATATAATCCATTTTACCTGGTTTTGGGTCTCATAAGAATAACAAATAATTTATATTTCAGGAACTCTACAATGAATATGTAGACAGATTTATTGATTCATTTGCTTCTATTTTATTGTTAAATTGATTTAATTGTATCACAAATGAACATACCATTTTTACCCTCTTAACCATCTTTAAGTATACAGTTCAGGCCGGGCATGGTGGCTCATGCCTGTAATCCCAGCCTTTGAGAGGCTGAGGCAGGCAGATCACGAGGTCAGGAAATCGAGACCATCCTGGACAACACAGTGAAATCTCGCCTCTACTAAAAATACAAAAAATTAGCGAGACTCTGTCCCAAAGAAAAAAAAGTATACAGTTCAGTATTTAGCATAGTCATATTGTTATAAATCCAATTTCCACAACTTTTTCATCTTGCAAAAATGAAACTGTGTACCTGTTAAGCAATTCCCAATTTTCCCTGCCCCACACTCTAGTAACCCCCTAGTATCATTCTACTTTTTGTTTCTAGGAGTTTGCCCACTTGAGATACCACATATAAATAAAATTATGAAGTATATGCCTTTAAAAAATTGACAATATAAACTTTGAAAATCACTCAAGGTATTTATTCTTGCAGATACTGAAATGGATATTGGAGGAAGGTATTTATGATGGATCAACACATGTGAAAAGGAGGAGATGGAAACAGGTTGGGGTGCAGGGAAAAGATGAGCTGCAACGCAGCAAGACTCCATCACACACACACACAAACGATGGTCATTTCAACCAGCTGAACATTATTATTTATTTATTTATTTTTGAGATGGAGTCTCAAAACCCACAGAGACAGGGTTTCACCATGTTGGTCAGGCTGGTCTCAAACTCCTAACCTCATGATCCACCCGCCTGGGCCTCCCAAAGTGCTGGGATTACAGGCATAAGCCACAGCTCCCTGCCTAGACAATCCTTGAAGGGTGATCTGGGTGGCATGTCATGAGTCCGCTACACTCCATGCCAGGCACCCATCTCTGTTTGGGGAACACTTCTCTTCAGGATCCCAGCAGGCTTCTCCTTCTAGGGGAAAGTTCAGTACAAAAAGGTTAAGAGAAAAACCTGAAGTCCCAGTGCAACATCTCATCTCAGGATCACAACAGACATTGATCTCCTGTCTTCTCTCAAAATGCTTCTAGATCCCATACCCTTGGCTCCCATTTCTGCTGGTCGTGACTTGGAGTGACACAAGTCCTCACTCCTGGGGGGCACCGAGCTCAGGCACTATGTTCTTTGAAATCCAGGGTCGTTGTCCCTGTTCATTTTGGTCACAGTAAATCCTGAGGTGACACCCTTCTTCCTCCCTGCTCCATTGTGTAACAGCATCACGATCTCTTCTAATAATGAAGGTCAAGATGACAACACTTCTACTTGCGTATTAGAAACAATGAGCCTGAAGTGCCCAAGCAGCCTCTGTTGCTTATAAAATTAACAGAGTTCTTTTCTATCCCCTGGCAAATATATGCTGCCTTTGGGGGACTAGTAGTACCTCTAATTCTGCAGAACTAAGAGTTGCAAGGACAGGAAGCACAAAGTCCCCCAGTGGGTCACTGGGAACAATGATGAGTGGGGACCGTTCTACTTTTATCTCTTTGCTTCACGACCCATGTAATTTTCTCACTGGAGACGTGGTACCATACTCAATCTTTGAATGTATAGACCACACACTGAAGGAGAGCATCCTACCTTCACAGGCAGCCTGACAACTGTCTAGTCAGTCATTCATTTATCTTGTCCTTTGACACTTGTGTATTTTCCAGTCTCTATCTGGTATGTAGCTAGCGTTTAGCTTCTTATTCCTGAACTCGCCTGCTCTCAGATTCCTGCCCTGATATTGTTTTCCTTTTTTGCTCACAGAGTCACGGTCACTGTGTGAAGCTGTGCAATTGTGCACTGCCCAATACCAGGGGTGTGCTTTGTGCAGGATTCCTCTGTATGAACAGTTCCTCTAGGAGTGGTGCCATTCTTACTGGTTGCAGTATGATAGTGCCATCCCTAGTGAACAATAAGAATATCTCTAAGTCCATAACAGTGGCTCACAGATGCCTTTTTCATATTGAGAAGCTGGTGTTTGGAGACAGACAAATGAATCTTATTATTGATTTTTATCAAGACAAATCATTATCTAATATTTGGCTATTGGAAATGCAACACAATTTATATATTATATCTGCATATAACTAAAGAAACTCCGTCATCTTTCATTATCACTGACCCTATTGCCATCAATAAAGAAATCAATATGCCACTAGTGTAAAACAGAGATTTTTTTCCGAGGGTACACTCTGTGGGAGTGATAAGCATGTATTCTAACAGGAAAAATGGAAAGCTGCCTCTTTTACATTTTATAGTTTTCATTTCCTATGCTTTTTATCTCTGATGGTCCGTAAATGTCATAAAACCTTTTAAGAAATTTGAAATATCAAGGTGCGTTGCCTGAGAAAAATGTAATTACGGATGTGCACATATAGTTTCTGAGTGTTTACAGCCTCCCTAATGTCTGTCCATAGGTTCTGGGAGATTCCATGGGTCCTGGAATTAGGCAGCCAGGGTGATATATAATAGACACTGAGTTTGGAGTCAGAAGGCTTGATGATAATCTTGTTCTACAATTTACTAACTGCATGACCTTCTGCAAGGCAATTCTGTGTACCATTGCCAGCTGTAGTGTGACTATAATTATTTTTACAATTATATCTTACATAGTATTTTTGAGCATCAGATGGGAAGACAAACTGGAAAACCTCTGGCCAAAGCTGGATATATGCTTTTTTTTTTTTTTTAAGTGGGATTAATAAACATGTTGTTCACCTGGTACTTATCAGCATGGGTTTTTACAAATGGCTGCCTTTCTGTAATCCCTTCCTATGCTTATTGGTCAGCCCAATCAATCTTCAAAACAGTTACATCTTTCTCAGAAAATGAGTGAAGTGTTTCCATTAGGATACTTCCCCATTACATCTGGATAATAAAATCTCAATAAAATCCACATGATATTTAGGCAGCTGTATGCTTAAACACACAACCAGTTTGATTATGTCTTGGTGAGTAGTTTCAGGGGTTGTGCATGTCCAAAGGCATGCAGTGTGAGCTGTAAGCATGCCAAAGTAGCAAGAGAAAACCCAAAAAGATCTCCACAATTAGAGTATTTGGTAGGATAAAGATGCCGATATTTGAAATGATGAGGTTTCCTCTTGTGTTCATTGCTTAGTTGTGCTAATTCAAGGTACCAATTAATACATAATCTTCAAACATCTACTAGATTCAAAGCATCATAACAGATATGCCATGAGTATGCACCAAAGTATGAGACACACACCTGGCTCTCGAATATTTTACAATGAGGTTCCTTCTGGACTTACCCTATGCATATGAAATCTCAACTCAAAAGACATTGGCTGAGGGTTAGTAATCTATGCTAAGGGGAGAAGCAGTCAGAGCCCGCACACCCTGGCATGTGCAGGGGAAACATCAAGTAGTGGTTGGGACAGAGGACAGAGCTGGAACCAGGAAGGCTAGCTGGGAGAGCTCGGATCATTTCCCATATGGAGAATGGAGTAAGGCAGGGAGAAATAACGGCAGGAAGGTGGGCTCTATGGAGGGCTCTTCAGGCAATTGTCTATTTTGCTGCTTAGTAATTACTGATGGGGCCCTAAATGTACGGCAAAAAAAGGGTTTTTTTTGTGTGTGTGTGGTAAGGAAGGCTGTATCATTCTGCAGAGGAGTGAGGTGAACCAGCCCAGTGTGGCTTCAATCATTCCATCACTAATTTACTTACTACTACTACTACTACTGACACACACACACACACACACACACACACACACACACACACACAGAAAGAGAGAGAGAGAGAGAGAATGCATATATCACAATATATTTACTACAGTATAACTCTGAATCCTTTCTGGACCATCTTCCTCCAATCTCTACTGTAAAAAGATGCCTTTGCATGCCTACTCCATTGGACTGATGGAAAAAGGATTAATGATAGAGTCTTTGGATGAGTTTAGAAAGCATTGCAAAAACATATGCAGTGAAAGACAGATGGAGAGAGAAATACGTTTCATGTTAATGTCTCAGATCTGAGAATACTTTAGACACCAGACTCAGGGGTAAGCATTTCAATGGTGATTGAATCTTCAGTGGTGAACCCAATGCCCAAAGCTTGCTCTACTGGCATGACTCTAGTCCCCAAGCTGCATTTGGTGTGATTTGAGTTACGATTTTAGAATCTAGGCTCAGCACCATGCCCTAAAGTTATTTTTCTGATGCACATATGAGATTTCTATCACAATTAGAAAAGTGACAAGAATTGTGCAGATTTCCCAGTTCCAGATGACTACTCCTATGGGTCACGCATCCCTGTCAGCCACATGCTTTTCATGAGAGTTACAAGGGAAAGTCAGGGAGAGTAGGCCACCCTTGCCCCAAAATTCTCTAAGGCACCAGAACTTTGACAGGGTGTAGTGAAGACCGTGTCCTATTACAGCAAATAAGAAGGCAGGCTAGAGGTTTTAGAGATGTTGGTTTTTAAGCCTTAAGCAAAACAGGCTTACCCACAAGAAAAGAAATTAAGAAGAACATGGAAAAAGGGATTTTATCTATTACATCTGTGCCACAATAAATGTCACATATTTAATTAGCTCATTTCACTATATTATATGAGTCTATTTTTTTACATCATCAATTGAGCATCCACATTCACTACATTGCAAAAGACATTTTCCAGAAGTCCTCATATTTATCCACGTCTTAAGATGGTTTCAATGAACAGTACATACATTGCAATCCCAAAAAATGGAGGCAAATGTGCTTCATTTCTTCTCGCTCACGAACAGATGGTTTTCACTAGCTCATATCTTTGATACCTCTAAAATGGGTTTTGAAAAGTACAAATGTGTCACTTACAGGGAAGACACCAGCAATAGTTTCAATATCCATAACAAATGTGTCGGTAAAAGGGAGTGAAAAATAGAACACAAGTTTCCTTTTCCCTTGCTATAAACAATGAGCAAGCCCAGAAAATTTTCTATAAAAATACACATTTCGTTTAAGAGCCAGTATCATGAACCCTGTGCTCGTTCCTATAAAATAATGCTTCCAGTAACAGTTTGAGGGAGGAAAATATATTTAATAATTTTCAGTCAACTTAGTCCAGTGTGCTAAAGCTTAAATAAATTGTAATTTAGAAAAACACATCCTAGACAAAAACAAGATGACAAAGGTGAGGTTTTTAAAAAAAACTCTGTAAGTCTTTCCATAAAATTACACAAAGCAACTGAAAAGAAAATGGACACTGTGTTGGTTTCCCATTCCTGCTACACCAAATGACCACAAACTTAGTGACTGAAAACAAATCAGATGAATTATCTTCTAGTTCTGAAGGTTAAAAGTCCAAAACAATCTTCATGGGACTGAAATCAAAGTGTTGGTGAGGCTGCATTCCTTTCTGGAGGTTTTCGGGGAGGATTTTTTTTTTCAGTTTCTTTCTTTCTTTTTTTTTTTTTTTTCATGTATGCATTTCCTTTATTTTTTATTTATTTATTTTTTAATTTATTTATTATTATTATACTTTAAGTTGTAGTGTACATGTGCATAACGTGCAGGTTTGTTACATATGTATACTTGTGCCATGTTGGTGTGCTGTACCCATCAACTCATCATTTACATCAGGTATAACTCCCAATGCAATCCCTCCCCCCTCCCCCCTCCCCGTGATAGGCCCCGGTGTGTGATGTCCCCCTTCCCGAGTCCAAGTGATCTCATTGTTCAGTTCCCACCTATGAGTGAGAACATGTGGTGTTTGGTTTTCTGTTCTTGTGATAGTTTGTTAAGAATGATGGTTTCCAGCTGCATCCATATCCCTACAAAGGACACAAACTCATCCTTTTTGATGGCTGCATAGTATTCCATGGTGTATATGTGCCACATTTTCTTAATCCAATCTGTCACTGATGGACATATGGGTTGATTCCAAGTCTTTGCTATTGTGAATAGTGCTGCAATAAACATACGTGTGCATGTGTCTTTATAGCACCATAATTTATAATCCTTTGGGTATATACCCAGTAATGGGATGGCTGGGTCATATGGTACATCTAGTTCTAGATCCTTGAGGAATCGCCATACTGTTTTCCATAATGGTTGAACTAGTTTACAATCCCACCAACAGTGTAAAAGTGTTCCTATTTCTCCACATCCTCTCCAGCACCTGTTGTTTCCTGACTTTTTAATGATCGCCATTCTAACTGGTGTGAGATGGTATCTCAATTGTGGTTTTGATTTGCATTTCTCTGATGGCCAGTGATGATGAGCATTTTTTCATGTGTCTGTTGGCTGTATGAATGTCTTCTTTTGAGAAATGTCTGTTCATATCCTTTGTCCACTTTTTGATGGGGTTGTTTGTTTTTTTCTTGTAAATTTGTTTGAGTTCTTTGTAGGTTCTGGATATTAGCCCTTTGTCAGATGAGTAGATTGCAAAAATTTTCTCCCATTCTGTACGTTGCCTGTTCACTCTGATGGTAGTTTCTTTTGCTGTGCAGAAGCTCTTTAATTTAATGAGATCCCATTTGTCAATTTTGGCTTTTGCTGCCGTTGGTTTTGGTGTTTTAGACATGAAGTCTTTGCCCATGCCTATGTCCTGAATGGTACTACCTAGGTTTTCCTCTAGGATTTTTATGGTATTAGGTCTAACATTTAAGTCTCTAATCCATCTTGAATTAATTTTCGTATAAGGAGTAAGGAAAGGATCCAGTTTCAGCTTTCTACTTATGGCTAGCTAATTTTCCCAGCACCATTTATTAAATAGGGAATCCTTTCCCCATTTCTTGTTTCTCTCAGGTTTGTCAAAGATCAGATGGCTGTAGATGTGTGGTATTATTTCTGAGGACTCTGTTCTGTTCCATTGGTCTATATCTCTGTTTTGGTACCAGTACCATGCTGTTTTGGTTACTGTAGCCTTGTAGTATAGTTTGAAGTGAGGTAGCGTGATGCCTCCAGCTTTGTTCTTTTGACTTAGGATTGTCTTGGAGATGTGGGCTCTTTTTTGGTTCCATATGAACTTTAAAGCAGTTTTTTCCAGTTCTATGAAGAAACTCATTGGTAGCTTGATGGGGATGGCATTGAATCTATAAATTACCTTGGGCAGTATGGCCATTTTCATGATATTGATTCTTCCTATCCATGAGCATGGTATGTTCTTCCATTTGTTTGTGTCCTCTTTTATTTCACTGAGCAGTAGTTTGTAGTTCTCCTTGAAGAGGTCCTTTACATCCCTTGTAAGTTGGATTCCTAGGTATTTGATTCTCTTTGAAGCAATTGTGAATGGAAGTTCATTCCTGATTTGGCTCTCTGTCTGTTACTGATGTATAAGAATGCTTGTGATTTTTGCACATTAATTTTGTATCCTGAGACTTTGCTGAAGTTGCTTATCAGCTTAAGGAGATTTTGGGCTGAGACAATGGGGTTTTCTAAATATACAATCATGTCATCTGCAAACAGGGACAGTTTGACTTCTTCTTTTCCTAACTGAATACCCTTGATTTCTTTCTCTTGCCTAACTACCCTAGCCAGAACTTCCAACACTATGTTGAATAGGAGTGGTGAGAGAGGGCATCCCTGTCTTGTGCCAGTTTTCAAGGGGAATGCTTCCAGTTTTTGCCCATTCAGTATGATATTGGCGGTGGGTTTGTCATAAATAGCTGTTATTATTTTGAGGTACGTTCCATCAATACCGAATTTATTGAGCGTTTTTAGCATGAAGGGCTGTTGAATTTTGTCAAAAGCCTTTTCTGCATCTATTGAGATAATCATGTGGTTCTTGTCTTTGGTTCTGTTTATATGCTGGATTATGTTTATTGATTTGCGAATGTTGAACCAGCCTTGCATCCCAGGGATGAAGCCCACTTGATCATGGTGGATAAGCTTTTTGATGTGTTGCTGAATCCGGTTTGCCAGTATTTTATTGAGGATTTTTGCATCGATGTTCATCAGGGATATTGGTCTAAAATTCTCTTTTTTTGTTGTGTCTCTGCCAGGCTTTGGTATCAGGATGATGTTGGCCTCATGAAATGAGTTAGGGAGGATTCCCTCTTTTTCTATTGATTGGAATAGTTTCAGAAGGAATGGTACCAACTCCTCCTTGTACCTCTGGTAGAATTCAGCTGTGAATCCATCTGGTCCTGGACTTTTTTTGGTTGGTAGGCTATTAATTATTGCCTCAATTTCAGAGCCTGCTATTGGTCTATTCAGGGATTCAACTTCTTCCTGGTTTAGTCTTGGAAGAGTGTAAGTGTCCAGGAAATTATCCATTTCTTCTAGATTTTCCAGTTTATTTGCGTAGAGGTGTTTATAGTATTCCCTGACGGTAGTTTGTATTTCTGTGGGGTCGGTGGTGATATCCCCTTTATCATTTTTAATTGCGTCGATTTGATTCTTCTCTCTTTTCTTCTTTATTAGTCTTGCTAGTGGTCTGTCAATTTTGTTGATCTTTTCAAAAAACCAACTCCTGGATTCATTGATTTTTTGGAGAGTTTTTTGTGTCTCTATCTCTTTCAGTTCTGCTCTGATCTTAGTTATTTCTAGCCTTCTGCTAGCTTTCGAATGTGTTTGCTCTTGCTTCTCTAGTTCTTTTAATTGCGATGTTAGAGTGTCAATTTTAGATCTTTCCTGCTTTCTCTTGTGGGCATTAAGTGCTATAAATTTCCCTCTACACACTGCTTTAAATGTGTCCCAGAGATTCTGGTATGTTGTATCTTTGTTCTCATTGGTTTCAAAGAACATCTTTATTTCTGCCTTCATTTCATTATGTACCCAGTAGTCATTCAGGAGCAGGTTGTTCAGTTTCCATGTAGTTGAGCGGTTTTGATTGAGTTTCTTAGTCCTGAGTTCTAGTTTGATTGCACTGTGGTCTGAGAGACAGTTTGTTATAATTTCTGTTCTTGTACATTTGCTGAGGAGTGCTTTACTTCCAATTACGTGGTCGATTTTGGAGTAAGTACGATGTGGTGCTGAGAAGAATGTATATTCTGTTGATTTGGGGTGGAGAGTTCTATAGATGTCTATTAGGTCTGCTTGCTGCAGAGATGAGTTCAATTCCTGGATATCCTTGTTAACTTTCTGTCTCATTGATCTGTCTAATGTTGACAATGGAGTGTTGAAGTCTCCCATTATTATTGTATGGGAGTCTAAGTCTCTTTGTAAGTCTCTAAGGACTTGCTTTATGAATCTGGGTGCTCCTGTATTGGGTGCATATATATTTAGGATAGTTAGCTCTTCCTGTTGAATTGATCCCTTTACCATTATGTAATGCCCTTCTTTGTCTCTTTTGATCTTTGATGGTTTAAAGTCTGTTTTATCAGAGACTAGTATTGCAACCCCCGCTTTTTTTTGTTCTCCATTTGCTTGGTAAATCTTCCTCCATCCCTTTATTTTGAGCCTATGTATGCCTCTGCGTGTGAGATGGGTCTCCTGAATACAGCAGACTCATGGGTCTTGACTCTTTATCCAGTTTGCCAGTCTGTGTCTTTTAATTGGAGCATTTAGTCCATTTACATTTAAGGTTAAGATTGTTATGTGTGAACTTGAGCCTGCCATTATGATATTAACTGGTTATTTTGCTCGTTAGTTGATGCAGTTTCTTCCTAGCCTCGATGGTCTTTACATTTTGGCATGTTTTTGCAATGGCTGGTACCGGTTGTTCCTTTCCATGTTTAGTGCTTCCTTCAGGGTCTCTTGTAAGGCAGGCCTAGTGGTGACAAAATCTCTAAGCATTTGCTTATCTGTAAAGGATTTTATTTCTCCTGCACTTATGAAACTTAGTTTGGCTGGATATGAAATTCTGGGTTTAAAATTCTTTTCTTTAAGAATGTTGAATATTGGCCCCCACTCTCTTCTGGCTTGGAGAGTTTCTGCCGAGAGATCTGCTTTTAGTCTGATGGGCTTCCCTTTGTGGGTAACCCGACCTTTCTCTCTGGCTGCCCTTAAGATTTTTTCCTTCATTTCAACTTTGGTGAATCTGGCAATTATGTGTCTTGGAGTTGCTCCTCTCGAGGAGTATCTTTGTGGCGTTCTCTGTATTTCCTGCATTTGAATGTTGGCCTTCCCTACTAGGTTGGGGAAGTTCTCCTGGATGATATCCTGAAGAGTGTTTTCCAACTTGGTTCCATTTTCCCCCTCACTCTCAGGCACCCCAATCAGACGTAGATTTGGTCTTTTTACCTAATCCCATACTTCTTGCAGGCTTTGTTCATTTCTTTTTCTTCTTTTTTCTTTTGGTTTCTCTTCTCGCTTCATTTCATTCATTTGATCCTCAATCGCAGATACTCTTTCTTCCAGTTGATCGAGTCGATTACTGAAGCTTGTGCATTTGTCACGTATTTCTCGTGTCATGGTTTTCATCTCTTTCATTTCGTTTATGACCTTCTCTGCATTAATTACTCTAGCCATCAATTCTTCCACTTTTTTTTCAAGATTTTTAGTTTCTTTGCACTGGGTACGTAATTCCTCCTTTAGCTCTGAGAAATTTGATGGACTGAAGCCTTCTTCTCTCATCTCGTCAAAGTCATTCTCTGTCCAGCTTTGATCCGTTGCTAGCGATGAGCTGCGCTCCTTTGCCGGGGGAGATGCGCTCTTATTTTTGGAATTTCCAGCTTTTGTGCCCTGCTTTTTCCCCATCTTTGTGGTTTTATCTGCCTCTGGTCTTTGATGATGGTGATGTACTGATGGGGTTTTGGTGTAGGTGTCCTTCCTGTTTGATAGTTTTCCTTCTAACAGTCAGGACCCTCAGCTGTAGGTCTGTTGGAGATTGCTTGAGGTCCACTCCAGACCCTGTTTGCCTGGGTATCAGCAGCAGAGGCTGCAGAAGATAGAATATTTCTGAACAGCGAGTGTACCTGTCTGATTCTTGCTTTGGAAGCTTCCTCTCAGGGGTGTACTCCACCCTGTGAGGTGTGGGGTGTCAGACTGCCCCTAGTGGGGGATGTCTCCCAGTTAGGCTACTCAGGGGTCAGGGACCCACTTGAGCAGGGAGTCTGTCCCTTCTCAGATCTCAACCTCCGTGTTGGGAGATCCACTGCTCTCTTCAAAGCTGTCAGACAGAGTCGTTTGCGTCTGCAGAGGTTTCGGCTGTGTTTGTTATTGCCCTGTCCCTAGAGGTGGAGTCTACAGAGACAGGCAGGTTTCCTTGAGCTGCTGTGAGCTCCACCCAGTTCGAGCTTCCCAGCAGCTTTGTTTACCTACTTAAGCCTCAGCAATGGCGGGCGCCCCTCCCCCAGCCTCCCTGCTGCCTTGCCGGTAGATCACAGACTGCTGTGCTAGCAATGAGGGAGGCTCCGTGGGTGTGGGACCCTCCCGGCCAGGTGTGGGATATGATCTCCTGGTGTGCCTGTTTGCTTAAAGTGCAGTATTGGGGTGGGAGTTACCCGATTTTCCAGGTGTTGTGTGTCTCAGTTCCCCTGGCTAGGAAAAGGGATTCCCTTCCCCCTTGTGCTTCCCAGGTGAGGCAATGCCTCGCCCTGCTTCAGCTCTCGCTGGTCGGGCTGCAGCAGCTGACCAGCACCGATCGTCCGGCACTCCCCAGTGAGATGAACCCAGTACCTCAGTTGAAAATGCAGAAATCACCGGTCTTCTGTGTCGCTCGCGCTGGGAGTTGGAGACTGGAGCTGTTCCTATTCGGCCATCTTGCTCCGCCCTTCTTTCTTTTTTTTTTTTTTTTTTTGAGACGGAGTCTCACTCAGTCACCCAGGCTGGAGTGCAATGGCGTGATCTCGGCTCACTGTAAGCTCCGCCTCCTGGGTTCACGCCATTCTCCTGCCTCAGCCTCCCAAGTAGCTGGGACTACAGGCGCCCGCCGCCACGCTCAGCTAATTTTTTGCATTTTTAGTAGAGACGGGGTTTCACCGTGTTAGACAGGATGGTCTTGATCTCCTGACCTCGTGATCCGCCCGCCTCAGCCTCCCAAAGTGCTGGGATTACAGGCGTGAGCCACCACGCCCGGCCTCAATTTCTTTAAAGTCTTAAAATATTGCCACAGCATATCTTAGTGTTTATCTTTTGGGGTTGAGGTTGATGTTCGTAGTTACTCTCTGTGCCTTTTCAATGTGGAGATTCAAATCATCTTTTGATGCTCTCTTTATCTCTTGAAGATACGGTAATAGAATATAAAAATTACTAAAATAATACACTAAAATGATTAATAAATAACTAATAATAATAAAGCATCTACAAGTAGCTAAGTAAGGATAAAATCCAAGCAGACCCTTCTGCGATGATTTGGTGACCCTCAGGGGTCAAGCACGAGGAAGCCCTAGGGGTCTAATGTCTTACAGTGGAAGTTCAAGAGAGGACACCCTTGGGTTTGACCTCCATCTCATGTACACAGATGCAATTTGCATCTTAAGCATGTATACATCATTATTCTAGGGCATACTCAACATATTTTATTACTATGACTAACACAGAAGTTAAGGCAGGAGCTTCCCAATTACAAAAAAGAAAAAAAAAAAAGCCCACTGAGCTGAGCCAGAGAAAACTAATGAGAACAATTATAGCAGTTTTGATGCAGGTCTTGCTGGAGAGTCATCCATCTCCTGGTGAGCCCACAAGCTCGACCAGATGTTCAGCTGCAATAAGACCTTCTATCTTATTCTTCAGCTGGCTGAGACAGATGGTGGGGAGATGTTATCTATCTCTCCGTACGTCTTTTTCATTCACTTGTCAAGTTTAAGTCTTTTTCACCTTCTTCCCCAAGTAACTCAGAGCTGCCAAGTGCCCAGGTGTTGATGACAATGCAATCACTCCCTCTCAAAAGACAGAAAGGGATGGTTTGTCTGTGGCAAATAACTGTCTGTGTGGGTAGGGTGGAATGTTTTAATCTGTTTGTGATACTGTCACAGAATAGTTGAGACTAGTAATTTGTAAACAACAATTATTTCTTGCAGTTCTGGAGGCTGGAAAGTCCAAGATTAAGGCACTGGCAGAGTCAATATCTAGTGAGAACTGTTCTCTCTAGAGAAGTTGCCAAAATGGCAACTTGCGACTGGGTCCTCAACATGCAGAGGGCAAAAGGGACAAGCTAGTTCCCCAAAGCCCTTTTATAAGGGCACTAATCATCTGCTAATGGCCCCACCTCTTAATACATTCCCTTTGGGGTCTACATTCCAGCATATGAGCTTTGGAGGATACATGTATGTGTAAGTCCTACACTGTCAGAATCTATCTTGGCTCATCATCTCCTTACTAGCCAAATCCATGGGACAATGGCAAACCAAGCTATCAGGGGCTGCCACAGTGCTGCTTAGGGATGGTGCAGCAACTTGGCTTGGTTTCACCTTGCTTCCACATCCTCCACTGTTAACCAACCCCCATGCCTCTATATTGGGGTATGGATGTTCTGTTGCCAGGTCAACTTGGGAGGATATGATTGTATAGAACGTCCTCCCAGTGATGTAGCCACAAGTCCCTTTTGCTGTTCCTAAATGGTTGGTAAACTTTTTCCACACTTCTGTACATCAAGGTTCTGTTACCGTAATAAGTCCATTGCCCCATGCATGTGGCAAGTCACTGCGCCAAGACACAGGGTTGCAGCAGAGAAAGAGGTTTAATTATGGGGCTGCCAAATGAGGAAATGAGAGGAAACCTTAAATCCATCGCTCCATGGAATTTGGGGCTAGGGGTTTCACGGGTTTTGGAGTGGGCTGAAGTGTGGAGATCACTGATTGGTAGAAGAGTGCAGGGTGAAGTCATGGGCCAGGGAGATGAAGAAGCTGTGTTCTCACGCTTATTGGGTTTCTCTGTGGGGGTCTTCGAACTGGTTGGTGTCAGCTGTTTCACTGGAATTCAGGGTCTGCTGAATCAGTTCTTAAACAGAAGCCTGTTATTCTAACATCAGAGATCCTTTCAATAGGAACAATGGGGATGTAAATGGTCAGGATCTAGTGCTACAGGACTTGTGGTCACAAGGAAGTGGGTGCAAGGGCAGTCTGAGGAATGCTGAATGATGACTCTATTTCTGTCCGGAATTCTTGGTAACCCAGTGAGGATGGCTTCCTTCCCTGAGAAGCCCCAGAACTCTTGTGGAGCATCCACTAGGGATGTATGAGGTAAAGGGGTTGATTCTATGAGATCCTCATATTGCTCCAGGTGTATGAGTCACTACTTGTCCTCAAATACACTGAATACAAAGGTATTTCCTTAAGAAAAAAGAGTGGGCTCATCAAATCAATACCACACTGTATTTCATCAGTGAGAGCCTTCCTTACACATCCACAGCATGTGAACATCCCCCTCACTCAAAATACCCACAAAGTCCCCTGAGCAGACCTGGGAGCAGGATCACGGTTAAGTAAAGTGTTCAAGTCTCACTGTAGAGTATTTTCCTTTGGCCCCTAAGCCCTCTCCTAGCCATAGCTTTAAAATAAATAAATAAAAGCCCCAGCTTTCTCAGCCGACTGTCAACCTGTCATGTTTTCAGCTGTGGCTCTTGCCACAATTGAACTCAAATTCGTTTTTAATGATAACATTTCTATACTTTTGCAAAGTATAACCCAGATGTGATACATGGAGAATAAAAAGCAGATGTCTTCATCCGATCCTGAATATGCTCCTCTCATAAAACATATCTGATCATGAATGTCTGAGGCTAGATGATGATTTATTGGAGCTGAGCTTTTCATGCCCCACCAAAAGAAAGCCTAGAAGCAAAGGTGTGGGAGTTTACCAGCTGTCCTGATGGAACAAGAGAGAACCCACTCATGTCTTCATCACAACTATGCCCAAGAACAGTTTTTCTAATCACGCTATGTCAAGTTTTAGTACAAACAACGTTGTAATTTCCTACTTCCTCTTCTCAGAATCACAAGTTACTAATGAAGAAAAGAAAGAAAAAAACCCTAGAGAGCAACTGTACCCCATCTGTAGAATATTAATAAAAGAATAGAAATGAAGGCTTATCGTACACACAAATAAGGCTACAATTTGTGAAAGTTGTGAGAATGAAATGGGGCTGACTAGTGTTAAGAAAATCCTGGCAAACAGAGCCAGGGAAAACCATGGAGACGGTTCGCATGCTTGTAGGTCTGATAACAAAAACTATCACAAAAGGCTGCAAAAACCACAACCTTGCACAAATGTTATCACAACCTTACACAAAAAATACTTCTATAAGGACATCTGCCAAACAACTCCCTGTTCAAACTCGGACTGGTGTCACCTTTTCTACTGATTTTTGTAGCCAAAGATAATTATTTCAAAACAATTACATCATCCTCCTCATTTTTCCCTTTAAAAACCTTCGTCTTCCTTTACCTCCCTGAATATGCATATAGTTTACTATGGCATGTGTGTTTCCATTGCAATGCTCTGTTCACAAATAAACATCTTTTCTTTTGGAGAGACTCTCTGTTATTTAGGTTGACAAAGTAAAATGTAGTTTTCACTATTTTGACTTCATGGCATGTCCTTTAAGTCTCAGGCTCACCAGTGCATGTTTATATGGAACAACGACAACAAAAAAACACCCATTATTTGAACAGACAGTGCCGCCATAAGAATGTGGGATTTAAAGATGGTGTATTCTAACTTCTTGAGGGTCTGAGTTTAACATTGATTCCAGTGTGCTGAGATTCCTTTGTCCTTGGGAATGACCTCCTTGTGTTTGGGTGGTGGATCCCAAGGGCCTCCTTATAGAGACAAGAGAATCTCCAAGTTCAAGGGGACCTTACTTTAAATATTAACCAGTCCAAAATCCATACAGACAGAAAGATTAGTGGCTGCCAGACGCTGGGATAAGGGAAGATTGGAGGGTGATTACTAATGGCTTTCTTTTTGAGGTGACGGAGATGTTCTGGAATTAGATAGTGGTGATGGTGATACTTGTACGCCCTTGTGAATATACTAAAAACTAGTGAACAGTTATACTTTAAAGTAGTAAATTTTGGACTATGTGCAATATCTCAGTAAAAATGAATGAAAAGGTCAGTACTATGTCAAAGTTCTTTTGTGTGCATGCACGCACACACGTGTCACCAGCCAGTCTACACATTCATATGGTGAGGCTCACATCAGCACCCTTGCCATGGGATCACCCAGCTTATGTACAGGATAGAGCAAGACACCACCTTTCAAAGCAGCCCCTTCCATCGTTGAACGACTTTTGCTATTAGAAAAGAATCCCACCAGCCAGCTGAAAGAGGCTTTGCTGTGGCCTTCACTCATTGGCACTGATGTTATCCACTTGGAGCTTTAGAAAATGACTTTATTAATCTTTATGAAAAAGATGCCTTAGCAACAACTTTCCCATTGCTCCTGGATCATCCCTTCTCCAGATTAAATAACCTCAGTTCTTCAACCACACATCCTGAAACTTGGTTTTGAATCATCGTTCTCATTACTCTCCTCAAAGTATGTTCAGTTTATCCAGGTTTTTTCAATATTGTGGTGTCTTGAGCTGGAAGAAGTACTCCTGAAGTCATCCGATGCAGCTCTCCAAGAAGCAAAGCCCAAGTCCCCAAAATCTCCCCTGACACTGTGGTGAACACCAAGAAGCTGTAATAAGATCAGATGTCCTCTCTCAAGTAGGGCTGCCAGATAAAATACACGACTGTTTAACATGAATTTCAGGTAAACAATGAAATATTTTTTCTATAATCATGTCCTAAAGATTGCCTGGGACACACTTATACTAAAAAAGTATTTGTTGTGTATCTGAAACTTGCATTTATTTGGGTGCCCCACACTTTTTGGGTTGACTTTATTTTTTAGTATGGGTTTAGAGTCACAGCAAAATTGAACAGTAAGTACATAAGGTTCCCATGTACCTCCTTCCCCAACAAACCTACATGCACACTTTCAATATCCCACATCAGACTGATAGGTTTGTTACCACTGATGAGCCAATAATGATACATCGTTACAACCTGAAGTCCATAGTTTCCATTAGGGTTCACTCTTTATATTGACAAATGCATAATGACAAGTATCCATTATTTTAGTATCACACACAGTATTTGGACTGCCCTAAAAAATTCTCTGTGTGCCACCAATTGATCCTTCCCTGTTCCCAGCCCCTGTAAACATTAATCATCTTACTGTCTCCATACTTTTGCCCTTTCCATAATGTCATCTATATAGCAGGAATCATATACCATGCAGCCTCTTCAGATTGGCTTCTTTCACTTCGCAAAAAGCATTTCAGGTTCCTCCTGATCATTTCATGGCTTACTAGATCATTGCTTATAATTGCTGAATGGTATTCCATTGTATGAATGTACCACAATTTGTTTAGGCACTCGTCCATTAAAGGACATCTTAGTTGCTTCCAAATTTTGGCAATGATATATAAAGCTGCTTCAACATTTGCATACAAGTTTTTGTGTGGACATAAGTTTTCAATTCATTTGGGTAATTACCAGGGAGTATAATTTCTAGATTGTATGGCATGTCTATGTTTAGTTTCGTAAGACTACGCTTAGTTTTGCAACATTTGGCAATCCTATTCTCATTAAGTTGCACCCCTTTTGAAGAGGCAAAGAACAAGCACATACTTCAATGAGAAATGGCTGTAAAGGACATTTGAAACTCATGTGTTCATTCATTCATTCGATATTTATTGAGCAGTTATGTGCAAGACCCTGGAAGCACAAACAAACATATGTAATGGAAAAAATTCATGCTGTAAAACAAACCGAAGCAACATAACAAGGGCAGTAGGAAAGGCTCCCAATATGCAAGTGACAGAATGAAGAAAAGATGGAGGAATTTTCCCTGCAGCTGCTTCAAGAGATGCTCAGAGAGGTATAAACTAGCAATGTAAGACATTATCCAATCAACAATTTTTACCCTTCTCCTATACTGGGTCTGAGGACACAGCGATCATGAAACAGGTGATCTCGCCAAGTATCCTACAGAAAAACAACTAAAGCACATTTGTGCAACTCAGAACTACAAGCTCTTCCTCATGATTTGGACAATAGATGGCTTCAAAGAGTGTTTGTTTGTTTGTTTGTTTTACTGTATTTTCCTTCCCTTCTCTTAAGGGAGAATTCCTTCTTCCACCCTAAAAAGGAAACACAACCATCAGTTTCCCAAATACAAAGAGAAAAATGCATGTGTATATAAACAGTGGTTACCACCTAGTAGAATTTTAAGCTTTAAGGATTTTTCTCCCTAATGCCTGCAATTTCCTACATTGAGTCAACATTCAGAACTTCAGTTACTATTTTCCTATGTGAGATTTTTGTTTCTTGTATCCAATGTGCTAGTTAGGTATTTCTTTATAGGCTTAAGATTTACAGGTGTACCTGATCAAAAATAGCTGGAAAGCTCTGAGATTTTTTTACTGGCTAATTTATTCCATGTGTACCCAACTGCCAAGCTCTTGGCAAATGACCAAAAGATACGTTTTGAAAAGCCAGAATAGCTTGTGCAATAAGTAGCTGACAGATAAAGAAAAATGGCAACTTTATGCTTTAATGGCAATGTCAACTATCTAGAAGGGACATTTATCAGTTCAACAAGAATTGATTTTCTTCACTCTCAACTCCTATTAACAAATCTTCACTTTCTAAAAGGTAGGAATGTGTGCTCCAGTAGTTAATTTGTTTATGTGTAACTCGTACATTGTGAGAATCTCTATAGGACATCTTTCTCCGGCACTTATTTTGTCTTGATCCTGGATGGAAGATAATGATAACCGAGTGACCTGTTTGTTGACTAGGGCACACTTAAAAGCAGGTATGGATATTTGACTTCATGTACATTAGCAGGACATTGATGCAAGTGTTGTGTGAGTACTGAGACAGGTAGGCAAGTGGCAGGGTGAACTTCACTCCTTAAAATCGTGAGCTCAAGAGATGTGAACTACCTAAGCTGTCTGATTTTTTTCCACGTGCTCTTTTAAAATGATATAAGGCAAAAGAGATTTAACTGATTAGTGAAAATCTAGTAACAACGGATTTCTGCTTAATTCATGGAAAATGCAAAGTTTGAAGAAATTTCAATATAATGTTTGAATTAGGCAAATAAAGTTAATTCTTGTGTTTGCATAAACACAGAGATTGGAGAATTGCTGTATATTCAGTGTTTTTTCAAATGACCAGTCATTCATTTATTTAGTACATGTGTAATGTGCACCTCCTGTACATCTGGAAAGGTTCCAAAAATAAAACTATGATAAAAGTTTTACTCTCAAGGGTAACGTTTAAGTAAATAACAGCCACAATATGGGGTTTGAGAGGTACAGAACCACTAAAAGAGAGGAAAAGGGGCACAATTTTCTTTGAGAACTAACGGATTCCAGAAAAGGTGAAGAATTAGGTGGTCTTTGACACAGATCTTAAAAGAGTAAGTAGGCACTTGCCACACATAGATGAAAGTAAGTGTAGCAGACAAAGAATAGACCAGTCATGGTTATTAACTTATCAACTAGTCCATCTTTACCACTTACTTGCTATTCATTCCTGGACACAATTGATCTCAGGGAGATAGTGAGTAGAATGGTGGTTACCAGAGGCTGGAAACGGTAGGAGAGATGTCAGGGAAAAAGAAATGCTGGACAATGGGTACAAACATACAGTTAGAGGGAAGAAATAAGTTCTAGTGTTCAATAGCACACTCAAGTAACTACAGTTATCCTGTATTTCAAAATACCTAGACGAGATTTGCAATGTTCTCGACACAAAAAATGATAAAAGTTTGAGACGATGAATGTCCCAACTACCCTGATTTGATCTTTACATATTCACGAATCAAAATATCACATTTACCCCATATATATTTACAACTATTACATATCAATAAAAATCATGAAGATATTGGTAACTAATAGCTAAGATTTATTCATCATGTACCATGTGTCTAAGCTTCTCACCATCATTGTTTCCTCTAACACTCACAGTAACCCTCTGACACAGATACCAACATCATTGTCTGTTTTACAAATAAATAAGAATCGATTTCAATGTGTTTTGGGTGAGCAGCACTGAGACAGCCCTGATTCTCCTGGATAAGAATGCAAAGTGCTGCCTGGTTCAATTTTACATCTCAGAGCCTTTGTACTGTGAGTGCAATAAATCAGGTGTGTACACAGAAATCAGGGCAGAGTTAAGCTCCTCCTAAGGAGTGAGTTGAGTATAATCACAAAAGGTGGCTGGATCACCTTAATTTAGATATCTTCACAAAGATATGAACCTATCAATCCAAGATGAAATTTTAACTAACATCAGGGAGATGAGATGGCCATTTCCCTCCGGTGTCAGAAGAACCCCTCTCCAAGAAGCAGAGGCAAGATACTTTGTTTCTCCTGGGTTTCAGTTGCTGAAGGAAAGGACTTGCCACTGGTCTGTGGGAAAACTTTCCTGGGAGCTGTCTTTGCGCATGGCCTCTGAATTTTGTTTAGTACATCATTGCTCTAAGGATATATTTAGTGTTTTGTGACTGTACATTTAAATATTCAGCTGGTGAGTGAGACAATATTAGGAGACATAATGCTCTTGATATCAGCCATTCTTTAAACGGAATATTTATTATGGAACAAAGAAAATATGTGCTTCAGTCTAGAATTTAAAGGGACTAACTGCAATGTTTCAAGCATATGTATGTAAATAAACGTTATCTGTTTTGCCATTTTCAGGAGAAAAGTGATCTTTACATTTGTTTTAGTGTGACTTGTTTCTGATATTCCGACCTAACATTTCATGGTTACAAAAAAATATAAATAAAATACTCTCTTTATGAAAAATAAAACAGGGACTACTAGCACAGGTGATGTGAGAAAAATAGTCACTAAAAAAAAAAAAAAAAAAAAAGGAACAAAGAGTGAACCCTGAAGTAATCTATGGTCTTGGGGTGACAACGTGTCAGTGTAAGTTCGTGGGGTATAAGAAGGGTACCACTCTAGTGGGGGATATGGATAGTGAGAAATGCCATGGTGGGAGAATAGCTGGTAAACGAGAAATCTCTAGACCTTCATATCAATTTGTTGTGAACTAAAAACAATTGTAAAAAGTAAAGTCATATATATATGTGTGTGTGTGCATATATTCACATTACATATATGCATAGAAGTATACATATATGCATGTTATATGTATACATACATCCATGTATATGCACATATACACATACACACTCACATTTATACATATACATACATTTAAACACACACATACACACACCCCTAATAACTTTTAAGGGCAAAAACTTTCTTCCCTTCAGAATATCTGCCAAAGTGACTTCAAGCACACAGTTACTCACTTGAGGTAGTAAGGGGTGGCATAAATAGCAACTGTTCCAGCACTAAGTACATTGTGGTGTCTTTCTCATCCTTCCACTATAGAATAAATAGTCAGATAGCCCAGTATGTATAATAGAACTCTCACATGGACTTCTGCAGTGCTTATTTTGCACCTGTAACTACTGAAAGAGATCTCAATTAAGGATCTTCTTAGAAATCTTAAGTAGTACTTAGACTTATGTATCAACACACGCTTTGGGTAAAATGAAAATCCTTTAGAAAAATGCAAACTTTAGGAATTAAATGTTCCCCATAAGGACTCACTTATTCCTGTATAAGTGATTACAGGCAGAAAAACAGAATCTGAATGAATTTCTTTTTTTTTTTTCTTAAATGTGGAAAACCTTGAAAATATGAGTGGTATATAGGAGCCAATTAAAATGAAAAGAACAAGGAAAAATGAGAGGCAGTCGCTCCTCTCCTCCCAATGGGAGTATGGTGTTTTGAACGATCCGTGAATGGAATTTCAGAAACTCAGCAAAAGAATATATTTAACTGACTTACTCTAAATATATTCTGAATTTCATACTCTAAATATATTCTGAATTTCATACTTACTAAAGTGTTTCCAAAGGAACATTTTGTATGTTGTTACATGTAAAAACTGCACATTATAAAAGGAAAGGTAGGAGAATTCATCATTTAAGTTTTTATATGCATATATACTTAAACTTCCACATACTCTATAAATATTAAACTTCAAAAACAAAGCACTCTACATAATTTACCTTGACAAAGATGTGAAATAATTGTAAGCATACATAAATGTTAATAAAATACTTTCATTCAATGCTAAGGAGAGGTAACATTGAATGGTGGACCAAAACAAACTAAATGGCATTTTGATGTCTTTGTGGAAATGACATACCCACAAACCAGTGTCTCAGCACTGACATTAATATATCCTGCTCAGTTGTTGTATTAGTCAGGGTTCTCTTAGAGTGACAGAACTAATAGAATACACATATATATGTGTGTGTGTGTGTATGTGTGTGTCTGTGTGTATATACATTCTTTTGTGCATACAAAAGAATGCACAGATAAAATAGGTTTTGTCTTTTTTTAATTAGAGAAAAATGTACTTTCCCATGCCCATGCCTTCTACATTGTTGGAACTGATACAGATCCACAGAGGCCAAATCTAAAACTAAATTATCTTTAATGTTAAAATTTAATTCACCAGGTGTATAATTCTGCAATTGCTGCTTTCTCACAGAACTATCTTGGTTTCATTCAAAAGATCACAGAAACAAGGTCTGACATTTAACAGACTAACGAGAGAAGAGATATACAAGAATTATCAAAGCACTGTCATGTGGTTTAATGTAGCTCAAATTATGCTTATATCATATAACATAGGTTCAAGGTTTTCCTTCAGTCATCAGAATAACAGAGGTTAAAGAGACAACTGAATAAGTGCCACTCTTGCTGCAGCTGTTTTTAAGAAAGAAATTTAGTAATTGTGATACACATTTCTTCAAATAAAATATTCCAGTGCTTACATCAATCTTGAGTTATTAAGATTAAATATGCACTATTTACAGTCTCTGACACAATTTTATTTTGGAACACAGCAATTTATTTTTTAAGTTGACACTCTTCACCAAAAAGAATTCTTTCATGATACTCTTCCAAGTCCTGGATACTCTACAACAAAAATTCTAGTTCACTGACAAACCACCACTTTACATCTCACGTTTTAAACAGGGTAAATTAAATGTCAAAAGGAAACAGCTTTTCATATTCAAAGGATGCTGGTTATTTCAAATTTAAAAACTGTAATCAATACATGGAGCTCCAAATACCCACTTAAATTTTATAATGCCATATTTCAGTGAAATATTATTATTATGGCAGTTCCATCAGTCATGTACTTTGCTCGAAAAAAATGAGTTGATGAACATCTTAAGGTCAAGATGGAGCAAAGGCAGAAAAAAACTGGCAGTCTGATATCATAAAATAACATTTTTTTTTACCAGGTAGTGACCCATTTATTATTACTAATAGTCCATGTAACACAGTTTCCACTGAAGAGATAAACTGTGCAGTGACATTGAAATGGCATCGTTCATTGGGTAATACCAGAGGTTCGTTGCCTCATGCCAGGGAAATAAAGGACATGGACAACCCCAGGAGTAAGTTTAAGAGTGGAGGTTTAATCGGCGAAAGAAAAAGAGAGTAACTCTCTTTCCTGCAGAGAGAGAGGGGTGCCCAAGTAGGTCTTCCGATTTTGTGGTGAAGTGCATGGTGTTTTATGACTGACTTGGGGAGGTGGTGTCTAATTTACATAGGACTCAAAGATTGGTTGGACCAGGTGTGATGTTTACATAGCATGCAAAGAACCTGGCTTCCCCATGCTAATCTTTTTATTATGTAAATGGGTTTTCTAGTGGGCTAATGAGTGCCATGTTGTTTGCTCCCTACTGCACCTGTGATTGGCAAGGAAAGGGGAAGATGGAACCACCATGTTGGACATGCCTAGCTTCCAGGTAGCCTTTTCCTATTAGCACAGCTGCCGGCATTCACCCGTGTAAGCTTCCAGCTTGGTCATCTATGTCTGCAGCTCGATTTTACAGGCTGCTCTCTGTTAGAAAAGAAATGATTTGGGGGCTTCTTTCCATTAAAAGGGAAACCTTACCAAGGACTGGTACCAAACCATGGGCAGAAGTAGCCACAAGGGCAATCTCAGATGAGCACCCAAATTTGTAATCTCCCAATGGGTTCACCTTGCCTGCTACCCAGACACAGTCGATTTCTCAAGATGGGAATTGCAATAGAGAAAGAGAAATTCACACAGAGCCGGTTGCGTGGGAGATCAGAGTTTTATTATTACTCAAATCAGTCCCCCAGAGCATTCCAGGAGCGAAGTTTTTAAGGACAACTTGGTGGGTGGGGTGAAGCCAGGGAGCCAGGAGCTCTAATTGGTCAGGGATTACATCATAGGGAGTTGAAGCTGTCCTCTTGTGCTGAGTCAGTTCCTGGGTGGGAGCCACAGGATCAGATGACCCAGTTTACTGATCTGGGTGGTGCCAGCTGATCCATCACATGCAGGGTCTGCAAAATATCTCAAGCACGGATCTTAGGAGCAGTTTAGGGAGGCTCAGAATTTTGTAGCCTCCAGCTGCATGACTCCTAAGAAATAATATCTAATCTTGTGGCTAATGTTAGTCCCACAAAGGCAATCTAGCTCCCAGGCAAGAAGGAGGTCTGCTTTGGGAAAGGGTTGTTATCGTCCTTCTTTTAAACTACAAACTGAGTTTCTCCCAAAGTTGGTTCAGCCTGAGCCCAGGAATGAACAAGGACAGCTTGGAGGTTGGAAGGAACATGGAGTCAAATGAGTTAGATCTCTTTCACTGTCTCAGTCATAATTTTGCAAAGGTGGTTTCAGGGGCAGAATTGAAATGGAGACAAAACAAAACAAAACAAAAATTCCAGTTAATTATACCCTGTATTATACAAACAGTGAAAAAGAAAAATAAGGACAATGAATGTAGAGTTCAGGAAAAGATTTAGTGCATTTTTACACCCTTTTCCTATTGCATTTTCCTCATTTGGTTTAGATTTTGCTCTTTCCAAGTTAGATGTTTGCTTATTTTAGTAGTTCTACATAATACCTGCTTAGTAAGTAGTCAATAAATATCATTGAAATTGACGTTCCAAAAGATCCAAGTCCTAACAAGAAAACTCAAAAGAAAGGAAAATAAGTCCATAAACTGTCATGAAATCATGTGATATAATAAAATATGAAACCATAGCAAGTACAATTTGCCACAATTTATAGAATGGGTGTGTTCCCAAGCTGTTGAAAGCTAACATAGTATTTTGAAATCATAGAACAAGACTTCACAAAATTCCCTGATAAAAGTTAAGTGTGGATTTGAAACTGCTTTTGCAAAAGTTATAACTGAGAAAATGATGACAGTGAAAGAGATCAGACCTAACTGACCATCTTGCTTCTAACCTTTAAGCTGTCCTTGTTCATTCCTGGGCATAGGGCGAACTAACCTTGGGAAGGAATTTAGTTTCTCATTTAACTCTGAAACAAAATTGATAATGGTTCTTTCCTGAATAGACCCCCTTCTTGCCTGGGGACCAGTCTGCCTTTGTAGGACTAACAAATTAGCTATAAGATTATAAATTATGGTTTAGGGATCATGCAACCTCTTGCTTCAAGTGTCTGAACATCCCCAAATTGCTCCTGCGGATAACAACACTATTGTCAAACCTAAGATCAGTTTTTAAGATATTTTGCAGACCCTGCCCTTGATAGATCAGCTAGGCCCAATAATGCAGGAATAATTAAGGGAAAGGTAAGATGGGGAGTGGATGAGCTCAGATCTCTTTCACTGTCATAATTTTCTCATTGACATAATTTTTGCAAAGTCAGTTTCACAATTTGTGGAGTGGTCACTATGCAACACATTATGCCAAGGTATCCTCGGCTGCATTCCAAGATAAAAGGGTAGAAAGAATGGAAAGAACAGTTACAACTTCAGAAAGCTTCAGTGTTCATCAGTGGGCAAGAATCCCTGTGATAAGAAAATGCTGTTACATTCTTTACATGATGTTCCTAGATCATGATTTATGCGAATTATGCCCTTTCAATGCTTTCTTCAGTTTTTATCTAGAGATTCTCTACTTTCTAGTTTATAGTGGTTTTAGTAATCTGTGTTTAAATGGAGTCACACAAAACTAGTGTAGAAAGCTTCACTGAGATGTTTGTTTCCAACATTTTTATTTCCATACATTTTAGTTTAAACAATCTGATGCATTTTATCAGTATAGCTAGCTCTTTAGTAACCTCCATCACAACCATTCTTTAACATTTGCGATCTCTGTCTTCCAATCTGTCTCCTAACTTCACTTGTATAACAAATTTTTGGAGTCACAATACCGAGAGAAGTTGTACAGTGCTATTCTAATCTGGGCTTATTGATTTACAATGCAATTTCATTCTACTTAACACATGCTTTCTTTGACTAGGCTGGTTGTTACCGGGAAAAACTCAGATTTATGTATTCTTAAAGTGAGCCCGACAAGTAATTCTAATCACGGAAGAATTACCAACTTTCTCCTGAAGCTAACTTGTACAAGATTAAGCAATTTTCTCATGCTGGCAGGTCACCTGATGATGCAATGATTAAGTTTATGCTTTTAACCCCTTTAGGACATTAATTATATTCCTTTGAACTTAGCCCCTGCTCCTTTTAATTTCTGTCATGTGCCCAGAAAAGACAGTTATATTTTGCTGTGCACTGCAAAATCAAAAAAGTTTTGAGTCAAGAAATTTCATAGCACACAGGAAGTACAGAACACATGTCTCCAAAATTCAGGTATATTCTCCTTAAAGGCTTCCTAATCTCATATGCCAGATCTTCAATTGAAAAGTTCATATAAATACAAATATGGCTAAAATCACATAAATGCATCACATACATGCTCTGTGCATTTATGCCGTACGTTGTATTTTGCTTACATTATTATTTTCATTTCAATACCTTTGGGGGTACAAGTGGTTTTTGGTTACATGAATGAATTATACAGTGGTGAGGTCCAGGCTTTTAGTGCACCAGTCACCCAAATAGCACACACTGTACCCAACAGGTAATTTTTCATCCCCTACCTCCTACCATTCTCTCCTCTTCTGAGTCTCCAATGTCTGTTATACTATTCTGTATGGTTTTGCCTAGTCACAGCTTAGCCCTCACTTATAAGTGAGAACATGCGTTTGGTTTTCCATTCCTGAGTTACTTCACTTAGGATAATAACTTGCAATTCCATCCAAGTTGCTGCAAAAGATATTATTTCATTCTTTTTTTATGGCTGAGTAGTATTTCATGGTGTGTGTGTGTGTGTGTGTGTGTGTGTGTGTGTGTGTATAAAACACACTTTCTTTAGCCACACATTGGTTGGTGGGCACTTAGGTTGATCCCACATCTTTATAATTGTGGATTGTGCTACGATAAACATGCATATGTGGGTGCTTTTTTATATAACAACCTCTTTTCCTTTGTATAGATTCCTAGTAGTGGGATCACTGGATCAAATAGTAGATCTACATTTAATTCTTTGAGAAATCTCTATATTGTTTTCCATAGAGGCTATACTGATACCAGCAGCATATAAGTGTTTCATTTTCACCACATTCATGCCAACAGCTATTGTTTTTTGATTTTCTAATAATGGCCATTCTGGCTGGGGTAAGGTGGTATGTTATTGTAGTTTTAATTTCCATTTCCTTGACGATTAGTGATGTTGAGCATTTTTTCATATGTTTCTTGGCCATTTGTATATCTTCTTCTGAGAAATGTCTGTTCATGTAGTTTGTCCAATTTAATGGGAGTATTCGCTTTTTTGTTTGCTGATTTGAGTTCCCTGTAGATTCTAGGTATTAGTTCTAATATGGTTTGGCTGTGTCCCCACCCAAATCTCATCTTGAATTCTGACATGTTGTGGGTAGAACCCAGTGGGAGGTAACTGAATCAAGGGGGCAGGTCTTTCCCATGCTGTTCTCGTGATAGTGAATAAGTCTCATGAGATCTGGTGGTTTTTAAAAGGGGAGTTTCCCTACACGAGCTCTCTTCTCTTGTCTGCAGCCATGTGAGATGTGCCTTTCACCTTCCACCATGATTGTGAGGCCTCCCCAGCCATGTGGAACTGTAAGTCCAATAAACTTCTTTCTTTTGTAAACTGCCCAGTCTTGGGTATGTCTTTATCAGCAGTATGAAAACGGACTAATACAAGTTCCTTATCAGAGGTATAGTTTGCAACTATTTTCTCCCATTCTGTTGGTCTTCTGTTTACTCTGTGAATTTTTAGCTTATAATGTTTATTTATCTATTTCTTCCTCAACTCTAACAATAGGGGTGCATTTTCTACATTCTGAATAAGATCACGTAAAATCTACAATGGGAAGAAGATTAAAGGATTGATGCAGTTCTCAGAGTTGAATTCCAAAACCTACCAACTGGCTGTGGAGCTGTTTAGATGTTCAATGCATCTTCTTAGTTTCCTTACTTGTTCTGCATGCACTTCAGATGCTATTTCTAAAATTATATTTGAAATCAGATTAGTTGTTAGATTTTGCTGTAGCATTAGTGGGGGCAGTGAGTTATACTTCTATAAAACATGTTACATTCTTATAATTAGAAGGCTCTTGTTACTTTGTATAGCTTAACCTAGCCCAATATGAAAATGTACCAAATGGACATTCATCTTGGCTTTTTTGAGGACAGTAGATTACATTTTTCTAATAGTATCCTCCTATCTTTGTTTACAAATATATGTGCACTGTTTTGTGTTGATACATTTTTTTGTAAGTTTATATTAAGCAATCACCTCTAACAAGTTATTACTCTACTTGTAAAGTAAGGGAGAGAGAAGTACAAGAGGAACAAACAAGATGGATTTCATTTTGTGTCTCCTTTCTGCCTAACCCTGCTAGGTATTTCACACATATTATCTTTCATTAGCTCACACTTATGGTTTAACACTCAAGAGTTACAAAAAAATAAAACACATAAATTCTGCATAATTAAATGTGACTTCTGAGCAGAACATGCTTTCTCTTCTGAAATTCGCAGCTGAGCTTTGTTCCACCAAAATGGATCCAGTTGCGACTTGTAGGCTTCCTGATTCCTGGCTGATGGACAGGCTTGCAGGTCAGCCGAGTGACAAATTTGAAAACAAACCTAGAGTGGGCGTGTGCCAGTGACTTCCTGGAAAACAAACATCACAGCCTTGAGCTTAATTCTGACACCCTGGGCATAAGAAAAAGTTCTGCCAAAGCTAGGTTCAAGCAAAGAATTGCAGCGCTGGATGGAAACTGGAAGGAATCATTTCCAGGACATGCAAATTCTAAGATGGCCCAGGATGTTTGGCGATGTTTTATCTTGTGTTTGAGACAGTCTTTATTTTTCATGAGATGCATGTACATAAGCTCCTGGCCTGCAGAATGAGTATAATGTTAGAGCAATCCAGTCCTGTCTTCTCCTAGGATTCTTAAATCTCTTCCATGCCTCTGAGCATATGCCAGCTATGCGGCATGCTTTCCCTAGCCATCCTTCCAAGAAAATCCTTTGAGAATATTAAATTCATTCAGAAGAACATTCTCATCCCAATAAGATTTCTCTGTTTTTCCTTTGAGCTTTTTTGGTAAAAGATGCCATATTTACTCATTGATTTATGGCTTCCCAGGAATCTGGAGTCTCACCTTGCATGCAATGGATTCTCTCTGAATATGTATTATTAATTATCTAAGGTTTGCGATAGGACAAACTATCCTCAAGCAACCAATACTGCTTACCTTTAAAATGGGAACATGAGACAGAATCAAGGAATAGGGGCTGACCAAAGGAAAGGCAAAGAGAAGCAATGCCATGATTCCTATCTCCTCTATCCCCTAATCTTTCCTTCAATACAGAAAGCAGTGGAAATGATTCAAGCAATGTTGAATGATCCTGGTCGTTTTTCCCTGGGTCTTCTAATATCTGACTCTTCCTCCAGGAGACAGATTTTTATCATTCAGCACGATGTCCACTGTACATCAAGAAATCAGCTTTCAAAATCAAGAAAATTACAATTTTGTAGAACAGGAAATGCCTGGGAAAGGCTGTAGCAACTGCAGCAGCCCAGAGGTATCCTCATCCTTCATGGCGTAAGAGAAGCAACCACAGTTCTACACACCACAGGCAGACTGGCTATCACCCAGGAGAAGAGGAACAATTGCTTCCTAGTGGCTCTTAGCACCAGAAATAGCTGTTTTATCTCTTACTCCCTGAGTTCTTCCAAAAGCCAGGATAGTGGCTAATGTTGCTGAGTTCTTCCTCCTTGTAGGATGAGTTGTCTTCAGGGGATACACCTTCCACTGTGGGGATTTGGCTCTTGAAGGTCTTAATCTCTCCCTCTGTATCTTCTCCCTCCTTGACTCCTGCCCTGCAAGCCACCACACACGTGTTTATGTATTGCAATTGTTGGCCCTAACTGAGGCTTCCTGTTCTGCCCCCAGTGTCCCTAGGTCCTTAGATAAATCAGCTGATGCAAATTAATTGAAGGTGGGTGGGGAGGCCAAAGCATTATCTAGCATTGAAAATTATCTATTATTCTCATTTTCAGCCACATCAGACCTCCTGTCATATAGCATTATCTAGATATTCTGCACACCAGATGTACTCATTCAATGCTGCTTACCATTTATATTTCTAAAATGAAAATTATTTCCTAAATATCATTTATGAATTTCAAAAGAGGTGGCAAATATTCAATGATTCTCTAGGAAATAGCTTAGAAAGTTGGAATAAGACAAGCAAACTGAATAGTGATTTGACTGCAATGCCTTTCTATTCAAAGACAAATTTGATCATTTTTAAAAAGAGCTCTAATCTCCATTATCCATTAAACCTAGGAAAGTCTTAAACATTATTGTCTTGCTATCAAATGGTGTATTACAGGAAAAGAAAGTGCTTTCAATTTTGCTATTCAAGGAGTTAGAATTACTACTCATGGAATACTTAATTTCTCATGAATAAAGTTTTAAAAGAAAAATGTATATATATTGCTATTTAAGGCAATGACTATATACTTTTATGACATCTGTAAATTTGCACTGAGCTCTGCAGCTCACTACATTCTTTCACTCACATTAGCTATCTGCGAGGCTCTTGCAGCAACCCAACAGAAGGGTTCATATAAGAAGTTCCTCTTTACAGATGATTTAGCTGAAAGTCCTACATGAAAATGAACTTTCTGTGAATGAGAGTTAAATGGCAGACCCAGAACACAAACCCAAGACTTCTAATTCAAAATTTTATGCCCTTTCACCCAGCATTTAAAAATTAACTTACAAAAAAATTTCTCTTGTGGAAAATACATGAGACAAATTATCTCCATCATTATACCCATTTTTCTATCATTTTTAAAATTTGTAAAATGTTTATTGGAATTAACTTCAAAAATGATGGCTAGTTCACTTATATTTTAATGCTAAAAGCATAAGGACTTGATGTAATGATTTTATACTTGATTATATTTGCAATCTACTTTATAACCAGTTACCAACTTTTTCATCTTCACCTACAGAGACTTTAGAAATTTAGGCTATTTACCACGCTTGCCTAACTAAAGATATTATAAACATAATGCAAGACGGAGAAGGCTGAGGTGAATGAGTTTTCAGGGTAGTGTCTGTGTAATCTGAACATAAAACACCCAACAAACGAGCACTGTTATTTCAGGATCTACCCTTTTCTACATTGCCCCACATAATTGGGGGATGACTCTCTCAATGTGCCTTGTGTAACAGACCAGGTCGAATTAAGAGGTTCCTTTGAAATCCTGTTGTAAAAGGTAGGATTTAAAAATAGAAGAGTTGAAATGGAGGACCATCTTTCAAATTCCCTTCGAGCATCATGCTTGATGTTAGAGATTATAATCTGTCATAGTGTAATAGAATTTATATTTAGTGACTCAAAAATCCCCACATTCCAAAGCTGAAAATGACTTAGGTACTTTTCTTATATCATTTTCTTATAGAAGCCATCTGTTACTTCCAACAGCTGCTTGGAAACACCATGCAGAATGTATCTTAATGTTGTACTTAAGCACACTGATCTGTTCCTCTTGACATTTTCTGACTCTCTTATAATAGCTTTCAACTCTAGCATCTTCCTTGGACTGGAGTGTGAATGTAATGCCAGCTTTCCCTGATGAACTGGAATGACCAACCTGAGACTTCTGAACACTGCTCTAAGAATGCGGAACCCAAGAAAGATGGCAAAGGAATCTGAAAAGCTGTGAAAATACAGATCTCATTAACCAGATTGTTATTTTGAAATTGCGCCTTGATTTTTGATCATAAGGAGTAGGTAGAAATGAAATAAACGATGGTACCTGTATGAACAATAGAAATATATTATGGGCCACCTTCCTTGAAGCCATTTCCAAAGTCAGTTCCTTAGCCTGCCACAGCCTATTCCCATGTCTTCTCCATTCCCCTGAATGCCCAACACTGAGGCCTATGATTGCCTCCCTGCCAAATCCATGTGAGTACTCAGCTTCTACTCATTTGGCCAATGGGACACAGAACTTCATTTCTCGCAATGTCTGTCCTTCTTCACCCAACAGTTCTCATCAGGTGCCACGTTACCTGCATTCTACTTCCTGAGAGCTCTCAAATCCTTCTCTTCTCTTCTTGTCTACCTTCACCTTTCTAGTTCAGGTGCTTTTAACTCTCCCTGACCCAAACTACTGGCTAACTTGTCAGCTCCCTATACTTTTGCTTCACACAATCCTTGACACCTCCACACACAATTACCATTTTACCATTTCATCTCTCCTCATTCCCACCTTCCTCATTCCCACCTTCCTCATGCATGTGACATGTCTCCTGCTGCTCACAAGCCCAGTCCAAACACTTTAGCTGATGTTGCGCTGGTCCCCTGGGTCTCAGTCCATCCGCATCCTGTAGCCCAATGAGCTCTCCCTCAATGGTACACAACCCTGATTTTCTGACATGGCACATCTACGAATTACCCCAAAGAGAATATGTCCACTTGTCTCTAATAAATGAAAGAATAAAATTTGAATGTAAATCTTGGTAATTACTTGGGTGTTACTTATTTTCCATTTCATTATCTGTTTAGAAATGTGTTTTTCTCAGTGAATATGCACTGCCTTGATTGCAAGAAAGTTCAGAAACTGCTGAGCTATGGGCCACTTACAATGGGCCTTCCTGCTGTGCTCTGCCTTAATTTCTGCTTTCCAACTTAGTTCCTTATTGGAAATAGGAAATAAGCTCAAATTTCAGGCTAGATGGCTCTGGCAAGGAAACCATGGGGACTCATCCCGCTAGCATTATTCCCACCTCCCAGAGGGACTTGATTTCTAGTCTCCTGCCTAAACTGTGATAGAAATCTCTAACCTTCAATGGCAACTTCTACCCACTGAGGGTACCAAAAAGCTCTTATTACACACTGCCCCACACCCTAGGTTCATGCTCGGTCCTGCCCTCAAATTAGCCAAAAACTGGGGTGACAGAGGCTTCTTCACTTTTCTGCTCTTCTGTTCCTCTTTGCTTCTGCACAGATCCTACTGTCAACTAAATTAGTCAAGTTGCAGCCAAACCATGCATTACCATCCTACATATATGTTTGCATATACACAGACACATTCATCTGTGGATGTGTGTGTGCATATGTGCATGAGTATGTATATGTGCATGTATGTGCATGTGTGTGTATTTCCCACCTCCTAGCTGAAAAGAAATACTTTTTCAAAGTTGCCCACTTTATTGACTGCCCTTAGGGAAGAATGAGGTGCACGGACAAAGTTTGAAGTCAGAGAAAAACAGGGCATCAGCAAAGTGGTAAAATTTAGAACCACTACTCTTTGTAGCTGAGTATCTGCAATAGCTAAAATACTCATATTTTCACAATATCTCTATTTTATTTCCCAACTAAATATCTTTGAAAGTTTGTAGATTTTGTTTTCAAAACAAATGCTGCAGAAGACCTAAACGTAGGGAATTGACTCATGAGGGTACATGTCACATCCAATAAATGAGACGATCTTTTTAAGGAGAAAAATAAAAATATATTATGCTATGAGTGATTGTTTTTATGAGTTTTTGTAAGCATTTAGGGAAAAAATTGAAAAGCAGTGTTGTTGAAATGTCAACCAACTTTATCAGTATCATACATTCCACAGAATTCCCACGTGGATGCACACATTTGTGATGCAAGAAACAGATTTAGAAAATTCATCTAGTGATTCTGCTCAGTGTGACATGAATCATGGTTTATGAAGTGCCACAAAATAACCATGAGGTGCATGTGAAAATATATAGGACACGACTGTCTCAGAGAAATTAAACAGAAGGGAAAAAAGCCATCTGCAGGAAAAACAAAGTCAGAAACATATGGCAAAGCAATGTTCTCAAACAAAGAACAGAACTGTAAATAAATTACAAAGCAGCAGCAAGGTAAAGTAATAGAAAAAAGGCCTCAAAGAAAACAGCATTTCCTTGTAAAGAATTCAATATCTTGAAGGAAATTAAATAGAGATATTTTACTTTAGACAAAAGAATATTTCACATGAAAATGTCAGTCAAAGTAAAACAAAGATATTACAAAGGAAAGAACACAAATGAGTAGACCCACTGTCAGTAATACATTTCTTGGTAGGAATTTTCTTTTAACTAAATACTAAGCTTATCAGGGGTGGCAAGATGGACAGCCAGAACAAATTACTGGGACCCAATATTATAGAGCAGAGCCAGGGGTGCGTCTAGGTCATATATTGGTACAGATCCCAAGTACAGATGTTAGAAGTGCAGACTGAGTTCTGTCTTATTTTGTTTTCTTTAACTAGGACCCCCAAACTACTCTCTGAGTACCTCTCTATGGTTAAGTGTATCAAAAGCATGTATTAAAGTCTTTTGCACAGGCTCTGGGTTTTACAGGCATAGGGGAAACCCTGTCCCATCGCTGGATGGTTATATAACTTCCTATAAAAGGAAGCTGGTTGTGTCTACCATAAGGGCTATTGACAGAATCGAATGAATCACTGTGGAAAGCAGCAGGAACAGTGTCTGGGACATACTGTTGTCTCATCAATATTGTTTTCCTTTTTATTTTGTCTTTTGTTTTTCCTTTCTAGGGAAAAATGTATTCAAACAAAAATTCCTAAAGTTCTTTACTGCAGGGAGCATCCTACCGAGCTGTCGAACAAAAACCTCCTATCCAAGGGAGCATAGGTCAATAGAAGGCATCACCTTAAATGACAAGAGGAGAAGGAGGAGGAGAAAGAGAAGGAGGAAAAGGAGAAAAAAAAGAAGATGGAGAGGAGAAGAAGGAAGAAGAAAGAAATGAAAAGAAATGAGAGAAGGACAAGGAGAAGAAGGAGGAAGAGAGAAAGGAGGAGGAGAAGGAGAAGAGGAAGAGAAAAGAGGGAAGAGGAGGAGGTGGTGAAAAGAAATAGGAAGAAGAAACAAAAATAAGATGACAGTAATAATAAGCAGAAGAGGTATATATATAGGAAAATACAGAGAAATAAATTTAAGTAACTCCACATTATTAAACTCTTACGTTTCTTTGTTTTGTTTTTGTTTGTTTTTTGTTTTGTTTTGTTTTGGAGATGCAGTCTTGCTCTGTTGCCCAGGCTGGAGTGCAGTGACACGATCTTGGCTCACTGCAACCTCTGCCTCCCGATATTAAACCCTTATGTTTCTATTCTGCTCTATGCTTAAGCATTTTCAAATTATTTCTTGTAAAATTCTGGCATGAGATACTATATTATACAAATGAGGGAACTATACATTCAAGGGACATGACCAGGTTATACATCAGGTTAAAGACAAAACTGAGATTCCAACTTCAGTTGCCCCAAAACTAGCCTAATCTGATTCCACTAAACTTTGGCCCTCCGAAACTGCTCAGAATAGGACCCTCAACAGCACTCCACATTCATAATACTTGCTTTTTAAAGAGCAGTGTAACTCCATCCTAATGAAATGCTACCAAAGCACACCTAAAGAAAATTACCAGTGCTCTCATGGTAGTCTGGATGAGAGCCACTAGCTTGTTTACAAGATATGACAAGCTCATAAAAATAGGATGTATTTTAAAAACAAGCAATTCAATTCTTAAAATAAAAATTATTGATGCTGATGTCTGTGCTTATTGTTCATGAAGGAAGGTCACCTCCTTTGAATCAAAAGGAAGCCAAAGGCTGAATACATAGTCAAGTCCCTGAAGTCTACCTGCAGTGGAAGTGCTTTCAGTCATTATTTTGTGGTTAGGATGTACCAGGTACACTGCATGCTATTAGGACACAAGGAGGAACAAGATAAAATCCAAAATCTGGGCAGGTTCATGTATGTAAATCAGCAGTGACTTACATAAATATCATGTATATGAAAATAACCAGTAACGAACCAATTGATAAGCATTATAATAGAATATCAAGGAGACTTCTATTTCTCCCTCATCTAGGAAGGACATAATTTGAAATGCCAGCTCAAATAAAGGGAAATTTAGCTGGTCCAAAGGACCAGTAGGGAGATTTCAGGCAAACAAACAAGACAGGGGAGAAGGGACAGGGATATGCTTTGGCTGGATCCCCATCCAAATCACATCTTGAATTGCAGCTCCCATAATTCCCACATGTTGTGGGAGGGACCCAGTAGGAGATAACTGAATCATGGGGGCAGTTTCCTCCATACTGTTCTCGTGGTAGTGAATAAGTCTCATGAGATCTGATGGTTTTATAAGGGGTTTCTCTTTCACTTGACTCTTATTCTCTCTTGCCTGCCACCATTTCAGACATGCCTTTCACCTTCCACCATGATTGTGAGGCCTCCCCAGCCACATGGAACTGTGTGTGAGTCCATTAAATGTCTTTTTCTTTATAAATTACCCACTCTCAGGTATATCTTTATCAGAAACATGAGAACAGACTAATACGAGGGCATCCTCAATGAGGTGCAAAGGCAGAGAGGCACAAGAAAACTTGTGATACTTGCAAATTGAGAACATAGGTTGATTAGGCACTTGACATATGGGAGGGTGGCAGGTGAAGAGAGATGGTGCTAGAGTCAGGGAGGGGCATTAAAAAGGAGCTCTTCTCATAAGTGCTCAGCAACACCTCCTGCTCCACCTCCTCCTCATTTCTCTTAATTTGAAGGTGTAAGATCAACATTTAAAATGAGAAATGAAGAAAGAGAGAAGAAAGAATGGGGGAAGAGAGATAAAGAGACAGAAGGAGAGAGAGAGATATAGAGATGAGAAAGAGACTCAGAGATGGAGAGAAGGAGAGAGTGTGAATTACAGAGATCTGACAATAACTTACCAGGTGCTGAATACACAGTTATTGGGGCTTACTGAGGAGTAACACGGGGAACATAATTATTCCCCATAGAGACTTCCATCAAGAGGTGAAAAACACACAGGTGTTTCTGTTCTTAAAGCTCCTGTATCCCTCTGGGAAAGCAGAAAGTCAAGCATAATAAGGCCTTACATTCATGCAAGTAAACTAACCATGCAGAGTCATAAGCATCACTGAGAACCATTCCCAGGGAAGCAAAACGCAAACATGAGGTCAAGGTAGACATGGATGGAAAAGTAGGACACATGGAATTTGATAGAGCTGGGTGAAGTGGGAGGGCAAGAGTTTCTAGACAAAGAAAATCAGGTGAACAAGACTTCGAGGTCAGATTGTTCTGAACATCCCCACACCCCACGTCAGAAGGGATGAGATGTTGATGGGTCCATTTTAAGAGAGTGAAGAAGATAGAGTGGAAGCATGCTCTTAGCTGGTAAAACCCTGTGGTAATGTGACTAAAAATCAGAGTCAGAACAGGGCTGTAGGAGCAAAGTGGCAGGAAATGTTAATTCAAATGAAAGAAGTAAGTATATATTCCATCATTATTACGGTCTTACCACTGTATGAGATCTTGAGAACACAAAGATGATTAAAACTTGATACTGTTTTTTAAGGAATTCATGGTAGAACAGAGAGATACACACCCCAAGCCACCACAATTCAATATATGGAGGGATGCCACAGAGCTTAGAATGAGGAAGCCGGGAGGGAAGTCAAGAAAGTGATACACAGTAGGTAATACTTAAGTGGGTGATGCAGGTGAGAAGGAGTTAGCAAAACGGGCAGGGCAGAGGGAAACTGGCAGGAAAACACAGGGAGCTGTGTGTGCGTATAAGGAATGCATGAAAAACACAACCCTGACTGAAATGTAGGACACAGAGAGAGAGAGAGAGGCACTGGGTACTGCTGAAAATGTGGCCGGGTGCCCCAGCCAATCAGATCTCATTAGACCTGGTAGAAAGTAAGTGATGGAAGCAAAGTTCTTAATCAGGAGGCATTGTGGATGTGAAGGGTATGGACTTTGGAATCATACAGCTTTTTGATTCTGGTTGGTCGAATCACTAGCTATGTCACCTTAAGAAAGTCATTTAACTTCAGTAAACTTTAAGTGCCTGAACTTAAAATGGGGATCAAATGACTGCCCATCTTTCACTCAGGCTCTTGGGTAGAATAAATGATAAAATGTCTAGTGTGTATACCTGCCACATAGTGGGTACTTAGAAAATTATTAAAACTCCACACATTTGGATCAAAACAGAGAAATATGGGTTCTAGTGGATTCTGGAATATCAGTTCAAATAGGTGCCTGCAAGGTAGGGCATCTTGTAGATAACTGCCCTATGCCAGCATACAGAAAGGGGTCTGGACCTAGGATACAGAGTGGATTCACAAAATAACACATCAAATAAGGGCTTTGAGTCAGAATTTCTGCAAAGAAACTATGCAATAAAATAAGATAGAGAACACAGGATATTTGAACAAGAAGAGAATTAAGTTGCATTTAGATGCAATCAGGTAAGGCCCTGATCTCTTGAAATCATCGGTCATGTTACATTGGAATGTAATTGCTGGTTTTAACTGATGGAGATTCCTTGCAGCTTAACATAAATATCTGGATATATTTGAGAGATAAGAAGCTGTGTTTGCAATTACAGAATTTTGCTCTCCTTAGGATGTTGGGCTTCATGAGATTTGAGAGCAGATAGATCACCTGCTCAGACAAGGGTGGCAATCTAGTTAGACTCCACCTCAGACAGGAACTGCCATCACCTGCATGGAGTATGGGCAGAAACGCTCTGATCTGAAGAGGCACTGATGGTTTCCTGACAGTTTGGACAAGGACAAGCCAGTAGCCCCAGTGAGTCACCAAATACTGCAAAAAGTTTTATTAGGCACTGTCTGAAATCTTAAACTAAGCAGAGCAGGCAGGTCTATAAAATACAAAAGGATATTCATGATTATTGCAAGAAAGAGCATGAAGCAGACACAAGCATTGTGGGTCATTTACAGCTAGTTCTCTAGGACTGAGAAGCTGCATCTCTCTACTAAAACTGCATTAAAAGGCTGAAAATATAAATGGATTTCTGGGTCTTGCATTCACCCTAGATCTCTTATCAAGCCATTTTAAAAATGGAATCTAACCTCCACTGCAGAAAGAGTTCACACAGTTAGAATTAATACAGTGGCAGGCAACACCTTTAGAAATTAATTGAGTATGCTGATTTCCTCATCATTTTGAAAACTGGAATTAATACTCTTACGACTACAGAGTGCAGGTTTTATGAAAAAAAGTTTTATTCCCGGGAAGAGTAATTCAATTGCTTATGAAAAAGTCAAAAAATATTTTTTTATAATCTTCAGAAATGTCTGTCCTGAAAATTAGAACTACAGTCTCCTAGTTCTAAAATATATGATTTCATTGGATTAAAAAAATGAAGAAGAACTGATACATAGAAATGAGACAAACAATATTCATATGAACATATGAGGTAATTATTCTTTTACTGCAGCTTAGGTATAATATATTCCTGTTAAAAGTAATACTGCTGTCCAAGGTTATTACAATTTAACATCTCTCCTGTTTTTTTAGAAAAACAGAAACATAATCACTTTTATCCAAGTCACATGAAATAGTTTCTGCCATCAGTAAATTGTGAACTTAATTATTTTGCAGAATTTCTTTAAGGCAGATGGTGGTTAGCAGTAAATATCAACTACCCTTCCCAAACAGGCAAACAAAGGACACTTGAAGAAAGGAGAGATGAATTAGTCAACTCTGCCACCTCTGCTAGGGCTAATTTCAGGGAAATTTTTCTCTAAATCTGTTTTCTGGACAGCAATACAGTTCCAAATCCCTGTTAATTCATTTTGTAATGTTGGTGGGTTGGGGATTAGAGACCTCTGTGTGTGAGGGGGCTCCCAGTAGTCTGAGGTTGCCCAGTAGTTCCTTACATATGCTGGTTTGGCATCCAGAAGGAAGAGTTCCCATCATCCTGCAAACCGGCAAAAGCACAGAGCAAAATACCTCAGTGATGTATAGATGGTAACGAGATTAAAGGGATTGATTCATCCTCAGAGAAAAATTCCCAAAGCAGCCTGTAAACATTACAAATTGTGAAGGTGTAGAAGCTGGTTTGGTTATAAAACTCCCCTACTCCCATGAGAATTGCACAACTTTATCAATCTACACATTACGCTGGTATATACATGACATTGCTTTTGATTAGTAAGCAAAACTGGTGTCTCGGGGCCATCTGGCTTTTTTTTTTTTTTTTTTTTTTGAGACGGAGTCTTGTTCTGTCACCCAGGCTGGAGTGCAGCATCTGGCATTTTATGGATAGGCACAACTGAACTCAGCCAGGTGGTTTATACTCTTTTGAATACATACTTGGAAATCAGTAACTGCTTGACATTACAAAAAGCACCTTCTGTTCAGGAATCCAACTCTCCATACTTTTTAAAATTTTTTCTTTACCATGTAGGGGATGCAGTGGCTCAAAGGTGGCACCGTTACGTAAGAAAAACACGTCAAAAGTCTAACAGACTCAGATCTCTTACATTTTTGGAGCTGACAGCTGAACCACCTCTTTAGAAAGGGCTGTCACTGATGAGGCAGGTGATAGTAGGATTAGTAACACACTTTTGTTTCTTTTCTTGAGACAGAGACCGGTCTCACTCCATCATGATAGAGTGCAGTGGTGTGATTTTGGGTCACTGCAACCTCCGCCTCCCTCCCGGGTTCAAGTGATCCTCCCACCTCTTCCTCCTGAGTAGCTGGGACTACAGGCTCGTGCCACCATGACTGGCCAATGTTTGTATTTTTTTCTTGGTAGAGACAGGCTTTCACCATGTTGCTCAGGCTGGTCTCAAGCTCCTGGGCTCAAGCAATCTGCCTGCCTCAGCCTCCAAAAGTGTTGGGATTACAGGCACAAGCCACTGTGTCCAGCCTTGTTTCTGATATATGCAGTGATTTTCACTCACATGGTGAGTCAGAATTTTCTGGGCCCTCTTAAAATCTTCCCATTAGGTCGTCTTCGGTTGATCTCATAATCACATTGCTCTAGAAAGTATATTAATGAAGCTTTGGGCATTTCCATGTTGAAAGACATTCCACACAGACTGGATTAACTCAAAATGAACTTTCATGGGCATGACTGTTTCAGCATCCTCAGAAGAGTCATTAAAATGAATTGATCTATTTGAACAAAAACAGATTTTGGTAAGCCCTTCTTACTTCCCTCGCTCTTCCAAGCAGGTATAGTAAGACAGTGATTCTCTCTAGACATTAAATGAGTTTAACTTTCTCATTCATAGGAAATTTCATTTTATCATTTTGGCTTCAACCTAAATATTATAGCTCCCTGAGTGTGTGTGGGAGGACTCTGAGGTCACACAGCTTGACTGGATACTCAAGGTGCTCTTCATTTTGTGGGCAGTTATTAATTCACTCAAAAGTTTTTGAATATCCATTGTGTTCCAATTTTGTTGCTAAGTGCAGGGGATGCAAATACATCTGACCTGATTTCTGCTCTCCAGTCTAGTAATAGAGAAAGACTCACAAACAAATAATTACAGTACATGTGCTATGAATCATGATAAACGAATGTGCATGCTGCACTAGAAACACAGAGAAGAAGCACTCAACAAGGCTTGAATGAACCAGGAAACACTTTCAAGTGTCCCATTTCCTCTATGTCTAGGGAAATCTGTTAGTCTTTCTTTTTTAAATTAGGTAATTATAAGAATATAGATTTCCTAGACTCTAAATCTCAATATTAGAAAATACACTTTGCAAATAACAAGAGTTTGTTGAGGGGCCATATGCACAGCTATAACACAGGTCCCAACACCCATAGTGAGGCCATGGAACTGTTTACATAAAAGGAAATCCCAGTGTAGTTTGCAAAGGCTTTCTTGAGACTTTGTAATAGAAAGAATCTCTGCTACCCAATCAGTTTCTGACTTTCACCCACAATCATCGATGAGCAAGATGGGTGAATAGTCTCCAGCAGGGTGATGTACATGGGATCCTTGGAATATCACAAAATCCCTGGATTCCCCAAGTAGGTCAAGTCATTAATGCTGGGTGACAAGAACTTATTCTGTCCTTCGTTTCATTCTGATGGATTTCAATGGCAACACCTCTGGAGGCAAACCTTCACTTTTCAAGATCTACATTTCTGATTGGGTCAAACTGGAACAATATGCCCAATGGTAAAAAGAAACACTTACTATTACTCTAGAAATGTGCCCATATCAATAGATTTTGATGTGTACAGAATACAAACTTCCTGTATACTAGCTTAAAAGTATCTTCACTATTCTGAGAAATGCACATAAGGGATTCTGATGACCTAAATACTAAAATTAAATTTGACATTGGCTGCAAAAGTCTCAGCCAAGAAGACTGCATCACCACGTCCAAATTGTGTGTTCAAGTCTTTTGATTAGAGGTTTCATTAAATGTCGTCATTAGACATGTCACATACAGCAGGATCCACATTGCTATCCATTATGATGTTCAGAAAACCAGTGTCAAGGCAGTTAATAAAGCTCTTGATTTGTTTTCTAAACAGAATTTCCTAGAGAACAATTGACAGCATGCATGAGAAGATTTTTCCAGCAATTGTAAGCAATAATCAAATGTCCTCATAAATGAATTAGGTCAGATAACAGACCTCAGTATTGCATTACCTAGTTGAGTGACAGGGAAACACAGCATACTTCTATTTTGAACAGTTTTATTGTCACAGAAAAATTAAGAAATTCTCTCACCTTAAGAATACCAAGAAGCATCCTGCATACCCACATGGTGTTCAACATGACTCCAAGGTAGCCTCTAAAAGCCCAGGTCAGACACTATACTTAGTTCCTTTTTAGAAGGGAAACAGCCTCTCTAAGCCTCAGTTCCTTATCAGCAGAGGGACTACACAATTTATCATCCAAACTGTGACACCTGAGAGTGAAAGAGGGCAGGACCGTCAGACGGGACACTAAGCAACAAGTGTCAACTGTAACTGCCCTATGTAAATATACAGTTACCCTAATTATCAGAAAGAAGTGTGTTGGTCCAATTCAGTCATTTTTGTCCCCCGACTATATATTAGAATCATCTTGGGAGAATACATGCACACACACACACACACACACACAGAACTGGATCATCTCTAAAACCTTTCCTGGCTTTCAAATTCAGGGATCATAGTTTCTGAGCATAAATTTATGGCACTTGCTATTGGCAAAGTTGTGTAACTGCAAACTATTATCATATTTAGAACACATAACTACTGAATACCAGGAAGATAACAACCAGTATTCATTTAGGAAGAGTTTGCAGTTTACCACAATAGCATTTTGCAGTTTGCAAAAACACTTTCTCAGTGTCATCCTTTTTTTTTTTTTAGGTTCTAACCTTAACCCTGTGAGAAAGTCAGGTTGGTTTATCATCATCAACTTTTGTAGGAGAGGAAATCGTTGCTTACAAAGTGTAAATGTACAGATTTATATTATACAAAGAGCAAATGGAATAATCAAGCCCATGTCTTGATTCTAAATGGTGTCAGATAAGAGAAGGTGCCTGGCCCTCTTCCTGCATGGGTTTGAATTCTACTTCTGTCTCTATTAGCTCAATAAATTAGTTCAAGTCATTTAGCCTAAACATTATCTCTAAAGTCACAATAATATTAATCCTTGCTACACAGTGATGCCAGTATTTCATGAGGTATTACATGAAAGGTCTTAGTACTATGTCCAATAAATATTAACAATCACTGCTATTAGTGCTATTGCTACTCTTCCTCCACTCTTTCTCCCTCCTTTTACCACTGTAATTACTATACTACTATCATTACTACTACTAATAGAACTCATAATATAATCCCTGTTTGCTATGGTCTGAATGTTTGTGTCCCTACTCCTTCTAAATTCCTATGTTGAAATCCTCACTACCAAGGTGATGGTATTATGAGGTGGGGTCTTTGGGAGGTGATGAGATAATGAGGGTTGGGCCTCACAAATGGCATGGATGTCTTTATAAAAGGGACCTCAGAGAGCTCTCTTGCCTCATCCACCATGTAAGGACACAGCAAGAAAGTGCTGTCTCAGAACTAAGCAATAGGCCCTCACCAGACACCACATCTGCTGGCTCCTTAATCTTGGACTTCCAGCCGCCAAAGCTCCAAAAAAAAAAAAAAAAAAAAAATACATTTTTGTTGTTTATAAGCTACCTAGTTTACGATATTTTGTTATAGCAGTTTGAACATACTAAGACAGTACTATAGGCAGAATAAGTGTATTCGTCCATTTTCACACTGCTATAAGTACCTGATGCCTGAAATCCCAGCACTTTGGGAAGCCAAGGTAGGCAGATCACCTAAGTCCAGGAGCTCAAGACCAGCCCAGCCTGACCAACATGGCAAAACTCCATCTCTACTAAAAATACAAAAATTAGCCAGGCATAGTGGCACACACCTGTAGTCCCAGCTACTTGAGAGGCTGAGGCATGAGAATTGCTTAAACCCAGGAGGCGTAGGTTACAGTGAGCCGAGATCACGCCACTGCACTCCAGCCTGGGTGACACAGCAAGACTCTGTCTCCAAAAAAAAAAAAAAAAAAAAAAAAAGAAAGAAAGAAAGAAAGAAAGACTGGGTAATTTACAAAGAAAGGGTTTAATTGACTCACAGCTCTGCATGGTTGGGGAGGCCTCAGGAAACTTACAATCACAGCAATAGGAGAAGAAGCAGCGAGTACCTTCTTGACAAGGCGGCGGGAAAGAGAAAGAGAGTGAAGGGGGAAGAGCCCCGTATAAAACCATCACATCTCTTAAGAACTCACTCACTATCATGAGAACAGCATGAGGGAAACCACCCCCATGATCCAATCACCTCCCACCAGGTCCCTCCCTTAATACCTGGGGATTACAATTTGACATGAGATTTGCATGGGGACACAAAGACAAACAATATCAATAAGTGTCCCTTCAACTAAACAAGCTTAATTACAAGGAAGCCCTTTGTGCTCATCTTTACCCTCCTCCCACACACTCTTAAATAAAACAAAACACACATGAACAGTCTCCAAGTAAGATACTGTAGAGAAACAAACACCCAGTAATGTAGCAATACCGAACTCTGGCAATCCTTGGCATTTATAGCACAGGAACAGACTATATATAGATACTCGAATGGATTTAGAATCACAGGTGACTGGCAGCCTTGGAGATGTGCCACCAGAAGCTCTCTTTGGAAAAGAAGTCATTGACTAGCTTCAGGGACTACAGTTGGCTGGCAGCCTCCAGCTACAATGCCTCAAGATCAGCTGCTGTGTTTATGTGGAAGTCACACTCTTCTTGTGAGAGCTCCTAGCCAAGGTGGAGTATGGTGACCAACACTAGGGTATGCCCATTTCTGTCTTCTGTGTTACTACCCTATGAATGATCTTTGCACTGGAGACCCCTGGGCTGGCTGAACCTTCCTCAGAGATGCAATGACACCTGAGGATCTTCCTATCCAATCTTCCTCCACTCCCACTTCCCTTCACAGGTTTCACACTGCACCGTGGTCAAAAGCCCCCCAGGTGCAAAATAACAGCCTCAAACATCTCCACACATCTTAAACAACCCTATCCAAGGTTGTACTCTACTTATTTGAGAAATAATGAAAAAAAAATTCTAGGGAAACACTTTGTTCCAAAATTATGTTATTTTCCTGGTTTTCTAATAGTTTATTTATTTTGACAGTTCTACGGAGTTATAAAGTTGACTGGCTTGTCTTTTTAATGGAGTGTCTACCACATATGGCTTAGGAAAAAAGTGATTATGGATCATGCTCTTTTCATATCATCTTTGTTTTGCAAATTAAATTTGTTAAGCCACATTAACTCAAAGATATGAATATTTTAATAATGCTAGATCTATAAATTGTAGGAAAGTGAATTAGAATTTCAAAATGTATTTAGTTCCGAGGAATTGTATTACTTGAAGATATATTTTTCATCTGGAGAGAGAAAAGGTGTTCTAAATTACTGCTCATGTTAACCATTGAATTTCATTCTCGTTTTAGTAATTTTTATTTTTCAACATATTTAAAACATTAAAGATATTCAAAAAGCTTCATACTAAATAAAAATAGTACAGTATTTCAAAATATTAGTTTGATCTGGTAATCCAAATGTTTTTAATATAAATATTTTTAACGTTAACAAAATAGTTGCTGTGTGACAAACAGTAGTCTATACTCTTTGCATATATTGACTCATTTAGTCTTAGACACATTTTAAAGTTTAAGTATAATCATTACCCTCTTAACACACATTTTATTGATTATTCTGATCTAGTAAGTGAAAAGTTTTTAATGTTAACCTTGTCATGATTTAGGATAACAATAAACTGTTCTGAACACTTGACAAATAGCATCCCATGCTCCTTACATATACTAGGTCATTTAGCCTCATAAACATTCTATAATTTAGGCATAATCATTATCCACAATCCATAGATTAAGAAACTGAGGGAGGCATGCCGCAGGTGCGACAGGCTGGGGCCAGTGTTGTGTGAGGTAAAGGAATTTACCAAGACAGTTGTAGGCAAAGAAAGGCAGATTTATTAGAGAAAGTATGAAAATATATTGCAAGGGTGCAACACGCAGCACAGCAGAGAAGGGGCTGTCTGCCAAGAGGCAGGGGGTGGAGGGAAGTCTTACAGGGTTCTGCTGGAAGGGGCTATGGGTGAAATGAGGTCATGCTGTTGGGGTTATCTGCGCAGGGAGGTAGTTGTATCAGTGGGTTGTTTGTGATTGGCTGTCTCTCAATACAAATTCACTGCTCACCCTTGCTAGGGGCCCTCCCTCATCTGGGATCCTCCCCCACCTGGAGCCCCTTCCTTGTTGTTGCTTACTTATCAGGACTCCACAAGGTAGAACAAGAGGGCAGAACAGAAAGCTCTACAGATTGTCCCCCAGCAAGGACACCAAGTTAACAAATATTTACACACACACACACAAAAAACACCTTCATAAGAACTAAAAATCAGATGAGCACTCATAGGACCTGGTTTTAACTTCATATCACTGAAAGAGGCACTAAAGAGAGAGAAAAAACAGTCCTGAATCACCAACGCCATCCACCCCATGCCTCACAGCAGTAGCACTGAACTCAGTGCTGTTCTATTACAGCAGAAAAGAAAATCAGACCACTGTCACCACCGTTAATTCAACATAATACTGGAAGTCCTAGCTAGAGCAATCAGACAAGAGAAAGATACAATGGGCATCCAAATTAGAAAGGAAGAAGTCAAATTATCCTTATTTGCAGATGATACAATCTTATATTTAGAAAAACCTAAAGACTGTACAAAAGAACTATTAGAACTGATAAACAAATTCAGTAAAGTTGCAGGATACAAAATCAACCTACAAAAATCAGTAGCATTTCCATATGCCAACAGTGAACAAGGTGAAAAAGAAATTTAAGAAGTAATCCAATTTAAAATAGCCACACATAAAATATAATACCTAGGAATTAATGAAACAAGTGAAAGATCTCTATAATAAAAACTATAAAACACTGATTAAAGAAATTGAATAGGACACAAAAAAATGGAAAAATATTCCACGTATATGGGTCGGAAGAATTAATATTGTTAAAAAGTTCATACTATCCAAAGCAACCTACAGATTCAGTGCAATTCCTACCAATATGCCAATGACATTCTTCTCAAAAATAGAAAAAACAATCCTATAATTTATATGGAACCACAAAAGACCCAGCATAGCCAAAGCTATAGTAAGCAAAAAGAACAAAACTGGAGGAATCACATTACCTGACTTCAAATTATACCACACAGCTATGGTAACCCAAACAGCATAGTACTGGCATAAAAGTGGACACACAGACCAGTGGAACAGAATAGAGAACCCAGAAACAAATCCATACACCTACAGTGAACTCATTTTTGACAAAGGTGCCAGGCATATACACTGGGGAAAAGTCTCTTCAATAAATGTTGCTGGGAAATCTGGATATCCATATTTAAAAGAAAACTAGATCCCTATCTCTTACCATACATAAAAATCAAATCAAAATGGATTAAACACTTAAACCTAAGACCTCAAATCATGAAACTACTACAAGAAAATGTTGAGGAACATCTCCAGGACAATGGTCTGGGCAAAAATTTTTTGAAGAATACCCCACAAGCAGAGGCAAAAAAGCAAAAATGAACAAATGGGATCACATCAAGTTTAAAACCTTCTGCCCAGCAAAGGATACAATCAACAAAGTGAAGAGACAACCCACAGAATGGGAGAAAATACTTGCAAACTATCCATCTGACAAGAGATTAATAACCAGAATAGATAAGGAGCTCAAATAACTCTCCAGAAAAAAAATCTCATAATCCAATCAAAAGGTGGGCCAAAAATTTGAATAGACATTTCCCAAAAGAAGACATACAAATGCAAACAGGCATATGAAAAGGTGCTCAACATCACAGATCATCAAAGAAATGCAAATTAAAACTAAATTAGATATCATCTCACACCAATTAACATAGCTTATATTCACAAAACAGGCAATAAGAAATGCTGGTGAGGATGTGGAGAAAAGGGAACCCTTGTACACTATTGGCAGGAATGTAAATTAGTACAACCACTACGAGGAACAGTTTGGAGGTTTCTAAAAAAAACTAAAATTTGGGCTACTGTATGATCCAGCAATCCCACTACTGGGTATATGCCCAAAATAAAGGAAATCAGTATATCGAAAACATATCTGCACTCCAACGTATGTTGCAGCACTGTTTACAATAGCTAACATTTGGAAGTACCTAAGTGTCCACCAACACCAGCTGATGAATGAATAAAGAAAATGTAGTACATATACACAATGGAGTACTGTTCAGCCATAAAAAAGAATGAGATTCAGTTATATGCAACAACATGGATGGAAATAGAGATAATTATGTTGAGTGAAATAAGCCAGGCACAGAAACATCACATGTTCTCACTTATTTGTGGATCTAAAAATCAAAGCAATTGAATTCATGGAGATAGAGAGTAGAAGGATGGTTACCAGAGGCTGGGAAGGTTAGCGGGGGTGGGGTGGGGGCCAGGTGGGGATGGTTAATGGGTACAAAACAATAGAATGAATAAGACCTACTATTTGATGGCACAAGAGGGTGACTACAGTCAATAATAACCATACATTTTAAAATAAAGAGTGTAATTGGATTGGTTACAACTCAATGGATAAGTGCTTGAGGGGATGGATACCCCCATTCTTCCTGGTATGCTTATTACACATTACATGCCTGTATGAAAACATCTCAGGTACCCCATAAATATATATGCCTACTATGTATCCACAAAAGTTGAAAATAAAAAAAAATTTTGCAAAGAAAGAAACTGAGGCACAGAGAGGTTAAATAACCTTCCCAAGGTAACATAGCCATAGATGGTGGAACCTGGATTTGAACCAGGTAATCTGCATGAATCAAGAAAAGCAAATGCTGACTTATCTGAAGTCACACCAATTAAACTTGCAGTCTGTGAATGTGTGTACATATGTAAAGGTATGAACACACTTGCAAACTGAGTAATTTTAAAGTGAACTTTATATATATATGTGTGTGTGTGTGTATATATATATTTAATTGTTTGATTTAAAATGTATCAGAACATTAAAATCCAAATGCTTATAGCCCTCATCAAAGTACTCAACTTGAATAGTCAAGGCATATTCAGGCTGCCAATACTCGAATTGGCAACCTGCCCTCACTTGTTCAAGTGAGTCTCTTACTACAGGAGAGTTCCTGGAAGCAATATAATCAATTAGCAAGCTATACAAGCAAATCTCTCTCAGCACTCACACCTATCTGGTTTTAGACTAGAATTTTCCAGTTGTGCTTCAATCATTTTGTCAGCTTTCTTGTAGTCAGTTATTGATAACCATCCATTGAGCATCTACTGCATGCCTGTCCCTCTGTTAAACCCTGGAGCTATTAAAAGGTCAATGTTACGCTAATACTACACTGACCCAGCAGCAGGTATTACATGTTAGACTTTAGCTTAGAGAATAAGAATACAAATTACATCAAATGTTATCACTTACTTCCCTATAGGCTATTCAACAAAATACCCTAAACCTTTGAAGGCAATTCCAGAAGAGCTCTCTCCTTTTTCTGGGACTATGATACAATCCTGATTAAGGTACCTTCTCAACTGTTCAGCCATGCCCTGGAATTCCAATGGCCAAGATTGAGCATAGGAATTATGTTGTTTTCACATGTGACCTGACCCCTGGGACTGGAGTGGGTAAGATCCCACATTGTCTTGTACCACCTTCCACTTATGGCTTAGATTCCTATATTGCAATAGCTATCATCTTTCCCCCTCCTTAGACTGCGGACTACCTGTGTCATTCATTCGTTATTACGTCCACAGTACCTATGAAAATGCCAACACACAGAGCACTCTCAGTTGATATTGATGAATAAATACATTCATGGAAACACATTCATCAATTATAGAAACAGCTGGTAAGCTCTTAACCTATGTTGACGAAAACACTTGCTTGAAAGTATGAGTACGGATACATGTGTTAAAAAATATGTCCTATTACTTTATAGACATCCTTGCCATTCGTGCATTTAATGTTTCTAGTATTGAGGCCCCTGGTATGTCATAATTTATAAATTTATTAGGACACAAATTCCACCAGCATGGTTGTTAAAAACAGTGGGTGAGCGGTCATTTCAGTGGTGAAAAAGCCTAGTAAATAATCAGACACCAACATCTAATATAATCTTTGATCTATCCATAACTATTATGTGCAAAAATGATATTCATGAGTCTAGGCTATTGATAAGATGTCTGAAAACAAAACATGTAAAAAGGAGTCATGTGTATTTCATAATATTAGGTAACTTACTATGTAAGAACTTAAAGTACTGGCAGCTCTTTTATTAGGTTATAACTTATATTGGTAGGTTCTGATACAATGTTTTATATTAAAATTTGAGATAGAAATTTCTACAAAGTAAATTACAAAATGTTTTTACCTATACGTGTGCGAATATATCATACATGTAATTTTATATAGGTAGTCTTTTAATTCCTGTTTGTATTGTTTAAATTTTCTATGATGAACATGTATTTCTTTGCAAATCAGAAAAAAAGTATTTTAAAAAAACTAAATTCCAACAAGAATAGAAATAACATATATTTATTTTGTGAAATAGTCCCCATTGAGTGTGTGTATCCACACACAAACATAATTCTAAAGCCTATCTTCATATCCTAAAGGTTACATTAGCAGTAGTTTTAATTTTAAGATCTAATGAATAATTATGCTACTTAATGTAGAAATTGTTTTATGTTCATTTTTAACTTTTAGTTTGCTTCACTAAAAAAATAAAATGAATCCATAAAGTGGGCTTAATAAAGTAATGATTATCTGGTAATCTAGTGAACATTTTAAATAAAAATTAAAATTAAAAACAGTCTAAACAAGTAGCTATGCTCTATGACTGATTTTTAAATTCTGGACAAAATCAAATTCATCTATGTTTAAAATCAGTAAGAGCTCTGCAGAGTCAAGGTAAAGGATGCATGAAACAAGAGACACAAAAATGATGAACACTAATCTAAGTTATTCTCTTTTCAATATCAATTTAATTTTGCACTGAGATTTCAATCATGACTCAGATAAGTAACATAAAGCAGTCTTTGCCATGCAGCACAGGTAGATGCAAGCAGATGATAAAATTGATCTGAAAAGTTTCTGACGCCTCCCTGGAGGTGGTTTGGGAAAGGGCAAAATACAGGTAGTGGGAGAGTCAGCTGGTTTCTGAATGGACTAAGGCCTTGTGAAATTGAGACCTCCTTGGCTCTTTCAACCCAGGGAAGTGTGGCTTCTCTCTGGCATTTACTCGCCTGGGTCTGTGATTTGCAATACCCAATTCTCATCAGCCAGCAGGGGGCAGACTGGAAACAGTTATAGAAAAACATCTTGAAGACACAAGAAATCTACTTTCCCACGCAGGTCAGGCCCACCTGGCATCAATTTTTGTGGGATTATGCATGTAATCTTGGAGGACACACTAGTGCTATTCTGAAAGTCACTCATTAACTAAGGGCAAACATTTCTGACAATCTGCTGTGCTTAATTGCTACTATCTTTTTAATTGAGTTCCTTGAAAAAAATCAAGCATCAGAAGTTTTCTGAACTCTGACAGCAGTCAATGAATCACCAGGGAGAAAGCGAGGGCTATGATGATGATGACAGTTTCTCAACAGAGTATATAAATCAAGCCAGCTCGTGTTTATTATTTTCTAGTAAAAAGAGTGCAGGCTCTGAGCACTGATTTGAATCTGGATTTCTTTCCTGGCTCTGCTTCCTTCCTGTGCATGCCCCTGGGAAAGTGCCTTGGAGTTTTAGGGTGAGTGCCTCTACCCAGCTCCAGGGTGCTTATTGCGGACACTGACATAACGAATACAACACGATGAGCAAAGATACTGGCACACAGCGTGGGCTCTGCAACTGCTCCCAGATTATTTTCATTATCTTTCATTTATAAAATGTTGGGCTCATCTTCTATATTGATCCAGTTACAAAAAAAAAAAAAAAAAGTAAACAATAGTAAGAGAAAAACCAGATATCTAGATGTATGATTTATCTATTAGAAAGTTAACTTATGACCAGGACATTTAACCAAGTATGAAGGGTGCAGTAGAAAACTTCAGGAATGTTGTCCAGCCCATGAGCTTCCAAGTCCCGGTCCCCCAGTCCTCACCATTCATCACTGCTAGGACCAGGGACATTTGTCCAATCACATTCTCTCTGCCAGAAATATGGACTAGGAAAAATGAGACTCTACACTGTCTGTGCCGTTAGACTGAGCTGAGGTTGTGTAAACTCCAGAGCTGAGGGCTGCCACGTTTGGTCATGGTGTGTACACTGAGAAGCAGAGAAAGTGGATCTCCTGGAATGGAAGTAAGAGATGCTAAGTGAGAATCCACAAGACCCTGGAAGTACAAAGAGGACACATGGTTTCTGGTGGCTTTCCACTTCCTAGTGCCAATCCCCTAGACATTCCCTCTTCCCCGGGTTCTGTATTATTATTTTTTAAATTGACAAAGAAAAATTGTACATAACTATCACATATAATACGCTTTGAAATATGTTTACATTGTGGAATGCCACATCAACTTAATTAACATATCTTATCTCTATACTTATCATTTTTTTGTGAGAAGAACACTTAAAATCTACTTTTTTAGCAAGTATATTCTAACAGTAATTTTCTTTATCCACATATAATTTCTGCTTTTTCTCTCAGCAACCAAAGCAGTCTTAGCTAAGAAAATGAATCTCAGGAACGGAAACTTTAAACAAATAGCCAAGAGTTAATTATTTTGTTCTTTCATGTTATGACTAGTATCTAATAATCACAACCATCTCATTTCACGCAGAGCAGAAAGCTTCTTCTCTCCCCATTTTCTGTGAGATGTTAACTGAGAATACTGAAAAGCATCCCTGAGTAGGACCAGGTTCATGGGGAGGTAGCTGGCACAGTCAGACACAGCTCATGCTCAGAAGGATGCCATGCTCAGAAGGACGCCATGCTCAGAAGGACCCCATACTTGGATTAATGCTCCACTGTGTCTGTCTTGAAATCTGTAGTAATTTTATATTTGAACTTGTGTTTTCTAAGGGACATCTGATGGGACACTGATGTATAAACATGAGCAGAGCAGATACTGGCAATGTGCATGTCTGCTGTTCTCAGCCGCCTGCTTCGTACACATAGGGTCTGTGATGCTTCATGAGCACAGAAGAACAACAGACCCACAATGCATGGGAGATCACATGGTCTCAAAGCAAGTACAAAAGGACAGTGCTATACTCATGGCTGAGTTAGAAGAAACGCTGCCAGCCTCAGATGCCACATTTTTCCATTTGAACCAGAACTTTCTTCGAAAGCAGAGAGAAAGCAAATGTATACTAAGAAACACATGTGACCAGGGAAGCCTGTTATAACCTTTCCTACCTACCCATGTCATCTTCTGGATTGGCCAGCCACTTAAGCTCAAAATGATGACACAGAGGAAAGCAAAAGATAGAGAAGCCCATGTTCTTTTCCTTTCAGGCCTTCCTCACTCAGCAGGTGGAAAGTGTTGATGCAATGTGTGCATATCAGGAAGTGGAATCAGAAAAGTTGGGCTAGTTTTGCAAAGCATCCTCACTATCCAGGCCAGAATGAAATGCATGTGCATGTGCAGGCTACAAAACATGGGTTGTGTGATTGTGATAATCCCACATCCTATGTAAATGCTCTGATATTTGTCTTTAAAACTGGCATCATGCAATATAAACATGAGTGGTGAAGTTTCATGTTAATTATTTACAATTTTTTCTTTACTTAGACATTAAATAGCAAATTTAAAACTCTTTAACAAATTGAGGGAGATAGGCCACAGACGTAAGGAAAAACCTCGTAATGGCAATTTTTTTCCTGCTTTTTGTGCACAGGTTCTTCATTTCCCTTTTGCACTGGACCCTGCAAATGGTATATCCAGCACTGTCCCTAGGACTTTGTGGGGAAGAAATGGGAGGTCTGATCAAGTACCAGAAGGCTCTGTGCTATCTCTGCTGGTCTGGGTGGTTCCTGGACTGGCATTCCCTGAGGCTGCACCTGGCACGTGTGGCACCAGCTATGTTCCTGATGCCGGACTCCATGGCCCTGGTCTTGACTCTGTACTCTTTACCCCCAAGACTGCATCCCCATCTCAGGCCAGCCTGGATTCACTCCGCCATTCTGTCACTCCTCATCAGGGTGTGCAGAATCTTCCAGATCCCTTGATCACCAGGCTGCTTATGTCAGCTCAGGATCTAGGCATATCCCTCTCCCAAACCTGCATTACAGCCCTGGTGCCATGTTGACCAACCAGAGAACTTCTCTAAGAATAGTGGTTCTCAACCCTAGCTATACATTAGATTCACCCAAGAGGTCCCCTCAACTCCACCCCCCCACCCCCACCCCACCGACTCCCCACCACCAAAATCATGTTGATGCCTGGGCTCCATCCTAAACTCATCAAAAGCAGCAGAATTGAGAACCACTGTACTAGAGTATTATAGCTCCCCAAGGCCATGTGTGGGAAAACAGGCATGCCCTTTACCTTCCTGTGTGTGTCTACAAGAGCACTCCCAACATGGAACCATGAAGGTGGGGGAAGAAGCACATTAATTTTCTACCTTGGTACCCCTTTTTCCTTCTCCCACACCTCGACTGTGCTAGTGGGCAGGATGGGCTTTCCCCCTTCACCTAGGCAGGGGCTTTCCCTGAGTTATATCCTGAGTTGGTCCCTATGCATAAGTAGGCAGTCCAAATTAGGAGTCCTCATGTTATCACACTACCTGATGTGGAGGCCGTAGGCCGAGAGACCGCACCAAAGCTTTGGGCAGGAATGGTGTCCCCTAGTTGGCACAAGGAAATAGACCCCAAGTGTAAGTCTTGATAACTCAACATTTAATAGCTTGGTAGAGGAGGATGAGCCTCTCAAGATGCTGCTGGGGTACAGCCGGACAGCCTCATTTCTCAATTCACTTATCAATGTCTCTACGAGAATGCCTGCTGTAAACAACCTGTGAATATGGGTCTACTCTGCGACTTTTGACTTTGGCACTGGGGAGGCACCACGGCAAAATCGTAAAGAAATGAATCCTGGCTCTGCTACTGATCAAATGTGTGATCTTGAGAAAGTAACTTAGTCTCTTTGTAGATCATGTAGCCACCCTCAAAATGCTAGTGCCAGTGCAGTACGTACCTCACAGCATTATTAAGATGATTAAATGCATTGATATCTGTAAGGTGGTTAGAAGACACACACAGTAAACACCATGCAAGTGTGTGTTAAATAAATTTTAAAAACCATAAACTTAACACTCTTTCCTCTAAAAACATAAAATAGAAATTAAAAGTACATACAGAGAGGTTTTGTGTTGCATACAGCATAATAATTTGCCATTCTAGTATACAAAGTAAAAAACAAAATGAGTATAGAAAGTAAAACAAGAAAAGATATTTGAAAACATGTAAGTGATGGAAAATGACCTTCAGTTTCAACAATCACACTAACAGTTAATGAAAATATAGTTTGGGTGGATGTTAAGTATAAGTAAAATTGGGGTCATTGAACCAATGTGTTTGTCCGCATTAACAGAAGGTATTTCTCTTTTAACAATTAAGCAAAAATGTCATTTCAGTTTCTTTTCCAACAGAAGTGAATGTAACTTTTGCCTAGGTTCACAGAATGGTGAAATGAAGCTCAGTCCTCTTTAAAATATTATCTTATAAATGTTTCTATACCCTACAGAATCTGAATTATTTTATCCGATAAAACTAGAAAAATGTCCTCATCTTTGGTGCTCAGTGAATTTTCTAAAGTTTGGTGTAGATATACATGAAGATACAGGAAAACCAAATTCCAGAATGATAAAGAGCCTTTAGAAGAACCTTAACCTTATGGTATATTTATGGTGTGTTCTGCTTCTTACAGTTGCTTTTTGTTTTTTGTCTTGTTTTGTTTTGTTTTTGAGACGGAGTCTCACTCTGTCGCTCGGGCTGAAGTGCAGAGGAGCGATCTCGGCTCACTGCAACCTCCACCTCCCGGGTTCAAGCGATTCTCCTGCCTCAGCCTCCCAAGTAGCTGGGATTACGGGCACCTGCCACTATGCCCAGCTAATTTTTTTTGTATTTTTAGTAGAGATGGGGTTTCACCATGATGGCCAGGCTGGTCTTGAACTCCTGATCTCAAGTGATCTGCCCGCCTCAGCCTTCCAAAGTGCTGCAATTACAGGCGTGAGCCATGGTGCCCGGCTTCTACTGTTGCTTTTTAAGTGAGATGTGAAGGTGCTATGTGGCTACTCAAATGTTTATATTATAAAAGGTTTACTGTCTTAATATGACATTTCTAACGCATCGTAAGAGTGGGATCATGCTCCCTCAAGATGAGGAGAGAGAATAAAATATAGGAAAGAAAGCTTGGTGCTTAAAAGGACAATATAAATAGGACTCTCCAGCTTCCATCTGGGAATTTTAAAAATGCAAAACATATCTTAGGTGGGTATACTTGGGGATAGGCTTTCCCATGTAATTAATACTGTTGGAATGACTTTGAACTTGCCATCTCTTTCCTTCACAGAGTGTGAATTCTGTGTTTTCATTATTTTAAATTTAGCTGCTTACAGGAATCAATGACAGTTCATTAGAACTTGGGAATTTTTTCCCCAGGAATGATAGAATCAATTCATACAATACAACAAATATTATCCCACATGTTATTGGGTTCTATTATCCCCCTACTTCTCTGCTGGTTTTCTGAGAAGTCAAGTCATAATAAGAGAGCTTGAAACCAGAGCCACCTTCTACATGTCAGCCAGGGCCCTTTCGGAATTTCATTGTAATTTCTAGCTCAGACGCCTGATCCATTTTACCTATTCTTTTTGTAGTCTTCGGAATAGGGAATGTATCTGTATAGTTTGGGATATTATGTTACTTTTGTTAGAAATTTAGTGAAGTTGTTGTAAAGAACATTTTTGAAAGTTTATGTCAATAGCATATTTATTTATGGCTCTAACACAAAATATGATACCTTAAAAGATGTCCACTAAATGGTGACTATTCTCTTTTTCAAAATGCCTTATGATGCTATGTTCTAAAGTAAGAGATGATGGAGAGAACCTTGGGATCTCCTCCTACTCCTTAAAAATTTTTGGCAGAAAAGCATTATCATTATTGTCACTGATGTCAAAAACAAACATTTACTTAGCATCTACTTTCATCCTATGTGTAAAATAAGATTCTTGCCAGCACTCTAAGTAACACAGCTCCATACGGGGAAATTTATCACAGTGAAACATCATCCATTTACACTGACTTGGTGAGCAAGTCTTATGCCCCCTCTCACATCCAAAATAGCCCATGAAATTCAAAGAACCCAAGTAACCCTATAGTTAATTCAATGCTGGACAACATTGATGCCAAGTAACATGCTGTTAATTTGAATATATCTAATATTGCAACTAACTTTTCATTGTAGTAAACATCATACTTGTGTTCCTATTCTTGAAGGAATGTGTGCCAATTAGATATGTACCATATAGTTTTATGTATCAAAAGGCGTAAAGCAAATTGTCCCATTTTATGAGATTACAGCTGCCTTTTTGCTTTCACTGAATTCAACAAATATTTATCAAATACTGCAGTGGGCAGGTGGATCAAGTCCGCCAGGCCTCTTCCTAGGAGGGCTTCCCCACCCAACTGTCTCTGGACTTGTAGTGCATCCATTCATACTTACCCACTGTCTGCACAGTCCATGCTCATCTCATCATGGGCTCAAACCATCATGTATCATAATTTGCTGTTCACATTGATTATTGCAAGGACATGCATGTAATAAAAACAGAATCAACAGGAGTCTTTTTCTAAATTTGGGAGGGAGATAATGATAAAAGGACTTCTCCACTGATAAGCTAAGAAGATGTGGGGCTGCCTGAAGAATGAGACTAAGAAGAGAAACATAGAGAGGAAGTGGCAAAATGGTGACCTGATATGGTTTGGCTCTATGTTCCCACTCAAATCTTATCTCAAATTGTAATTCCCACCTGTTGAGGGAGGGACCCACAATCCCCATGTGTCAAGGAAGGGAGGTGATTGGATCATAGCGGCAGTTTCCCCCATGCTGTCCTCATGATAATAACTGAGTTCCCAAGAGATCTGATGGTTTTATAAGGACCTCTTCCCCCTTCACTCACTCCTCTCTCTCCTGCTGCCTTGTGAAGAAGGTGCCTGCTTCCCCTTCTGAGGCCTTCCAGCCATGTGGAACTGTGAGTCAATTAAACCTCTTTCCGTTATAAATTACCCAGTCTCAGGTATTTCTTTATAGCAGCGTGAGAACAGACTAATACATGGCCCTAACAGCATTCACTGAGTGCCTGACCGAGCCATATCTGCAGTTAGCACTACCTCCAGCTCCTTGATGATTCTAAGTAGCATATTTTCCTCTGCTAAAGCTAGTTAGATATCTGAAACATGCAGTTTAAAGATTTTTTTTTTTTTTTTTTTTTTTTTTTTTTTTAAGATGGAGTCTCACTCTGTCACCCAGGCTGGAGTGCAATGGTGCAATCTCGGCTCACTGCAACCTCCACCTCCCAGATTCTAGCAATTCTCCTGCCTCAGCCTCCCGAGAAGCTGGGATGACAGGAAACTGCCACCACGCCTGGCTAATTTTTGTGTTTTAAGTAGAGACGCAGTTTCACCATGTTGTCCAGGCTGGTCTTGAACTCCTGACCTCAGGTGATCTGCCCACCTTGGCCTCTCGAAGTGCTGGGATCACAGGCATGAGCCACTGTGCCCAGCCCAGTTTAAAGATTCTTATTATAAACATTTACTCATTTACTATGCTTTAGCTAACTTCTGTGTGCCGGAGAAAGCCAAAAAGTACAAGTCATAGTCCCTGCTCCAAATGAACTCTGAACCTAAAGAGCAGTGGCAAGCATATTTGTAACTGAAATAAACAGTCAGAGATGCTACAGCAATAATGTACACATAGTAACAAAGATGAGGGTATGGCAAAGATTAACAGAGGTGGTTGTAACTCCACAAGTAGAGTTTGATTTAGGCCTTGAAGAAAAACTAGGGCTTAATGGGACACAGAAGTGTGAAAGGACATTTGAGCAAGAAAATACAGTGAACTAAAGGAACAGTTTATCTTAAGATTCTTTTAAAATATATTTTTAATGCCTAGCCCAGCTCTTTTCATATATTAGACAAAAAGTTTATCTAATGACAGCAAAGGCGTGAAGACAAATGAATAGATACATAATTTATTTGTAGTTAAGACCTTAGCCAATAACATAATCCCCTTTTATAACATTGCTCCTAATGGAAATTATGTTTGTTTTACAATCACTTACTTTATGACATAGCTTCCAGGAAAAGGAGACATAAAAAAGAGTTACTGCTGCAAATGACCAATAGAGAAGGGTAGTTTTAATTAATTGCTAGGCTTGCTTTGCTTTTCTTTTCAAGACGTGAACAAGTTCTTTAAATGCTAAAATAAACTCATATATAACATCTATTAAGACTTTTACCATTTTCAAATTATAAATATCCAAATATGAATACCAATCACAAATTCTGACCCTAGAAAGAATTAAAGGAAGAACGATTCTGAGACTCATAGTAGCCGAGTAACACAAAGCTTGGCACATAATAAGAGCTTAGTATTTCACTAATTTGTGCACAGGCTTTAGAGCAGGGCAACCTGGCTTTATAACCTCTGCAAAGATAAAGAAAGGCTACCTTTAATCTATTATATAGTTCTCTTTTTTGGGGGGTCATCTATTATATATTTCTAACTTTTTTTTTTTTTTTTTTTTGAGACAGAGTTTCACTCTTGTTGCCCAGGCTAGAGAGCAATGGTGCCATCTCGGCTCACCACCAGCTCCACTTCCCGGGTTCAAGAGATTCTCCTGCCTCAGCCTCCTGAGTAGCTGGGATTATAGACACATGCCACCATGCCCGGCTAATTTTGTATTTTTAGTAGAGACGGGGTTTCTCCATGTTGGTCAGGCTGGTCTCGAATTCCCAGCCTCAGGTGATTCACCTGCCTCGGCCTCCCAAAGTGCTAGGATTACAACCGTGAGCCACCGCACCTGGCCCATATATTTCTATCTTTCGACATTGTACAAGTGATATGAGACAGTGTTTACAAAGGACTGGCAAGGAGTGGGCAGCAATAAGTGTAGTAAATATTAATAAGATTCTAGTAATAGGAGTGGATGCTCAGGAAAGCAAGGCATTTTACTAACAAAGAATAGACCAAAATCCTTATTTTGTCTCTCTGAAATGAGGTGATTAGATAATTAAATGTTTTAGTAGTTAGGGTGTTTATTTTGATAATAGCACCAATAATGACTAGATCTTGTAGTCCAAATTAAAACACAGCATTTTGGTGAATTTGATGGAGCATAAGGCACTGAAGCTGTCCACCTGTCACCCAACAATGTTACTTATTTGACATTGATATTATTTCCTTAATAATCAGCTCCATGATAACAAAAATATTTGAAGGCTAGAAAGGAGTATTTATGTCTGCACAATTGGTGGACCCCTAGCAGCCATGTTCACTGTACAGTTGCTTTGCAATGAAGTACACAGAGCAGAGAATGCAGGTTTTCTTTGATTGGGATTTTAAAAATTATTTAGGATTATGTGTACATTTGTTACCACATACTCACCACCTGGCTATCAAGGATCTGAACCTGTTTTCTATAAAATATATCATTTAAGTATGAAAACTCTGAAAGCTCACCTGCTTTACTATCTCTGTTTTTCAGCTCAATGCATAATATTACATTTCGAACCCTTCACATATTAAATTAAAATGAAGCTTATAAAATAAATGTCACATTTTTAAAATGTTACTCTTTAATAGAAATAGTTTGATACTTAGTTTCAATATCATGTTAAAAGACCTAAAGATTATATATTATCAGATATACTGAGTCATAAATAAATTATACTTCTAAAGGATGGCTATTTTGAATTATGTTTTCAGATTGTTACGGTCTGAATGTTTGTGTCCCATCCGAAAAATGTATTTGTTGAATCCTATCCCCCACGGTGATGGTGTTCGGATGTGGGGTGTTTGGGAGGGGAGGAGGTCCTGAGAGTGGAGCCTCATGAATGGGTTTAGTGCCCTTATCAAAGTGGTCACAGAGAGCTCCCTTGCCCCTTCCACTATGTGAGGACAGGGCAAAAAGGTGTCATCTATGAACTAGGAAATAGGGACTCAACACACACCATCTGCTAGTGACTTATCTTGGAACATTCATCTTCTAGAACTGTGAGAAACACATTTCTATTGTTTATAAGCCACCCAGTTTTGGGTATTTTGTTATAGCAGTCTGAACAGACTAAAACACAAATGTTATCAAAGAAAAGTCTTACTTTGTTTTATATGAATATCTAAACATATGTATAACAGAAATATGTAATAATGTTATATATAATGTATATATATAAAATTCCTATTTTTTGAAAATATATCATCACATTTAGAAAGAATTTACCCACTGTTCCTTTAAGCAGTCAGTTTTTATAGCATATTTCTAATGGAAAACAGCCATGTGAAATGTAAAAAGCACTTATATTAGTAAGAATGGTTTGGTTTGCAAGCTTTACAAACTCAATGCTAACGAAACAAATATAAAAGCGTAGGTGTAGTGGGGAAAGCGAGTCAGGAATATAAAATGTATTGTTTATGCATGAAACCTTTGAAAGCTTATCTGCTGTATCTTATACTTATCTAGAATACCAGTTACAAGCACTGTAATTAAGGAATTCTAATACAATAACAGAAATACTCAGGAAATCCTTACCATCTCTATTTTTCAGTTCAATGTATAATATTACATTTGCATCCACAGGTTCAAGAGTTGCAACCATACCTAGGTGCCTGTCTGTCTCTGTCTGTCTCTCTCTCTCTCTTTCTCTCTCTGTGTGTCTCTCTCTACCTCATTCTCAGCTCTGGATCCAGCTAAGCTGCCTCTGTCGTCAGGCTGGCTCCCTCCACATAGTGGCATTAACACTGACCTTTTTCATCTATTCCCTCACTGTGTTCCTAGAGATGGTGATCTATGGGAAAGACGTAGCCCCTCTTTCCATGGTTTCGGATGGGGAGTTCTACTCCAAGATTGCAAAAGTTCCTTTCTCTGAACTCCACGGTGGTCTCAAGACAAGATATTGCTTAAACTAGGCAGAGAGGGCATGTTATCTTGAGTTATTACTGTGAAGCCCCCATGGAAAGGGCAGTGCTCCAGCAGTGTGGTCACACTCCCCTGAAATTAAAGTGCACGTATCTAAGCTGCACAGTTCATTGGGATCAGTTTGCAAGATATGGGGAGGAAGTGACAAAGAAGAGCAGTTATCAAGCAGAAGGCAGAATAAACTAAGCATATTGAATACACATGACGAGAGATTTGTTTTTTTTAAAAAAAAATCAAATCACTTGTAACGTTGATCGACAAGAGGTATTAAGGTGTTAAGATGCCGGCCAGCACGGTGGCTCACGCCTGTAATTCCAGCACTTTGGGAGACCGAGGCGGGCAGATCACCTGAGGTCGGGAGTTCGAGACCAGCCTGACCAACATGTCTCTACTAAAAATACAAAGTTAGCAGGGCGTGGTGGCACATGCCTGTAATCCCAGCTACTCAGGAAACTGAGGCAGGAGAATCGCTTAAACCCGGAAGGCAAAGGTTGCGGTGAGCCGAGATGGTGCCATTGCACTCTAGCCTGGGCAGCAAGAGCAAAACTCTGTCTCAAAAAAAAAAAAAAACAAAACAGGAAAAAATAAAAGCCAAGACTGGAAAATGAAATAACACGACAAGGAGAGTAGACTGAAAGAACTGATCAGACTCAAAGATTCTGAGATATGGTCCTTTCCCTGGAGCAGAGCTGTGGACAAGCATCCCTTATCCATGTCCACCTCTCCTCCGGTATGGGATACAGAATAAAACCTCCTGGGAGGGAGCACTGGAGAGGAAAGGTGGGGCATTTTGTTTCTGTGCTGGGTGCTACTGCAGGCACCTCCCGGAGCTAAAGGTTTCCTACTCCGTAGCTGGTGTGCACAACCAGAGCATCTGTGTATGGCTTTGCAATACCACATCATCACACTTCTGTAATTACACATCAGATGTCTCCCTACCCACTGGACTCTGCATCCCTGATAAGGGCTGAATTCTTTCAACTATGTATGACCTGTATCAATGTAACACTTGCTATACAACAGATGCTTAATAATTATATGATAAATGGCTAAATAAACAAACCTGTTTGAAACTAAATTACTAAGGAAAACAGATGAGCAAAAATAAGCAAATTAATTACAGAAAAAAACGTCTTAAAGGGCAATTAAATTACCATATATTCAGATCACAATGGTAATTTACATAAATCCAACATCCAAAACAAATATTTATTGATCATATACTATATGCCAAGTGCTAGGCTTGGTGATGAGATGACAAAGACAAATGTGAATGAATATGATATTCTTCCTTACATTACAAAGCTGAACTTTTTCGTCTTTTGTTTTTTCTTTAGAGATGAGGTCTCACTACACTGCCCTGGCTGAAGATGAATTCCTAGGTTCAAGCAATCCTCCCACCTCAGCTTCCTGAGTGGCTGAGACTACAGGCACATGCCACCTCACCCAGCTGGGAGCTCAACTTTTAACTAGTTACATGAAGATACAATACGAGACAGAAGGGAGTAAGGAAGAAATACTAGTTTAAAATTTTAAGAGTTAAATTATGGAGCATTTTGCTGCTCCAAAGAGACTTACCCTTGGTGAGTTCTCACTCTGCCAGCCAGGTGTAGAAAGAGTGGATGCCCTTATCTTTCCTTTAAGTGAAAGATCTCAAAGTTGTGGTGTTCATCCAGGCTGCCCGGTGATAAAGTTTTCGTCTGTCTCCTGAATCGACCTGCCGACAGTGTCCAAATGCAGGAAATACTCGCTCTGTAAACAGCATCCCAGATTCTGGTTCTGTGAATCCAGTCTCTCCTTAAACTTCTGATGCCAACACATCACTTTACACCAGACCACCTGTCTTAATCCATTCAGGCTGCTATAATAAAGTAGCATTGACTGAGTGTTTATAAAAGAAATCTATTTCCCACAGTTCTGGAAGATGGAAGTCTGAGATCAAGGTGCCAAGATGGTCAGGTTCTGAGGAGGGCCCTTTTCCAGTTTGCAGACTACCATCTTCTCCTTGTACTTTTATCCTTACATGGTGGAAAGAGACCTCTCTGGGGTCCCTTTTCTAAGAGTACTAATCCCATTCATGAGGGCTACACCCTCATGACTTAACTCCCAAAGGCCCCACCTCCTAATACCTTGGGGGTTAGTATTTCAATATGTGAATTTTGGAGGTATACATTCAAACCATACCACAACCAAAGGAGTTAGACCACTGCTTCAGGATTCTGTTAAAATGCAGATGCCGATTCAGGAGATCAGGGATGGGACCTGGGATCCTTTCTTTCTCATGAACTTCCTGGAAGATGCAGTTCTGGGGAGGATCACACTCGACCTTAAAGAGTTAGAGGATTGTGGAAGGTTTAAGGACTGGAGTGTGCCTGTATTTTCCTAATGTACGTTGGGCATTCCCTTCACTAAATTCCAGTGGAGGTAAAGAATTCTGAGTAATGCAGTCATTCTATGATCAGGCAATAAGGTGTTTTCAGGATCAATTTTCTCTAAAGAATAGTTATGTGAACTAAAAACATCTTCCCTAATCGCCAAATCAAGGACTCACAGGTGTTGCTGGCCAGAGACGACACACCAAAAGAGAAAGAAAAAGCTCAAACCAGAGGCAACTTGGAGAGCTCCAACCCTCCTCCCTGTTTTGCCAAAGGTAGAAGAATTCTCGCATCTCCCAGATGCTCCTTTGTAGCCTCAGAGAAAATAAATCTCTGCCCTTAAACCAGGGCACCTGGAGAGCCTTCACTCACAAGTCAGAGATTCCTCCAGGCTTGCTTATTAAGATTAGATACAGAAAACACTGTTTGGGGAGAGAAAGAATTATCAGAGTCCTTTAAATCTTGGTGGGCATGGCATGCAATCTTGGCGGTCAGCGAGGCTGCTTAAGTCTGAGCCAGTGGTGCCAGAGGACAAAACGGCCACCTGCTCACGGCCGGCTATGTTGGAAGAGCTTTCCGGTTTAGCTCTCTCATTTTATCATCTCAATCTGCACATAGGTCACGCGGGAAACTCAGGTTATGCTACCTGCTCAAGGTCACACAGCCTAAGGTCAACTGAGGATATGAAAGTTCCCCAGAGCCACAGTCCAGCCTCTCCTTTAGATAGCACTTCTTAAAAAAACCAATGGCACGCCTTGAAAAAATGCGGAATGTTCAGCCGCCAAATAGCCCCTGGAGTCGGCACTAGGGGCAGCTGGACCGCCCAAGCGGGCGCAAGGGTGGAGAGGGAGAAGAACCACTTCCGGAAAACAGACGCGAAGAGAGGAAGGCACTTCCGGGGCACAGAAAATGAGGATTATTAAAGAACAGTAGATTCGGAGGTGAGGGCCAAGTAGCGTTAAAAGATACGCAGGGATTACAACGCCTCTCTAGGGTGTGGGTTAAAATGTCTCTCTAGATACTCGAAGATAACATGACTCTAAACGAGTAAGTCTTGCCTGCGCGGGAGGACTCTTCGGTCTAGCGGCCATCTTGAATCCAGAAGTTTAAATAGAGCAGGCGGGGCCGAGCGGACGCCTGCGTCGGCGCGATGACGTCACATGTCTGCGCGGGAGGCGGTACCAACCCCTGCCGCAGGACTTTCTTGGGCCGGCTTGCGTAGAGCGTAGCTTTACCTTGATGGCGGAAGGGCGTTGAATGACGGTCGGGCCCCGCCATCTGCTTAAAGGGACTCGTTCAACACGGAAGTGTCCCGGGGCTGCATTGGTACGGAGCCCTGGGGCCCAGCAAGGGTGTGCTCCTGCGGGACTGATGCGGGGACCACCCCGGCCCCGCCTGCCTCTAAGCCGCCGGAGGGCACTGTGCCTGTGCTGGCTGGGCCTGGCCGCGTGGATGCTGAGCACCCAAACCCCTTCCCGTCCCCATTTGCGGAAGTGGAATCAAAACTGGGGCTCGCCCCCGGATCATTGACTGGGATTCAGTCTACGCGGACGCCAGCGCAGCCTGCGGCGGCCGAGCCTCCTGCCCTCACAGGGCCTGGCCGGGTGCATCAGGAACAGGCGGTCTTAGGTCCCTAAATTCGAGGCCCTGCAGTGTGCCTCATCTTGGGGTCCCTGAATGGGGCCCTTGGGCCCCCAAGGAAACCCTGAGGCCTTCAGAATGGACAGCCTTGTGGAGGCACAATTGCATTCACGTGGGCAAGTAGTGCGCACTGAGGCATAGGAAAACATAATTTTCTATTTAGATATGTTCCAAGTATAAAGTGGTGGCGTGGCTGACATTTCATGGAGCCTTAAATTGCCTTCGCCAGTCATGACCTCAGTCTTGAGATACTTGGCAAAGAAATGTATTGCATTGTTGAGTGATTGCTTATTGCGTTACTGAGTGATTGTATTGGCGTTCATAAAAATATGGGTGCGCAATAGAAATGGGGAAGGGGAGTAGGGAACTATATTTAAACTTTCTGATACACTTACCAAGAACAAATGTATTGTTCATTTGGAATTTGATACGGTCTCTAATAATTTTCTGTTTCATAATGGTAGTGCCGCCCCCACCCTGCAAAACGTTTCAAAGGGTCAAGAGAAAAGACCGAATGCCCTTGCCAACTGGAATGTATACATCTGTTTCTTGCCAAGTAATTAAATCGTAGATTGCATAATCTATGTACCGAGTAAATGTGGAATGTTGGGGTTTTTTTTGTTTGTTTGTTTTTAATGTATAAGACTTGGGTCAAGGTGAGGAGGGAAAGAAAAGATTTCCTTGAAATATTCTTGTGTTTAATTAGAATTAATTGAAACCACTGTGCTTAAAACAGAGAATGATGTTAGAAGAAAGCCTTAGAACGATGATCAACATAAGACTACACAGTACGTGGGATAAACTGTTCCAACTTACAGCATTTTTGCTTTTTGTATTGCCAGTGCTGCAGCTAGAATGAAGCACATCAACCTGTCATTTGCAGCGTGTGGATTTCTGGGCATTTACCACTTGGGGGCAGCATCTGCACTTTGCAGACATGGCAAAAAACTTCTGAAGGATGTCAAAGCTTTCGCTGGGGCGTCTGCGGGATCCTTGGTTGCTTCTGTTCTGCTAACAGCACCAGAAAAAATAGAGGTAATTAACTAGTAACTTAGACTGTGTTGCTCATCAAGAAATTAAGACCCAAAGGGAAACATGAGCATTGACTCTACTAAGTTAACACGGCAGAGAATTAATCCTTTGCTTGGAAACAGAAAGGATTAGGACTTTTCTTTTAAGATGTAATTATTAGGGATCTGTGCTCTGGTTGTGGAAAAGATTATTTTGCGTGATAGTGAAATAAGGAAATAAAATGACATATTACTCTTGAGTTTTTATTTATCCTTAAGATTCCAGCTCTGTTCCTTTCAAGCAAAGGATATTTCCTCTTTCTATGATGAGAAGAGCATGGGGCCTGTTTTCAAGGCCTTGAACATGTGGGCAACAAGTCTCTACTCACTGCTACGTAGAAATAGACATATAAATTAAAATGTGGGCAAGCAGTTTCTATTAAGTGGGATGGTATAGGAATTTAATTCTTTTTTAATTCTCACAGTGAAAGGAAGCTCTGAGTTCCAAGCAATTTATCCAGAAGTAATACAAATAAGTCTTCATTCAGTATTTTATTTAATGCAATCTATGTTTTAAAAATCTGTTTTCTGCTATCTAGACAGTGATCAAACATTTGCTGACTGTGAGAGCTGGATTCTGTAGTTGGAGGATATTATATTTGTTAATCATTACATACTTTAGCAGCTTTGAACAATAATGAAATAATAATTTAACACCCTCATGACCAAGAATGAATTTCAGTCACATTTAAAATTCTAAAACTATGCAATTTTAATCATCAAAATCTCACTTCAGATCTTTTGTGAGCTGCTTATCAAAGGGAAGCTAGATTTGAGGCCAATCATTCAGAAATCCACTTATCTTCCTGTCTTTGTATGGTTGATTTACAGGGAACTAGAAAAGTGATTTAAAAACTGCAGAGATTAAACAGGATGAGAACCGTAAGCCATGCAAGGTATAAATGAGGTGGGAAAATTCCCCCTAAACTAGCAGATTCATATGCTTTGAATTACAAGCTACCTCCTTCCCATAACTGTGTTTCATTTTTGAAGTAGAGGACTCTCAGGGTGTTACTTCTTCCTTTTTACTGCAGTCTTTTCTTGAGCTCTGGCAAATCCTAAGCTTTGGAGTTATGTAGACTTGGTTTCCAATTCTCAGCAAATTAAAAAATGTATTATATGATTTAGAATTAACCTGATTTGGAAATACTGCAATAGTACAGCCACTTATACTTAACTGAAATTCTGCCATGTTAAGACATTGAATAATTTACCTGAATTGGAGAGTTGATGCCATCATCTTCTCAGATTAGTTTACCTGTTGTTATTTATTTTTTGTACTAAATGAGAGACTGGGTTGTGTTGTCTGATGGTGCTGGTATGACGAAAATATGTCTTTATCTGGTTCTCCCATGGGAAGGTAGAAAATAATTTTCTTAGTTTCCTTAGGGCATCCTCATTTGTTCTTGTTCAAAATAATTTTTCAGCCAAAGTAACCCTTTGACTTAAGGTTATTTTAGTTACTTTATATTTAGCATCTGAAATAATCTACCTGTAGGATAGCCTTGAGTGTTTTTTAGCAAATGTTTCTACCTACTCAGATTCGTGTTCACTTGGTTCTTGCTGATGATGTAAGTTCCTCAAGCTTTTTACTGTTGTGACAAATACATGTGTAATTAATCTTGTTCTGAGCTTATGCATGAATAATTAAGAGGAGCACCTGATACAGGGCATGTTTTAAGTGGTAGGCAAATTTAGACGTTGATATGGAAGAGCTCAATGCTGCAAGTCTTTCCTCTGCCCTCACAATTTGCGAGGAAGGCATGATGCTAGACTCAGTGGGGAACTCAAAGATGAATAAGTCCATCTTTAATAAGTTTACAGTCTGGTCCAGGCTATGGAGAGTATTGAATATAACTAAAATTAGTACAAAGAAATAGGCTAGATGGGTAGTCTAGCTCAGTAGAATGAACATACATTTGGTGGGGCTACCCCCATTTCTCACCCAGGAGCTTCCTGCAGCCTATATCCATTCAAGCTCCCTACAATCCACCTACCTCATAGCACTTAGAGTGATGTCACCCAAAGGTATATCTGATCACCTCATTACCCCCGGGGCAGAGGCTGTCTGTTGATTTAGGATAATGTGGCCCACGTTTCTCAGCTTGTATCACAAGGCCCTATGTGACTTAGCCCTACTTGTGGCTCGCCATAGGGATGCATTTCAGCTCTGTGCCCCTCTCAGAGTTGTTCTTGCTGTTGTTTTTACTATCCTCTGCTTTCACCTTCATCCCCTGCCCAATTCCTGTTTATGTTTAAGTCCCAGCCTCGGTGTCAAATTGGAGGGAAACTTTTGGCAACCCACGAGGTTGGAGGTTGACACACACCGTATTCATTTCCTGTTGCTGCTTTGACAAAGGACCTTCAACTTAGTGGCTTAAAACAGCATGTGTTTATCATCTTCCAACTCTGGAGGTCTTAAGTCTAAAAGGGTCTCACTGAGCTAAAATCAAAATGTCCTTGCTCACTCTCTCCAGAGGCTCCAGGGGAGAATCCATTTCCTTACCTTTTTCAGTTCCTGAAGGGTGCCCAGACTCCTTGGCTCCTGACCCCTTCCTTGATTTCTAAAGCCATAAGCACAGCATCTTCAAATCTCTCCAACTCTGTCTCTCCTACCTCCCTCCTTCCCTTACAAGAACCTTTTCGATGACATTGGTCCTACCCAGGTCATCCAGGATTATCTCCTCATCTCAAGGTCCTTAATTGGCTCTACAAAGTCCCTTTTAACAAAGGTCTCCTAGTCACAGGTTCCAGGGACTAGAATGTGGATATCTTTGTGGGGAGAGGAGAGACCACTGCAATAATATAGCCACTTAACTGAAATTCTGCAATGTTAAGACATTGAATAATTTACCTGAATTTGAGACTTGATGTCCTCATATTCTCAAATTAGTTTACCTGTTATTATTTATTTTTTGCACTAAATGAGAGCCAAACACACCCTCGTGGGGGCTCTCATAGCCCTCTGTCACCTGCTCTTGGAGGCACTTATGAATGTCATGAGCACAGTTTCTTTGTATCTTGTCCTGTCCAAGTCCCAGTGCCTAGCCAAGTACGTGGTGTCCAGTTAATTGCCAAATTAATTCATTATTTAATACAAAACAGACTTGTGTGTAAATCCTGGCTCTGAGACTCATTTTTAGTGAGATATTGGGATAGGTACTTGAACTCTCCAATCCTCTGTTTTCTTATCTGTCAAGTTGGATGGTTATATCCACCTTGCAGGATGATGTGAAGATGAACTGACAGTGTCACCTCTGTGGATCCCAGTCCAGGGTAGACAGAGCATCCCTGAAAGACTTTATAAAATACCAGTGCCCAAGATGAATCTCCGAAGACTGGTTCAGTCTGTGCAAACCATAGACGTCACCACTCCTATTTCTGTCACTGGTGCTGTCATTTGTAATCAGCTTTATTGCAGGGTTGTAATCAAACTGCTGCTGAGACCACAAAATAGGTGTGGGAGAGAAGGTTAATTGCACTGAGGAAACCTTCTGAAGAATGTGCTCAATTAAAATTCAGATTGAGCCTTCAAGGATTTTTCAGATGGGGCAAATGCCATTTAAGGTGCTTTACAAAGGAAAAAACAAAAAAGATTAGGATTTTGAGGGTGTATACCTTGCAAAGGGCCTGAGAGTGGTGGGTGAGGCCCCAGCCAGGTGGAGAATTTGCACACCTTTAATAATGACACATAGGGTCACTTCTTAATTTTCTTTTTTTAGGAATGTAACCAGTTTACCTACAAGTTTGCCGAAGAAATCAGAAGGCAGTCTTTTGGGGCAGTAACACCCGGTTATGACATCATGGCCCAACTAAGGTATACAGAGTACATTTTGCCCAAAAGTACATGAAGACAGAATGTTGACGACTCTCTGTACAAACTGTGGCAAGCTCAGCATTCTCTCTTGTAAAATATTTACAGGGCGTTCAGTAATTAAAGGTGAATGATGCAGATTGCTTTTTCTTTAGAAGTGGAATGGAGTCGATTCTTCCTCCCAACGCTCACGAGCTGGCCCAGAACCGACTGCACGTATCCATCACCAACACCAGAACCAGAGAAAATCACTTAGTCTCCACTTTTTCCTCCAGGGAGGACCTCATTAAGGTAATAAAGCCATGTTTCCTATTTGAAGAAATCAGCAGGTGCTGATTTCAATACTTTATATAAAAGTAATGAACATTACCATGTTCTTTAGATCTGTATCTCTTATCAGGCCCAATAGATGGTTGAGTGCTCAGTAAATTACATGTTTGATGAAAGTATTCACCAGGATCCCTCCTGAGGCCGCCTCATGATGCACTGTCATCCAAAAGCTCCCTGTACTTGTTCAGTGTCTTCCTGCAATGTTCAGATCTCACATTGATTATGTGAAGCAAGTCGCTGATGCAATTTAGTAGCAATAATTCCCGAAATCTATGTGGCTAATACTTTGGAGTGTATGTAGGGTTTTTAACATGTACTCTCTTATTCAGTCCTTCAAGTCCTTCTGTAAGTCAGTTAGGATAGGTGTTATTGTGACCCTTTTATGTTTTTGTTTTTGTTTTGAGAGGGAGTCTCGCTCTGTTGCCCAGGCTGGAGTGCAGTGGTGCACTTTTGGCTCATTGCAACCTCTGTCTCCTAGGTTCAAGCAATTCTCCTGCCTCAGCCTCCTGAGTGGCTGAGATTACAGGCATGTACCACCATGTCCACCTGCTTTTTGTATTTTTAGTAGAGACAGGGTTTCACCATGTTGGCCAGGCCAGTCTTGAACTACTGACCTCAAATGATCTGCCCGCCTCGGCCCCCCAAAGTGCTGGAATTACAGGCGTGAGCCACCGCACCTGATCCCTTTTATGTTTTTAACAGAGAAGTGAATGAAAATATTTTATGTGATGTATGTACCAATGTACCCAAGATTATCCTGCGTGCAGTGGGAGCCACTTCTGGTACCCAGGTCTCTTAACTTTTCAATCTAATATTCCGTTTTGTTTCTTCCATTTTGTTTTGATGTCTTTCTGTCCAAACACATTTGAAAGTTGGTTGGTTGAGAATTCATTATCTCTGGGAAATACTTCAGCTGATTGATTTCCAAATACCGGTGTGCCTGCTGTGGTAATACACTGAATATTTGTAGGGTGGAAAGGGTGTATTTCTTTTGGAATTTTTTCTTGTTTTTCCCTCTAGTGCAAATCATAACAAGCTTCAGGTAATAGGGAGAATGTATGTTTTCATACAGCGGAAGGTAATGGGTTGAGAGTAAGTGGTAAAATTCCATATACTTGGATGCTGTCATTTGAAATACTTAATGAAATGTTGAATTGACAAGTAAAATTACTTGGCCACTTAATAGGTTAGAATATTTTTCCTCAATATCCCTGTTACGTCAGTCTGTCACTTACAAGTTAAGAGTCTTTCTATCTTATAAGAAGACATTATTCTATAATCTCATTACAGTATTATGTAGATTTGACAGTGTAAAGGGAAGAGCTGGGCAACCCATGCTAAGTGGTCCTAAGTCATCAATGTCCAATACAGACAGATAAGGATTGCGGTGGGCAGACATGCATCTTCTTGTTTATCTAGGAACAGACTATGTGCTCTTGTGACATAAAATGAGAGGGATTCTGCCCCCAGATCTCTCTTTCTCACAGAGTCCATCCCTGGCTTCTCTGTCTACAATGACAGAACTCTCAGCCCCTGATCTCCCTACATCCCTCCTGATTTACGTATCACTCTTTAGCATGATACCTCTTTACTGCTGTCCTGTTTAGCTTTTATTGTCCATCCTCCTTCACCAGAGTGTAAGCTCCAAGAGGCAGGGCTTTCTCTGGTTTGCTCACTGCTATAGCCCAGTACCTTCCACACTGCCAGCCATTGTGTAGGCACTCTGTAATATGTGTGAAATGAATGGATATGAACCAAGGTTGTATCTGTTACACTGGCTTGATTTAAAACAAAAGAAAAGAAAGAAACTGGGCCCTCCGTACTCTATGAGCCGGGCAAAATCACATAGCTGGCTGGGGCCCAGCTGTGACTGTGGTCCACGCGTCTAGCATTCTTACCTAACTCTACCCCACACTGGATAAAATGCTCATCCTCCCTATCCATCTCTTTTATGTGGCAGACAGAAGAATGACACCCAAAGCTGCCCTTACCCTAATCCCCAGAACCTGTCCAGATGTAACCTTACCTGTCAAAAGGGATTCTGTAGATGTGATTAAGTTTAAGGTCTGAGATAGGAGGATGATCCTGTATTATCCAAGTGGACCCAAACTAAGTACCTGAATCTTGAGAAATGGACACCTTTCCTGGATTCTGTGTACCATGGCTGGTTTGGAGATGTGAGAGCCACATGCCAGGGGAGCACAGAGACTTCTAAGGAAGCAGCTCCCCACTGTCAGCCAGCAAAGAAAAGGGGACATCTGCCCTGTAACCTGTGGAACTGAATTCTCCTAACACCTGAATGTGCAAGGAGACACATTCTCCCCCAGAGCCTCCAGAAAGAGACGCAGCCCTGCTGACACCTGGATTTTCCCAGTGAGACCCATACCAGACTTTGGACCCTCAGACTGTATGACAATACATGTGTCTTGTTTGAAGCAGTTACATTTGTAGTAATTTGTTATAACGGCAATAGCAAACTGTTGCTGTTAAGAAAACATGATGTTTTTCTAGTTCCTTTGTTTTGGATAATAACTATTCAGAGAATTCGTGTAATTACTTGAGTTCATTGAACAGAAGAGAAATTGTTGACACAAATGTGTAATACTTGTAAGGAGAAAATTGAATAATTGACATTTATTCTGGGTTCTACAAGAAACATTCTACGTGTTTAGGAGGATGTTTTAACCTTTTTCAGAATTAAAAAGAAGGAAGGATGAATAGTTCCATGATAGCAGATGGTGACTGTTAAACTGTGAAACTTATGCCTGGAATACTCAGGAAGAACTTAGCAGAAAAGAGTGACAATGCGGGAAGACTAGGGATGATGTAGGAAAGGAATAAGTGTGAGGGGAAGTAAAGTAACCCCCCTGCCAGGTAGGGACATGATCAAGTATATATGTTCCGGTGAAAGAAGAGGATGGTGGGAGAATGTTGTCTGAGGTGGTGCCATGGGAGGATGGTGCTTCTGACCTTTTTGGTTGGGATTGGGGAGGCTGCCTGAAGGTCACCCCACTCCCTTTAGGTGGAGACAGGAGGCTCTGAAGCCATGCGTTGAAGCAGCTCGATGATGGGTAGCTGCAGGTCTCCCAGGGCTTGGTACACCTGGCTCTGAATACACAGCCTGGGGTCTTGATATGGTTTGTCTGTGTCCCCCCCCCGCCCAAAATCTCACCTTGAATTGTAGTTCCCATAATTCCCATGTATTGTGGGAGGGACCCAGTGGGAGATAATTGAATTGTGGGGATGGTTTTCCCCATCCCATACTGTTCTCCTGGTAGTGAATAAGTCTCACAACATCTGCCTTTCACCTTCCACCATGATTGTGAGGCCTCCCCAGCCACATGGAATTGTAAGGCCATTAAACCTCTTTTTCTTTATAGTTTACCCAGTATCGGGTATGTCTTTATCAGCAGTGTGAAAATGAACTAATACAAGTCTACTTCCCAGTATCTGGATATTCTTTAGATGGAGGGGATGGGAGACAGAGAGAAAGAGAGAGGTTGATTAAAACTCAAGTTAGAGAAAAGTGCATGGGAGAGCATGAAATACTAAACACTGATGATTTTCACCTCCTTTAAACTTTGCTCCATGTTGTATTTTCTGTCTGTTTTTATCATTAACTCATTTGTTCTGCTACTTAATAGTTGAATTTTTTTTAAAATGCCCAGTTTTTCATTATCCACTAGCTGACTGATGCTGTTTGTTACAGACAGCGTGCCTACATACCTGAAAATCCAACTAGAAACCTGTAGCTTAGAATGTGTGTGTGTGTGTGTGAGAGAGAGAGAGAGAGAGAGAGAGTGTGTGTGTGTGTGTGTGTGTGTGTATTTTGAGGTCTTTTTGAATCTCCTCAAGGATGGTTACTTGTTTTATGAGTGTCCTGGTGATCATGTCTAGGCCTGTCATTTCCTGACATCGTCCTCTTGGACTGATTATTTTTGAGTCTCAGTTTTCTCATCTCTGAAATGGAATAATTCACACAGTAATACTAACTAGTGTTACTGTGCAGAATAAATAAGATAAAGCATGTGAAAGTGTGTTTTAAATGGTAAAGCCCTTTATGCATGCTGAATGGAGCCAATATTTCATAAATAATGAACAAATAATCCATACACACCCCTGCTCAGCGCCCTTGTATGAATCTGTCATGATATTTTAAAGCCATGTTCAGTCACAACTTTCTTTTCTTCAGGCTGAATAGGACTTACTTTTTCTTATCAATGTTATTCTTTAACCCCTTACTTATCACCTGTCTTCATGAACAATGTGCTAATTGATATCTGTAATACTTCAGGAAATGGTTGCTGCTGAGTTCTTGCCACCTTTAGGCATTTGATTTTACAGCTCATCATCATAAGCCTTCTTTTTTAAAATAAATAATTTTGTATGATGATTCATACTTAATTTATCTTAATGAGCTTCACCTGTAGTGGCATGGAAAATCACTCGTTTGAAAGCTGCAATGCTAGTTGATTGTTTTCCTGGAACCCTTGCGGACTGTGTGGTCCAACTCTTCATTTTATTTAGAGTTGAATTTCCACAGAATTTTGAATCTTATGTTCATGAGGATTTAACTCAGTCTTTTCTACTTTATAAACCGTTATAAGACAGATGCAGGCCTTAAGGCATTCCTTTGTTCAGAATTTATTGGTGTCAACCATTCCGCTCCTCCCTTATAGTGACTGTACTAACAAAGGGAAACACAGATGGTGTCTGCTGCTCAACTACTTAAAGGCAGCCTGCAGAGGGGAGACCCCTTTATAGAGTTAACCAGAGCCCCAGGAGGCCTCCCTCCAAAATCATATCTTTATTTCCCATCTGAGAGATTGATTTCCGGGTGCCACACCCAGAAAAATGTTCTCTCCAAGGATGACCCTTTATGTCTGTGGGTCACCAACAGATCAAAACCAAGATGAGATCAGTTCCTGCAAATGCAGATAATTTAGGGGATGGAAAAGAGTCATGGAGGGGTGGTACACATCCACCTAACCCTGTCATTGGTGGGCTCTGGAACCTTTGGTGAGTCTCAACTTCTTGGAGCCTTGGTTTCTTCATCTTTAAGATGGATACCTTCAGAACAAGGCCAAATGAAGTATGTATGAAAGTATTTCATCAACTCTTAAGTACATACCAGATGTGCATGGTCACCTTCAAGTGCCTCCACTCTCCAGACATCCATCTCTTCATACTGTTCATTATTTTGCATGATTCCTTCCTGATTCCTCTCCTGGTGTGCCGCTCTACAGAGTATCCCCCGAGTGTCAAGTGTGCGCATTTTGCATACCAACTCATTCATTTCGAGTTCCAGATTTTGTTGTGGGCTGTTTTTCTTTAGAAGCATGCATGCAACTAGGAAATCCAAACACATTTTAATGTTAGCCTTCAGCAAAGCATAACTAGGGAGGTGAGCCCCTAGGTTAAAAGAAAGTCATATGCAACCTCCATGGCTGAGCTAAAATGATGTGTAAAAAAAAAATTAACAGTGCAGTGACGTGGTGGAGTTCCACTACTTCCCTGAATTGGTACGAATCATTGAATTCTTCATGTTTAAGACTGATACACAAGTGTTTTCCAAAAGGGTCTTTTGACACGTGTGAATGCTGTAGGATAGAGGTACCCAGGAAGCCTTTCCTGCGCAGTAGTGTCCCTGGCCATCTTGAGAAAATTCTGCCCTGTCTCTATTGCAGTGATGTCCTGAATTTCTTCGCATGTGTGAGAATGCTCTTAACAAGATCCTCTCACATTTAGCCTTGTGAAGGTGAAATAAGAACTGAATTTGAGATTGGTCATTATCTTGGAAAAACTGAGGAAGATAAATTTGAATCTGTCTTTGAATTTCAACTATACCAGCAGGTTCTGTATAAACAGTTAGAGTCTCATTAAAGTCCACAGTAAACTTTAAGCATAAATGAAACTTGTTGAGAATTTAATCCCTAAGGAAGCTAGGCCACATAATTTTCTAAACACCTCTTTTCTATAAAATGCAAAATGAAGAGAGTCAATCAGAACATGTCGAGAATGCGCACCTGGCAGTGTTTTATACTGTTGCTATAGGAAGACACTAGCTCTCATTTTTATCATTGTGTATTTAGTAAGAACACAAATCAGTGGTTTCACATATGTCCAACATTTAAAGTGCTGTACCAAGTGATAGGGTGTGAAAACTACACCCCTGCTTTCCACATCAGCGTTCTCAGCCACAAACACTGCACTCCTGGCAGTAGGGACCCAGACTATTCCCCAGATAGTTATTTCTTGTGACAGCTGTCTATCCTTTGTAAGAATTTGAGCAGCATCCCTGGTCTCTGTTCAGTAGATGCCAGCAGGACACCACCGCCCCCCACCCTCTACCCCAGGTTATGACAGACACATTGATAAACGTCCCTGGGGGTAAAATCACCCCCAGCTGAGAACAAGTGCTGTAGACGTGTTGAAGTTCATTGGCAAGGTGAATTTCACTGGGAATATTGTGAGGTGAAATACACTAAAAGCATATGTTTAGGCATAATATTTTATTATATGACCTTAGAATGTCAGTCTTTATCTCCTTTCTTAGGAAATCCTATTTGCCTGCAATAAAATGGCAGTAAGCTGACTACAAATAAGAAAAGCTACTTAGCTCTTAACTATCTAAAGCTAATTTCCCCACTAAACTTGGTTTGATATACAAATCATCAGTCCATATAAAGGGAGAGTCAGCTATGACAAAAACAAATACATTTATTTGGAGGAGTGACAAGTATTTTCCAGTTCACTGCACTTTTCATATCATTCAGGAGGATTCTTACTGTTATTATCTGTAGGAAAGTAATTGGATAGCATTTTTCATCAAAATATCTCAAAATAGTTCCAAGCATTAACTTGTGAACTCTACATTTTACTTTGACACGGGGGAAAAGAAAATAAAACAAACCGTAATTCTAAGGTTAGTGATTTTTTTGCAGTTCACATGTCTCTCTGCAGAATAATGAAATAAATTATTATATTTATGGAGTGTTTTTGGTTCTTTAAAGACCTCTAAGTACTGTAATTTCACAATATGTGTGCTATCCACAAATTGCTCTAGTTATTGCTTTGTGGTGTGGCATTTGCTGAATAAGTTCATTAAATAGCTACATTGTGCTTGCAAAACATACCTAGGGTCTGTGATTATTTTTTTTAAAGTGTAGCCAATTGCTGATAATGCTGGGTTTAGTTAGGGTGAATGCAGTTACCTTAACCGTAAACAACCTTTCTCTGAAGCCAATGATGTTATTGCTACCAGTGGGCTGAGAAGGTTGGAGTTGAAGATGCCTGCTTTCTGTCCTCTCTCTCCTATTGATTTATTAAGTGATCTTCACCAAATCACCCAAGGTGCTACTCACTCCTGCTTTGCCTCTTTGTGAAAGAAGCATGATTGCTGTAATGTCACAGTATTGCATTATGTGGGCCATTTAAAGTTGAGATTTTGAGAAGAATGTCGTGATGCGGGCATGTCCGCAATGACATTTTGTAGAAGGTTGACAGACCTTGTGTGAGGTTATTATTATGCCTTGTAATAAATAAATAAACAAGCACATAAAAAATAAATACAAGTGCCTGCTTTCCTTTGAGAAACAGTGCTGCAAACTAGCGTGCTTTCACTATTTCAATAAACAAGCGATTGAGATAGATGTGTATAAAATTGACCAAAAGATGAAAAAAAGACTCATTGTGAGAAATCTGAAATGTTTATGTTGGCTCTGGTAAAATATACATTTTATATTAAAATAAATTGGTGCCGGGGGCAGTCTCAACCATGTATTAGCAGAGAGATCTTTGAGCAACTTTATCTTTTTGAGACAGGGCCAAGAAATAATTAAATTAGACAGTATATTTGAGGCAAAGTCTACTTCATGAGTGTATGACCTGTGCATTTGCACATGGCTCCACTATCCAAAGGGCCTCACCATTGGTTTAATGCTCTGCTGCCAACATCTCAATATTCTCCATACTTTATGAACAAGGGGCCCTGCATTTATTTTATTTTGGACAGGACCTATAAATTATATAGCTGGTTCTGGCACCTTGTGCCAGCATGGTGCAACAGAACCCTTTCACACATGGCTATTTCTTACCTTCTTTCCTGCTGGAGTCCCTGTGTTGTGCTGTTATCCTTGAATTTGCCACTGCTGAAACCTGAGGCCCCAGAAACTTCTTTGGGCATTTGTCAGGAGCCTGTTGCTATAGGAGCTGTTACAACCAGGCCTGTGCCTTTGCAACCAGCATGCCACCAACAGCACTGGGCAACCTTCTTTAGTCCCACTATTGAGGTAGGTGGAGGAGTGTTGGGTCCATTCACATCACAGAGAAGGGAGAGAAATACCCAACAGATGTTTGTTGAGTACGAGCTCTGCCAAGGGCTGGACATACCAGGAGAGACACAAGTCCCTGTCCTTTCAGTGGGGTTTTTGGTAATGAGGAAACAGGAGACATGTCCAAGGAAGAACCACTGCATAAGAAAGCTATAGAAGTTCCCTGTACATGGTGCAGAAATAAAAATGGCAAGAGTAGGTTCCAGCTGTGTCGGGTTGCAGCTCAAAAGAGGATTTTCCTATGGAAATTGTTATGCTGCTGACTGAATCTGTAATTTAGTTGCCGTTCAGAATAAATAGGCTTTTGAGAGCTGACCCAAAAACCATACCTATAACATTGATTTTTAGAGGAAATGCCTTTTGAGTTCTAAATAATTGTAAATGGATGATCTGCAAGTCAGCATTTGAGCCATAATCCATTTCTGAATAATGTATGATGAAAAAAAAAGTCTCATGAAATCTTTGACAACAAACAGCCAGAGTCTTTCACTTATCAGTTGAAAGATTATAGCTTAAAAAATATTCAGTATCTAATGCTGTATGTTTTCAAATAGAACACTAGTGATTTGGAAACTACACAGCAAAATAAAACATTTACATTTCAGAAAAGCTATCAGAGCCCAACTTCTTATGATGTATGGAATGGTAATTGCCTAAATGACAATCTTTTTCAACTTTTTAAATGGGAGCTAAAGCATAATTGATGTCACTGCTTGCCAGGGTTCCATTACATATCCTGACCACGTCATTGGAACATAAAATATGTCATTCCCTTTGCAAATCCTGGTGACATAAATGAGAACATCTCTGAGCTGTGGACTAACCTCTCCTGTCATAATCAGAGGGCGTTGTTCCTCCAGAAAGTAGGAGTGCAACTGTAACATGGTTTTTACAGTATATGATAGAACATCACAAATAATTTTTCTGTAACCTTTACATACTCAGGAACTTAGACTTACCTTAAATTTTGGTTTATAATAACTTGTGTGTCTACTATAAAAATGCTGATTTTTACCCAGGTGAAGTTGATTGATTCTGAGTGTGTCAACTTGTACCTATCTGTTTAGAGTCTTTTCTGTTATTAAAAGTATTATCTTTTATGTAATTATGTGCAGTGCTGCACTTGAAGTCTGTGGGGCTTATTTATTGAGATTTTGCTAGTCAATACTACATCAACTGTATTGTCTGAATGTTCACGCATGTAGTCATGAGCTGCTTTATTTTATCCATCTAGGTCCTCCTAGCCAGCAGTTTTGTGCCCATTTATGCAGGACTGAAGCCAGTGGAATACAAAGGGCAGGTAAGCTTGTTATAACTGAGGAATTACCTTCCTCCCCATATTAATATGTTTCTTTCGAAACATCCAATTTTATAATTGTTCTAGTGGCTTCAAATCAGTTTATATGTTTTTTTCCTCATAAATAGCTTTGTTTCTCTTTAAGAGGAAAAAAAATACTGGGCCAGTGATAACTTATCATCAAGATCTCGTGAATGGGAATGATTGACTGTGATGCTCTTATTTTCATCATATATATATGTGTGTGTATGTGTATATATATATGTTCTGTTGTTGCTGTTGTTATTAGCAGTGAATGATTTTTTTTCCCCACATAGTAAAGTCCTACTCACAGCCCCTTCTAAGCATGGTTGTACCACCATCAGGGTGAGAAAAGGCTTCAGGGCTCCACACCTTGTCCTCCCCCAGACAATGCAGCATGGGTTCCTTCCAGCCTGCCCTCAGCCCCTCTGCTAGGGGATGACCCACTCCCTTCCAAGGGTCTCGACTTACCCAGACACATTGATCACTGTAAGGCCAAAACCCATTTTGTTTGAGGAGAGTGCTCCTCTCTTGGAGCTGGCACTTAAGACAGGATGCCAGTTCTTTTAGGGAAATTTAGACATGGGAATGCACCTAAAGTCTGCGCTGAGTGTGACCCAGCTTCCTTCTGTGATCTACACAGAGTTTGTTTTGAGTATTCACCATTCTATCCGAGGCAGCTCCCCCATTGCGTGGACACAGGTTCAATATGAGCATTTTATTCTCAAATATGGTGTCTGTTTCACACATGTCACAGATATATATTTTATAACCAAATGTAGTATTTGGTTTAATGTGTTTATTTAACATATGATGGAAACATACATTTTATAATTAATACAATAGCTATTTTACAGACACCAGAGATATGTATTTTCTAATCAAATAGAGTATCTGTTTAGCACATACCAGAGATATGCATTTTATAATCAAATGCAGTATCTATTTAACACATACCAGAAATATGCATCTTATAATCAAATAGAATAGCTATTTAACACATACCAGAGATATATATTTTCTAATCAAATAGAGTATCTGTTTAGCACATATACCAGAGATATGTATTTTATAATCAGAGTTATCTAACACGTACTAGAGATATATATCTTTTAATCAAATATTATACCTATTTAACACATTCCAGAGATATATATTTTATAATTAGAGTAGATATCTAACACATACTAGAGATATGTATTTTATAATCAAATAGGGTATCTGTTTAGCACATACCAGAGATACGTATTTTATAATCAGAGTATCTGTCTAACATGTACCAGAGATATGTATTTTTTAATCAAATATAGTACCTATTTAACACATGCCAGAGATATATGTTTTATAATCAAATAGTGTAGATATTTAATACATATCAGAGATACATATTTTATAATGAAAGTATTTAGCATATATCTAATAAGGTATTTAGCATATATCAGATCAGGCATATATTCAGGATGAATAAGTTACATTTGTTTTATATATATGTAATGTATATTTATTTATTAATAAAAGAGTACATACAAAGTGCTTTAACCATCATTCATTCATTCATTCACTCACTTTGAGGGCCCAGCACCAGGCCTGTGCTTAAGGAATTGATGGTCTCTCAACAAAAGAACTGAGTTTTACAAACCCTTTGGCTGATAGGATCGAGGCAGTGTCTCTGTTCTGATCTCATTGGTCCTCATCAGTGTCTTTCCTTGAGCTTTGCTGAACTTTGGAATTTTTCTTTTCTCTCGTGCAAATCATAATAGGCTTCAGTTAATATGGAGAGTGTATGTTTTGATAGAGCAGAAGGTAATGGGTTGAGAGTGAGTGGTAAAATTCCACATATTCGGATGCTGTCATTTGAAATACCTAATGAAATGTCGAATTGACAAGTAAAATTACTTTGCCACTTAGTAATTAGAATATTTTTCCTCTATGTCCCTATTATGCCAGTCTCTCACTTACAAATTAAGTGTTTCTATCTTAGAAGGAGAGGCAGGTGGTAGAGGCTCCAGGTTCTCTTCCAATATACACTTTCTTCTTCTTCCTTAGTAACAGAATCCCAATTTATATCTGGACCTATGGCTGTGCAGCTAGGTTATATATCCCAGCTTCCCTTGCAGTTAGGTGTGGCCGTTTGTTTTATTGTTGGGCAATGACATGTGAGCCGAATAACTGTGGGACTTACAGTACAAGGAAAGTTGTATACCTTTCCATTTTGCCTGTTGCCCAGAACTTAGATATGATTACTGGAGCTCCAGCAGCTATTGTTCATCATGAGGTCAAGGATCACACCCTGAAGATGGCCAAACAGTGAACTGGAAATACCCAGGTCCTAAATGATTTGAGGAGTCTGCCTTACCATCCTGCCCTCGATATTCCTGTTACCAGAAAAAAAGAAGTAAAACTTTTTTTTTTTTTTGAGATGGAGTCTTGCTCTGTCACTCATGCTGGAGTGCAGTGGTGCAATGTCAGCTCACTGCAAGTTCCACCTCCCAGATTCATGCCATTCTCCTTACTTAGCCTCCTGAGTAGCTGGGACTACAGGCGCCTGTCACCATGCCCGGCTAATTTTTTGTATTTTTAGTAGAGATGGGGTTTCACCGTGTTAGCCAGGATGGTCTCTATCTCCTGACCTCATGATCTGCCCGCCTTGGCTTCCGAAAGTGCTGGGATTACAGGCGTGAGCCACCGTGCCCAGCCTAAAACTTTTGTTATTATTGTATACACCAGAATCCAGTGCTATCTGCTGTAGGGATTCTTACTTCCAATTTTACATGTGAGGAAAATGAGATGTAAAGACGTCAGTCTATTTCACTGAAGTCTCTGAGCTTAGAAGGGGGCAACTTCCCCAAGATAGTCCTTAATGTTTCTATCTTTGCTGTGCCTCTTACTCTGCTTTGCCCTTTAGTTCTTTTCAAACAATGCATTCCTTGTTTTCTTCCTGTCCAGCCCCAGTGCCATGTCGTGGGTGTGTGACAATGTTTAAAAGGGCAATGTTTAAAAGGGCATGAGTGAGGAGTCAGAGTTTCTAGTGAACTTTCCATGATTTGATTGAGTACTTTGGACATGAACATAGAGTGACAGCCACAATTAAACAGCAGGGAACGCACAGGCCCAGAACTGTGAGGAAGATGGAAAGTGACCCACCCAAGCCCCCTGACCCTGGGCAATGTCCCAGGACAGTGTCTTGCTGATCATGTGGTTTCTGTGCATAAGAGGCACATCATAATTACTTGTAGGGTTGAACCTTATGTCTCCTGAAAGCATTCAGTTTTCCTCTGTTGTTTAATGGAGTCTGCAATAAGGGCCTCACGCACATGATTGACAAGAGAGCCACAGTGGCCTCGCATTGTTTATAACACCAGAAAGCGACAATTTAGAAGTACCATTCTCTGCTTAACACTAACTCTCCTTAAGCCTGATCACCTCCCACATTCTAATAGGGTTTCCATGCCGCGTTGTTTTCTAGAATCTTTCCTTTCCATTTTCAGGGAAGTGTGAAGGTTGCTTTAAATGCAGTGTTTTAATGTTAGTATAAGCTTTTTATGTGATTTAAATTATTTAAACATTTCAGTCATGCTGAATGCACCTCTCGTTTTCTAGATTTTCATGTTTTCATAGAGCTCAGGTTTTGATGTATTTGTTGTCTTTGGTTGTTTTTCTGAAGTGACAAAAGTGGAGGTGGCAGAAGGGGAAAAAGAGACTTAGTGTTACTTATGTTTGTGGCATTGAGTCAGGAAAGGCAGACAAAGTGGGACTCGGGAAACAGGGGCAGAGTCTATTCTCTCCACTTGTGACTTTTGTTAAATACACAGACCTCCTCATTTCTACATTGCAGGTATTGCTGGATTTTATTAAGATATATTTGTGGATCCAATATGTGCATTAAAATGTTTTTATTAATCGCTTAGAAGAATCGTACCTTAATAATACATAAGATTAATTTCAACTAGAGCAAACACCAGTATGGGTCCTTTCAAAACCCTCTACCAGTGGTTTAAAGTGGAATGATGTCTTTGAAAATTACTTTTTCTTTTTAACTTGGGAAACATGGCAAAACCCTGTCCCTACGAAAAAATACAAAAATTAGCCAGGCATAGTGGCGTGTGCCTATAGTCCCAGCTGCTTTGGAAGCTGAGGTGGGAGGATCACCTGAGCCTGAGGAGGTTGAGGGTGCAGTGAGCTATGATCACACCACCATACTCCAGCCTGGGCAACAGAGCAAAACCCTGTTTCAAAAAAAAAAAAGAAAGAAAAAGAAAAAACTGCTTTTTAAAAAATATTATTTTAAAAAGTTCTGTAGTTTTCTCTGGCTTCATCTTATGACTATTTTAGTACCTTACTTATAGTACATACTCATTAATAGATGTGTCAGTGAATGAATGGAAATAAATTGAAGTTTAGTCCTATATTTTTGACTAATGATTTTTCTTTACTACATATGAACTCTTTCCAATGGTAGAATAAATCCACAGGAATGTTCACACATTTAGGCCATGTTTTCACAGATTCTTGTCAATTTGGAATAAGAATGAAAATTTTCAAGAGGAATTCTTAACTGATTTGTTTTAAAAGAGAATTAGCATTGGCAGGTGACTAAAATATCAGAATAAAATCATCTCCAGAACTGGCAGATTCAGATCAGAAGAAAAGCTGTAGGATTGACTGGGCACGGTGGCTCCCACCTGTAATCCTAGCACTTTGGGAGGCTAAGGCGGGCGGATCACCTGAGATCAGGAGTTCGAGACCAGCCTGGCTAACATGGTGAAACCCTGTTTCTACTAAAAATACAAAAAATTAGCTGGGCGTGGTGGCACACGCCTGTAATCCCAGCTACTCGGGAGGCTGAAGCAGGAGAATTTCTTGAATACAGGAGGCCGAGGTTGCAGTGAGCAGAGATCACGCCATTGCACTCCAGCTTGGGCAACAAGAGTGAAACTCTGTCTGGAAAAAAAAAAAAAAGAAAAGAAAAGAAAGGCTGTAGGATTTTGCATTGTTTCCTTTCATCTGAGTTGGAATTCAAGTAATATTTTGACTCTGTAGTATATTACACGATCACTTCTTGGCCTTTTGGCTAAGATTAAGTGTATACTATTACAGGAACATGAAAATGCACCATTGTATTATCCTAGTCCATGCGAATTTGGCCTTATGGGTCATTTATTCTTTCATTCCTGACACTTCTGTCGGAAACAGAATTGTGAAATACTCCATGTAACTGTGCTTTTATATGAGGTTGATACTGTGGTCCTTAGGCTCCTGTTTCCTCATGGCTTAGACTTTTAACATAGAAATGCAGCTCTGTCACTGTCATAGCAAACAGTGGTAGCTGGCCTTGTCACCAGCTAGATTTGGCTGGATGGAAACCTGGATATCAATTTCTAGTTATTCTGAAATAGACGCTATTATTCTTCAGTGACTTTTTAGATTTTTTTGGTTTGTCTGTTTAATTTTTGACACAACATGTTAGTCCTCTAGGGAAAATTTTCTATATGGTGTTTATAGATGGTCAACTGTTAAATAACCCTTTAGAGCCTTCTCAAAAGTAGGTATCTGGAGTCATCATTTTTAATCATCCTTCACACATGCAAAAACCAAGAAAGCAATGCACCAAGAATCAATACTTAGTAAAGGTTAGTATGGCAGGTTTCTCAACCTCTCTTTTAGAATTGTATTTTTACTTGTCTGTCTTTGATTAAAAAATCTCATCTGTCTTCTTCTCACCGTATTTGGGAGATTCTCACCTGTGTCCAAGGAGGTGGGTATCTCTTTGTCTCTTTCCCTCTCCCTTTTATTTTAGGAATTGCTAATCAAGAGCATTGTTGGGCATTGCTATCTGTAGGCTGTCTCATGAAAGCAATGCAGACATGTTTGCAAATATGAAATTATTGTTCAAAGCACATGTTCTTCTCTCTCACCCCTCAGAAATCAATTCTAATTTGCCCCTGCCCCATAGAGCATCCCTGAATTTTACAGTGTGTGAGGAAAAAAACCTGAAGTGAAAAGACAACTCTATCCCTTCTTGCCTGTATATTCGGTAGCAATAGATGTTTCATTCTCTGTAGAGTATCAGACAGTAAATACCCTCAGCATTGTCTCTGTCAACACACCTACTCAACTGTGCTGTTGTAGAGGGAAGCAGTCGCAGGCAATATCTCAACAAAAGGTCCTGGTCATGTGCCAATAAAATTTTATTTACTGGAGCAGATGATGGGCCGTACTTTGCCACCCCGTGAACTATAGCAAGGAAACCTGCAAGCCTCAGTTTCTTCTTCTGTAACATGAGGTAACTGAATATACGAGCATGACCTTTCTGCCTCATAGGGTTCTTGTAAAGAGCATATTAAATTATACATGTGAAATCACTTTTGCACTATTAGGCCCTGTGCCATGGTATTTATAATAATTATAGATAGCAACATCTTATTCATTCTTCCAGAAAAGTATTTTTTATTCAGTTGTTTTTTTGAATGAAATATACCTTAAGAAAATGGAGCCCTTCATTGAAGTTCTATCACAAACATATCCCCAGCATCTACCACACATCCAGACACACACTGGATGCTCAGGGATCACTTACTGAATGAATAAACTGGCCCTTTCAGTGGATATTAACTCATCAAGTCCTTTTTTAAGTTTTCCACCTACGTTACATAATAGCAGTTACTTAAATTCATAAGGCATGTTCTCAATAGGTACCCATAACACATCAATGTATAAAGCAAAGTTTAACAAGTACTGCCAGATGAATGTTCTAGCCTGTTTAGGTGTAACAGGTAGCCTTATCTCTTTAGAAGTGATTCCACTAATTGTAGTTTTCAATGCTTTAACTTTCAGAGAACAATCACAGTAGATGTCTGCCCCACAATTGGGCATGAGTTTTTTGTTTTGTTTCTGTTTTTCTATTGAGCAGTTGCTTATTTCTATGTCTTAGGACTCAGGCATTGACTTGAATGTGGAACACACTTAGAATATGGCCAAAGATTAGAGAAAAGAATAGTAGGTCTAGCAGTGGGACCGAGAGGTGGTCACTGTACAGCCTGTAACAAGTATGATTTTGAAACTATTTTGCCCTGGAATTTTTATGTAGTTGTTCTCCCTTTTCCTTTGAGGATGATGGTGCTATGTGATGAAAACTGACACACGTACAGGAAAACTTTAGACCAGCAGCTATTTTTCTTAAGGACAATTTTGGAGTCACAGAAGCTCATAGAAGTAGCCATCAGCATGTAGAATGCTGCCCATGAAGCAAGAAGATGGGAATGACTCACAGGCATATGTTGTGAACAGCCAGAGAATTCATGGACAGAAGTGTTTACTATGCAAGATTTTAAACTATCAGTAGAGCACAAGATATAAAATGTTTCTACTTTTAATTTGGAGGTTGAAGAATATTTGTTGTTGTGACAGTTGTTTCCAGAAACTTTGCTGGAATCTGCATGCCCGAATGAATGTGTGATTGTCCTGAGTGATACAGCTCATGAGAGCATAAATCAGGAGTAAAAAGTACCACATTTAGCATATCTGAGTAGTGGGGCTATAGCATCAAGGGTTATAGAAGGAGCTGATATCATTGCAAGTTTAATCAAGTAGTTTGATAAGCTGCTGTACATTTTCCCTTGTCATTTATCTAATCAGAATAAGCTAACAAGAGTGAACAAAATTTGGAAAAAGGATTTTCAATCCCCTGAAACAGCAGTCATTAACCCCACAGTAAATTAGAACACTTTCCAATTTAATGAGCCAGATTGCCCTTCTTTTCATTAAGTTGAATAAATCAGAAGAGCTGTTACTTAAAGTTTGATATCTTTAATTTTTCTTGATGAAACCTATATGAATTTTTACATCATTGATGACAGCTTCTGTTGACAATATGAAATAATTTTGGAAGCTGTCTTTCTTTTCCCTTCTGGGTATTATCCTATTCCAGAATTTGATATTTATACCTAAAGCAATCAGGGAAAAAAGCAAGTTCTGGGACAGAATCAGATATTTTCGAGCCTTTTTTTGCAAACCTCCCTTTTAGATAATACAGTTATATAACCAGCTATATTTTATGTGTACATATACATACATATATAAACACACATACACAAACACATATATACATGCATATACACATACAAATGCGAATAAGTATGTGTAATACACATATCATAATCTTTATATTTTTTTAAACATAATGACAATATGCAAATTATACAGGTCAGTGTTATTTTAATCCAATCTACTTATACTCTCTCCTCCACCAAAATGCAATTCTGTCAAAAGGAATTTTCAACCCATTTTTATCTTTTATTTATTTACTTTTATTTCCTTTGGAGGAGTTCGTGGCTGGCTAGAGCCTTTGTAAATAATGTAATACCACTCATTTTGTCACCAGCTTTAGAAATAAACACAATTGACCGGGTACAGTGACTCATGCCTGTAATCCCAGCACTTCGGGAGGCCAAGGTGGGCAGATCACGATGTCAGGAGATTGAGACCACCCTGGCTAACACGGTGAAACCTCATCTCTACTAAAAATACAAAAAATTAGCCAGGCGTGGTGGCGGGCACCTGTAGTCCCAGCTACTCGGGAGGCTGAGGCAGGAGAATGGCGTGAACCCGGGAGGCGGAGCTTGCAGTGAGCCAAGATGGCGCCACTGCAGTTCAGCCTGTGCGACAGAGCGAGACTCTGTCTCAAAAAAAAAAAAAAAAAGATGAAATAATAAATAAACACAATTAAGAAGGACATGAAAAAGACACATTGGAAGAAATGAATGCATGGTTTTAAGTGAGTTGAGAACATTTTATTTTGGCCTGTTTTCTCCCTCCTCTTGCCATCTTTATGTTGAATAACAAAGATTTGTTTTATCTGCATTTCATTTTACACATTCAAGCACAACTCAATTTACAAACTTCACTGAAGATTCCTGCATACAGGACTTTCAAGTGTTACCAGACTTTTTGGTTTTTTTTGTATATTATCTGAAGGCTACTTTTAATAACAGATAAACTTAGACAATTTGGACGTTATTTCCATGTGTGTTGTGTTTATTGATTGCTATGGCTGATCATGTGAATACATTAGATCATGGCTGCATTGAGACTGTTTGGCCTTGGAATAGACAGCAGAAGGAATATTGTCTGTGTGATTCTTCTGTCACCATTCCTCATCGTGCACTTCTGTAGAGCTAGGGGCTGAGGCTGCACACACCTTGAGCACCTCATTGTCCGTCCTCATTGCCCCAAGACTGTTTCATTTTCTTTCTTGGGAGGCTTCTGTCCTCCGCCTTCTCCATCACTCACTCCCCTTTGAGGTGGGGTTGAGAGCACTGAGTGCCTACTGAGGAATGTATGCTTTGATGCAGCACTCCCATTCCTTATGGCTTCAGGACATGCCCCTTGCTTCAAGAGCACAAGAACCACTTTGGAATTAGAAGCATTTCTAGTTGCTGTATTTACTTTTTAAGTTTGCCACAGAAAATGCCAGTTTCCAATTCTTATAATAAAAATGGAACCTCCTCTGGTGGTGGATGTTTTGTTCAGCATCCACGGTAAATTTGACTTTTTAGTTTGATTGAATAATGAGCCCCAATCTAATTACACGTGACTTCTTAGGCATGCACTCTAATCAGTAAGAATTCAAGTCTTACAGACAATAATCTAGTTAAATTCTGTCCAGAGTTGTTCTTATATTGGTAAGTGATATGTGTACCAAGATTTGTTTTACCCCCAAAACAGATCCCCAATGGGATTAGTCCTCAAAAATAGCAATTTAAAAGCATATCCAAAGCACACATATTATTAGGATCTGCTTTTCTTTGTGCGGGATGTGTTGTTGACATGTGCTGATGTGAGATGTTTCTTTCCACAGAAGTGGGTGGACGGAGGCCTCACCAACGCTCTTCCCATCCTGCCCGTCGGCCGGACTGTGACCATCTCCCCCTTCAGTGGACGACTGGACATCTCCCCGCAGGACAAAGGGCAGCTGGATCTGTATGTTAATATCGCCAAGCAGGATATCATGGTGAGTAAATATGTTCAGTGATATATGAAGAGTCCTGATCTACTAAAAATTTCCACAGATTTCAACGTGTTTCCCAAGCACTGGAAGCTCATTGATAATTGTAGGTAGGGGTTGCATCTTCTCTTTAGTGTATTGTTTAATACTTTACAACATGTATCAGGCATAGGAACTTGGGTTCTTATGGACTGTCAGCATTAAGTCTTTTTGCTGCTTTTATTTTTATTTTATTTTTAGCACCCCTCCTACCTTAGCCTGCCATGTAGCTGGGACTATAGATGTGCACCATCTCGCGGGGCTAATTTTTTTTTTTATCTTTTGTAGAGACAGGGTTTCACTAGGTTGCCCAGGCTGGTCTCAAACTCCCTGACTCAAGTGATTCTTCCATCTTGGCCTCCCAAAGGATTACAGACATGCACCATACCCGCCCGTTTTTGCTGCTTATTAACTGTCACTTCTTTTTCACATCAATAAACTTGGTAGGATATCAGAGCAATTTTTTTCTTCTTTGAGACAGGATGTTGCTCTGTCCCCTAGGCTGGAGTACAGTGGCAAGATCATGTCTCACTGCAGCCTCGACCACCCAGGCCCAGGTAATCTTGCCGCCTCAGCCTCCCAAGTACTTGGGACTGCAGGCACGTGCCACCACACCCGACTACCTTTTTAAAAAATTATTTGCAGAGACAAAGTCTCACTGTGTTGCCTAGGCTGGTCCCAAACTCCTGGGCTCAAGTGATCCGCCTGCCTTGGCCTCTCAAAGTGCTGGGATTACAGGCCTCAGCCACCATGCCTGGCCCAGAGCAATTTTAAATAAAACCATTTATTTGCTTAGAAAGATGGAAGTAATGAAATATATAAAACTAGTCGAGAAAAACTTAGGGACCCAAATGAATAATTGACATAAAAATACTGATTCCCTTAATCTAGTCTAATAGTTTTCCATGTGGGATGATATCGTACCCAGACATTTTTGGTTATCATGTCCCAGTTGTGCCCCTGGCATCTGGTGGGTAGAGGCCAGGAATGGTGTTAAACGTCCTACAGTGCACGTGACCATCACACAATTAAGACGTCGTGGCCCCAAATGTCAGCAGTACCAAGGCTGAGAAACCCTCCTTTACTGTATCAGTGGAGGTAACTTCTGAACTTTAAATTTTTCCTACTGATTTTTTTGTTACTGCTAATTGTATCTGTGATAAGAAAACCTAGATTATAAAAATAGTGTATATTTTCCTGTACTGCAATATCCTACAGCTTAAATTTCAGTCTTTTTATTCTAGTTGTCCCTGGCAAACCTGGTGAGACTCAACCAAGCCCTTTTTCCCCCAAGCAAGAGGAAAATGGAATCTCTGTATCAATGTGGTTTTGATGACACTATTAAGTTTTTACTTAAAGAAAATTGGTTTGAATAAAATGCTTAAAAGCTTATAATGCAAAACATGTTTCAGACAGTTTTTGATGGAAGTTTCTAATCAAATCCTTTTTAGAAAATCTATCAAGACTCTCAATTGTATTATTACTCCTTGTAATATTTGTGTTTATTTTTAATATTTGAATTATTACCTAGTGCAAGGATGTAAGAGGCACTTTATTAGAATTTGACAATGTCATTAAGAAGGATACACTTAGGTGATAAGGAATCATTTTTGGTGAATTGTCATGTCCTTTAAGAAATGGAGGAGGATAGGCTCTTTGGGTAAATTGAGGAACATGGAAAATGGAGGGCCACCACTTAGGTGCCATGGAGAATGTGTGGCATGATCTTGACATGAAGCATGGGTGTTTCCATGACTTAGCTGTATCCCTGTAGCTCTGGAACTGAAGGAACTAGGCTCTCAGGCTGACCCAGGCCACAGGGTAGGAGAGGAAGGATTTGAGAAATAGGTGACTCATGGTTCAAGACCTTTGATCAGGACTGGAGGAACAAAGGTTTGTGTATTAGTCCATTTTCACACTGCTGAGAAAGACATACCTGAGACTGGGCAATTTACAAAAGAAAGAGGTTTAATGGACTCACAGTTCCACATAACTGGGGAGGCCTCACAATCATGGTGAAAGGTGAAAGGCATGTCTCACATGACAGCAGACAAGAGAAGAAAACTTGTGCAGGGAAACTCCCCTTTATAAAACCACCAGATCTCTTGAGACTTATTCACTATCATGAAAATAGCATGGGAAAGACCTGCCTCCATGATTTAATTACCTCCCACTGGGTCCCCCCCACAACATGTGGGAATTGTGGGAGCTACACTTCAACATGAGATTTGGGTGGGGACACAGCCAAACCATAGCAGTTTGCTTTCCACAGGTGTGTGCAGTTGCTCCCAGTGCAGTTAAGGGCAGATATCCAGAAACCTAGGAGATTTTGAAGAGGCTTATCCCCTCTCATCTTCCTCCTCTAAACCACCACCCCCCCCCCCAAGTTTAGGAGATTATCAGGCTGGTTGTCATTCATTCTCTCTCTCTCTCTCTCTCTCCAAGGCCATACCTCTCTGAGTATTTAGCTATTGTTCTATATATTGGATATATCTATTGTGGGAACTTAAATAGATAAAATACTACTAAACACAAAGAACCAGGTAGCCTAGTAAATAAGAATTAAATCCAGAATAATCATTCACTTCTCATTTTTAAATCATATACTGATCCCAGGTCTTTTACTTTCTGAGTAGTTCTCCATCACTTTGAGGACTTGTGTATGGGCTTGTACTAATTTACTTACACTGTCTTAAATCCTAAATCTGTTTTTATGAGATTTTGCCAAGTATGAACCCTTGATTACTACGAGGCAGTTAGAGACAAACCAATTTAATTCCATGTCTTCAATTGTCATGCATTTTCCCTTTTACCCTTTGAAACTATTTTTGAGTCAATTTTATGGTTCTCAGAAGGCAAAATACACAATTTTTTAGCACATAAACACCAAAGATGGCCTCTTTTTGAGGCGTTCTGCACAGACCCACTCTAGAATAATGATGGTCCCTGTGGTATGTAGTTTCTCCTACTCTAGCTAACATGAGGTTTAATCTTAATGTGTTGTTTCCATAAGTGACATGAAGTGGATAGATTCTCAATTTTTATGTCCACTTATTCACTAGGTAAATTTTCAGTTTTAATACTTTTATCCTTACCCCTTCCTTTGATCATTTTGTGTGAATATTCTGTTTGTATGATACACTGTATTTCAATAAATTCCTTATTGATGTACCCTTAACTTGAAGAAATTTAAGCTGCAAAACAAAATCTCATTGCATAAGACTTTTTTGAAGTGTCTGGTATTGACTATATATGTATTTGACCCTGTGAGTGGATGGTACTTTTCTTTTTAACTTTTATTTTAAGTTCAGGGGTATGTGTGCAGGTTTGTTATAGGTAAACTTCTGTCATGGGGATTTGTTGTAAAGATTAGTTTATCACCCAGGTGATGGTACTTTAAAAATATTGTAAGATCATTGACATATCAGTCTGCAGCAACTTTCCTGCATGAGAGAAATACAGCGGTGTAATGAAACGCATACTTGGTACATACTAGGCACTCTCTGGGGCTGGTGCGCCAATTCTCCTGTGAGCATGCTCCCAAGCACACTCTGCTTATCTTTGCTGGAGTGTGTGCTCATGCAGCCATACTCATTGAAAACAGGCATTCACAACAGGATCTGCCTTACTTGTGGGATCAAAATTTTGAGGCATTGTAGAACTGGCATGTAGAAAATCTGAAAGGACTTTCTGACCCAGATACTGATATGTTTGCAGGATAATTACTGTGATTGGCGGCTTGATACATTCCCAATTCTCTGTGGGGGCAATTTCCTTATATCTTGGAATCTGTCATTAAAAATGTCATTAGTCTTCCTTTTCTTCTTTTCAATAACACGCTTTACTTTGTAACTATGGTAACCAACTCCTTCTATTGACAATTAGAGAAAATAGATTTGGTTTTGAAGTTAAACAGTGCTCTAAAGGAACAAGCCATATATTAAAAAAGGAAAGAAAAAAACCTGTTAATTCTGGGTTCTCAGTATCAGGTGCAGGGTGTGTATACCAGAAGCTTGCAAAGATACAGTCACACCACTCTGGGCATTGAATTTTGATTCTAAACAAGCATGAGCACTCAAAACACGCAGATATTAGTGATTATGCTTTTAATTTTTTTGAGGATTAAAAAAGAGAAATACAATTACATAAAAACATGTTTATAAATATTAGTTGTAAAAAGTTTTTGGATCCAGTCTATTACTTTTACAATTGAGGAGCCTAACTATGGAAGATCAGTGTTTTGAGATTTTTCTTGCCTAAATTTTGTCTACATGATAGCAAAACAAAATCAGAAGTTGAAGTAATTATCTAAATAACTCAAAGTAGGAAGGAAGGCAATTATTGCAGTTCATGAAAAGTGTACAGATTTTTAGACAGTTATCATGATTCTGATTTGCAAATTGACAGTTTCCTTGGGCAGAATTCACCATTTATTTGCTTAGTTCTGCACTTCAATTTTTCTCTAACTGCACAACTCGAAGCTCTGCTTACTTAATGATAACACACGTTTATTTTTCCTCGCACATATCCGCTAACTCAGTATAATTTCCCCATTTTGACTGACTTAGAGGGGAAAAATATGATTTAATTTTATTCATACTTTAGAAAGCATGTGTGAGTACATAGTCATGTACAAGTCATAATATCACATCCAACTTAATCTTGAAATAAGATAATTTGTGAAAAACATGAATATGAACATACTTGCACATATATATGTATGTACATATGCAATACCTAAAACATGTCACAGCAGCTGCGTTTTAACTGTGGCGAGATGAAACAGCATTTATGTAATGCTCGATTTCACTGAGTTTATAAATGCTCTTTAACATTTATATAGTCAGATCCACTTTTGTGGGCAGACCTAGTAAAGTGCATATGGGTACTCTACTCTTTTGGAAAGCCCCACAGCTCCAGGCAGTCCAAGAATATCAGCCCTCCCTTGATGGGTTCAATAGCTTTGCAACATGACCTTCCAGCTATGGCCAAGCTCATGACCCTGCAGGTGGGTCCCTGATTCATAAACTGTCCCTTGCAAGATTGAACTTGGGCCATGCAAAGAGTCTACCGGACACTTTTGTGGATCCCTCCCTTCACGGAGTTCACCTGAGCAACCAAGAAAACAAACATGTGAGATAATTCAGGCCACACAAGCAATGTGAAAGGGCCAGGAAGCTTGAGGAAGGTTTATGGTGGCTGCTTCTCCTTTTGTCCGACAGTGAGATGTGCCGGTGTCTGTTGCTAGCCAAGACAGGGACTTCACTATTACCCCCTCACCCACCACTCACCTGGACACCCATCACTCACAAGAGGACCCCCTGGAGGAAAGGCTCAGGATGACACACGTTCAAATCCTGAAGTTACTCCAGGAAGAAGGTAAAATGGTCGAAGGAGTGATCACTGGGCTTATTGACACTGCGGACACATCAACCCCAAAACTTGGTTCCTGGCAAGGTCATGGAACTAGGCAATTTAGCTCTACTGATCAACCTCAGTCAGAACTATTTCTTGACAATTTCAAATCTAAGGGGGTTACTAGTGCCAGTCACTCCCAGTGAGGGAAAAGATCTGTTCTACTTTGCCATTTCTGGTTGCTCCTTCTACTGGCTGAACAGAATCCTGGTAATGGATGATCTTATTGTACTTGTCAAGGGAAGATGGATTTGCTGCCATGTGATGGGGATAGGGAAGAATGTGCATGAAATTGGGGTAACCCCTGCAGTTATCCAGCCTACAACCAGCACTAGTGCAATAGTTAGTGGGAAACCATTGCAACCTTATATGGCAGAAGCAAGGGCACGTATCCCTGAGGACCTAAGGTTTGGGTCACGCCACTGGAAAATGGACTCTGATCACCTGACCCGTGCCTGAAAAGGAAGCCACTATGGAACAGAGAATGATTGAGGAAAGTCAATGTCACCTTAGAAACAGTGGCAACCACAGTGACCTAGGGTGGCCAACTTGATGCCAAATAGCTGAGTTTTAGAAGCCCGTTCTCCTACCAGCTGCCAATAATAGGAACTGTTGATATCATATCCTTCCAGTACCTGCTCTGTGTGACTTAACACAGCCAGGGTCTATTACTTGCTGCTAAAGGACCCCACTTAGAGTCGATGTACACTTGACCCTTGAACAAAACGAGTTTGAACTATGAGGGTCCTTGTGGATTTTTTCAGTAAACATTACACCAAGTGTGCCTGCCTCCCCTTCCACTTCCTCTACGCCTTCTGCCTCTGCCACCCCTGAGACAAGACCAACCCCTCCTCTTCCTCCACCTCCTCAGCCCAGTCAGTGTGAAGATGAGGACAAAAACCCTTATGATGATCCACTTTCACTAAGTAAACAGTGAATATATTTTATCTTCCTTGTGATTTTCTTAATATTTTCTTTTCTCTAGCTTACTTGATTGTGAGAATACAGTGTATAATTCATATAACATACAAGGCATGTCTTAACTGACTGTTTATGTTATTAGTAAAGCTTCCAGTCAATAGTAGGCTCTTAGTAGTTACATTTTGGGAGAGTCAAAAGTTATGTGTGAATTTTTGACCACAGGAGTGGTGGACGGGGAAGTCGGCACCCCAACCCCCATATTGTTCAAAGATGAACTGTACATAAATAACTGCCCAACAACTGGTGAAAAAGCAGATGAGGACTTAACAATTATTTCTTTATTACTTTCTTATGTTAAAAAATCCCTGTGTAGGACAGTAGAGTTGTGCTTGTTTTAGGGTACCTAGGTCTTTCCTCCTAAAGTAAGCATTAAAAGGAAACATAAAGGGGCTTTGATTAGGTTGTCATTTACAGATACGCAGCTTTGACATGTGTCTTTAAAACAGGAGAGGTTGTCATCTGTCTCCCAACTAGGAACCTGGTGCTTAACTAGAACTTATGTGTGGGGTAAAAGAGTAGGAGTGTTCGCCTTCAAATACATCCTTAACGCTCAGAAACTGAGAGGAGGAGCTGAAGGAGATCAAATGGCTTATCACATTATCATTCCTTACATTTCACCATGAAGTTGTTTTTAGCTGACAGTCTTTGTAAAATCCTCCTCACACACTAAGAACTGAATACATTTTGGTTGCATGTTATAGCCACCTATGTATTCTAATGTTTGGTACAACATTTTCTTCAATGACTTCCAATCTTTCTTGAATATGACCTGTTTTATTTTTAGTAGAGGCAGAGTTTCACCATGTTGGCCGGGCTGGTCTCAAACTCCTAACCTCAAGTGATCTGCCCACCTTGGCCTCCCAAAGTGCTGGGATTACAGGCATGAGCCACCGCGCCTGGCCTGACCTGTTTTATAAGGTAATCCAATAAATATATGCACATATTTTACACATATATTTCCATATGCATATAGGCATACATGTGCAAATATAAATATGTAAATACATACTCATAAATAAAAATAATTTTTATGAAACACTTTTATTATGTGTAATGTTTTTTGAGGTTTTTATTCCATTTTTATTTGTAAAAATTGTCATGCTACACTTAAATTATTTCACAATCACTGATGGATAACAGTCTGCAGTTTGAAAACATTCTAATGCAAACTTAGAACAACACAGACACTGAAATTCTCAACTTGTGTTTAAAAGATTTTACAAAAAATATGACATCCAAAAATAATTAGTACTTTATTTTAAATAATTTCCTTTTCTTTCTCCTAAGTCTTAGATATGTTTTATTTAAATTTATGGCTACAGAATATCTCATAGAAATTATTTCTACTCAAAAGCATGATTATTTTCTATGAGTGCTATGAATAAAAATTCCTTAGTTTATGTATTTCATCTATATAAAGCTACTTAAATGGTGATAGTCATTCCATGATGAAATTCTTTAATCAATTAGTTATATAAACCAAAAAGTATTCTTATTTTTTAGCCACATTGTGGACAATAAGATAAAGTAAATATACCTGTAAGTGTGCAAATACTTTATATCTAACATAGATCATTGTCACCTTGCAACAATAAACATAAAATCAGTTGGCTAGATTGTCCTTGAACAATTTAGTACACCAGGCTACTAGCATGAAAAAGTGCAATTGATTTCATTTTCATTTGTTGTTATTTTATATAACAACAGTATACACTATATTATATTTTTGTGGTTTACAATACCTTCACTATCTCTGTCAGTGAAGTATAATTAACTTACTGTTAAAAAAAGAAGGCATATGGAGTTAGAATATGCAATCAACATTGTAAAATACTTTGCATAAAGATCTTTCTTCAATCCATGTTCCATATTGATCTATCACATTTGCTTAGTGGCTACAATTTACTGGTTAGCCTCCTTGTCATCTTAAATGGTGTAATTAAATTATTGACTATAACTGGGAAGATTGAGAGGGTACCAATGTAGTTTTAATGTACATTTCAAAATATTAGTGATTTGCAAAGTATTTCTATGTATTAGAAGGGTCAGAAAGAAGGTATTTAATCATTGCTTTCTGGTCTATTCCATACATATTTATTGAGAATTTACTATGTGCCAGGATTTGTGCTACATACTTGATATGTAGATGTGAACAAATAAAGCAGGTTCCTGACTTAAGGGAATATTTGTTGTACTGGGCGAGAAAGCAGTAACAAGTAAATGAGTCAATAAACAAGGTTAAAAATGGGGATTTTATTAAATTACAAAATTAAGTAGAATAAAATAGTCTATGGTGCTATAGACTAATGGGGAAGATGGCCTCACAAAAGCATAGCAGGATCAGTGCCATCCTCACTCCCAATGGTATCCTTGCGTTAATTCAAAAAATGACTTTATTTCCTCAAGAGGTTTATTGCCATTTGCTGGGAAGTTATTGTATTTTTACTATTGTAATGCACATCTTCAATGACTTTGATATGGATTATGCCTGCTCAATCATAATCAGCTGCCTTTTTTCTTGTTTTTTTTTTTTTTAAGTTTTAGAAATAGGATCTTGCTCTATCACTGAGGCTGGAGTGCAGTGACACTATGCAGTGAATGCATAGCTCACTGTAACCTTGAACTCCTGAGCTCAAATGATTATCCTGCCTCAGCCTTCTGAGTAGCTGGGATTATAGGTGCATGCCACTACACCCAACTTATAAAAAAAAAAAAAGAAAGAAAGAAAGAATTTTTTTTTTTTTTTTTTTTTTTGGTAGAGATGGGGTGTTGCTGTGTTTTCCAGGTTGGCCTTGAACTCCTGGAGGGATTCAAGGGATCCTCCCACCTTGGCCTCCCAAAGTACTGGGATTACAGGATTGTGCCATGATGGCCCAGCTGCTGTTTTGAAGACATTGTTGCAGATATTAGCTCACAGTAGTTTTGTTTTGTCTGATGGTACTAGTGCTATTGGGACTGCTCTTTAGAAACCTTTCCTTTTGGATTAGTTTAATATGCTTTTGGCACAAATAATGTAAAATTATAGATAATAATAAAAATAATAAATTTTAAAAGTCTTTTTTGATGTTGTGAGGACTGTTTGTAATGCTCCAGATGTTATATCAGAGAGATTGGCATCATCCCCATACAGTTCTTTTGTAGACACAACACTGCCCTTTTCTGGTTTTATTCAGTCAAAGCAGACCATCCTTTTGAAAATGCTCTTCTTTCAATATGCATGATAGATTAATAAAATAGCTATACTCAAGAATAAAAAGAAGTTTCAATAAAATACCTTTTAAAAACTCACAATCAAATGGCAAGCCTCATTCTGGGTCATGAAGCATGGGAGCATTTCCATTAAATCAGGAATAAGGCTCGTGTGCCTGACATCTCTGCTATTCCACACACCGTTCTGCAAGACTTAGAAAATGCAGCAACAAAGAAAAAGAAAAACTAATAAAATGAACAAAATACTGGAATCATTACTGTTGGCCGAAATTACACCATTTTGTAAGCTCCCCACAATTTTGCAAACCTTGCAAGAATGTGAGTCCAAACTGCACCTTTATGTAAGCTCCCCGCTATTATGCTGAACTTGATCAAAGTGAAACATTTCACGGGGGTTCGGGCCATGAGAAACATCCTGCCCTGATCACAGGGCAGACAAAGCCCCAACTAAAGAAACGTCCCTATCATATCTTGCTGGGCAAAGATACAAGGAACACTACGATGACATCCCGCCAGAACAAGGACCAGAACCACCTCATTGTGGGAACATCTTATCAATGTCCCACCGGGCAGCAAGCCATACTGCCCAAACCCCTCCCGCCCATACCTATAAGTACCCCCAGCCTGTAAGCAGCGGTGGGCTCTGGCATTAAGCTGGTCCCCCACTTCTTTAGGTTTTATACTGGACACAAAGCCTGCATTTGCTGTTGAGCTACCCTCTTTCTGTGTGTGTGTCTTTTTTTTTAACCCTCAGCTTCCCTTCAAAACCTAACAATTATATTTGTAAATTGTAAATTGTCTCTAGCACCATGCACATGACCTAACACACTACTGGTCCTCAATAATTGAGGAATAAATAAATAACTGAATGCCTAAATATTTCAGTATAATCAATTGAAAAAGTAATATGAGAAGTTAAAGGATTCATTCAAATGTCTGTAAGAATATATTGAAATTAATAATACTTTATATCAGCAGAAATTTTAACAGTAGAAAAATGCAATCACAATAGCAAAAAAATGGCAACACACAGAAAATGTGCAAGATACATACAAAAACTCTGCACATTAAATCTGCTTATGTGATACCAGACATATTATGTTGCTGAATGGGAAAATTACATTGTATATTGGTGTTGAGTACCCATATATAAACCACAAATTTTACAAATGTCAATTGCACTCAGAACCTTGGTTTTCAAAATGTGACAAATAAATGTTAAAGTTCATCTGGCAGACCATAAAACCCCATAAAAACATAGCTAACTTATTATTTTCCCAATTGTTAAATTGGTAATTTATAAAACTTAAAAACAGTTACTAAGATTGTTTATATCCAAATTTTTCTATCTATTGTAGACATGTCATTTTCTCAGCTATTTTTTTTCATAAAAATCTATAGATAAGAGATTATTTATGAGGGATTATTGTCAAAACTTTTTGTTGCTTATGAAGGAAGCCCAGCACAAATTACCACAAGCCACAGGGAGTCAAAGAAAGAGAAAGGAATTACAAGTATATATAGCTGTACAATCTAGGGCTATCTCCTGGCCACCTGAGCACAGCAGCTGAAATGAAGGCATTCAAATGTCATCTGTTTTCACAACAGATCTTCTACAGATGGTGGGTGAGATGGCTGTTCTCAGAGCAAAACTCACATTCTATCATATTAACAGCCACAGAGTATATGCTTTTTTTTTTTTTTTTTTAAATAGGCCTGAAAGAAAGTCTAAGAAAGAATTCTGATTGGGCATGATTAAGTCATGTATCATTCCTGACCTGCTGTGGGCATAGGGGCTGGATATCCTTACAGTTTGGTTTTAAATCATGTGTTCAGTTTGTTGACCTGTGGCTCAAACAACATGGAAAGAGGTAAATATTTAAACCTTTTTATGACTTGGTTTTTTCGAAACCACAACATAAATGTTACCCAGTAATGCTATAAGGGGAATCTCTTGCTCCATAGAAGCCACAGTTGTACCGTTTCATTGTATGAGTAGTCTGTGAATTCAGCAGAGGCAACCAGTGAGATGATGATGAAAAATCTATTGGATGTGACACCACGGAGATGACTGAAGAGAACGGATTGTGTGGAGAGACGCACTTGGAAGACAAATAGCCATGAGTTAAAGAGGGAGAAGATAAAAATAGGTAGACATGATTTTAGGTTTAATCTTCAAATGACAGCCTGTTTAAAAAAAAAAAAATTAACAAGACTTTGGGTGATGATCCACTGGCTCTTTACGTTTCAAATTCTGGTCCGTGAACCAATCCTGGAGCATCCCTTGGGAGCTTATCAGACATGAAGACTCTCAGGCTCCATCTCCCAGCTATTAAACAAAAACCACGTTTCTAACTACAATCCCATGTGATTTGTATGCACATTACGTTTTGAGAAGCAAAGCTAAGATGGTGGTTTCTATGGTGATGGGAATACAAATTTATTTTTAAGTGTGTAATAAGTAACAGATTATACAGACAACATTGCTGTATTTTATAAACCAACTTTTCCCAAGATGTGTGATATTAAAAAGTTGGAGAGACTTCTGTAAAATTGAAAGTTGGGTGTGTGAATAGAAATTAGTTTGGGTTGAGGACAGCAGGACAATGGGGAAAAAAGAAGAATGAGGCATATTTGTCAACAAATAAAGAAGGGCCAGAGAATGGAAGACAGGGAGAGAATACACCGGCAGTCCATTTGTTGAGCGAGTTTCTGGTGAAAGTTGACATAGGGCAGATCAAAAACACTGATGGAGGACTGAGACAGAACTCTTCGAGAGAAGCATGATCTTAGGAAGAGAGAGAAGCTGGCTATGACAAAGGGATTTGGGAACAGAGAAGAGAAACATGAGCAGGTCTGTTGTCTTTCAGAATAAAAGACAAATCATCTCAGTTTGGAACAGCTATGAAAAAGTGGGGGTCTACCAGAGAAAATGCAAGAAACTAGCTGAGATTATGTATTTTGACAATTAGTGAAAACAGTACCATATTTATACATATATGTATGTATAAAATACGTATCCTACCACACTTAAATAGCCTGCAACTGCAAGCGGAGAACAAGGATGATGGTAGTGGGAGCCGGACAGGCGGGAGGCTGGAAGGTTATGGAGTGAAGAAGCCTAGGATGGCAACAATGCCTGCTGGTGCCATGGCTGCCTGGGTTAGGTAGTGGTTAGGTAGGTTGATGAAAATGGAAGAAATCAGGGGTGGGAGTTTGGGAGAGAAACCAGGAAATATCCCAATCAAAATTTTTATTTCTGATATGAAATTCTATGAAATATTCTGTACATAGAATGGTAGTGTTGGTGAGCCATTTCTAAACTCATTAGAGTACACTGCTTTACCATTGCCATTAATAGAAAATGAATATACAAATTCCATTACCATTCCAGGAAAACTATTAATAACTAATAGAGCATTCAGTAGTAACCTTTTCAAAAGATTAGTAATGATAATATTTGTCTTTCTACTTCAGATGATAGAATCACTTTAGGGGTTTGTTAATAATTTGAGGGTTAAGGCTTTATAAAATAATTTATAGGTTATATTTTTATTATACCCACATTTTGCAAAAATCTTACTTTGCAAATTCCATTGAATTAATTTTAACACTTAAAAAGAGTCAGTAGCCAGTGCTTGCTAGTACATTCATCTTTCACTTTCCCCACTGGGGTAACAGTTTTGTTCTTCCTCTCTTCTCGTTATCTATCATGGTACCTCCATTCTTTTCAGAGTCAGCATATTACCTCATCTTCCACACCATGGAGAAAATGAAACACATCTAATGGGGAGTCCATCACCTTCTCATGATCAATATATCCAACTTCCCTTTTTTCCCCTTTACAAAATGGAGAAAATGTCTCTCCCTCTCTCAAAACCTGAAATGTATGTTGACTTTGTAGCCCAACACCTCTTACCTTTTCGGGGAGCTCTTTCCACCATCTATAGGTGGCATCATCAACCTCTCCCTTTCTCCTTCATACTCTCCACCACTAACAGGCTTCAATATCCACCATGTGAAAAATAAAAGCCTCCCAGGGCCCCACTTTCTTCTTAAGGCACCACCATGTTTCTCTACTCACCTTCAGAGCCAAACTTCTCGGGAATCGTACCGCTGCCACCTCCGTTTACTCATTTCCTAGGAACACTTCTTCCATCCTGGTGTAGGGTATGCCCTCCACATGCCATCAAGATTGCTCTTGCTGAGATACCAAAGAGGTATGAGTTGACAAATGCAGGGGACATTTTTCATTCTTGACCTTACTTCATGTCATGACAGTATTAATGGCATGCTATCTCCAAACACTGGCACCCTCCTGCCATTTTCCTCCTAAGTCCTTGGGCACTCTTTTAGATGTCTAATGTCACCTTTGCTTCCGCACAACCGTTCAGGGTCAGAGATCTTCAGATGATCTTGTGAATCCTCTGCTTTTCCCGCTCTTCTAATGCTTAGTAATGCTTCTAAGCTGAGTAATGCTGAGTAAGCATCAAATGCAATCCATCAGTCGATGACTCCCAACTTCTAGCTCTGGTCCAGACTTACCATGGCACCAGACTGGTTTATCCAGCTGCTTACAAAATACCTCAAGTTGGGTGTCTCAGAAACATCTTCAAACTTGACATATCTGTAACCAAACACTGATCTCATCCTCACCATCTCTTAAAGCCTCAAAATGGTTTTTTCTCAAGTGGCCCCATACCCCATCTAGATGTATGATAAAGTATATGTAATATATTTGCCAATTTTACATTTTATCGTTTGATTTTTAATTCTTTCAACTTATTCCTTTAATTGCTGAATTATATTGCAAGTTTTCCTTTCAGTGTCAAAATCTCTCTTAAGAATGAATTCTAATAGCTAATAAATAATTCCATGGAGTGATCTTCTTTGCTTCCTATCACTCGATTTAAATATGTTAAACCCACAATATTTTCAACTAGTGATTATATCCTTCAGATTTATATAATGTATTTACCATATTCCAGAGGACATTGCATTTTTAGTTTCATCCTTCCTTTACCAGTATTTCCAGAGTTTAATTTGTACAAGCTATAAACAATGTGAAATACTGAGGCATCTGCCCTTTTTAGTGTTAAGAAATTACTTAATATTCCAAAAGTTTATGCGCATTAAGGTCACCACCATTTTTACTTTTTGATCTGGTTTATTTTTATTTATGTAGCATTCTCCTAAATATCCATATTTATTTATGTAACCAATAAAGCAAAAGCTAATCAATTTAACAAATTAGATTCCCATAGACATTTAAACATTGATTACACACCTAATCAAATTATTTTAATAATTTCATTAAAATCACAGTCTGATAGATCTGATTTTCTTCATACTTTAAGCGCTGTACAAAGCAGACAAAACAAGCACATGTAATGTTACAATTGTTTTAATTAGATTGGTTCACTCAGGCTAATGAGGTCAAAAGTGCTAATACCTGTAATTTCATGGTATCTCTTCATTATCTATATTCTTATTCTCTCTCATTTCATTTTTAGAGCTCTCTTTCTTGTACATTTTTATCAGTTTTACTAATTTTACATGTATGGAGTGTTTCAGTAAACTCACACAACCTAGAGACAAAGAAGAAGCATTTTAGATTGCCCAAGGTTGAAAGATCTGGTTTACTAACAAATTTATGGTATGGGTCATCAGAATTTTTTGCACCTTCCAAGGTGATTTTACCATTACACAACAGGTGAAGTCTTACTTTTAGAGTTAACTTTGCCCTTTACATAAGGAATTGCCCATATCACTGTCTCCAACAGTTTGTCAGTATCTTTTTTTTTTTTTCTTTTCTTTTCTTTTTTTTTTGGTAGCCCTACCTTTGATCCCAAAACATCTATTGGTCTGGACATGTCATCTTAGTCCAAATCAATCTGAACTTACCTGTTTTATGCCTACCTTCATTTTCAGACTAGAGGGAGTGTTCTCTGCCATTGCTTGTTCTGAAGGAGACCTGGCCAAAGCTAGTTACATCTAACTGTTTAGTTCAGTATGGCTCTTGAAAATCATTGCTCATCCACCATTTAGTCCTAAGTATTGACACTATTGCCATTTTTCTTATGAGATTAGGAATCTTAGTGTTTGATCTCTTCCACTGTCACATGCCTATGATTATTCCTCACATGCAGTCCTGTACTGTTCATGTTGAAGTATTCCCAGTTCTAGTTCTGTGAGTTTGTCCAAATTTCTTGATGGCAATAAAAAATAAAAGTACAAAGCTTCTTTTGATAGCCATCTGCCCTGCTTGAGAAATAGTATCTGAACACCCTCTCAGACTATCACCAGCTGTGACTTTAGAACTAGATTGGTCCCTTGGAAATAAAAACAGGTGTTTTACATACCATAAGTATAGTTAGACAGATGGAATGTTTAGAATAAAGAAAAACACTTGAAAACAAGATTCCATTATCTTGTTCTTCCTGAATAATCTACGACTATCAGTAGAAGGTGATTTATGGGAAAACAGGCATGGAGAAGTGAAAGAAACAAACTTTTATTTATGGTTTATAACAAAATGTTGAAAACAAGCGAATATATAATGATACAAAGTGGAGTTAATGCAAAGACTGGAATTACTCTACATAGGTATTACATTTTAATATTATACTTAGTTTTTGTACTTGCTAATGTTTTTTGATTATGGTGACATTTTTAGAATTGACATAATCCCCACTCTTGATGAATACTCTTATTAAAAGCTCTGTTTGCATTTGGCAGATTTGTCAGATAAGCAGCCTTATTATTATACCATTCATGACACTCGATAATCTGCAGCAACATTCATAGAGATATTATATTCCTGAAATTTTATGGAGAAAAAGTCACTTATTTTTACAATTGCTTTCTACATGCAAAGCATTTCCAAACTGTGATTTGGGCTGAAGTATTTTCTTTTCAAGGTTATTTTAGAATGAATAAGCTTTTGAGCCTGACAACATGGGGCAGATTGGTTTTAGGTGGGTTTACTTCTTCTAAGCAAGACAGGAGTCACGTATATATATGTCTATATATAGCTGTCAAGCCACCCATTGAGATTTGGATTTTCAATGGGTGGCAGGCAAATACCCAACTACTTTCTACTACGTGGATTGAGTGTTTTTAGAAACTTCACATCTGGCAGCACATTTTAAAAATTCTGTGTGTGTCTTAATGCCAAATGGTGATGCACATTGAAAAACAAAGTGTATATGTGCTTTAAAAAAACAAAAAAGCACCTTCAAATCAGTCCATCATATTCACATATTAGGGGTATTAACCGTTCTTGTTTGGTGTATATTCCTTGGTGTGTAGGTACACAGACGCAAAAGTGTATCTTTTTTCTTTCTAGTACAAAAATAGATTTGGTTCATACTTTCTGTAAGGTATGCATTAATCTGCAACTTTCTCTTGTGTTTTTTCCTACTACTAGGTAGTACACCACAGGAACCATTAGTTTTAATAGATTGCCCATCTCTGAGTACACTAAAACTCATATGATCATTTCCTACATGTGGTCACTTAGATTCTCTTTGATCTTTGTGCATCTGTCTTTGCACACTACAAATATTTCCATGGGATATTCCTGTACAGGTAGCATTGCTGGCTCAAAGGCATATGCAGTTAAAATTCTGAGACATTCTAGGCAATTGCCCTTCAAATAAGGCTGTACCAAGATATAATCTGTCACCATTTTCCTCCACACCTTCATTAACTGCGGATAGTGTTAATATTTTCCAATTTTGAGGATCAGGTTGGCAGAAATACACAAACAGAAATATACTGTGCTTAATTTATAAAACATATTAATCTTAAGTTGGGTTGGTTTTTATCATTTTAAGGATCGATTTCATCTATATTCAGAAACTCATGTCTTAAGCTATATCCATTAGTTGGAGTCCTTATTCAGATGTTTCTTTGATAGTGGTGGCCGAATTATGTCTTATTATTCCTCTTTTTATTTCCTGTCAAGAGAAGCAGAACTCTTCTCCATGTTTAAGGAGGTATGAGCATTGGGAAAAGACTCTCTCTACATCTTTCTGCTTCCTTCATTCACATCTATGCAAGAGAGAAGGCGGGCGTTTTCTCAGTGGTGATCTCTAGGTATATGGCAATGCACGAGATGGCCCTGGATCTGGACTTGGTTCTTTCTTTCTCTTGGAATCTCATTTTGCGTTCAAACGGAGGCTTCAAAATTCATGCACAGAAGGCTTACCTCCTTTAAGTTTTCTTTACTTTTCATGAAAGATGAAAGGAAGGCTGTGGTTTTTTCATGCATCCAGCTTGGTAACCGGGGTTGAAACTTGCTTTGCTGGTGCCATTTCCCCCAAGATGGACTCTAAAGTCTAAATGGAGGAGAAGGAAAGTTGCAAGGGTAGAAGACCTTTTAAGCCCAATTTATTCTCAAACACATAACACATCCTACAGTTTGCAGGTAGAGAGTTGACACAACTCTTTACATGACTTCTTACATCTGAGCGTAAGTAACTAAGGAAGACAAATATGCTGAAGTGGCACTCCAAGTCTTCAAAGTATTTGTGTTGAGAAAGAGAGTTGGTGTGTTTGTGTAAAATTAATTTGACTTGGGAAATTTTACTTTATGGAATTTCTTTGCTTCTCCAAAGGATATCAGACTTTTGGGAAGTGTGCAGCATTGCTTCACAGATCATGTATATAGTATATAATTAAAATTATAAGCACAATGTGATATTTGAACTATCATTTCCAATTTGAACTGTATTTCTAAGATGAAGAGGATAAGAGATAAGTTTTATATGACAAGGAACAGAAAAGTTTTCAAAGTTTCCAAGGCTTTTGTAAAATTTGAAGACAAACATTTGATAAGAATGTTAAACTTCCATGTAGACAGATGTTTTTCACAGAATGGGCTAATCTTACAATAAATTTGCTACACTCTCTGCATAATACTAAAACATACAACTCAGAATGAAGGCAAAGTTCATATGCCAGATGTACACACAGAAGTAAACTTTATCAATATGGATTTAAATATTAGTCAACATTATAAATAATCAGCCTAAAAATTTGATATTTGTTTAGGGTTTTTCTAAAATGAACAACTCATGGAGAAAATTATGAGCAAAATTGAAAAGCAATGCTATATCTGGGAAGATAATCCCAGTTTCACTTCTAATTTAAACATTATTCTAAGTGAAGGTAGTATCTGAAGAGGCAGAAAGGCAAACAAGAAATTTGTATAATATTCCACTAATCATTCATTCATTCATTCACTCACTTGCTATACATGAATGAAAGGCCAACACAGGAGGGCATTCCAACTGTAATTAATAACCATGTAGAGGACATTTTGGGTGCAAATTTTTAAGATCTGATGGGAAAACAGAGTGATAAAGGCCACACACAAATTTAGAAAATCTTAATTATACTCTTTTCCTTAAAATACAACAAATAAGCTTTCTTCCTTCAGAGCATGTTAATGATACCAAATTAGAAATTAAGAAAATTCTATAATCAATGATCATTGCCTTCTCTTGCTCACTAGATCCATTTACAAATTTTCTTTCCCTATAGCTTTAAGTCAGTGTTTAGAAGTTAGTGTCTTTTATGGGTGTATTAGTCCATTTTCACACTGCTATGAAGAAATACCTGAGACTGGGAAATTTATAAAGAAAAAGAGATTTAATAGACTTACAGTCCCACATGGCTGGGGAGGCCTCATCATCATGGTGGAAGGCAAATGAGGAGCAAAGGCACATCTTTCATGGTGGCAGGCAAGAGAGCATGTTCAGGGGAACTACCCTTTATAAAGCCATCAGATCTCGTGAGACTTATTAACTATCACGAGAACAGCATGGGAAAAACCCACCCCCATGATTCATTTACCTCCCACAACATGTGAGGATTATGGGAGCTACAATTCAAGATGAGATTTGGGTGGGGGCACAGACAAACCATATCAATGGGGAATTATGCTCTTCTGTGGAACAGGTTTTTGTTTGTTTGTTTTTCTGTTTTCCCCTGAGCCATATGTTCTTTGTCTTTCTGATTTTATGACTTGCAGTTGTTAATTATGGTCTGCTGATTCCTCCTATTGTCCTAGAAGAGTTCTGTGGATGCTTAAAATGGATGAAAAAGCAGAAACTTTATTTAACCAACTCAGTCTGCAATCCTAAACTGTGTTCTAGGCCTAGCAGTGCCAATTTTGCACTGAACACATACATTCTCAGTCTCTCTTATTTGGGTCTGGGCTCTTTCCCTTCTCCCAGGCATAGGAAGATAGTTCTAAAACCTGGATTTACTTTACCTTATCATGTGATACCTATTCCAAGTTTTATTCTAAAAGTCTACTTCTGTTCAGACTTTTCTTTTATTCTTTACTTACCCCTCTTATGATTCAACAGCTGACTTGGTTACTTCTTTTTCCAGTTGACTTGGGTAAGAGTGGTACCAACTGTATTGAAATTTTTCTCATTTCTAAAAAGCCATGTGTACATTTAAAAAAGATAAATCTTCAGGGTAAGGATGAATTACCTAATGTAATATGCACTACACCAGGTGTAATTGGGTGAGATGAGGGTACCCTAATAGTGATATACCAGTACTTAAAATGTTGAGCTATGTTAAACACAGTCCTGGAATACAAAGTAGCAATACAAGTATCGTTGAAGGTAAAAGAGTCTTGACACAAGGGAATAGGAGAGCTTCTCTGCATGGGAGGCCGGGTAAGCACTATGTGCAATAAGATGCCTTGTAAAGAAGCTGAGAAGATCACTCTGTGCTGAAGAAAGGGGGTGTATGCACAAACATATTTAGAAACAGAAGGTTTGCTAATGTGGAATTCATTTATTTGAAGCATCTTTTAAATGCACAGTGGTGAAAAGAGGGAGATTAGATGAGGGCATGTCCTGGAAACAAACTTGCATTCCTGTGCCTAAGGAATTTGTAATGACTCCTTTGGCAGTGGAACAACATTGACCATTTCTGAGTGTGGAAGGAGGAAGGTGTTAGAACTGTATTGGAGGAAGGTGTCATAATTGTATTTCAGGAAGACGAATATGAATTCACTGAGTGGGAACAAGAAATGACTTAAGAAATCATTTTTAGAGATGATTTTATCATTCTCTGATGGGATTAGAAGGGTCTGAATTGAAGTAATGGTGGAGAAAAGAGAAATCATTGAATTTCCAGGAATGCTAGCTGGGTCATTCAAAACAATTCCCTTTCTGACTGAAAGTAATTTTTAAAAATCTAAATAAAATATCATTTTAAAGTATATTTAAAAGATTCAAGAGTTTGCAAAGACTCTGAAGAATTGCCAGACCAGTAGTTTTGGAGAAAAGCCTAAAGCAAGAGGAATTAGGTAAATATTGGGACTTTCAAGCTGCTTTGGCTCAGAAGGGATTGACTAACACCACAAATATGGGTTTGGATTTGGGTGGAGCTCTTGCCCGGTGAAGGAGACAGATGTCTGGGTGCAAGAGCTCCCCAATATCACGGTCTTATGGGAGACACTATAACTTTAAGTATAGGCATCACATGAATGCAAACCAGAATTAAACATCTCCATTCTATCCCCAGCTCCAACCTCAGCACTGTGGAGCGGGCTGCTTTGACCCTATTTGCAGAAGATAAGAGGAAGAAAATGATTAGCAACAGCAAGTCTTTGAGACAGTGTGGCCTAGAGAAAACGGATTTGCTTTTGTGTATATTAAATGTGGGAATTGTAGACATTTCATTGAAAATAATCCAATTGGGAGCTTTGGAGAAAGGTTAGCATTGAGGATGGCGATTTGGTATGTGTTGTCCTGGAGGTGATAGAGCTATGGGAGTGGAAGAGTGGTGGTCCAATGGAGTGGTGGTGGTGGTCGGGGAAGAAGGGAGTGGTTCAGGAGGAAATAAACAGACCTAAAGATGTGATAGTGAATGCAAAGATAGAGACTAATGATGTGATAATGGGTGGAATGATGAGGTCTAAGGAGACAGAGTGTCTGTCTCAGGTTCTTGCAGAACTCACTCCAGCCCAAGGATTCAAGTTCAAGAGATGTAACAAGGAAGCTTTCTCAGGCAAAATCCTGAAGAGACAAGCAGGGAAGGAAATGAGACAAGCAACTGCCAGATGAGGGGATTGATCAGGAGGAGCATGCAGCAATGGAATCACAGAAATACAGTCAGAGCTCATGGAACACAAAGAGACCAATGGTGTCAGGTAAATAACAAGGGAAGTAGCAGGAAAATCGAGTGGGCTCATTTGATGTCAAAGGGGAGGGAACAGAATGGTCAATTCCTTGGACATACCAAAGATGTGAGAATGATGTAACCAGCATAAATTCATAAGAAGCCTCAGAGAAAGCAGCTTCAGGAAAGCACTGGGAGAAGAAAGTGACTTTAAAAGGGGAATAAAAGAAATGGTAAGAATCTTAAATAGATACAGCAAGGCAGAGCTCTCAATTGGACTGTTTAGCATGAAATGGAGTGGCACAAAGGTTCTGTCTTGAGGGGAGATTTTGGGAAGAATTGTTCTCCACAAAGGACACCTGAGTATGTTTGTATACTAGTCCATTCTCACACTGCTAATCAAAACGTACCCTAGACTGGATAATGTATAAAGAAAAAGAGATTCAATGGACTCAGAGTTCCACATGGCTGGGGAAGCCTCACAATCATGGTGGAAGGCAAAAGAGGAGCAAAGGCACGTCTTACATGGTGGCAGTCAAGAGAGCATGTGCAGGGGAACTGCGCTTTATAAAACCATCAGATCTCATGAGACTCATTCACTATTATGAGAAAAGTATGGGAAAGTCCCGCCCCCATGATTCAATTACCTCCCACCAGGTCCCTCCCATGACACGTGGGGATTGTGGGAACTACAAGATAAGTTTTGTGTGGGGACGCAGCTAAACCATATCAGTTTGTCATCAAAGAAGACTGGCAATAGCTTACATGTATAGAAAGCTTCCCCAAAAGTTCACACATTTAGACTGGAAATAATTCTTATTAAACAGCATTCTGTAAGAGCTATAGCTTCTCACATTTTGTCTGTTCCAGGAACTAGAGTATTGATTGCAACAGGCGGAGGGGGCATGCTTTGTTCTAGGGAAGTCTGTCAGAAAAATTGTGGGAAGATCTCAAAACATGATGACATCCACAAAACAATTACAGGAAAGGACTCTACACACACTCTGCATTTGCAACTTTGTAAAGTATACTTTTAACTTAAGCATATTGTATAAAATCCATGAATGATGTAATATCTTTATATAACTACCCATCATCTTATCCCACCCAACCTCCTTTCTTCTCTCCCTCTCTGCTTACCTCCTTCTCTCCCTACCTTGCTTTCTGTGCAACAGGACCAAGTTTCCTGTTAGTCACCCAATAGCAGCAGATGGCACATGCCTCCTCTAACCCCACAATGAGATAGACAGGGTATGGTCCATCCTGCAGGTGCTGGAGCATGCCTGCTAGCAACTTTAGCCCAAAACGTTTCTCATGTGATGGCTCTATTAGAAGCCCGGTTGAGGGGAGTCTTCTGAGGAAATAAGTCCCTCAAACCAGGGACCAAAAAGACTAGAAACACATTACCACTAGCTCCTTCTAGTTCTCTAAGTCTGCTGGACTCTTAGCTCCCACATCTGGATGCTGGTTTAAGCTCTGGCATCCAAGCAGGCTGAATTCCTGCTACCCCTATGTCTGTTCGCCAGTGATAGAGTTTCTCTGTACCTGACTCGTTTCTCTGACCTTTGTCACTGGTTGCCTGGTGGTTTTCTCTCTACCAGTCCCTGGATCCACACTTTTTTGAATAACATTAGATTTCAGGTGTTGCTGAGATTTTTGCTTCTGTGCTGAGTTTGGCCCATGTCTAGCTTCAGATCAAGCTTAGAACTCACATCCTCACATGCTCTAGCACCTCCCTTAATAAAAGCAGATACCTCGTTTTGCTTCTTTCTTCAGTTTTCCAGTGTAGCCTGCACTGAAACTGCCTCAATTAATTTGCATTCTTTTGAAGTCTATGAGCTTGTCCACCATTAGTTTTTACCCACAAGTATGAACACATCCTTTCCATTATTGGAACATCCCATTGAAAAGTAATCAAAGCCAAACAACCAGTTTATGTGAATTGTGTTTTTCCTTTTCAGTTGACAAGGGATCGTGACATTCTGTAGTTTTTCCCAGTTTATAATCCACAAAACAGTCACAGTATATAATACGTTTCTTACTTATTTCTCCACAACCTTGCCTGCAATGGCTATTAGTTGAATTTGCAACCCAATAAGCAGATGGGAGATAGGGCAAGTGTGAACAATTGATATTATTTGTAAAGTTCACTTATCCAAGGTAAATAAAATGCCATTTAACACACAGCTGAAGAACTCACAAAGATTTACATATATTATTAATCTAATCACATCCTTTATCCAGTCAAATAGAGCATGAGCAGATTTATTTTGATTTTATTTGTATTCACTTATTCGAGAAGTATTAAAGTTTCTAGGGTCTGCTTGTGTTAAACAAGATGAACAAGGTTCTCATGGAGCTTACATTTTCTGAGAGGTGAGGGTAGGAAGATTTTAGAGGATAAAAAATACGAGAAAAGGGGAAAAAATCTTCTTAATGGCAGAATCACAAGAAAAAATTCTAACATAGTGGTTCTCAACTGGGACAGTGTCACTCCCTGGGGGATATTTGACAATGTCTGGAGTCATTTTTTGTTGTCACGCCTGGAGGAGGACTACCACTGACTTCCATTGGGTAGTAGAGACCAGAGATCCTTCTCAACATCCTTCAATGCACAGGTTAGCCCTCACCACAAAGAATTATCCAGAGACAAATGTCAGTAGTGCTGGGGGGCGGGGGGGACTCTGCTTTCACACTTGACTTAAGTAAATGATCTTTCTCTCTTTTTTTTTAATTTTTATTTTTATTTTAAGTTCTGGGGTACATGTACATGATATGCAGGTTTGTTACACAGGTAATCATGTGCCATGGTGGTTTGCTGCACCTATCAACTCATTACGTAGGTATTAAACCCCTCTCACACATATAATATAGATAGTGTCACTGCTTTGTTATTTACACTATTCAATTTGAATTTAATGTATATTGTTCAAATGATCCCTTGAAAAGAATCATTCTTATTTTATGTGATTTTCTAGATTTACAAATAAAAACAATATTTATAACTTTAATTTAAAGGGGCTAAAATAAGCAACATTTTGGCCAGGAGTGATGGTTCATGTCTGTAATCCCAGCACTTTGGGAGGTCAAGGCGGACAGACTGCCTGAGCTCAGGAGTTTGAGACCAGCCTGGACAACACGGTGAAACCCCATGTCTACTAACATACAAAAAATTAGCCAGGTGTGGCAGCATGCACCTTTAGTCCCAGCTACTTGGGAGGCTGAGGCAGGAGAATCGCTTGAACCCAGGAGGCTGAGATTGCAGAGAGCCGAGAGCGTGCCATTGCACTCCAGCCTGGGTAACAGTGAGACTCCCTCTCAAAATAAATGCATAAATTAATTAATTAAAAAACAGAAGCCACATTTTAAATTTTGTAATTTAATACAGTCAACATTAAGTTCAAATCAGTAGTGTCTGTAAGATTTAAAATTGTGTGTTTCTGTTTTTCTCAAAAGGAGTCTATCTTTAAGATTTTTTTTTTTTAACCATATACAATGATCCTGGTTTCCTTTCACAAAATGCCTTCTTGAAGAAGAGATGTGACTTTCAAAACTTCATAGGGATGATCACTGCCATCATTTAATTGAAGATGGACCAATTCCAAGATGCTATTTTTTTCAGAAACACTCTTAAGAATCTGTCTTTGTGACATTTGAAAGTGGGAGAAAGTCTTAGAAGCTTGCAGGGTCTCTGCTGTTTTGGAATCTTGTATAACTGGCTTTCCATGTCAGTTGCAGTGTCATTTGTATAGCTAAATGAGCAAATTATCAGAGCAGATGCATCAAGGGAAATGTTGCTTTCTGGAGTGTACTGCCAAACATAAATTTCAGATTCATTACTGTCTGCAAAATAGAACTGAATATACTAAGTCTTGATGATGTAGACTGCGATTGAATTATATTAAATTGCCAATAAAATTGTGAAAGTTCCCTAGCACTCTAGACAATATTTTATCACTTGTAGGATCTTCTCGAAGGCTATCCTAACTGTGTTTATCCTTCCTCAATGGCAACCACCTGCCAAGCTCTGCATTTAGATCGTCTTTGTCTTCATAAGCAGCCTTCTCTCTTTTTTACTTTTTAATGGACAAGTCTGAAACTAGTGCTGTGTCTCAAAAAGAAGCAACTAATTATAGTGCTGTATATTCATAACTTTTTTATGTTCTGTTCTATCCTTTTTATATCTTTAATTACATTTAAGTGTTTTAGGAATCTGTTCTGTATCGTAATCAAACATCATCTCGCCTCGTGTGTCTATTCCTCTTTTACATCTAGATTTCTAAAATGACTATGCTATTTTTGTGTCTTTATCTCCATCCTCTCTAGTTTTCCTATATGAAGAGATGTGTTTCAATGGTTTGTCTGCCAGTTGCTACCAACAGGCCGGTCATATGGGTTACCCAATTAATCACATTTATTCTCCCATAGAAAATAAGAGAGGGAGCAGTCACAAGAGCCCAGACAAACCAAATCCTAATCTCAGCCACTTACAAGTCACTTAACCTCTTGAACTCAAATGTATTTATCAGCCAAATGAGTACAAAACTTACTTGAAGTTGCTAAGAGGATTGCCTACACAGGGAATGATGGTGGCATGGCAAATGTCTGTTTCCTTTCCCACAAAAATATTGGATTCAGGCTCTTCTCCCAAGCAGATACACCAACCACAACAGACCTAGTTTCCTTTATCCATGACCTGTAATCCTATCAGTGCCTCTGTAGATTTGTCAAGAAAAATGCCATGTGGACATGTGGGGACCAAAACACCAATCAATCTCTATTTCAGAACTTGATTAGCCATATAGATATTACTCTTGAAGTCACCTTGGCGTAAGAACCATAGGAGAAGAACTGAATTGAAAAATAGGTTTAAAATTCTTTCAAATATAAGATGATTCATAACAGCAGAGGTTTCTATGAGCCTGCAAAACTCTAATGCTTTTGTTTGTTTGAAAAAATATATGTGTGTGTGTATATATATGTATATATATATATATATATATATATATATATATGCATTTACAAGTGGTACGAGAGATGAGGGATTATCATAGAGAGAAAGCATACCTTTGTATATAAGCATATATTGTTATAAAAGCAAGAAACATCTTCAAATGTTGCTTCAGGAGGTAGATGGAGCTGCTGGCAAACTAGTCAAACTCACTCAGCATAAATACAGGAAACATTTCAAGAAGTAAAAGAGCAACTTTACTTAGGTAAAAAGTTTCTGACAAAAGTCAGAGAAACTGAAAGCACATTTTTCCTTAAATTTTTTGAAAATTTTGCAAGTGGAGATTTCACATAATCCGTTAATGTCTTGTATTACCTTTAGGTGGGTGTTAGCAGTACACATTGGGAAATGTCCCTGCTTAATCTTGATTTTTGCTTTTGTCCTCCAGCCCTGTAGAATTGTACCAATTTGCATACTATCCTACACCATGTGTCAAAAGAGGCGAAGAAAATACCACGGCTTGTATTACCTGACAAGGCCGCTGTTTTGAAGCTCAGTGGCATTGCTGCCAACAGGGACTTTTCCTATAATGTAATGGAATGAATCAATAGATTTGTTGGTGTCATTTGTCAAAACTTCAGGTCTAAATAATAATATTCCATAATATAATAAAGACAGCATGCCAATAGGAAATAAGCATGGGGATTTATAATATTTGAAAATTACATAAATAGTTTTGACAGGAACTAATGTTTTAAAACAGCAGACAGGTTGTGTACCCATGTATATGTAAACCCACAGAAGGGAGTGCTTTGCAAAGCACTGCATAAAATAATAAAATTAATGATTAAATGAGAAAACTCAATGATGCCTAAAGAAAGTCATTACCAAGGAGTCTTTCTGCGAACTTCAGACATGTGTTTCATTTCATTACCACTAACGAAAGAAAATAATGAAATACGATGCAAAATAATTAAGCTTTTTACCTTTTATTTCTATCTAGATGGGAAATAAATTTAAGCCAGCAATGACAATAAGCAATGAGTAGAACTCAAAGCTTTTCAAATTATTCTAAAATCTTGAGCTTGCAAATTGGTATAGTAAGTTTCTTTTTAAAAATTGGACTATCTCAGCTGTGTGCTGTGGGTTTCAAAGAAGTTTCAATACAGCTGCATTGCACAAATGATGATTCCACCCTGAAAGAATTATTCTTTTTACTTGACCACACCCATTACTAGGTTGTTGTGTGGATTCTAAAAATATGAATATTAACACGTACCTGTGTGCCAAGTGAAATACATAAATGGATACAACCAAATAAGACGTGCTGTGATACAATGATCTCTAAGGTTGAAGTGCATCAGATAGTAAAATGGAAACCATGATTTGATCAGACATTGAAAGCACTTTGAATATAAAGTAAATATCAGTATTTCAACCAAGGAATGTGCATGCCAGTATGTTTTCTCTTTGTCTAGTTTTCTCTCTTTTTAAAATTTGAACTGGATTATCTCATCAACTTCCTGTCAAAAGTAATATACATTGAATGATAACAACTGCATTTAGTGTTTTGGTTGATATTTTAATTTTTTTAATCACCTTAGGAAAGGTTACTAAGAAGTCTTTCTATTTTTTTTTAACAATCCGAAATTGGTTTTAAGTAGTATGACTTAGTTTCATCTTTATAGAAATCATATAAAAATGAGTGTTTCAAGTCTTTGCCTAATTCATATGACTAAAGGAAGTTAAGAATAAGATAAAACAAAACAAAAACCTCTAAAATGGAACAAAGTTTGATTTGCTCAAACATTTGATACTAAAATATGTCAAGGACAAAACTTGAAAGCACTCGTCAATTAAGATAAAATGTCAATGGAGCTATTCCCGTCATGAATATTTATGAAGTGAATGATAAAGCATCCACATGTATCTGAAATGCACTCACAACATGTTTTTTGAAGTACAAAGATACTAAATTGTTTGACATACTTTTTCTGTCATTGACAGAACAAGTCAGCAGAAACTGACAGAACAAGTCAGCAGAAACAAATAAAAATGTGGAGAATTTGAGCAATATGACCAATAATGTTGGTTAATAGATGCAAAGTAATTAAAGTGCTCTTTCTGTTTTAGCAAGTATATACATGTTGTTTCATCAAAAGGATCATGTTAGGCAATAAATAATTTATACTAAACTTTAATAATAATAATTTTGAAAATACTCTTTCACCTAAACACATGGAAATAGACACACAGGCAAAATTTGATAACATTTGGTAGCAATGATTTTACTGTCCCCACAAGAGCAGCAGCAAACTCTGACAATTGGGAAATTAGCCCCACTTACCCAAATAGGAGGATGTTAAGTACCCTCAGAGAGGAAGCCCAGAACCTATTAAAATTTGCTCCCTCTCCTTCTTTCCTATCATACTATAGTACCCTCAGCCATTTTCTTCAAAAACTCTTATCTGAAGTATCTTTTTAAATTGTTTTGAGTAGTTTTAAGTTCACAGCAAAGTTGCACAGAAAATAGACTTACCTATACCTTCTGCCCTGGCACATGCACAGCCACCCGAACATTGAAACATTATTATCATCCAAAGCCCACACTTTAGATTAGGGTTCACTCTCGGTGTTGTACATTCTATGAGTCTTGACAAATGCATAATGTTGAAAGACTATCTTTTCTCCATTGCATTGCCTTTGCTACTTTGTCAAAGAACATTTGGCTATGTCTGTGGGGGTCAATTTCTAAGCTCTCAGTACTGTTTCCTTCATCGATTTGTCTGTTCTTTTGCTAATATCACACTGTCTTAATTGTAAAGCATCTTTTTATTCATATATGTATTTAGATTTTTACTATTTCCCCAACCTTATCTACTGTATCTTGTTCAGTGCAGCAACAAATAAATATTTTTAAATAAATAAGTAGGGTTAAAGAGGAAAAGGAAATACCAACTATGTCCATTTAGAAGCATGCTGAAACTGCAGCATGTTGGGCAAACAGGACAGTGGCACTTGGTGGCATCGTGATCAGAAATTACTAAATATTGAAGTGCTCAGAATATGGTTAATGTGTATGCAGAGGCAAGTTCATACTCATAAAAGTTTTCTACATTAAACAAATAAACAAAAATACATTCACTATTCTTTCAACTTACTTGGTTACAAATAGGAAAAGAAAACTGGACAAAACTGAAAAGCACAATGAACTAAGTGTAAATAAATGTGGGAATTAATGAGTTAGGAGAAAACCTGAATCTTTGAAAGGAAACCATAAATGGCAAATTAAAATAAATGTGACAGCTGAAGATATAACCTATTTCTCTGCTCCTGACACAATAAAGCAAAAAATAAACAAGGAAAATGTAAGAAAATCATAAAGATCACTATATATTATACTGTGTGGCATAAACTCTACTTATTGAATAACTGATTTTTCACAATTTAGTTCATCTAATGCCAAATTCTCCTAAGGCAAAGTATTGCTTTTGCATCTGCCCAGTTTGCCAAATTTGCCAAAAACATGTTTAAGGAAAATTCTTCTTAAATATAGTGAATGAATTTGAATTTATTTTTCTCATTAATTCTTTCTTAATGAAGGATCTTTATCTCAGCCATACAATATAAAAGTAATTTTAATGATTTTTTTAGAACTAGTAGTGGCAGATGCAGAGAAGAAAAGTCACCGCCATAGGGATTAATTCTCTCCAAGAATCTGTGTTGAAAGGAGCTCCATGGACTTATCCACTTTTCATGGGTATATTCTTCTTCCATATCATTGAAGAATAAATATTTAACCCTAAAGTGTTCAAGTAAATTCACATTAAAACAATAGAATTTTTCATCTATGCAAAAGTGATATTAGAATATCCAGTATTATTTATCATATTAACTATTGTATTTTAGGAGATTTATTTAAATCCTTTTAAATCCTTTAATCCACCGAAAGTACTTCCAAGACATGTAAAAAAATATGATATAAATACACAAAATGCATACTGAGGGATTGAAAAACAATTTGCTTATAATAATAAAGATCAAAACATGGCCATTGACACTGGTGTAAATTTCTTGAGGTGGTAAGTACTTACAGTCACAATCCTCTCATCATCCTTGTGAGGTGGGTGTGATCATCTCTGCTTTCTACAGAAAATATGTGAGAAGAAAGATCATCAGAGTGGTTAAAAAATTATCTACATTTAATCTCACAAAGCAGTAGCAGAGTGAGAATTTGAATCCCAATCTCCGTAACTCCATCCCCACTTTCATTACTCTCTATAATGTCAAACTAAGAATAAGTCAAGGATATAATCAAGACTGTCATATGAGACCATTTTAAATACAAATAGGCAGGCAGAGTCTGTACATAAATGCATAGAATCATCTTTACAGAGAGCTATTGAATATATATAGACTAATTGTCCACCAATAGATGTGTGGATAAAGAAAATGTAGGATTTATTCAAAATGGAGTACTATTTGGCCATAAAAAAGAATCAGATCTTTTCATTTGCAACAACATGGATGGAACTGGAGGTCATTATGTTAAGTGAAATAAGCCAGGCACAGAAAGATAACTATCACATCTTCTTATTTATTTGTGGGATCCGAAAATTAAAACAATTGAACTCATGGAGATAGAGAGTAGAAGGAGGGTTGCCAGAGGCTGAGAAGGGTAGTTGGGGCGGGGGGGTGGGTAAGGGGAAGATGGGGATGGTTAATGAGTACCAAAAAAAAAGAAAAAATGAATAAGACCTAGTATTTGACAGAACAACACAGTGACTATAGTCAATAATAATTTAATTGTGCATTTTAAAATAACTAAAATAATATAATTGGATTGTTTGTAACACAAGGGATAAATGCTTGAGGGGATGGATACCTAATTTTCCATAATGTGATTATGATGCATTGCATGCCTATACCAAAATATCTAATGCACCCATAAATATATACATCTACTATGTATCTACAAAGATTTAAAACAAATTTTTAAAAAGACAGTAATAAATATAATTAACATTTTAAAATATGCCTAGGTTGTCTCTGATGACTAGTTTTCCCTTTTCCTACAGATCAGTCTAATTTGTCTATAATAAATTTTAGTTTAGTTTTTTTTTTAATTTATTTATTATTATTATACTTTAAGTTGTAGGGTACATGTGCATAACGTGCAGGTTTGTTACATATGTATACTTGTGCCATGTTGGTGTGCTGCACCCATCAACTCGTCATTTACATCAGGTATAACTCCCAATGCAATCCCTCACCCCTCCCCCCTCCCCATGATAGGCCCCTGTGTGTGATGTTCCCCTTCCTGAGTCCAAGTGATCTCATTGTTCAGTTCCCACCTATGAGTGAGAACATGCGGTGTTTGGTTTTCTGTTCTTGTGATAGTTTGCTAAGAGTGATGGTTTCCAGCTGCATCCATGTCCCTACAAAGGACACAAACTCATCCTTTTTGATGGCTGCATAGTATTCCATGGTGTATATGTGCCACATTTTCTTAATCCAATCTGTCACTGATGGACATTTGGGTTGATTCCAAGTCTTTGCTATTGTGAATAGTGCTGCAATAAACATACGTGTGCATGTGTCTTTATAGCAGCATAATTTATAATCCTTTGGGTATATACCCAGTAATGGGATGGCTGGGTCATATGGTACATCTAGTTCTAGATCCTTGAGGAATCGCCATACTGTTTTCCATAATGGTTGAACTAGTTTACAATCCCACCAACAGTGTAAAAGTGTTCCTATTTCTCCACATCCTCTCCAGCACCTGTTGTTTCCTGACTTTTTAATGATCGCCATTCTAACTGGTGTGAGATGGTATCTCATTGTGGTTTTGATTTGCATTTCTCTGATGGCCAGTGATGATGAGCATTTTTTCATGTGTCTGTTGGCTGTATGAATGTCTTCTTTTGAGAAATGTCTGTTCATATCCTTTGCCCACTTTTTGATGGGGTTGTTTGTTTTTTTCTTGTAAATTTGTTTGAGTTCTTTGTAGGTTCTGGATATTAGCCCTTTGTCAGATGAGGAGATTGCAAAAATTTTCTCCCATTCTGTAGGTTGCCTGTTCACTCTGATGGTAGTTTCTTTTGCTGTGCAGAAGCTCTTTAGTTTAATGAGATCCCATTTGTCAATTTTTGCTTTTGCTGCCGTTGGTTTTGGTGTTTTAGACATGAAGTCTTTGCCCATGCCTATGTCCTGAATGGTACTACCTAGGTTTTCCTCTAGGATTTTTATGGTATTAGGTGTAACATTTAAGTCTCTAATCCATCTTGAATTAATTTTCGTATAAGGAGTAAGGAAAGGATCCAGTTTCAGCTTTCTACTTATGGCTAGCCAATTTTCCCAGCACCAATTATTAAATAGGGAATCCTTTCCCCATTTCTTGTTTCTCTCAGGTTTGTCAAAGATCAGATGGCTGTAGATGTGTGGTATTATTTCTGAGGACTCTGTTCTGTTCCATTGGTCTATATCTCTGTTTTGGTACCAGTACCATGCTGTTTTGGTTACTGTAGCCTTGTAGTATAGTTTGAAGTCAGGTAGCGTGATGCCTCCAGCTTTGTTCTTTTGACTTAGGATTGTCTTGGAGATGCGGGCTCTTTTTTGGTTCCATATGAACTTTAAAGCAGTTTTTTCCAATTCTGTGAAGAAACTCATTGGTAGCTTGATGGGGATGGCATTGAATCTATAAATTACCTTGGGCAGTATGGCCATTTTCACCATATTGATTCTTCCTATCCATGAGCATGGTATGTTCTTCCATTTGTTTGTGTCCTCTTTTATTTCACTGAGCAGTGGTTTGTAGTTCTCCTTGAAGAGGTCCTTTACATCCCTTGTAAGTTGGATTCCTAGGTATTTGATTCTCTTTGAAGCAATTGTGAATGGAAGTTCATTCCTGATTTGGCTCTCTGTTTGTCTGTTACTGATGTATAAGAATGCTTGTGATTTTTGCACATTAATTTTGTATCCTGAGACTTTGCTGAAGTTGCTTATCAGCTTAAGGAGATTTTGGGCTGAGACAATGGGGTTTTCTAAATATACAATCATGTCATCTGCAAACAGGGACAGTTTGACTTCTTCTTTTCCTAACTGAATACCCTTGATTTCTTTCTCTTGCCTAATTGCCCTAGCCAGAACTTCCAGCACTATGTTGAATAGGAGTGGTGAGAGAGGGCATCCCTGTCTTGTGCCAGTTTTCAAAGGGAATTTTTCCAGTTTTTGCCCATTCAGTATGATATTGGCTGTGGGTTTGTCATAAATAGCTGTTATTATTTTGAGGTACGTTCCATCAATACCGAATTTATTGAGCGTTTTTAGCATGAAGGGCTGTTGAATTTTGTCAAAAGCCTTTTCTGCATCTATTGAGATAATCATGTGGTTCTTGTCTTTGGTTCTGTTTATATGCTGGATTATGTTTATTGATTTGCGAATGTTGAACCAGCCTTGCATCCCAGGGATAAAGCCCACTTGATCATGGTGGATAAGCTTTTTGATGTGTTGCTGAATCCGGTTTGCCAGTATTTTATTGAGGATTTTTGCATCGATGTTCATCAGGGATATTGGTCTAAAATTCTCTTTTTTTGTTGTGTCTCTGCCAGGCTTTGGTATCAGGATGATGTTGGCCTCATAAAATGAGTTAGGGAGGATTCCCTCTTTTTCTATTGATTGGAATAATTTCAGAAGGAATGGTACCAACTCCTCCTTGTACCTCTGGTAGAATTCAGCTGTGAATCCATCTGGTCCTGGACTTTTTTTGGTTGGTAGGCTATTAATTATAGCCTCAATTTCAGAGCCTACTATTGGTCTATTCAGGGATTCAACTTCTTCCTGGTTTAGTCTTGGAAGAGTGTAAGTGTCCAGGAAATTATCCATTTCTTCTAGATTTTCCAGTTTATTTGCATAGAGGTGTTTATAGTATTCTCTGATGGTAGTTTGTATTTCTGTGGGGTCGGTGGTGATATCCCCTTTATCATTTTTAATTGCGTCGATTTGATTCTTCTCTCTTTTCTTCTTTATTAGTCTTGCTAGTGGTCTGTCAATTTTGTTGATCTTTTCAAAAAACCAACTCCTGGATTCATTGATTTTTTGGAGAGTTTTTTGTGTCTCTATCTCCTTCAGTTCTGCTCTGATCTTAGTTATTTCTTGCCTTCTGCTAGCTTTCGAATGTGTTTGCTCTTGCTCCTCTAGTTCTTTTAATTGCGATGTTAGAGTGTCAATTTTAGATCTTTCCTGCTTTCTCTTGTGGGCATTTAGTGCTATAAATTTCCCTCTACACACTGCTTTAAATGTGTCCCAGAGATTCTGGTATGTTGTATCTTTGTTCTCATTGGTTTCAAAGAACATCTTTATTTCTGCCTTCATTTCTTTATGTACCCAGTAGTCATTCAGGAGCAGGTTGTTCAGTTTCCATGTAGTTGAGCGGTTTTGATTGAGTTTCTTAGTCCTGAGTTCTAGTTTGATTGCACTGCGGTCTGAGAGACAGTTTGTTATAATTTCTGTTCTTGTACATTTGCTGAGGAGTGCTTTACTTCCAATTACGTGGTCGATTTTGGAGTAAGTACGATGTGGTGCTGAGAAGAATGTATATTCTGTTGATTTGGGGTGGAGAGTTCTATAGATGTCTATTAGGTCTGCTTGCTGCAGAGATGAGTCCAATTCCTGGATATCCTTGTTAACTTTCTGTCTCGTTGATCTGTCTAATGTTGACAGTGGAGTCTTGAAGTCTCCCATTATTATTGTATGGGAGTCTAAGTCTCTTTCTAAGTCTCTAAGGACTTGCTTTATGAATCTGGGTGCTCCTGTATTGGGTGCATATATATTTAGGATAGTTAGCTCTTCCTGTTGAATTGATCCCTTTACCATTATGTAATGGCCTTCTTTGTCTCTTTTGATCTTTGATGGTTTAAAGTCTGTTTTATCAGAGACTAGTATTGCAACCCCCGCTTTTTTTTGTTCTCCATTTGCTTGGTAAATCTTCCTCCATCCCTTTATTTTGAGCCTATGTATGCCTCTGCGTGTGAGATGGGTCTCCTGAATACAGCAGACTGATGGGTCTTGACTCTTTATCCAGTTTGCCAGTCTGTGTCTTTTAATTGGAGCATTTAGTCCATTTACATTTAAGGTTAAGATTGTTATGTGTGAACTTGATCCTGCCATTATGATATTAACTGGTTATTTTGCTCGTTAGTTGATGCAGTTTCTTCCTAGCCTCGATGGTCTTTACATTTTGGCATGTTTTTGCAATGGCTGGTACCGGTTGTTCCTTTCCATGTTTAGTGCTTCCTTCAGGGTCTCTTGTAAGGCAGGCCTAGTGGTGACAAAATCTCTAAGCATTTGCTTATCTGTAAAGGATTTTATTTCTCCTGCACTTATGAAACTTAGTTTGGCTGGATATGAAATTCTGGGTTTAAAATTCTTTTCTTTAAGAATGTTGAATATTGGCCCCCACTCTCTTCTGGCTTGTAGAGTTTCTGCCGAGAGATCTGCTGTTAGTCTGATGGGCTTCCCTTTGTGGGTAACCCGACCTTTCTCTCTGGCTGCCCTTAAGATTTTTTCCTTCATTTCAACTTTGGTGAATCTGGCAATTATGTGTCTTGGAGTTGCTCTTCTCGAGGAGTATCTTTGTGGCGTTCTCTGTATTTCCTGGATTTGAATGTTGGCCTGCCCTACTAGGTTGGAGAAGTTCTCCTGGATGATATCCTGAAGAGTGTTTTCCAACTTGGTTCCATTTTCCCCCTCACTCTCAGGCACCCCAATCAGACGTAGATTTGGTCTTTTTACATAATCCCATACTTCTTGCAGGCTTTGTTCATTTCTTTTTCTTCTTTTTTCTTTTGGTTTCTCTTCTCGCTTCATTTCATTCATTTGATCCTCAATTGCAGATACTCTTTCTTCCAGTTGATCGAGTCAGTTACTGAAGCTTGTGCATTTGTCACGTATTTCTCGTGTCATGGTTTTCATCTCTTTCATTTCGTTTATGACCTTCTCTGCATTAATTACTCTAGCCATCAATTCTTCCACTTTTTTTTCAAGATTTTTAGTTTCTTTGCGCTGGGTACGTAATTCCTCCTTTAGCTCTGAGAAATTTGATGGACTGAAGCCTTCTTCTCTCATCTCGTCAAAGTCATTCTCTGTCCAGCTTTGATCCGTTGCTGGCGATGAGCTGTGCTCCTTTGCCGGGGTAGATGCGCTCTTATTTTTTGAATTTCCAGCTTTTCTGCCCTGCTTTTTCCCCATCTTTGTGGTTTTATCTGCCTCTGGTCTTGATGATGGTGATGTACTGATGAGGTTTTGGTGTAGGTGTCCTTCCTGTTTGATAGTTTTCCTTCTAACAGTCAGGACCCTCAGCTGTAGGTCTGTTGGAGATTGCTTTAGGTCCACTCCAGACCCTGTTTGCCTGGGTATCAGCAGCAGAGGCTGCAGAAGATAGAATATTTCTGAACAGCGAGTGTACCTGTCTGATTCTTGCTTTGGAAGCTTCCTCTCAGGGGTGTACTCCACCCTGTGAGGTGTGGGGTGTCAGACTGCCCCTAGTGGGGGATGTCTCCCAGTTAGGCTACTCAGGGGTCAGGGACCCACTTGAGCAGGGAGTCTGTCCCTTCTCAGATCTCAACCTCCGTGTTGGGAGATCCACTGCTCTCTTCAAAGCTGTCAGACAGAGTCGTTTGCGTCTGCAGAGGTTTCGGCTGTGTTTGTTATTGCCCTGTCCCTAGAGGTGGAGTCTACAGAGACAGGCAGGTTTCCTTGAGCTGCTGTGAGCTCCACCCAGTTCGAGCTTCCCAGCAGCTTTGTTTACCTACTTAAGCCTCAGCAATGGCGGGCGCCCCTCCCCCAGCCTAGCTGCTGCCTTGCCGGTAGATCACAGACTGCTGTGCTAGCAATGAGGGAGGCTCCGTGGGTGTGGGACCCTCCCGGCCAGGTGTGGGATATGATCTCCTGGTGTGCCTGTTTGCTTAAAGTGCAGTATTGGGGTGGGAGTTACCCGATTTTCCAGGTGTTGTGTGTCTCAGTTCCCCTGGCTAGGAAAAGGGATTCCCTTCCCCCTTGCGCTTCCCAGGTGAGGCAATGCCTCGCCCTGCTTCAGCTCTCGCTGGTCGGGCTGCCGCAGCAGCTGACCAGCACCGATCGTCCGGCACTCCCCAGTGAGATGAACCCAGTACCTCAGTTGAAAATGCAGAAATCACCGGTCTTCTGTGTCGCTCGCGCTGGGAGTTGGAGACTGGAGCTGTTCCTATTCGGCCATCTTGCTCCGCCCCCCCCAATAAATTTTAGTTTTATATATGTTTGTATTTCATAAAAGGAGAAAACTGAAATACATAAGACCAGAAAATTTGTCTTTAAATCAATGAGCAAGACAGTCAAAACTCTATAATGACAAAAAGGCAGAAAAAAAGAAAATTTAAAAATTAGACATGACAAATTGAATAGGACAGAGAAAAGGTATTAAACGATTTTTAAGGCAACACTATTTACAAATCCCTAAGACAAACTGGAAAATTTTAGAGAAATATCATTAGAAAATATAAATTATCAAAATTAAATGAAGAATTAAAGTTAGAAATGTGTGTAAATCAACAAAGGAAAAAATGGAAAGGCAAAACAAAAAAAAAGGAAATTATATTCGAGACTCTGGGGTCACACAGATTTGCTAATGAGTGTATTCTAGCTTAAATAAAAATTCAGTCTGTCTTATTCCTTGCCTGTGCACACACTCATACACAATGGGAACCCATTGTATTGTCAGACACTTGCTCTGATGAATACAGAGGGGAAAGGCATAGTACATTTCGGTGCATTTAACTCTTGCACACTTGCTTTTAACTCTTTTCCACAAAGCTAAAATGTAGAACAGATACAAAGGGAGCTGTTCTAGATGGAAAGGAGAATTGTGGGTGGGAGAGAAGGCGAGACAGCAAGTGGAACATCACCTGCTGTTCTCAGTCGTTTGGCAGAACCTCAACCCTCATTAAATCCACTTCATTGCCTCTTCCACACCTGCACCTGAACAGCCATATATAGCTGGAGAAAACTCACAGCCTAGCAGACTGGTCTCTTTAAAGACAGGATCATTATCCTCAAGGGGGCTTTCCCGAGTTTATTTACTTGTTTAAATAACCAGAGCATTCAGTCATCAAAATTGATTTCATGCTAAAATCACCTAGGTAGTTTTAAAACCTACTGATGCTGGGGTCTCAATCCCCAAAATATTGTTATGAAATTGGTCGTGGGTGTGACCTGGGCATGCAGATTTTTAGAATAGTCTTGATTCATTCCAGTGTGCAAATTTGAGAAAAGCTGGCTTTGAAATCACTTGGAGATCTTAATAAAGTGCAGATTCTGGTTTGTTTGTTGTGGGGCAATTCTTCATTTCTAACAAGCTCCCAAGTCACGTTGATGCTGCTGGTCTATAGACCACATTCTGAATAGCACAGACCTAGAGTCTTATTTCTCACCTGTTTCTGTGTCCTCAGAAATGTCCAATAGTGCAATACCTTCTTTCTCCTGTCCTCACTTTCCATGCATGACCTTGCTTCCCATTTTACTAGGAAAATCCAAACCATCAGTAGGGAGATTACACAAGCTCTGACCTCAACTCTACCCACCTACATGCCATCATGCCCACACATTCTTCCCTTCACTCTTGTGATTTCAAACCATCTTTGTTCCTGTCTATTGAAAGCACCCCACATTCACACCAGAGTGGACCTCTCTATCCCTTTGACAAGTCTTCCTCTCTGTCATTATCAGCTCGTCACCAAGGACTAGATCACTACATTCAGAAGCAGGCCAGACAGAACTCTACAATACTAACAGGAAGAAAGGAAGGCAGGCAGGAAGAGAGGGAGGAAGGGAGAGAGGAAGGGGGCAGGAGGGGAGGAGGGGGGGGAGGTAGGGAGGGAGAGATAGAGGGATGGAGGAAGGAGGGGAGGGGAGGGGAGGAAAGGGAAGGGAAGGGAAGGGATGGTCTCTTTCTTATCCCAATTTCTTCTTCTAAACCAGGTTTTCTTCACAACTGACCAGTGAACATGCTGTTTTTCTCAATCACCAATGATCTTCACATTGCCGCATGCAATCCCAACCTCAAACCTCAGCTGACTGAACCTACAGCCTCATTTATTTGACAGAGTCTTCATCACTCTTCTTACCTTAGGAAACTTTCTTGGTGTGGATGCCTCACACTCCTGGTCTTTTCCTTCTACCTCCCCTGGTGTTTCTTCCTAGCCTCCTTTATTGATTTATCCTTATCTACACAACCTTTAAACATGATTATGGTACAGCCTTACCGTTTGAATGTTTCAATTTTCATATCTATACGCACTCCCATCCTGGTCTTATGTAGACTAATTACTTGAAATCCTATTTGTCTGCTGATAACAAAATTTTTATCTCCAATTTATACTTCTCATCTGAACTCTAATTTTGTGCATCCAACTCTTCCTTAATAGTTCTACACAGATGCTAATATTCGCCTCAGTTTAACATGTCAAAACCAGAAGTCATCACCACAACCAAAAATTAAAACAAAACAAAACAAAAATGGAAAAAGAAGAAAGTAAAAAATCCCTTCTTCCCTTGCAGTGTTTTCCATGTTAATTATTGTCAATTACTCAACTGAAGACTCAGGTATTATTTTTGAGCTCTTTCTGTCCTTCCCAACCTACATCTGATCTTTCAGGAAATCTTATACAGTCTGTCTTCCAAGTACAAGCAGAATCTGACCACTTCTTCCTACTTTCTCTCCTACCTTCTCTAAACCATTTCCATTGTACCCTGGAGGCATAGCATTCACATTTTAACTGGATTCCTGATTCCATTGTTTTCCCTTGTAGACTACTATTAACACATAGGCAGAGAGACACTGTTCTATGATAGAATGGATCATGCCAGCTTCGGCTCCAGCTTTCCAGGAATTCCCCATTTCCCTGGCAGTAAACATCAATGTCCTTAGAAAGATCTGCAAGGCCCCACATGACTTCCCTCCCACCACTTTATTACTCTTTCTCCCTTTATCATTCTAATCTGGCCAAAATAAGCTTCTTGCTGATCCTTGAACACTCCAATTGCCCTTCCAAGGCATGGGCAATACCTGCTTCCACTTCCTCTTCCCAGAATACTCTTCCCCCAGGCAACCAAATGGCTGGCTGTTTTACCATCATCAAGGTTGTGTGAAAAATGAACTTTTCAATGGCTCAGTCAAGTAGGCAGTAATACCCTTCCCCAAGTATTTCTCAATACTTGGAATTTACATTAAGAAAACAAAAAGTTAATGACAATATCAGGTACTTTTTTAAAAAATGGAGAGATCCATTTTATGAGTTATTACAATGAACTTTTTTAAAGTAGTGCTTCCCAAACTGAATTTTGCATGTAAAAACACCCGGGGATCTTGTTAAAAATGCAGATTCATATTCAGTAGGCCTGGAGAGTCGGCTGAGGATTTTTGTTCCTAACAGGTGCCCAGGTGATATCCATGATGCAGCTGGTCTTTTTGCCACAATTTGAGTAGAGGGTCCTCAGAGGATTTTTAAGAACTTTTAGTAATATACAGAAATACCAAAAGTAAAAAGAAGAAAAAGAAATCATCTGTGTTTTACCTACTCATAAATTGTTATATGTCTTGGTCAGTACAGGCTGCTATAACAAGTCACAGACAGAGTGGCTTAAATAATGAATTATTTTTCCTCACAATTCTGGAGACTGGGAAGTCCAAGACAGAGATGCCGGCACACTTAGGGTCTGATGAAAAGAACCCACTTCCTGGTTTGTAGATGGATGTCTTCTCTATTTATCCTTACATGTTGGAAAGAAGGAAAAGAAGAAGGAAGCTATTTTGTGTCTCTTATAAGGGCACTGATCCCATCCTGGGGGCAGCACCCTTATGATCTCATCACCTCCCAAAGGCCCCACCTCCAAATATCAGCCACTGGGGGTTAGAGACTTACGTATGATTTTATGGGGATATAAAATACGGTTTATAACAAATTATAGCATGTTTAGTATCACTGGGTTTTCTTCATCTATAGAGATTGCACATTCCTTTAGCGCATTTATTCATTAAAATAAGTGTCAAGGATATACCATGCAACACACAAGTAGTGTATTGGATGCTGAGCATACAAAAATAAGGAGAGGATTGGCACAGTAGCTTATGCCTGTAATCCCAGAGCTTTGGGAGGCTGAGGCAGGAGGATCACTTAAGGCCCAGAGTGTGAGATCAGCATAGGAAACATGGGGAGACCCTCATCTCTACAAAAATTTTAAAATATTAGCTGGGTGTGGTGGCATGCACCTGTAGTTCCAGCTACTTGGGAGGGTGAGGTGGGAGGATTGCTTGAATCCAAGAGTTCAAGGCTGCACTGAACTATAATCATACTACCGCACTCCAGCCTGGGTGACAGAGAAACACCTTGTCTCTAAAACATAAAAAAATAAGACAAGTGAAGACTCGGCCCTTCTGGTCAGAGATTTCACAGAAATATTGGACTGTCTGTCTTTTCTTTCCTTTCATCTTTTCTGAAGACAGACAGGTAACAATTCAGCATTTGAGGACAGACAGAAGGTAACAATTCAGCATTCAGTGATAAGGTGAAGAGAAGCCAAAATTCCATGTAAACATGTGGACACTGTTTAGAAAATACTGCAACTTAGCATTCCCTTCTGGACACTAACAATCAGAAGTTTAAAAATAGCTCACGATTAACTCAAAGAACTTTGCACATACTTCCTCTGTAAAATTCAGGAACAATTTCTATTACTGATATTTCATCTGAATAATATGTAATTATACAGTGTAGACAAATTAAGTGTGAGATATAAAGGTATTTCAAGAGAAGTACTTCAGAAAGTTCATTCTGAGTGAACAAATACACATCTTATAATATTTTGTTTGATTTCCTTTCTAGCAACAATTTTATTCTGCTGAGAGACACAGTTACTGTAAAACTATCTCATAATATTATATTTGTACATAAAGTTGGATGTTTTGCAAATTGATAATGAGCTAATTCACTTCTGTGGTTCATAAAAATGTAGTATTTCAACAATAGTTTGAATTGTTGTAGGTTAGTTTTTGATATTTGTTTTGGGACGCTGCATTCAGTTGCTCCTGGCAGATTTTACATGCAGAAGAGGAAGAATGACTTACACTTACACTGCACCTCTGCTGGTCATTCCTCCACTGACTTACTCACAACGTGTTCATTGCCTGCACTTCTGCTGGAAGCCAGCTAGTGTGCTAGTCCAGCCCAAAGGATGTAAAGAGGAATAAGACACGGTCTCTACCTTTGAACATCTTGGTTCAGAAAGAATGTCATGTGAATAAATAAGTATTCTTTCTCAGGAGAAAGGAGAAAGAGTGGAAATAAAGTATTGTGGGCAGAGGAAGGTAATAGGGAAATTGACTGCCTCATCTGAAAGGAACCTTAGTTTTAATTGGTCTTGAAGAATTAAAAACTTAAAACAACCTTATTCCAAGTTTTTTATTCTACTGGGGGCAGGTGAAGGAATTTGATATTAAAAGGTGCAGAGCATTAAAAAAATTGGGGGCAGTTTCATCTTGGCCAAGGTGAAGGAAACAGGAGAAGATGGTTGAATGAAATCTGAGAAAGAATAGGCCAGATTTTGACAGACTTTTCTCCACAGAGGAGAAGTTTAGCTAGAAAGAAAGGACACAGCTTTGCCCAATGATACCAAAACTTAGAGGATGAAAAATATTTAAAGATTATGCAAATTAAACTGACATTTGCATGTAACAATGCATGTATTCCTTTAGCAATATAGGGGAAAAAATCTCAGGGCATTCTCAACCTTTAATTTTGTAAAAATGTTTAATTTCAATATAACTGAAGTTTTATATATATTTATATATATATATGTAATTTATTTATATATGCATATTGTAATGAAATTGTCCTTATTGGGCTACAATAAAAACCAGTAGTTCTTTCCATCACTCTTCTCCATTTCTGGCATTGCAAATACATGCATTTTTAACTATTTTAGTTGTTTTCTGAAGATATTTACTTCCTTTTTTTAAATAGCAAGCTTATGTTTTTGTTTGTTTGTTTGTTTTTTGGATTTAGATATTATCCACCTATTACTTATTGATTTATCTCTTTTATCACTTCCACTACCATTTTACTTCTTTCACTTCCTCTCCACCTATAATGAACACAGGAATTGGCTAAATCAAGTATACTTTGTTTATGTTATTAACACTATATTTCAGTTATTCACAGTCAAACCATATGATGAACAATGATTGTATTCCCTTCTAATACATCTCTTTGGTTTTCCTTGGAGTTAGTAATTGCCTTTTGTTTACTTGTCTAATTTTTATGTAACTTTTCTTGAATTGTCTCTGACTCTCCCACAGAAATATATGCCTGTTTTCAAAATAACCAGAAACATCTGTATGTTCTTGAACCACTGAACTCATTCCCTCTGGACATGCTGCATAGCTTTGAAATTGGAATTTCTTATCTCCATTGCTCCTGTAATTTATTTAGTTTCTCTCTTGTGTTGCCACTACTACTTCTTTACTCTCAGTCCTTTTCTGTTTTGGTAAATCACTCCCTTTAGTAATTTCCTCAGAAAAGATGATACATTTTTCAGACTTTAAATATGTGAGGATATTTGTATTGTATGCTCACATTTGATTGGTGACTTTACCTGGCATTGTATAATGTTCTAGGTGGAGAATAACTTTCACATAGTTTTTTGAAGGAATTGCTTTATTGGCTCCCACCCTCAAGCATTTTATTGCAAAATTCCATATCAACATTATTGATTTTTTTTCAAAGTAAACGTTCTTAACCTTGCAAGTCTGAATTAGGTTAAATTCTTTATACACAATCATTAGTTGGTTTTTTTTCCTCTTGTTCACCAACTGCTGACAGCCAGAATTCCTCTCTCAAGAAATTGACCAACCCAAAGTAAAAAAAAAAAAATCAGATGCTGAGAGTGATGGTCACCCAGTGAAATAGCAAGGTCTCTAGTGAGTTATTGTACTGTAAAGGTCACCATTAGAAAACAAGAGCTACCAATTGACATTTTAGTGTCACTCTCAACATGGATTGAGCAGTCCAGAAAGACCAAATAGTTGACATAGGTTTTAACATGATATATAGACTAAGGCAAACAAAAAAGAGATTAAAAAAAGAGACTCAGAGGAAAGAGAAAAGCTATCCTTAAAGGAGTATATCTCTACTATTTCTTCTTTTTTTCTTCTGATGTTAGATGCTTAGTGCATTAATTTTGAGCCTTCCATCTTTACAAATAAATATGACAAAGATAGTGAATGTTATGGCATAAAATATTAAAGTATAAAATATATGTTTAGGGACAAAGGTAAGGAACGTCTTCTAAAATAAAATCAGCATAGAGCTTAGACATATTGGACTATTGAATGAGCCTCACTCTGAAATCTTGCCCAGTGTCAAATGCTACTAATAATTTCACACAGCCAAAGCAAAGTCTGGGACCATCCACACTCCTACTTGAATCCTTTCTTCTTTCATTAGGACACGTTCTGACCCTGGGTTCCAACTATGAGTTCTCTAAGCAGTGCTTGTGGGAGCACCCCTTATGCAGAAGGGAGATGCTTCTTTCATGAGACATTTCCAAGTAGACTCAATTACACAGCTTATGTAACATTTTTCAGAAATCCATATCCCTAAGTCTATAAACAATACTAACCAGACCAGTTACAACAGTCTGCTAAAAGTGGATCGTAAAAACTTTGTAATGGTATCTCCCACTAGGAGATAAAATTAGAGTGTTTTCCAAGAGGTCTGACATTTGCAAGCTTACAGGTAAATTGCCCAAGTCATCTTTCTTTCTTTTCCTTGGCGTCCCCAGTAAACAAGAAAAAGAATTCCTAAACTGCTGTTAGCCCTTTTTTTTACCAAAGGTTTTAAGATTTTGGCACTAAGGTATTTTTTTCTCTAAACTATATTTTATTTTTTAAAAAAATTTAACAAAAACATAAAGTATGAGGAGATATTTTGAGTGTTCATGTAATTTTAGGAAGTTAGGTGAGCTAATATCAACACTTAAGATATGCACACAAGAAAACAGTAATAAAGGTGTGCTGTGAACTGCTTAGCAAGAAATAGGCACTTCTCTAATAGAAAAAATATTTAGAGACTGAGTGGTAGTTCTGAATGAATCCTGTGTCTTTGTTTATCATTATTGTTGAAAAGTCTGGAGATACGGTTCATATTGCCTTTAAATTTCTTCACATTGGTAATAGCATGATTTCTGACTTAGGGTAAGTGTTTTCACTTTAATAATTGTTGCAATTTATTTTGAACTATTACCCTATTCTTAGACAATATTCCCAAAATAGTCCTCATATGTTTCAGATTGTTATACCTGCAGAGAGTTATTTTGTGGCTAAACCAGATGAACCCCCCTGTAATAGTTGTATGCATTGGGAAAAGGTATTCTCAACAAATAGAAACTTTCCCTGCAGTTAAATTGAGTATGGGGCCAAGGAATCACTACCCTTCTGACTGAGGAAATGTATAAATCAATGGTACTCTCTAAATAATATATGAGAGTGGATACTCAATCTGTTTCACATTGAGTTTGCAGGGGAGTAGGTTTGGGTTAGGCAGAGTAGAGATTAATGAGACCATGTGTATTTCCTGCTCTGTGGGTAAATAGCTCAATATTCACCAGGGAAGTCAGTGAAAGAAAGCAGTGGACCCTGCGTGTAAGTGTTAGATATTTTGAAACCATGCTCAATGGAAATTAATTAAGTACTCCAATGTCCATGATTAAATAAGTCTTTTGGGGGAAACTAGAAAACTCACTGAAAAGGAAATGGAAGAAAAATGAAATGAATTCTAAGCAGCAATGACACAGAAACAACTGTAGACTATGTTGTGACCAGGGCTTGTGCCAGGTGTGGCCAACATGTCTCTGTATCCTTTATATATAATAGTTCTCACTTGATTGTGTCATTCAATCAGTATTTGTCAGGGCTTGTACCTATAAAGAATGATACTTGAGTCCTCAAATAGGAGAGTAAATTAGTCAAGAGAAAGTCCAAGGCTGGTGGGACTGGGGTCTTGGAAGCGAGAACAATGAGGAGAACTAACTGGAGAGATGGTAGAATTATGGGAATATGATGGTGAGCAACGGCAAAGCCATCCCTGTCTTTATTGCGATGGCAGTCATATGGGGGGAAACAGACATATTTTCAAAAGCTACTACAACGTAGTATGATGAGTGTCTGAAGACGTAAGTACATGTGAGTTTACCTGAAAGATCCCTGATATGGTTTGGCTCTGTATTCTTGCCCAAATATCATATTAAATTGTAATTCCCAATGTGGGGAAGGGGGCCTGGTGGAAGATGATTGGATCTTGAGAGTGGATTTCCCCTTGCTGTTCTTATGATAGTGATGAGTTCTTGTACGATCTGGTTGTTTAAAACTGTGTAGCACTTCTGCCTTTGCTCTATCTCTCTCTGTCTCCTCCTCTGCCATGGTAAGACATGCTTGCTTCCCTTCACCCTTCTCCATGGTTGTAAGTTTTATGAGGGCTCCCAGCCATGCTTCCTTTACAGCCTGTGGAATTGTGTGTCAATTAAACCTTTTTTCTTCATAAATAACCAAGTCTCAGGTAGTTCTTCATAGCAGTGTGAGAATGGACTAATACAGTTCCTAAATCAATTACAGGTGGAAGTCAAACTTCATGAAGAAAGTAGCATCTATCAGAAACCAGGAATCTGAAAGGGAGCAGATGAAATGTGGCAGAAATTTTTTTTTTAAAAAAAGCTTCTATCTTGGAAAAGATGTGTTTCCTTGAAATAGGAGTTGACATTATGTATGTGATAATCCAGAGAGGAGAATAGGGAGAAAATGGATGAATATACAATAGCAGAACATCCAGACAAAAGAAGAGCACATTCAAAGGCCTTTGCCCTTTAGAGTAAAGACTAGCTTTAATTAAATATGACACTTGGGGTCTCTATAAAATAGACCCTGCAAGACTGTCAGCATCATCTTTTATCACCCACTGCAGCAGACTGAATGTTTATGTCACCAAAATTCCTTTCTTGAAATCCTAACCTCTGGCTGGGTGCAGTGGCTCATGTCTGTAATCCCAACACTTTGGGAGGCCAAGGTGGGTGGATCGCTTGAGCTCTGGAGTTCAAGACCAGCCTGGGCAACATGGTGAAACTCTGCCTCTACTACAAATACAAAAATTACCCAGGCGAGGTGGCGCATGCCTGCAGTCCCAGCTACTTGGGGGGCTGAGGCAGGAAGATCACTTGAGCATGGGAGGTCGAGGCTGCAGTGAGCCATGATCTTGGTACTGCCCTCCAAGCTGGGCAACTGAGAAACCCTGTCTCAAAGAAACAACAACAGCAACAAAAAACAATAAAGACAAGAAAAAGAAAATCCTAACTCCACCAGATGGTATTAGGAGTTGGGGGCTTTGAGAGGTGATTAGGTCATGATGGTAAAGCCTTCATTAATTAGATTAGTGCCCTTATAAGAGGGATCCCAGAGAACTCCCTTGCCCCTTCCACCTTGTGAGGGCATAGCAAGAAGGCGCCATCTCTGTGAACCAGGAAGTTCGTTCAGCAGACACAGAATCTGCCATGCCTTGATCTTGGAGTTCCAGCCTCCAAAACTGTGAGCAATAAATGTCTGCTGTTTATAAGCCACCCAGTTTATGATATTTCATTATAGCAGCCATAACTGACTAATATACTACCTTGCCACCTGGGCATTCAAAGCCATACAGCTACTCTTGACTTTATTTCAGATCAGATAGCAACAGCTTAACAGCTGGTTGGATATGGGCAGTAGGGTAGAGAATTCAGTGGAATTATCAAATGGTAATGGAAGATTGTAAATTGCTACAAGCATTTCGAGGGACAACTCACCTTATGGTCTGCTAAGTGCCTTACAATTATTTTTTCCAGGTATTGTTGTCTCCATCCTACATAAGATGGAACCACAGCTCAGAAAGGTATGGTGATCAACTTGAAGACACATGTCAGAGCTTGGTTTAGAACTCACATTTGCCTAGTTTCGATGCCCTTCTTCCTTCCATTCTATCTAACTCTCAGCAAAGCCAAGATACAAACATAAATTATGCAATGTTACGGTGCTCATTTTGCTTATGTAAAAATGAGATCTTTTTATTATGCAAAGACAAGACACCAGAAACTCATATCCATGATAGAAATGGCTATTTAATATGAACATTGTTTGTATTCATCTAAGAAATGACATTGTGATGGGAAAATGGATTTAGTCATGGTATTTTGATTCCATCATAATAATGCTTTATGTTTTTAAATGTGTTTGTATTTGTGATGGATCGGGACTCAAGTAACCTGTGAGGAAGTTTAGACCAACAATGGGCTTCATATATGTTCCAAATGGGTTTATTTTCTATCCACTTCTAAATCCATATTGGATAAGAAAAACACAAATTCTAAAAAATGAAACTCAATTGGTTAGTTCTCCCAATATAAAGACCGTGATAAATGTATTTGTACTTTTGTAGGATTTACTTCTTCATCTAGGTAAATTAATAAGACCAAATCAAAAGATGTACAAAAAAATGGCACAAAGGAGAAGCCCAGTGAAAACACAGTTGGAAACACAAGAAGAGAATGAATTTAGCCACAAGTTGTCAATTTCTACAGTTAGAATCTGATTAGTCCGTGAAAATGAAATGCCAAATTAAAAATAATTAACACACTTTACATGAACCGGGACAACAAATTAACCACACCACACATCACATACAACTCAGATTAAATACGTTGTGTCCGTAGACTGGGGAAAGAGTCTAAAAAAAATACAACAAAGTAACAAAGTTTATAATAGTGTTATCTCCAAACCACAAAAGGTTAACTCTAAGAATTTTTATTTTGATAGTAAAGTCCACTAGAAAGGCACATTATTAGATTCAATTTTTATGTCACAATCTTTGAAGTTGTGTCTTAAGATATAATATATTATTCAAAATTGTTTTCAATATATTCATTTCTTTTTTCTCTTATTGAATAAGCATATTTGTCTACTGTAAGAAATTGGAAAATAATTTGTTTATATAGAGAGTCAATAGCGAGGCAATATTAGATTCACACACAATAAAAAAACCAATAAAGCAATTATAGAACATCATCTTCATGTTAATTATCTTTAAACATTATAGATGACACAACAATGTGAGTATTGTAGCAGTATCATTACTGCACTGAATAAATTAAAAGTAGAAATGTATGTTAGCTATCATTTTAACATTCATACTTGCTGGTAAATCCACCTGAAAGATATTCACCTTCAGCTTAATTATATATTTATGTGGATTCAAAATTCTTATGAGCGTTAATGTGAACTTTGACACTTTAATAAATGAAAAAGTAGGATGTTAGGATGAGATATTGGATGATATATTCAATTTATTCCTAAAATATATAATACTGCTTGCTGTGACTCTTTCAACTGGAGTAATTGGTTGCAATTAAAATAATGAGATATTCCAAACAGTGATATATGCATTACAAATGTAGAGTGATAAGTAATTTGTAATTCCTATATCATTTTTATGCTGATACATTTCTTTCTAATTATAATAATCTTTTGAGCTAATAGGAGTATGTTTTGTCATATGGATTATATTCTGGGATAATTACCTTTTTGTGATAGCTTAACTTGAAAAGCTTTTGACTATACCTAAAATATAGTATAAGTATGTATTTTGGAAACAGAACTTTGGGAAACTGTTCAGAAGTATCTACAAGCTGAATACATGCATGCTCTATGACCCAGTATTTTCATTCCTAGGTAAATATCCAACGTAAGTGGGTACTTGTGTTTACCAAAGACATGTGCAAGAGTGGTTATAGTGTCATTGTGTAGTAATTTTAGCTATATACTTTTAAGCTTTGGCCATCTGACCTGCTTGAGTGTGAAGGCAACAATGATGATTTGAAAATTGGATATGGGCACTTAATGGCAGAATTAATATTTAATTATCGTCTGTGATTTAAAACAAGTTAGTTCATATCCTGAATAATATGATAGTTAATACTAGTCCAACATTTACTGACTGCTGTGTGGAAGAATAAATTGATTGCTTCTGTGAATATTTACTCTCAGCACTTGATGTGTATTAACTCCTTTAATACTGAAATCAACTTCATGAAATACGCTCTTTTTAAAGGCCTAGAACATAAAATGTAAAAAGATGACTTATTCAAAGTCAAGTAAATAGTAAGTAATAAGTTGCATGAAAAAAATACATCAGGTAAATGTTAGGAAGACTGACTGGTAGATGGCTTCATTTTGTAGTATCAGGGCTTTATTTATTTATTTATTTATTTATTTATTTATTTTTGAGTAGATATATAAACTGCAATCTAAAAGATGAGAAGAACTCAGACATGTGAAGATCCTGGGGAAGATTATTCCAGGCAGAGGGAGCAGCTTCTAAAACAGGCTGTAGGCCTGAGTGTTTAGCCTAAGTGTTTAGGCCTGAGTGTTAGCTTTGAGTGTTTAAGGAACGGAAACATTCAGCTAACAGAACTGAAGCAATCATGATTGAGAAGAGAGTGAGAGGCAATGAGGTTGCAGAAGGGCATAAGCCCTAGTCACATAAGAACTTCTTGGCTAGGTAAGAGTTTCACTTCCATTTTAAAGTATGTTTGGAAGTGCCGGAGAGTTTTGATCAAAGGAATAATATTTTATAACCCAAAGTATGGCGGTTTTCAGCTAATGGTGGCTGGAAGACCACTTAAGAAATTCTTGCAAGAATGAAGATGCAAGATGATGACTGCATGGAATAAGGTGACCCTAGAAGAAATGAAGAAAATTGAATAGATGTGGAATATAATGTAAAACCACAACTGACAAGAGTTATTAATACAGCCTGTTAATGGATGTAGGATGAGGGAAAGACAGGAATCACGTGTTATACCTGGGTGCACATGCTGTTCACTGAGACACAGACACTGAAGAAAAGAGTTGGAGTTTGTGTGGGATCTAGAACCAATAGCTTTATTTTGGATGTGCTGATTTTGAGTTGCATTGTAGGCATCCAAATGTAGATATGAATTAGGCAGTTAGATTTAGGATTTAGGAATTTGGAGGAGAAGTCAGAGCAAGAGATAAGAATTTGGAGTCATCCTGATACAAACACTATACACAACCATGGGAATAGATAACATTGTCTGCAGAGACAGAAGAGCTGGAGGAAAAACAGGTGTCAGGAATGGGGCCTTGGGAGAGTTCAACATTTGGAAGAGGAGAAGATGACCAAGAAGATAAGAAACATTGACTAAGTGTATGCTATCTTTGGAGATAAGAAAATGTGTTTCCAACAGAAATCGTTTAATACGAGTATTAAAACAAAAATAACAGCTAAATAATTTAAAATGCTTTTTGAAAATTTTCCAAGATTTAACATAATAGCAATCAAAATTATAAAATTAAAATATATACAAGTATATGCTTTGTGTACTTGTTTGTGTGTGTGTCAAAGAAAGAAATCTCAGCTATCTGAAATATGTCTGAAAAAAATCTCTGTCGTGCTGCATGAGGAGTTTAACTATCCTCCTGATAGCCAGTGTAAAGAGAGGTCTAACAAGAAATATGCTTATTTTCTTGTGCCAACAAAACTAGATCAAAGACAAGGTCTTTTTCAAGTAACACTACTGTAGGCTCCACACCTTTCAAGCTCATCTTTCTTTGGTTCAAACCCAAAGTGGCTACCCGATAAAGGATGGTGTTAATTTAGGTTTCCCAGGTGACCATCTCAAATGAATGCCAATGGAACCTCAACCAGTTGTCAGACCACACAGAGCAGTTGGAACGGCATCTGCCTGGCACTCATGCCTTTGTTGAAGTACAATCAGGATCATCTAAGTTTCCTACTAACACACTACCTTGGAGTAAGAATGCTCCGTTTTCAAAAATTGTATTCATTTGTGTTCATTTGTGTAAAAGCACAGTTCTTTGGGTGCGTGCCAAAGCTACAGATTTAACAATTTAACAATTATTTTCTTCATACTTGTCCTAAATGAATAGTGCCATTCTCTCCAACTGATATACAGGACCACAGTAATTTGTGGGGAAAAGGTAGCAAAACAACATGTCTTCTGTCTATAGGACAATCACCTTCAGAGTAATGCTTACTTGCTTTGAGTACACTATGCTTCCTGGTTTAAATTTAGTCTGAGTGGTACTACACTATGGGTAACTTACAGTTTGACACTTCCATGCCTTGAGACTAAATAAAGGGATCTTGCTGGGGATGCAGTGGCCATGCCGAGCCCACAGAATTCCTTAAAAGGAAGCCTCTTTATGCTTAACCTTGATTCTTCGATGCAGACATTTTCTTGTCCCCTATTACTGAAAGTAAGGGCAGAGCCTTAAGCCTGATACTCACGTTCTTCTGTGTTGTGTTCATCAGAAAACAACCAACACTAACCTCATGTAATGCTTGGGGCTTTGTCCCTATTTTTTTTTCCTAATAGCAGGTTTTGACTCCTATGCATCATGCTTTTCACAAAATTTGGGGTTTCAGCTTTGTTATATACTCTTAATTTTATAAAGTACAAGTTAAGATATAGTTAATGATATTTTGGAAATCTTGAAAATAAAAAACAGTAAAAGTTACTATAATGTTGTCACTTAGAGAGTCATTTGTTAACGTCTCTTACGATTCTATTTTTCCTCCTCCTTGTCATCTTCATCTTATCCTCCTTCCTCTCCCACTCTTCCTTTTCTTCTTCTTTCTCCTCCTCCTTCTCTTTCTTTGTCTCCCTTCTCATCCCTCTTTTCTTCTTATTTTTCTCCTTCTCCTCCTTCATCTTCTTCCTCCACCAGCAAGATATTTTGTTATACCAGCCTGAATGGACTAAGACAGGAAGTGATGAACTCAACCTTCATTTCCTCTCCCCTTCCTAGAGGGAGCTCTAACCCTCTAATGACATGCTTGGTTTCCCTGGCAATCAGCTCCCATCATGAGGCTGTTCAGGAGCCCATCAGGAGAACAAAAGATGCTCCTATCACCCAAAATATTCCTAGGGATTTAAGAGCTCTGTGTCAGGAACTGAGGGTGAAATACAAAATATTAGAACAAAAGATTCTCTCAGCACCTCTACCTAGAGGATTTTAGGCATTCCTGGCAAGTTCCTGTGCAAGAAACTGAGGACCAGAGACTAAACATGTATTTCTTATTATGTTATAATACCTGATATGGTTTGGCTGTGTCCCCACCCAAAACTCAACTTGAATTGTATCTCCCAGAATTCCCACGTATTATTGGAGGGACCCAGACGGAGGTAATTGAATCATGGGGGCCAGTCTTTCCTGTGCTATTCTTATGATAGTGAGTAAGTCTCATGAGATTTGATGGATTTATTATGGGTTTCTGCTTTTGCATCTTACTCATTTTCTCTTGCTGCTGCCATGTAAGAAGTGCCTTTTACCTCCCACCATGATTCTGAGACCTTCCCAGCCATGTGGAACTTTAAGTCCAATTAAACCTCTTTTTCTTCCCAGTCTCAAGTATGTCTGTTATCAGCAGCATGAAAATGGACTAATACAGTAAATTAGTACCAGTAGAGTGGGGCGTTGCTGAATAGTTACCTGAAAAATGTGGAAGCGACTTTGGAACTGGGTAACAGGCAGAGGTTGGAACAGCGTCTTCAGCTTCAGTTCCATGATGAAATCATTGTCTGCCTTTACCGTTAAGTGAACAGCGTTAGAGACCAACGTAAGCTCACACCATTGTGAGATCAACATTAGCACATGGACAGGGTGGGAAAGAGCCTTTCAGTGGCATATATCACATCGCTAATATAGATCCTTACTGAGGTTACCAAAAATGTTACTCTCTATGTGCTTCTGTAAGGTTTGAATAATTGTTACCCAATCTTGGATTACTGTTGTCACCAGGGAAAAATTGAAGAATCAAAACCATCTGACTTGAGGCAAATTCTTAAACACACCCAAGTCAGTTTCCTTAAAAAGTAATCTAGGACTTGCTTTAAAATAACTGAGTGGGGCAGGGGACGGGTCAGGTTTAGAGAGGGTAACAGGTAAAATGGAATTAGCTGACTTTTGTAGTGGTTGGAGCTGCATGATGAAAACATGGTGATCACTATAGTAGTCTCTCCACCTTTGTGCATGTCTGACAGGTTTCAAAACCCTCTCAGTTTGGAGGATGTCAGAAACCACTCCTACAGGATAGATGGACCTGAGGACTTTATGCTCAAGTGAAACAAGCCAGTCACAGAAGGACAAATGCTGCCCAATTCTACTTTTATGAAATACGGAAAATTGTTAAACTCACAGAAAGTAGAATGGTCATTGCTAGGGGATGGGGGAGGGGAAAATGGGGAATTGAGGTGCAATGGGCATGGAGTTTCAGTCATACAAAATGAGAAAGTGTATTAGGGTTCTCTAGAGCGACAGAACTAATAGGATAGATGCATATATGAAGGGAGTTTACTAAGGAGCATTGACTCACAGGATCACAAGGTGAGGCCCCATGATAACCCATGTGCAAGCTGAGGAGCCAGGAAGCCAGTCCAAGTCCTAAAACCTCAAAAGTAGGGAAGTCCACAGCACAGCCTTCAGTCTGTGGCCAAAGGCCGGAGATCCCCTGGCGAAACACTGGTGTAAGTCCAAGACTCCAAAAACTGAAGAACTTGGAGTCTGATGTTCGAGGAAGCTGCCAGCACAGGAGGAACATGGAGGCCAGAAGACTCAGCAAGTCGGTTTCTCCCTCCTGCTTTATTGTAGCCACGCTGGCAGCTGACTGGATGTTACCCACCCAGAGCGAGGGTGGATCTGCCTCTCCCAGTGCACTGACTCAAATGTTAATCTCCGTTGGCAACACGCTCACAGACACACCCAGGAACAATACTTTACATCCTTCCATCCAATCAAGTTGGCAATATTAACCATCCCGGAAAGTTGTAAGGATCCACTGTAGCATAATGGGCATATAGTTCACAATACTGTACCATGCACCTCAATATTTGTTAAGAGTGTGTATGTCGTGTCGTGTGTGTTTTATCACAAGTTTAAAAATACTCCTGATTATCTTATTCCATATACTCAACACCTTAGCAAACCTTAGTACTTCACTGCCGTTTTCTGGCTACATGGCGTATCAGAGAAAGTGTGGGCTTTGGAGTCAGACAAGCTTCGGTTCAAGTACTAGGTGATCTGGAACAGGTTACTTAGCCTGGCTGGTCCTCAGGGTCATCTTTTGTAAACTCAGGATGGAATAAGACAGCCCCATCTATCTTCCAGCACCATTCTAAGGATGACTCATAGGCATTGCTCAGTCATGGCAGCGATTATTATTTTTTGATTAGCATCTAGCCCTCTCCCTGGACCATGGTAGGTGCCCAATAAATGTTTGTTGAATGAATAATTTAATTCGTTATTAATGAATTTTTATTTTATTTTACCCTGCTCCTTGCCATTTTTTTTTTAGTGCAATTACTCTTATCTAGTTTTGAGTTGTATCCAAATTCTCAATCTAGTTAAGATTCAAAATTACATATCAGCTTGCTGGGCTAGCACTTTTCCTTACTCCTCTCCCCGAAGGGTCCCCAATTCTGTTTCTATTCTGTGTGTCTTTTTTTCCCTCTTCTGTGGACGTGTGTCCAGGGCCCCCTTGCTGCCAAAGCCCTTCAACTAGTTATTCTCCAGCAGAACATTTTTCTGCCAGTGAAAATATTTTCTTTCAGGAATTGACTGAAAGCTGTTTTCATATAAACTTCCCTATGTGAATTGAGCCTATAATTGTCTTGCTCTTTCTTAGGACTTCTGCAGAGCTTATGCACACCTAAAGCGTGCCAATTCACACTTGGTTCTGGGTTCTATAGGAGAGTCACAGAAACATGACACCTGTCATGAATGCAAGCTAGGAAGTGGACCCTAAAGCAGGGGATGTGTCTCGAATGCCTCTTCAGTCCTCGTACAGTGTGTAATACAGTGCTGCTTCCACAGCGTTGAGCAGCAGTCCTTAAGAGGGTGGTAGAGTGTAGAATTTGATCTTTGCAGACTTGAGTTTTAATCCTGACTCTATAACCTATAAGCAGTATAAGAAAGGTACCCAAACTGTCTGTCTCATTTGTCCAGTGGGGACACTACCCATTTTACAGGGTGTGATGGTTAATTTCAGGTGTCAACGTGATTGACTGCCTTAAGGAATACGTCAGGAACTGGTAAAGCATTGTTTCTGGGTGACTGACTGCCTCAAGGAATACGTCAGGAAATGGTAAAGCATTGTTTCTGGGTGAGCCTGCACATGTATTCCCGGGAAGATTGGCGTGGGCTGGTGGACAGAGTGGGGAAGATGCCCTCAATAGAGACAGGCCCCATCCAGTTCTCTGAGAGCCCAGATAGAGGAAACAGGGCAGAGGAAAGACACTTTCCTCCCTTACCTCTTGGAGCTGGGACTTCTCTTTTCCTGCCCTTGGACATCAGAACTTCAGGCTCTTTTATACTGAGAATTACACCATCCACTTCCGTGGTTCTGAGGTTTTTGGGTGTGAACTGAGTCACACTCCTGGCATCCCAGGGGCTCCAGCTTGCAGATAGCCTGCCCTGAGACTTTTCATCCTCTAATTCCCCTAATAAATCCCCTCTCATCTATCTTTGCTGATCACCTGTTGGTGGTGTCTCTCTAGAGCCCCGATTAATCCACAGGGGTAATGTGAGGGAGAAATGAGGACGTGCATGGGGAGCATTTCACACCCTGCCTGACACATGCCCAGGTCCAATGGAGGTCCAATGGGCTGCAGCTGCAGTTATTCTAGAACTTAGCATCAGTGTTCAAAACAGCAGAAGGCCTTCCCTCTGATACCCAGCCATCGCATTGAGCTTCTCCTGTCATTTTTCAATTCCAGAGTGTTTTTGAGAGCAATTCTATGTCCCTTGTATCACTGACGTGGGGCCAAAAACAATCCGTACGCATGGGGATCTGAAGCTGGGAATGACCAATAGGTTAGAAAGTTCTTAGGAGTCAGGAGCAGAGGAAGCTGCATGGTCAAGGGGAATCGACGTGAGCCTTCCTTGTGTCCTATTTCCTGTGGTCTAATGAGACAGAGACATATGTATGTAGACATCATCTCATGCTGAGCTCTTTAATATGTACAAGGTGTTTTCAAATTTTCCCACCAACTGTCTTTGACACCTGAGAATCTGCAGATCACCTGTTGTTCATGACTGTTGTCAAGGGGATCCTCCCTTTAGGGACACAGGAAGATTTGCCTAAAATGTCAGGAAGCTTTGATATTTATTATTTTATTATAAAAGTAAACTGCACCCTTGCAGTTATATTATTTCGGGTCTTTACTCATTCCACTGCTTATTTTAAGCCTCAGCTTGTGGGTAGTTGGAGAAGGAGGGAAAATATTTAACACTCTTATTAACTAATTTAACTGTGTATATAACATGTAGAATAAAGAAAGACTTAAATGAAGATGTAGTATTTATGACTGCTCCAACAAATTAAAAGATTACTTAAATTACTGATTTTTTTTCTTTTTTTCTTTTTTTTGAGATGGAGTCTTGCTCTGTCACCCAGGCTGGAGTGCAGTGGTGCAATCTTGCAATCTTGGCTCACTGCAACCTCCACCTCCAGGGCTCAAGCAATTCTCCTGCCTCAGCCTCCCAAGTAACTGGGATTACAGGCACACACCGCCATGCCTGGCTATTTTTTGTATTTTTAGTAGAGACGGTGTTTCACCATGTTGGGCAGGCTGGTTTCAAACTCCTGAACTCAAGTGATCTGCCCACGTCGGCCTCCCAAAGTGCTGGGATTACAGGCGTGACCCACCTCACCTGGCCTGATTTCTGATTAAACCACTTATTGTCTATAATGAATTAAAAGTTGGTGAAAGTAAATTCAGTGACATTTTTGCATTTATAATTTCAAAATCATAGTAACTTTCCAAATCTGAAAATGTCTGAAACACAAGTCTGCCAAATATCACAATAAAACATGAAACCCCAGTGAAAGAGCTAGTCAGGATGGGTTCCCAACAAATAGCACTTGAAGCTCCTACTGCCATGAAATGATGAAAGAAACACGGTTTAAGTGCCATGGATAATTTTTTCAGTGCCAAAAGAATCATCACAGACTGTTATAACATGCAGAGCTTGAATGGAAATATGGTATTAAAATAAGGTGCATGAAATTAATCCTTGAATCTAATTTTGAAACACACTGCGAAAGTGCTCCCTAATATACACCAACCCCAAAAGTGACCACTGACAAGTTTCAGTTTATTTTAGTTGTATGCTGTCATTATGGAAAAAACGATAGCGAAAGTTCACCAATTTCCCTTTGGAAAGAGATGTACAACCACAGCCAACAGGCTTTCCTAAAAGACAGCAGGAGCTTTTCATGCGGACTTGTTTCCCATCCATAACATACAGATATTTATTGTTCAGGGTCAATACAGCCTTGCAAATAAAGAGGCTTTGAGTTATACCAAGAATGCTCATCCTTATATGGTATTTCCATATAAGAAATACAAAACAAATATACCACAAAATGATGGCGTTCAGGACATGGGACAATGCCCTGTTTCTGTGGCCTAGGTTTCGTAGGATTCTGTAGGAGGCAGCTACAAGTTCAACATGCATAGCTCTGAAATCCCTTCCTAAGCTAATGAAGTGAAGCCCTGACCACACCAAGGAAAGGATGAAACAGAACCCATCTGTTTCTCAAATGATGCTACCATCTCTTCTAAGCCACCATTAATTTTAGCATCTTTAAAGCTATAAGAACAATGTATGTAACAAGTGAAAATGGCCTATAAAGTCAGAGCTTTACATCTCAAACCCTTATTATATGGAAATTCATATTTTCATAATCATGTAAAAGTTTAACGTGTTATTCATTGTAAGATTAAATGGCATGAATTATTCTGTAGGTGTAATTATTAATACCTGGAAGTTAAATCATGATAATTTTGTACTTTATTCTTCTTACAATAATTTCCTTTCTCCTTTTGCCTGTGAACCATGCTTCAACAATCATAACACCTTACCTTCTAAAAGAAGTGATCATATATAGAATATATATTTTATATATGATATATGTATCTTTATGCATTACATATTTATATATTTATCTTATATAGAAATATAAATATTTTTACATTTTTATATATATTTATATAGAATATAAGTATTTATATAATCTATATGTGAAATAGATCTCTATATAAATGTAAATACATAGAAATAGATATGTAAATATATAGAGATTATATATTTATCTATAAATAAACATATAAATTATATATATACACATTAGAAATACACAGGGCTTTTCTAAATATAGATATAGAAATACACAGGTCTTTTCTACATATATTGTAAATTCAACTATATAAAATTCTACTATATATAGAAAAGACCTGTGCATTTATATAATTATATATGTAAATGTACATTACATATATACACATTAGAAATACACGTTTTTTCTATATATAGCAAGTTCTATATTCTCTCATTGTAAGTATTGACAACTGGGAATTGAATCGTGATAATTTTGTACTTTAATTTTCTTAAAATGATAATTTCCTTTCTCTTTTTATCTGTGAACGATGCTTCAACAATCACAACACCTTACCTTCTAAATGATCACATATAGAATATATATTTTGTATATATTTATATTTAGATATCTATTTTCACGTATTTATATTTATGGATAGGTTTCATATACAGATTTGATATCTATATTTATATATTATTTATAAATATAAATATATGGTTAATATATGTTTTATATAAATATATGATATCGAATATAGTTTTATATGTAATCTATAAATATAAAAACATAAGAATAGATATATTAATATATAAATATACATAGCAGGTTCTACTATATATAGAAAAGAGTTGTGTATTTCTAATGTGTACATATATAATCTATATTTACGTATATTTATATTTATATATTTATATATAAATATATATTCCATATTTTATATCTGTATATATTTTACATGTAAATATATAAACTATATATATTTGTCTATAGTAAATATAGTTGTATATTTTATTTATATAAAAATTTACATATATTCATATATAGTAAGTTCTACTATATATAGAAAAGACCTGTGTATTTCCAATGTGTGGAAATACGAAATGTACTTTTTGTCTCCTCACTTGCAAAGATAAAAAGGCATTTTTCAAGTGGATAGATTTTGCTCTACTTTCAATTTTTCTTCTTAATTAGATTGTAGGGAGGGGACGCTGAAAGGAAAGACGATAGAAACGATTCTTGCATCGGTTTCTATAAACGAAAAAGTATTTTAACAATGAAACCTAAGTAGGTAGAATCCGGTTCTTGGTACTTGGTGTATGTGCTAGCAAGATTGCATGAAGAAACAAACGTTACAAGAAGAAGTGTCATCCTGCTAAGGGGAAATTTGTTTCCGGTGCTCAGCCGTGAGGCAATCCTTATTCTCCTGTCTGGCTAACTGTGACCTCTCCCTTTGACCTCAACCCCACGGGACCCCACTTCCCTCCCTCCCCACATACCACGTATTTCTTCCTTCTTTCCTTTCTCCCTCCCCACACACCTCCTCTTCCTCCCTCCCTCCCCACACACCACCTCTTCCTCCCTCCCCACACCCCCCTCTTCCTCCCTCCCTCCCCACACACCACCTTTTCCTCCCTCCCTCCCTCCCCACACACCACCTCTTCCTCCCTCCCTCGCCATACCCCACCTCTCCCTCCCTCCCTCCTCTCACACCACCTCTTCCTCCCTCCCTCCCTCCCCTCACACCCCACCTCTTCCTGCCTCCCTCCCCTCACACCACCTCTTCCTCCCTCCCTCGCCATACCCCACCTCTCCCTCCCTCCCTCCCCTCACACCACCACTTCCTCCCTCCCTCCCTCCCCTCACACCACCTCTTCCTTCCTCCCTCCCTCCCCTCACACCACCACTTCCTCCCTCCCTCCCCTCACATCACCACTTCCTCCCTCCCCCCCCTCACACCACCTCTTCCTCCCTCCCTCCCTCCCTCACACCCCACCTCTTCCCCCCTCCTTCCCCTCCCTCCCCACCATCAGAGAACACGGAGTCACTGAGATCAATTTGCAACACATTCATTTTTTTGTCTTCCCCAGGGGCCACCGTGCTGGTGAGATCTCTGAGGTCTGGCGACTGGAACTGAACTTAGTCGCTGCTCAGGGAGATGGGGGAGTCGGTGGCCGCCCCCTCACTCAGTGGCTCCTCCAGCTGGGTCTCCTGGCTCAGGGGGTCGTGCTGGGTCCCCTCGCTCACTGGCTCCTCGGGGGGCAGCTCGTGCTGAGGGAGCTCCTGGCTGGGCTGGTCACTGGGGCCGGGGGCCGCTGGCCCGCTCCCCGCCTCAGGGGCCGTCGCCGCTGCCGCCGCCATCTTGCTCGCGGCCCGTTTCTTCCCGCCTCTCCCTCCACGAGCTGCTTTTCCCTTCTTGGCCGCCCTGGTAGCCTGGAAGGACAACAGGGAGATGCCAGAAGGGCTCTGGTTGAGGGAAGAGGATGGAGGAGGCTGGGAACAGGGACGTTTCCTCAGAGGCGGGCGGGCCGGGTGGGGGCTGTGCCAGGGGAGGCCGGGAGACGATTCTGGTGAGGAAGGAGGCGAGGGAAGCCGAGGAGGAGCTTGGGGGGGTCCCTCACCTTCTTCTTCGGGCTACTGGAGCTCTGCTGAGAAGAGGACTTCCTCTTTCGGCTCTCCTTGGTCTTGGCCGGAGATCCCGAGGCTCTCGGCTTCGGACTCATCTTCCACAGCTCAGCGTCTCCCAACGGTCAACCGCGGGCTGCCCGGGGTCCCCGTATATACCCCTCCCGCGGTCTCGGGACAATGAGGCGACCACGTCCCTGAGCTGTGATTGGTCAACACCCCACTACCCAGCCAATGGGAGCCCTGGGCGGGAAGGGAGGCCTTCGACGTCACAAAGCACCAGCGCGACCTGACTGAGGAAGGTGGCGGGGGAGTGACATCTGAGGAGGAAGGCAGGGTGCTCTGGTTGGAGAAAGGGAGATTTGGGTTAGCAGCCCTAAGGATAGTTCCCAAACTGACATGGCAGCCCTCCTAAACGCCCCATGTCCAATTTTAGCAGATCACGTGGCACGGGAGGATATTTCTGCCACATGGTTCCCCTGGACCCCCCCCCCCCCCCACTCAGTGGTACATTCTATTTCTCCACACCTGCCATCATTACCCAGTTTCTGTATCACCTACCTGAAATCCCTCCATGCTAACTGGGACGGGTTTGGGGCTATATAAAGACGTCAATTGACCAGGCACAGTGGCTCAGGCCTGTAATCCCAGCACTTTGGGAGACCGAGGAGGGCGGGGAGGGCGGATCACCTGAGTTCGGGAGTTTGAGACCAGCCTGACCAACCTGGAGAAACCCCATCTCTACTGAAAACACAAAATTAGTCGGATGTGGTGGTGCATGCCTATAATCCCAGCTACTCTGGAGGCTGAGGCAGGAGAATCGCTTGAACCCGAGAGGCGGAGGTTGCAGTGAGCCGAGATAGCGCCATTGCACTACAGCCTGGGCAACAAGAACAAAACTCTGCCTCAAGGAAAAAAAAAAAAAAAAAAAAACTGTCCATCAATCATCCCTCTCTCCTACAAATTCCTCTGCTGCACCTTGAGGACCATTCACTTCTTGGATGCGATCAAAGAACTTTTCCATCTCATTTCCTTTTCCCAGCGTCCACATAGTGCCCCTCAATGTTTCATTCTCATGGTTTAAAGCACTGGCTTCAGGCGGTGAAGATCAGCAAACACACTCGCTCAGCTGGGTCTGTATCAAGCTGGGTTCCTCAGAGAAGGAGAAACGAAGCCAACAGGATATTTGTGTGTGTGTGTGTGTGTGTAATATATGTCATAAACATCTATTTACTATTGTTTGGTATTTATTTATGAATAATATTATATATATGATATGCTTTACTCTAAGCAATTGACTCACACATTCACACACTGTGGGAGTCTAGGAAGCTGAAATATGTAGGGCAAGTGAGCAGGCTGGAAACTAAAAGCTTCTGCACAGCCAACAATCAACAAAATGAAAAGGCAGGCTATGGTTTGGGAGAAACTATTTGTGAACCATATATCTAATAACGAGTTAATATCCAAAATATAGAAAGAACTCAGACAGCTCAATAGCAAAAAAAACAAAAACAAAAACAAAACAGTAGTCTGGTTTACAAATAGGTAAAGGACTTGAATAGACATTTCTTGAAAGAAAACCCACAACTGGCTGACAGGTTTATGAAAATGTGCTCAACATCGTTAATAATCAGAGAACGCAAATGAAAACCACAGTGAACTATCACCTCACACCTGTTAGGACAGGTATTATCAAAAAGTCAAGAGATAAAAAGTAATGATGGCAAAGGTGTGGAGAAAAGGAAACCCTTTTAGGGTGTGCAGAAAAGGGGACCTTTACAAGACAGAAATGTTATTGGTACATTATGAAAAACAGTATAATGGCTCCTTGGAAAATCAAAACAGTTCTACCATATGACCCAGCAGTTCATCTGTTGAGTATGTACCCCTCCCCCAAAATGAAATCCACATCTCATAGAGGTATCTCCAGTACTAATTCTAACTCATTCATCACACAGGAAATAAGAGTTTCTATTTGAAAACACTGTTGTTGTTGTTGTTTTCACCATCCTGGTGTCAAATACTTATCCTATTCTAGACATCTCTTCTTATTTCTTGCTTTGTAATAACCTAGGTACTACTACCCATTGACAGAACTAACTCGTTATTCCAACAAGAAATGAGAAATGTTGAGGAGAATGCAATGTTATACTTCTTGTCTTCAACTAGTTATTCTAGTTTTATGGAGGATTCTGTATTTAACTCTTACCCAGGTAACTCTAGTTACTGTATCCACAGTACCTAGTCAACAATCCTAAAAAAATAAGAACACAGAGTTGACTAGAATGGTTACTAAACTTTCTATGTTCAGCCAGTTTTCCTACTAATTGCTAGTTGTTTATTCAACTGTTTGCCTAGGTACCATTAAATGTCTAGTTTTATGTCACTAAGACATAAGAAAAAGTATTACAAAGAATATATTTATTACAGGTACTGGCTTCATCTAGTTATCTCTAGCCCAGGAAGAAAAAGTCATTTTGTGGGCCAGGCCCAGGATCCCTGTGTTGTGTGCAGCCTAGGGACTTGGTGCCCTGTGTCCCAGCCACTCCAGCTGTGGCTGAAAGGAGCCAACATACAGCTTGGGCTGTGACTTCAGAGGGTGGAAGCTCCAAGCCTTGGCAGCTTCCACATGGTGTTGTGCCTGCAGGTCCACAGAAGTCAAGAATTGAGGTTTTGAAACCTTCACCTAGATTTCAGAAGATGTATGGAAACGCATGGATGCCCAGGTAAATGTTTGCTGCAGGGGTAGGGCCCTCATGGAGAACCTCTGCTAGGGTAGTGTGGAAGGGAAATGTCAGGTCGGAGCCCCCACACAAAGTTCCTACTGGGGCACTGCCTAGTGGAGCTGTAAGAAGAGGGCCATCATCCTCCAGACCCCATCATGGTAGATTCACTGACTGTGGGCCTGGAAAAGGCACAGACACTCAACGCCAGCCCATGAAAGCCAGGAGGAAGGCTGTAACCTGCAAAGTCACAGGGACGGAGCTGCCCAAGACCATGGGAACCCACCTTTTGCATCAGCGTGACCTGGATGTGAGACCTGGAGTCAAAGGAGATCATTTTGGAGCTTTAAAGTTTGACTGCCCCTCTGGATTTTGGACTTGCATGGGCACTGTAGCCCCTTTGTTTTGGCCAATTGTCCCCATTTGGAATGGCTGTATTTACCCCATACCTGTGCCCCCACTGTATCTAAGAAGTAACTAGCTGACTTTTGATTTTACCGGCTTATAGGCAGAAGGGACTTGCCTTGTCTCAGAGGAGACTTTGGACTGTGGACTTTTCGGTTAATGCTGAAATGAGTTAAGACTTTGTGGGGCTTGTTGGGAAGGTATGATTTGTTTTGAAATGTGAAGTTTTGGAGGGACCAGGAGTGGAATGATATGGTTTGGCTGTATCTCCACCCAAATCTCACTTGAATTGTATCTCCCAGAATTCTCATGTGTTGTGGGAGGAACCCAGGGGGAGGTAATTGAATCATGGGGGCCAGTCTTTCCCTTGCTATTCTCATGATAGTGAATAAGTCTCATGAGATCTGATGTGAGATCCAGGTTTCTGCTTTTGCTTCTCCTCATTTTTCTCTTGCCACTGCCATGTAAGAAGTGCCTTTTGCTTCTCACCCTGATTCTGAGGCCTCCCCAGCCTTGTGGAACTATAAGTCCAATTAAACCTCTTTTTCTTCCCAGTCTCAAGTATATCTTTATCAGCAGCATGAAAACGAACTAATATAATACCATAGGTACTTTAGGGGAGGATTGAGTGGAACTGGACAAATATGTCCAGGGTCCTCCAAGCTAACTGCTAGGTCATTACTAGAGTGCAGGTCTTTCCTCATTCAAACACAAACACAGACCAGCAGCATCACATTGACTGACTCGAGAGAGAGAATAGACAGAGACATCCCTGCTCTTTTACTCAGGTCCCAGAACAATCAATTCCACCACTGGGAAAAATTAAAGTGGGTGTTTGTTTTCTGTAGGTGCTGGTGTTGTCTTTTTTTTTTTTCTTTTTTTTCTGCGTTGCATTTGCAGCTTTTTAAAAATTATCACCTCCTTCGCCCTTCTCTTTCTCTTCCTCCTCCCATACCTCCTCTTCCCTCACCTTCTTCTTCACCTTCTCTCTGTGTCTCTCTTTCTATGTGTGGTGGCAGATAAACATGAGAGCGTATAACAAGGGGCATATATAGGTCTGTCTGTCTATCTATCTATCTATCTATCTATCTATCTGTTTATCAATCTGTCCTTAAAGATATGTATATCTCTAAAAACTTAATTTATAGATGGTACAATAGCCTTTATGTGTCAATATTATATTTTTGATCATTTACTCACGAACTTAAGTGGGTTAAATACATGACTCTTAAAATCTGTATAATACTCTTTTTTATGCAGGGTCCATGATGTACCTACCTATTTTATATGATTTGGCTCTTTGTCCCCACCCAAATCTCATCTTGAATTGTACTCCCATAATTCCCACATGTTGTGGGATGGACCTGGTGGGAGATAATTTGAATCACGGGGGCAGTTTCCCCCATATTGTTCTTGTGGTAGTGAATAAGTCTCATATGATCTGATGGTTTTATCAGGGGTTTCTGCTTTTACATCTTCCTCATTTTCTCTTGCCACCACCACGTAAGAAGTGCCTTTTGCCTCCCACCATGATTCTGAGGCCTCCCCAGCCATTTGGAACTGTAAGTCCAATTAAACCTCTTTTACTTCCCAGTCTCGAGTATGTCCTTATCAGCAGCATGAAAACAGACTAATACACTATTTATTCTTATACATGGGCTATTTTGATCTTTTCCATTTTCTAAAATTAAGACAGGATTGGATTTAGGATGCTTCTTTGACATGACTGTGACCCTGCATGCTGGTTAGCCAGAGCCTGTGGTATGTGACTGTGAAAGAAAAGCTCTTAGTTTCATGTAGCAAGAACAAGAGTTGACTTAAAATCAGCTACTCAGAAAAATAAATACATCAAATAATCATCCAACTGTGTATCTGGAAGGTGTCGAGAAAATCCGTAAAATAATAATATTATCATTGTCATTGTGACCAAGATGGAAGAAATAAGACTGGTTTGTACCCAATCAGACAGGTTATATAGTCTCACTTCAGTTGAAGTATGTTTTTTCAACATGATCATATTTCAATGCTGCATGACCATTTTTAAAGCAGCATTTACTCTGAATAAATTTGAAGACCTCTCATCATTTTAACCAGTTTTATATATGTTGACAGTCTGGGTAAGAGTTGTCTATGATCAGGAGAAAGATTTGGTGGGTAAGAAAATCGTGAGGCATGTTTAGAAGTTGGAGAGGAGAAATTCAGATTCTGTGACCTGTTAGGTCTGTTTTTAATCTATTTCTGAGTCATCTACAATTTTGATGATCTTTTGGTTGTTCCCCCAAATTCATCAAGTGAGCTCACCTTTTAATTATTGTTATCCACTGATCCAAATCGTTCAGAATATAGTTTTTGCATTTATTTATGTTTTTACTTTTGTGTCCTTTTGTATCCTTTTTCTTCATAGGTCTAATGAGTCGTTGATACTGTACTGTATGGATGTACTGTACTGTATGGATGGCTCTCTCTTTTCACTGTATTATCTAGAAATGAAATACAATCCATGGCAGGAAGCACAAAGAGGAGTTTGGCAGTTAGGCCTCCTTATGTCTCAGAATTGTGTCCTGAGAAACATAACTGAGAAAATGGCTTCTGGACACCAGAGGACACTTGAGATTCTCAGAGACAAGGCATGAACAGTCCCAACAAAAGACTGTCCTTCTCACTCATTTGATGTTTGTATCAGCTGAAAACCAAAAGATTGTGAAGCAACACTGGAATGGAGACAAGGCACAACATAAAACATAAAGAATACATGAAGACAAAGTCCATCAGAAAACCCTGAAGAATTTGGTACTCCTGAGTGTTCATATTGAGTAGTTTGGGAAGCTTGGGCTGAAAATTTAGGTCAACATTTGTGGATGGCTATATATATATATATATATATATATATATATATACACATATCCTTTACCTATGAACTCATATGGGTGGAAAACATGACTTGGCCAGTAGTGGTGGCTCATGCCTATACTCCTAACAGTTTGGGAAGCAGAGACGGGCGGATTGCCTGAGCTCAGGAGTTTGAGATCAGCCTGGGCAACATGGTGAAACCCTGTCTCTACTAAAATACAAAATATTAGCCAGGTGTGTTGGCATGTGCCTGTAATCCCAGTTATTCGGAAGACTGAGGCAGAAGAATCACTTGAATCCGGGAGGCAGAGGTTGCAGTGAGCTGAGATTGTGCCACTGCACTTCAGCCTGAGTAACGGAGTGAGACTCTGTTCAAAACCACCACCACCACCAACAACAAAAACATGACTCTTAAAAGGTGTATAATTCTCTCTTCATTATTTACCTACATAGGTATACTTTTTGCTGAGAAGAGAAAACATACACATTTATTCCTAGGGGTGAATCTTTTTCCTTCCCCTGATCTCCTGCTATTTCTCGAATTAAAATTCAAGGAATATTGTGTGGGCTTTTATGAGTAACAGTAGATGCAATGTGCAATAATTCATTTGCAAAATTTTAAAAACACTACCCAAATCGACATCTCTGTAATACGTTTCTCTAGAGAAGACAAGGATATAACATCAAATTGCCTCTCAATGAGTGTATACGCGAAGGCCCAAGAAGTGTGTATCTGCAATGCCCTGATAAACTGTTGACTTCAAAAGGACTGCACACAGTTTGCTCTCAAGCATCAACAATCAGAAGTAAAGCACTTGGCCTTTTTCAGAGTCTCCAGATATTTCTATCGATCCAAGAACCACATTTCCTGTGCAACAATAGTCCTGAATCTTGCTGCTGTTTTTGGACCTTTTCCTATCTGGTATTTGGGAAAGCAGTTTGTCAGGGAGGAAGGAGAATGACAGAGTAGACATTGAGTACCTCTATATATCTCATAGCCCCTATCGAGAGGCTCAGTATAAGAGTTAGAGGGGTGACTCATTCCTGACAACCTCATATGATTACAGGAGGGCCTTACTTCCTTCTTCTGAGGCTGCCCTTCCTTATTCCATTTGATAGTCTCTGCCAGTGCTAGAAAATTAATGATAGTCACCCAAAAGCTTCCCCTGTGTCTGAACGCAGAACATAATTAGGACATTATCATCATCATCATCATCATCATCATCATCATCAGATAAGAATTTCTGGTACCATCAGCAGCATAGCAATATATCCTTGTCCTTTTCTGATACACTGAAAAAATCAAAATGAAATGATTCATACCTCACACTCCGTTTAAGCATGGCCACTGGAGCCCACATAGCATTAACTTCAAGAACAATGATAGAAATGTCCTTATGCAAAGCACATCTCACTCTCTGTAACAGTTCAAACTCCATAAATGTCAGCAAACTGCCTTCTGGGAAGAACGGATAAAAAAGGCTAAATTGCTACAAATCTATGCCCCCGAAAGAGACAATAGGAAATCATTTTGCAATAGCCAAGTGCACAAAATATAATATTATAAAATACGGAGCTGGAAATCACAAATTGGAAATAAAAATGGGGACCTCAACCCCTGCAGAAAGTGAGATAATCAGCTACTATATAATGACTAAGAAAAAAGGGGAGAAGAGCTACAATTTACAATAATAACAAACCATTATTCTGAAGTGAAGTTGGAAAGATAATCTTTACAATATGGAGAGAAAGATGGAATTAAACCAATGCTACAAAATGATTTGTTCATATCTGAAGAGGCAGTGTGAGTGAATCATGTTCGCACAAACACTTTATTTTCCCATGTCAATAGAGTTATTGCATATGAATTTTCAATTTTATTTGTTCAAAACATGATTTTATAATTTTAAACAAAGAGGCAATTTTAGCAAAGCAGGATATGAAACATGTCTGGGATAAGTACCCTTTTTGAGAAAGAGCTCAGGCTTTTTCCTATTCAATAGTGATGTTTTAGACTCATGGTCTCTCATGAATGACTCCTTGTAGGGGGTAGGGGGATGGATAATCATTCAAGTTAGAATTGTTAGTTCTGATACTGGCAATAAGTTCGGGTTGGGTTTTGTAATATCTTCCATCATTTATATCGCTTACTTCTTTTGGAAGAGCATTTTCCTCGATAATCTACTCACACCCTGCATCTCGTCCAGTAGCAAGTTTTCATCTGTGTCTTGCAAATGTGCTATGAATCTGATGGCTTTGGCCCATGTCTGCTTGCACCTCCTGTCTGAGCCCCTAGGCCATTCTGCTTTTCTCACAATACCCCTTCACACCACCTTCCACTTGGTAACCGGAATGGTCCTATAAAATTGTAAATCAGGCCTTCTTATTGAGAGGCTACTAACCTGTCCATCGCTCTCCATCTAAAGTAATGAAACCCATCTTTTCCCCATGGTACATCACTTTTATCTCTCTGAGTTTTCCTCTTACAACTCTCTCTCCTCCTGTTCATTATGCTGTGAATGCACCACACCTTTCTAGAACCTTTATCTCAGCAGTTTATCTTGCCAGTTCTTAGTTGCACTGCCAGAAATACATACTCCTCACATTTATTTTTCATGGTAGGTTCCTTCTCACCACTCAATTTTCTGCTCACTTGTTGCATCCACCAACTTATGCAGCTGTACCTGCCCCCAACTTACCCGTTGGCCTGTTACTCTTTCCTTTTCTTCATAGAGGCTCATCTCATCCAATGTCATCTTCTGTTCCATTACCCTCTTTCATTTTCTTCATTGTTCCTAATTTTAACCAATAACAGCTGTTTTAGTGTGTTATGTACCATCTGTCTCACACCGATTTAAGTATCAGCTCCAGAAGACAAAAAGCCTTGTGGTTTTGTTCATTATTCTCTTTCTAGCACCTAAAACCACTCAGAACCCAGAATGCAATCTTTAAGTGTTTGTTGAGTTAATGAATGACTCCATTCCTTGGCGTTTTCAGGAAACAGGACAATAGACAGGCAGCCAAGCTAGGATCTGGGAGTTGATGCCCTGAATTTGCTCCAGTGCTGTCTGTCCCTTCCTGGCATTGCTGTTAGAAGCTTCTCTGAAGTGGTTATTGCGGCCAGCAGCACACTCCCCAGGCCCTTCAGAATGGCCCCAGCTAACTTGCTAGCAGTTCCCATTAGCCATCCTGAGCCAGCACCGACATTTATTTACTCACCACTCAGAACCTGTGAGTGGTCATTATTTGCCTTTTTTTTTTTTTTTTTTTTTTTTACCCAGTCCTCTGTGAAGCAATGACTATGGCCATGTGGATGAGATAGCAACAGCAAAGGTGATGCTTCCATGAGGACATATCAAATACTGCATTGCCCAGGTGTGACTATCAAGAAATAGTCCTAGCAAGCTGCAAGTCCTCTCTTCTTTCTTTTCGATGTTGCCAGGAGGATGGTGTCCTTGGTGGTGGTAGGTATGACTCATGGTACACGGTGGTATGTGTGAGTGAAGGTGTGTGTGAATGTGTGTGACCCTGTGTCTGTATGCCTGTGAGTGAATTTGTGTGAGTACGTGCATGACTCTGTGTGTGTGGGTGGGAGGAGGGCTTTGCTGCTGATGGAAGAGAGCCTGAGAGCACACGGGACAGGTAGGTGAACTGAACTTTCATTCCTGCTTGCCACTCAAGCATTTCTCTCCTTCATATGGGAGCGAACAGGACATTTTGTTACTGATTGGAGATGGCTCACACGTGAAAAACTGGTTTCCCCCAAAAAATGTTTATAGTCATGCATTGATTAATGATGGGGATACATTCTGAGAAATGTGAGATTGGGCAATTTTGTCATTGTGCAAACATTAGAGAGTGTGCTTGCACAAACCTAGATGGTATAGTCGACTACTCACCTAGGCTATATGGTATAGCCTATTGCTCCTAGGCTACAAACCTGAACAGCATGGTACTGTACTGAATATGGAAGGCAATTGTAATACAATGGTATTTTCATATCTAAACATAGAAAAGGTAATGTGTTGTGCTACAATATTAGTAGGTGATAGAATATTTTCAGCTCCATTGTAATCTTATAGGACTACCATTGTATATGTGGTCCATCATTGATCAAAATGCCATTATGCTGTGCATGACTATACTTTTGTTTTTCATTTCAGTCATAACAATACAACACCAACAACAATTATAATGATAAATATCCATTTTCTGCTTACTTTTGCCAAGCACTTTTCTAGGAAGATTACACATGTTAATTTACTTAATTCTTGTAGCACCCATGGATTAGGTATTTTTCTCATCATTAGTGTTTTGTCGATGGAACAATGGAAGAACAAAAATAATTTTGCAATATGTACATTGGCAAAATTGATATGCATGGAAATATGACTTGCAGGACTGATTTATAGCACACCCTTTGGGATAAACCTTTGTCTTCCCACAATTATAGAGAAAGAAGAAGGGCATTTGATATGGAGTTAAATGGCATAAATGGCCCTTGACCTAGCTGACAAAAAGAACAACTCTTGCCCCTTATTAGGATATCACTTTCAGCCTCAATTTTCTCACTATGAAATGAGATTAGCGCCTGCCTCACAGAATATTGAGGAAATTAAATGAGCAAATGTATGTGAGAAGACATTTTAAACTGCAAGCACTATATTAACATGATATATTTAAAGCACACCATCAACTGACAATTGCCTGGGTCCTTTAGCTATTTGGGTCCTTTAGCTATTTCAATGTAATTCACCAGTATAGGTTTGTAGAGGAATATGACAAATGAAGATTGGTGTTTCAGAATTATCTAATCGTCATCTCTAAAGATACACTCTTGCAACTACATGTAATGGAAACATTTACTTCCGCTCCCGTCCCTTCAATTATGATAATGTCCTCTGTAAACTTCTCCTGCATATATTAGCTAATATATTTTCTGATACCCATTTCAGCCCCTTGGAGAAACTCCTCTTAGGATCCTTTCAAGCATCCTAAGCCTCCTAGACTTTTTGGCTTCTTTGTATTTCATTTGACGCATTGTTCCTCTTTTATTGTTTTTAATTTTCATCACCTAGACACAGCCTTCACATAATCATCTTTCATGTTTCTGAATACTGCTTCCATTCTGATGGTTCTTCTTTCCCTTTCCTCACTAACTATGGACCTCCTTAACATTTTGACCTAAGGAGCTCACTTATCCACTCATGCATGTGTCTCTTTTCAGAGATCTAATTAGTTTTTAAGATGTGCTGTGGGCGGTTCTAGGCAAAATTACATCAGTGACATTTTACATCTTCTCCCTCACCTCTCTGCCTTTTCTCACTGTTGCCCAATTGCCTGTTTCTCTGATGCTCTTATAAAGTTCCAAGTGTCTCAGGGCCCCCTTCCTGTACAACATGCAGGATTTTCTGGTAATTTTTTGTCGAATTCCATCATCAAATCTTAGCATTTCTGAGCTTACTGCATTGTCAGGGGGTAACAACCAAACTAACGAAATCAAGATTTTACAACATTTTTATTTTGACCAAGCCCGCTCCTGCTTACATTTAAAGAAGTAGATAAATTCTGAACAAGAGAAGAAAGAGAGTGAGAAGAAGGAGGGGAAGGAGAAAAAGCAGAAGGAGAAAGAAGAGGGAGAACTAAGTAGAAATCTGGGAGGGTTTTGTTAGCTTCAGGTTGCATCACAGGGATAGATGCTAAATCATTTAGAGCACTTAAGAGATTTTCTTGAATGTTTATAACAGGGTAGAAAGTTCTTGTCCAGGAGGAGATCCCAAGTCTCACCAGGCATAAGACCTGCTACCAGAGGTGTTGTCTAATCTAATCTTGCTTTGAAGGGACTACTCTGATTTATTTGTATGTTTTAATAACTTCAAAAAGATGTAATGAACATTTCTTTTTCATTTTATGCCTTGCCCCTACTTTTTTTTCTTTTTTACTTTTTTCTTTTTCTTTTCATTTTTTTGTTTGTTTGTTTGTTTGTTTGTTTTTGAGACAGGGTGTTGCTCTGTTGCCAAGTCTAGAGTTCAGTGGCACTATCATAGCTCACTGCAGCCTTGAACTCCTGGGCTCAAGTGATCCTTCCACCTCAGCCTCCTGAGTATGTGGGACCACAGGCATGCATCACCATGCCTGATTAATTTTTTAAGTTTTTTTTGGAGAGATGGGTTCGTCCTATGTGGCCCAGGTTCATTTCAAACTCCTGGGCTCAAGCAATTTGCCCACCTCAGCCTCCCAAAGTGCTGGAATTATAGGCATGAGCCACCATGCCCAGCCTCCTTCCCTCTTTTGCACACTATGAACCATTTACTAATCCATCCATCCATCCATCCATCCCATCATTCTATATATTGTCTTACCCTCATTCATTTGTTTAATAAATATTAATCGAGTACTTTTTCAAGCCAGATACTGTGCCATGTTGCAGAAGCAGACCCAGTCCTTACTTACTGTTTAGCAGGAGAGAAAGGCATCACATTCAGAGGTTCCAGTAAACCCAGAGGTATTCACATAGAACCCGAATAACACTTTATAACCTCCACTCCCCTGTTCACTTCACTTCTGCATACAAAACAAAGTTTTCAGTAACAATCCATTGCCCTTTCATCCAGCATTGCTCTCTTTCACTAAGAAAGATGTCACAATAGTAAAGTGAAGTTGTGGGCACAGGAAAGGAAACAGATAACTCACTTATTGTCAATCATAAGTAGAGCCTGGCAAAGTGGTCTCCTTGCTGAACAGGCTTTAAAGGTAACATCAACCCCCATTTTCACCTAAAACCATGTGAAAAGCTGCAGTCCTACCCCAACCCCTGAAACAACTCTGGCAGTGTCCAAACTAATATCCCAATGTCTAGGACACCCTTGGGGGCTTAAGCCCCATGTCCACAGCAGCCTTCAATCTGCAACTTTGCATTTAGCGATTGACTTGGTTTGCCCACAGACATCCTGACATCCATACCAAAAATATTAGACTGATAGTTTGTATGCTTTATTTACAAACCACCCCATGTTCCTTCAGCCAAGGCACACTGACCTCCTGGCAGTCCCGTCCACCAGAAAACATCCTCAGTTTTGTGTTTTCCCTGTTCCTTCTGCAGTACATATATATAGTCCATAAACTGACATTGGAATTCCTAGTCTACTTTGCATGTAAATTCTTGAACATCCAAAGTGGCTTTTTCATTTTATATGCAACGAATCAGTAATAAAAGCCAACTTCTTTAATTCATTCACTGTATTCCTCTGGAGGGAAATGCAAGTAATAAAAATCATGTTAGGACAAGCATATTAGGTGTACTTCTCTGCTCTGAGGTACTATGCTTTTATTTGATTTACGATGAGCCTCAGACTATACAAATAGATAAATAGTTCATAGGAATTAATTCTCTTGTTGGTAAAATATTATTTTATTAAGTTTTATTGGATTTTAAACATTGTGCCGTTAACCAAAGGTGTATTAGACTTTCCCAAGTGGATGTTTTCTGTTTAATAAGTGAATTTAAGTTCAAAATAATAGATAACTTTAAAATACTTTTGAGTGCAAAAGTTTTGAGTGCAAAATTTTGTTGATTTAAATGGCAAGTTATTAAATGACTTATTATGTAGAAGGTCTTGCTCATTGAAATACCACCATATAGCCATAAAAATTCTAGTTTTAAATGTCAAAAGAGAAGGTGGACTCTAGTATAAATTAATTTAATCCTTTAGAGTCCATACAAATATTGGAAATAGCCTCCTTGTGGAACAAAAATCTTTTAAAAAAATCACACACACACAGAAATATATTTGTACTATATGTATGATTGTATGTACTGCATATATGTGTGTACACATACTACTGAAAAAAATCATATGTATGTATATATATTTGTACTATAGATATGATTTTTTAGAGTTATGTATGCATGCACACATGTTTGCATGCACACATAAGTACATGTACATATGTAAACACAGATACACCCACACCTACATATGGAAGCATTTGAACCATTGAACCTTGTACTATATACAGAATGCTATGTCACATTATTTATTTATTTTTGAGACAGAGGCTGGCTCTGTCACCCAGTCTGGAGTACATTGGTATGCTCTTGGCTCAATGCAACCTCCGCCTCCCAGGCTCAAGCGATTCTCCTGCCTCAGCCTCCCGAGTAGCTGGGATTACAGGCACATGCTACCACGCCCGGCTAAATTTTGTATATTTACTAGAGATGGGGATTTCGCCATGTTACCCAGGCTGGTCTCGAACTCCTGAACTCAAGAGATCTGCTCACCTCAGCCTCCCAGAATGCTGGGATTACAGGTGTGAGCTACCACACCTGACCCTATGTCATATATATTTAAATATAATTTTACACAAATTGACAAATATTCAGTATAAATATATTAACTATGTTAATCCTCAAAATAGGTATTAGAGTGAATTAATGAAAATATGGCCAGATTCCTTACTCTGGGGCAAAGAGCAAATGTTCTAATGAGAAGGATATAGGTCAATAGGGGGAGTTGTAATAACACCTGGTCATGCACATCTAGCAGTATATGATTAAAAACCATGGATTATCTTTGGCTTGGTATTTTCAACACAAATCTTGAGTAGGAAAACAAATTGCGAAATGGTGTGCTATATTTTCTTCCCTAGATTTCCAAAATAAAGCTCTTTATTCACATGCACTTTTTTTTTTGCATTGCTTATGTTTCCATGGGTTAAAAAAAAAGTTTTCATCGAACCCTACTTGAGATATGATTAGGCAAAAAATTGTCTAGCAGTTTTTAGATAATCAGGAATAAAAACTAAACTCTTGAGACAAGTATTTCGATTCTTGTTCATTTTAAGCCTGCTGCCATTAATAAGCTACCATCTCAATTATGAAATGCATTTTTGGAACTTAGCAATGCTATCATAATATTAGAACATGTTATTAGTCAGTACGTGGAAGGGTGGTGGATCATTAAAAAAAGTCAAATTAAAGTCTTCCTTGGTTGACACATACAAGGAGCACATGAAATACTCCTAATTTAAAAAGAAAGGAACTTAGAATAAAATAATCAAAGAATGCCTCTAGAATTAACCTGAACTTGTAGCAAAAGCAAGGTTTGGATTTGCATTTCTATTCTCCTGCTTCAACTAATTATTTCTTCCTATAGGATGTAGAAAGCAATACTGTCCCTAAACTGTCATGGGGAAGATTTCAGCAATTTTAATTGAGATAATATTTTTAAAGGTGTTGATACACAGTAGAAACTCAGTAACTTTCTATTCCTTTCTTGCATGAAAACTGTGAATATCAACATTAGGTTTAGTATGCATATGATCTTGAAAGCCTCATTGGAGAGGGGCAATAGGGTTGTGCATACATATACTATCGCTTTGATCTTCTTCTCCAAGATGCAAACTGAGTCTGAGATTTTAAGAGATTTTTCTTGCATCCTCAGAGCTCCAACTTGGCCAGAACTCCTGACCCCAAGATCTAATACTCACATCACAGTGTTCTCCAGGAAAGACTAGAGCTTGGCAGTCCAGGCAGCCTAAGAAGTTCCTGCATAAAGTTAAGAAGTCCCCCATGGCTCATTATCACAAAGATAAGATCCTGCTTGTTGTACTCAGAATCAAATATATCCTCCTCAATCTTATGTCAGCACTTTTAAAGTTGCAACTGACAGCCAGTGGTATTCAAACTTTAAGATACCAAATAATCACCCCAAGTGCTTGTTAATAATAAGATTGCCAGAAGTAGTGCCTGGAAGCTTCCCCTTAAATAAGGTTGCCAGGTGATGCTGATGCCTTTATCCTAAGGGCACCATCTTGAAAACCACAGAGAGGTAGCTGTCTATGGAGGATATCTGCCAACACCCAGAAGTACTTCTGGTTTAAAATTGATGTCTCTCACCATTTGCATTCAACTAAGCCTTCTTTCTCTATTAAACAATTTTTTTAGTTAAAAAAGAGACCTACATATTGGTTAAAGAAAAATGATTTATGCATACCTATTTAGAGGCAGAGATTATATAGAAATCTGCCATCAGTATAGCATATGTCCATTAATTGCATTTTTCTACCTGTAAATAACATTATTCCAGGTTTGCTTCCCTAATCACCTTATACAAAGTTGCCCACATTCTCCTTTTACTCTCTTTCAATCTGAAATACATAACTTTTTCTTCATAGCGTTTAACTCCATTTAAAGAAATAATCTTTTGAAATATAATTTTGCTTGATAATTCTCTGCTCCTCACCGCAATTGAATGTAAGTTCTATAGTATCTGTCGACTTCAGAGCAGTGTTTTAAAAATCAGAAAGGTTCAATGAATATTGAATAAAGTTGAGGAGGGATGGAGGGAGGGAAGGAAAGAAGGAAAGAGAGAGAGAGAGAAAGAGAAGGAAAGAGAGAGAGAGAGAAAGAGGAAGAAAGAAAGAAAGAAAGAAAAAGAAAGAAAGAAAGAAGGAAGGAAGGAAGGAAGGAAGGAAGGAAGGAAAAAGAAAGAAAGAAAGAAAAGAAAGAAAGAAAAAGAAAGAAAGAAGGAAAGGAGGGAGGGAGGGAGGGAAGGAAGGAAGGAATGAAAGGAAGGAAGGAAAGAAAAGAAAGGAGGGAAGGAAGGAAGGATGGAAGGAAGGAAGGAAGGAAGAAGAAATAGCTGAGTTATGTGGTCACTATGCTTAACTTAATGAGAAGTTTCCAGGACTTTCCCCAAATTAGACTCCCACAAGTGGTGAGTAAGCATTCATATTTTTGACAACACTTGAAATTGTCAGAATTTTCCACTTAAACTAGACTAGTGGGTATAGAGTGGAGTTGCATTGTGATATAATTGACATTTCCCTGATAACTAATGATATTGAGCAACATTCCGTGTAATTATTGGCCATTTACATTTCTTCTTATGTAATGTGTCTTTTGCTATCTTTAATTGGCTTTTTTGATCTGTATTATTGAGTTATCAGAGTTCTTTATATATATTGAATTCCATTACATTATTAGATTAGTATTGCTAATGTTTTCTTCCATTCCGTGTCTGACTTTTTTGTGTGTATTAGTGTATTCCAGAGAAAAGTTTTTAACATGGATGAAGTCTAGTTTATCAATTCTTTACTTTTATAGTTTATACTTTTATGTCTTCTCCCCATGGTTGCAGATTTTTCTCTTATGATTTATTCCAGAAATGTTACTGTGTTAGCTTTTGTGTATAGGCCAATGAATTTATTTTGTGTTAATGCATTTGTAGTGAGATAAGGGTTGAGTTCTCAATACACACACACAGAACAAACATGTCCTTTAAAAATACTACAAGAAATAACTCTACTTTGCTCATAAATTTTCTAAGCTTTATGTTCCTGTGCTGTGTGAGTATATAACTTCCACTTAAATACATGTGTATATGTGATAAATAAATTTGAAAAGCATGAGTTCATCTTTTCAAGGAACAGTTCAAATGTTGCCCTCTTCATGTGGGTCCCTTTTTTATTGATGCAACACTTCCCTGCCTGTCCACTTAGCATCCACACATGGCAGTGCCTCTCCATTTCTGCTGTCCAACATCCAGATCACTCCCAAACCCCACCAGCTGACCAAGCTCAACCACTTTTCACCAATTCTACAACTTTTGTCTTCCACCTGGACTACTGGGTTGCGGTTAATTCTGCTTATTGGAGGTAGTTGTGCTCTAAGAGGTCATCACAAACACTGAATACGGAACCATTTCTTCTTAGAAAATTCAGGGTTAGGTTCCCATGAGCCCCAGTTTCATTTTCATCAACCAACCAATATATAACTTTGTTTTGGTTGTGTTTTCGTGCAAACATACTTTACTGGATATATATTGTTGATTCACCAACATTAAACTGACACCCAACTGCACTGTCATGCATGCATAAATGAGGCGTATCTAAGACATGTATTTCCTCTGTAAGGCAGGCACATCACCACTGCCTTGTGTTTGGGAACACTAGGCAGCACTTCAGCACTGCATTTGTGGGCCATTGTAAACAGCAAAAGCGCCAACAAAAAGCACAAAAATACAAACAACATAGCCCTAGATAGACCACGAAAAGAATAGTTATTTACAGTATGAGAACTGAAACAAGAAGGCAGAGTGTCTCCTTACTCAGCCTCAGCTGGGAATGTACTAGAATATTTCACCACTCTGCACATGTCCACAAAAGTACAGGGAGTATTCATTTGGGGGTTACAAATAAACTGTAGCAACTAGATGGATTTACAAATACAGAATCTGCAGGTAATGCAGGTCAACTGCAGTGTTCTAACTGGGTCTCCCTGTTCCGATTCTCACCCAGGCACCACTCAGCAGTCAAAGTGACTTATACTCAATCCACATGAATGATTATTAGACTCTTCTGCTTGACACCTTCTAGTAGCTTCCCGTAGCAATCAGGATAATAAAATTGAAGGCCCTTTTACTGCATATGAATAAATGGTTTCAGACTCTGGCACACATATGTGCCACAAAGACTCACTTGGGATATTTCTCCAAAAGATCTCCCTCTCATTACTTCCCCCTTGTTGGTTACATTCTGACTTTCTGTTCCTCCAAGTCCCTCAAATGTCTTTGCATTTGCTCTTTCCTCATTCTCTCCTCATGTATTGCCATGGCCAACCACCTTACTCCATAAGATCTCAGCTTAAATGCCATCTTATTGAAGGAAAATTCAATGATAGTCTATTATCAGGGAGGAAATATACTTTTTCTCATCCTCCATAAGCTTAGTTGGGATGAATTCCTATAACAAAAGGCAAGTCAACAGAAGGAAAAAGGAAGCTGATTCGCCGTGCTGTTCACATCATACAGGAGAAATCTCAATGAAAGGTAACTCATAGCAGTGGATTAGAACTCTGGCTTACAGGATATCTTCCACCAAGAACAATGCAATGTGCAGAGAAATGGTAAGACAAAGGAAAGTGTTTTTAGCTTCCAAGGGACAGAAATGGTGGGAAGGTAAATATATTGTAAGAAACTTAATGGAGTAAGTTTTGTTTGCAGATCTCTCTGATGCCATCTCTGGGCTGATAAGAGTTTAGAGTCATCTCCAGTAAAGGAGAATCTATATTTTCTCTTTAGACAGAAAAGCAGGAGGACAGGGCCAGCATTTCCTTCATTTTCTGCTTTCTAATTACTTTTGGCTCATAAATAATTTTTATGTTAAAGAGGCATCTTTTGTGGGACAGATCCTGGTTTCCCTCACTATCTATGGTCACAATTCCTCTCAAGTCTGTGCCCTGGCTGTGTTCTGCACTTTTCTTGATCTGAAAGGGTCTTGTGTGTTTGCTTGTCTACTGGTTATTGATGTGCACGGGGATATAGAATTCCTGACAGCAGGATTCTTGTCCACTTTCATCCCTGCTGCATTTATAGCATGAAGAGCAACGTTCCTGGGACTCAGTAGTGTGCCGTACACATGCATTGAATGAATAACTTGGAAAGTACTCCTGTGTACTATTTTTATGGTACTAATTTATGTATTCGTCCCCATTTTCTCCCATTATAATGTAAGCTCCTGAGCAGCAGCAGTGACTTAGGCTCTGGCTTCACAGGAAGATTTTTTTGACTAAATCTCCCCTCCTTACTGTGTAATGTGGGGATGGCAGGATATGGGTAGCAATGAAGCCACACATTTGAATAGCTTTGGTATGTTATAAGCTAAAAATACGTTTATCAAATAAATGGTTTCAGATTCTGGCACACATGTGTTTTAGTTGTGTTTTGCTTCATAACAAATGATACTTAGTGGCTGAAATCAGCAGAGGTCTTTTTTTTCCCCCTACATATCTGCAATTTGGGCAGGTCTCCGTGGGCACAGCTTGTCTCTGTTCCATGTGACAGCTGGCTTGCTAGGAGGATAGCTGGGGGCTCCATCATTGCGAGCCTAACGGCTCACATGTCTGGAGATTTTGTTGCCTATCCCTGAGACTTCAGCTGTGGCTGCTGGCAGGGGACGTGATGTGGGACCTATCTATATGACTACCTGGCTTCTCCAAAGCATGGTGCCTGCATCCCTAGGGGAGAATGCCACAAACACTGGGAAGAAGCCATATGATCTTTGAGTACCTCGTGTTGGGAGACTTTCAGCATCACTTCCTTCTTAGACACATTGTAGGTAAGCATGTGTCCAGAATCCAGGGAAGGAAGCACTAATCCTACCTACTCATGGGAGGGCCATCAAAGACAGTACACCTCCATGTGTAGCAAGACAGTTTGTGTCCATCTATCACATTCGAATGGATCTGAATCTGGGGCAAAATGGTGTTACATGAATGCCTTTATTCTTTCATTTGCTTCTCCATAGTACGCATATGAGCATGTGTGTGCATATGTGCGTGTGTTTCACTCATGGAAGCAGCAGGGAGCAGAGGAAATAATTTTTAAAAACATTGAATTCCCTTGGACCAATGAGTTTTTTAGAGCAAGTGGAGGAGTAAAATGTAATTAATTACAGAATCAAATCTCAAAATAGAATAGGGCCCCAATAAGTAATAAATTTTCCCCAAGTCAGTTTTCTAGAAAAGTATACCAAAACATTGGTCATTGTAAGCAGTTCCCAGTGACTATTTTTGATATTCAAATCTGTAATTACAAGCCAAATACTGACGATTCCAGGAACTCTCTTGCCCTTTTGCTATTACGTCCACAGTGGAAGAGAATGCCAATGGGATTGCATCCTTTTGCTCCCACCTCAATAGGAGACATTGATCTATTTTAGTAAACTTTGTGTGTGTGTGTGTGTGTGTAGCTCATAATACTCACCCTTTGATGTCTATCTCTTTCCCATCTGTGTTGCAAATTGCCTTAGGCATTCTTTCAATGAATACTTCTGAGCTACTCTGTGTCAGGAACTGTATCAGGGTTTGGAGATACTGAGATATTAGCTATGGTATCTACCCTCAGGAGCTTCCCAGTGCAGTAGATAAGAGAGGCAACTGACTCCAAATCTTATAGTTCATTTTGGAAGGAAGATAACATTTTGTAAACTCCCAAGGAGTTTAACTAACTTAGTAGTGTCAGTTCCTTCACAAGGTCTGCATACCTGCTATGAAACCTCAGAAGCTCACTTAAACTTATAATAGCCCAGTCAATGTGAAACTTTCAAGGCAGATTATTCCCTCTCAAAGTGGAATCATTACAATTCATATGTGGATATACAAATAGATATTTATAGTGCATATATAAATGCCAACGTAGAATAATCAAAACTCAACAAATATACATTGGTATACATTTATGTATATATAATAAAACACATGAAGAAATTGGTGGAATTGGTCAATGTCTATTCTCCTAACACTCTTCTTGTCAGGGAAGAATGTATTACATCTGCAGGTGAATGTTTCTATGAAAATTTAGGTGGGTGGATATTTGGCTAAAGTTTAGCAGCTCTTATGCTGTTATGCTTTGATAAACCACCACCAAACTTCTAAATGAGCAGCCGCCTTACTCACTAATTGAATATTTTAACTTTTTTTCCTGTAGAGCTAGTGTTTCATTATATTTTCCATTTTCTGCCTTGCTTTTCATGCATTTAAAGTGCTGGAGCAGCTGTTTATTTGGAAAGGTTCCATTATGGCCATAATAATCTCCAACTAATTGCACATCAAATATTTATTTCTTGCACATTAAATTAATGAAGCAGTTTCAACAAGAGAAAAATTGGATCAGGATGGCAAACAGTGCCTATAAATTCATGAAAGATTCCCAGTTCTCTTTTGGCAGAATTCCTTTAATACAGATTAACAGTTTTTAAATGGAATATTTTTCTACTGTCTAGTTGTGACTTTTAACATATCCAAGCTTTATTGTGTAAAGTGCTTTTCTCTATTTGCTCTGGATATATCGCATTATATTTTTCAGAAACAAAAGCTAAATCAAACTATCAATTTTTAAATAAATTATTTGCATCTTTTTTTGCCTTAGATTTTATATAAATTTTTCCTATTTCTACCTTTTTTTTTTTTTTTCTTTGAGACAGAGTCTTGCTCTGTTGCCCAGGCACGAGTACAATAGCATGATCTCGGCTCACTGCAACCTCCACCTCCTGGGTTCAAGTGATTCTCGTGCCTCAGCCTCCTGAGTAGCTAGAACTACAGGCACATGGCACCACACCTGGCTAATTTTTGTATTTTTAGTAGAGTTGTGGTTTTGCCATGTTGGTCAGGCTGCCCTTGGACTCCTGGCCTCAAGTGATCCTCCCGCCTTGGCCTCCCTAAGTGCTGGGATTACAGGCATGAGCCACCGTGCCTGGCTTAATTCTATGTTTTATACTGTAATTTTTTTTAGTGGGTGGACTTCAACTTATTTTCTATTTTATTTTAGTTTTTATTTTTTAACAGCTTTATTGAAGTATAATTGATATACACATAACTTCACATATTTAATCTGTATAATCTGATGCGTTTGGACATTTGCAAATAACTGTGATACAATCACCACAATCAAGGTAATAAACTGATACAGTTTGGCTATGTAACCACTCAAATCTCATCTTGAATTGTTGCTCCCATAACTTCCACGTGTTGTGGGAGGGACCTGGTAAGAGATAATTGAATCATGGGGGAGGTTTCCCCATACTGTTCTCGTGGTAGTGAATAAGTCTCATGAGATCTGATGGTTTTATAAGGGGAAACCCCTTTCCCTTGGTTCTCATTCTCACTTGCCTGCCACCATGTAAGACATGCCTTTCACCTTCCACCATGATTGTGAGGCCTCTCCAGCCACGTGGAACTGAGTCCATTAAACCTCTTTTTCTTTATAAATTACCTAGTCTTGGGTATGTCTTTTTCAGCAGCATGAAAATGGACTAATACATAGACAAACTGAACATGTTCCAAAGTTTCCTTGTGTTGATTGATTGATTGATTAATTTTGTGGTAAGAGCACTTAACATGAGATCTCCCCTCTAAACGAATTCTGAAGTGTACAATACCACATTGTTAACTATAGGCATCATTGATGTGCAGATCTCTAGAACTTATTATCTAGCATAACTGAAACTTTATACCCATTGAACATGTTTCCCACTCCAGGTCCTAACAACCCCTGAGTAGCTTCCATGAGTGTGACTATTTTAGATGCCTCATCTAAGTGGAATCACAAATTATTATTTGTCCTTCTGTGACAGGCTTATTTCACTTCCAAAGCAGATATACAAATGGCCAACAGGTATATTAAAATATGCTCCACATCACGAATCCTTAGGCAAATGCAAATGAAACTATAATGAGATATCACCTCACACTTGTTAGGTTGGCTATTATAAAAAAATGATAGCAAGTGTTGGTGAGGATATGAAAAAACTGAAACCCTTGTGCACTGTTGGTGGGAATGTAAGATGGTGCAGCCATTATGGAAAGCCATATGGAGGCTCCTCAAAAAACCAAAATTAGAACTACCATATGATCTAGGAATCCCACTTCTGAGTATATATCTAAAATAATTGAAACCAGGATCTTGAAGAGCTATCTGCAGTCCCATCTTCATAGCAGCATTATTCATAATAACCACAATGTAAAAACAGCCCAAGTGTCCAACAACAGATAAAGGGATTTAAAACATGTGATCTATATACCCAATGGAATATTATTCAGTTATGAAAATCCTGCCACTTGTGACAATACAGATGAACCTGGAGGACATTTTGCTAAGTCAATGAGTGAGCTTTTAAGGCTTTGCTAATTAAAAGTAGCAGTTGGCTAAGGATTTATTCTGAACATTTTTTCTGAAAACTAATTTGTACTTTCAGCTTACACTTTTTCTGTTGATACGGTCTCTGAAAAATCTCTGATACTATTTTCTTTTAGTCCTATTGCTGGTGTGTATAAAATAACTAATTGTTTTAGGAAGCAGTTTCAGAAAATAATTTCTCTAGGCAGTTGGTCTGTCAATGTTAAGGGCAATGTCTATGGATTTCTTTCATTGGAATAAATTATGTTACAATTTTACAACAGGGAAAACTTGCACAGTTGTCACCAACGATTATTGAATACTTACAATTCTTGGTAAAGAATACAGTTCCCACACAAGGCTAATGGTTGACCATTGAGTTGGTATGAGCCAATAATTATCCTTTTTTGTATCACCCTTTTGAGTAGGGTTTTGGCTTCAGTTACTTATGAATGCAACATAACTTATATTTGTTTGCAGAAAAGTTCTTTTGAGGTAGTTGTGATCTCCCTAGGTTGTTTCCTTAAAACAGCAAGTTACACCAGTAACATGTCCTCTAGGTGGGGCAGGATGGGTTTGTCTTTCTTCATTTCCACTCATTACCCTTTCTTGCACATGGTCTTTAATAGAGGAAAATAAGATGCATCACATATATGCTCTGAAAAGCAATCAACACAGCAATATTTGTTTTCTATATATTTTACTCAAAATAATCTGATGTGTCTAAATTTCTTTTAAAGACTCACAGATTCTGATTCTACCCCTTTCTCTTCAATGCATCCCTAGGACCAAGGGCAGGAGAGGCACAAGGGGCCATGCTAACCTGCAGAAGGGCTTTGTTTGGCCAGCCTGAACCTCATGTTTACTGTCTCCTCCACCTTCTCTTCTTCCTCCTCCTCTTTGGTTTTCTTTTCCTCCTCCTCATTCTCTTCCTCTTCCTTCTCCTCCTTCTCTTTCCCCTTCTCCTTTCCTTCTCTTTCTCCTTCTCCTTTTCCTTCTCTTTCCCCTTCTCCTTTTCCTTCTCTTTTCCCTTCTCCCTCTCCTTCTCACTCTTCCTCTTTCCTCCCTCCCCCCTTCCCTCCCTCCCACTCTTTCTCTCCTCCTCCCTCCCCTCCTCCTTTTCCCTCCCTCCCCCTACTCTTCCCTCCCTCCCTTTCCTTTCTCCTCCTTCTTCTCCTCCTTTTCCTCCTCCTTCTCCCCTGCCCCCATCCTCCTTCTCCTCCTTCTTGCAGTGGGCAAGCACTCTCCAATTGCAGACATCCCTAGTTCCCTGCTGTTCACACTCAGCCTGAATCATGCCTATGTGATAGCTGCCTGTCTCCTGCAGGCATTTGAATTTTCATCTCTGACTTAAATGATCATATGTGGCTCTCGTAAGATACAACTAAGAGGAGAAAGCGAAAATAATGTTGGTGATTATGACAGCAACTGAGACATGACACTGGGTATAACACTTACATGTATTTACTGAAGATATCATAGTGCAATACCACTGTTTTGTTATGTACTTACTATTTTGTTATATGCCACTGTCTTTATTTTGCACTATATTTTGAAATTTGCATAAGTTATCTTTTTTTAAGTCTCACGATGGTGACACGAGTTACGTATTATAACCCAAACACATAGAGAAAAAAGCAGAATTAAACAGAATTAGTTATGTATTATAACCCAAACACACAGAGAAAAAAACATCATGTATCCAAGTTGACATGGAAATTTTGTAAGGAGTAGATTCAGGATTGCAGCATGCTTGAAAATGGAAACAGCATGTTTTTCCTCTCCAAAGCACACTACTGAATATAATTTTGATGCTACCCAAAATGTATCAGTTGAAGAAAACAGTATAGGTATGTGGTCAAAGTTGAAAGATTATAAAGAAAATAGAGACAAATACAAATTTTCTTTCAAAATACCAACATACTTGTTGTAAGGTCTTTTGGTCAAATTTGAAAGGAATAAAATAAAGAATAGAAATATAGTGAAAATGAATATGTATGCATGCATACATGTAAACATGCATTCATGCACACATGGATAGATAGTCATTTTGATTCAGGGAAAAATAAATATTTAGGGAATATGTCATTAATCTTATCATATACTCTCTACCTGGAGGAATCCATGCCTTTTTCCCAAATTTTTATCAGTATCTCAGGAGATACCAATAGTCAATCTCCACGCTTCCCAGTGGTGACAACCAAAAATGTCTTCAAACATTACCAAATGTCTACTAGGGACACAATTGCCCCAGGTGTGCACTACTGCCCTAGCTCAATTCCATTTCATTGCAATGTCCCCTCGAAACTCTTCCATATTTCCTACTAGTGTATTAAGAGCTATGCAACCAATCTTTATCTAATTGTCAAAATGAAAAACCCAGCAATTACTGTTGATTATTCCCTATGAGTAGTGACAGATTTAAACTTCTTTCTGCTCCACTTACATCATTTCCAAGTCTTTGTAGAAGAAATCAGATATGATTGTTTAAATTCATGGTTCTTAACTTTGTATGCACCTTAGAATCATACAAGGATTTGTTTTAAACTCCAAACACCTGGTGGCACCCCAGAAAATCAATTCATAATCTCAGAGGTGGGGGGCCACACAGGCATGACTGTCTTTCAAGTTCTTCAGATGATTCTAAAGCATAGAAACGTTTGTAAACTGCTGGTCTGGATTTTGACCAAATCTGAGGATGAGCCATGATATTGGAAACAGGATGCCTGTGTTGCATCCCTCACAAAATTTCCACATCATCTTGGGTATATGACTTCATCCAACTCTGTTTTTCTCTGTGAGTTCGGGCTATAAGGCTTAACTCATGAGACTTAAATAGATGATGTGAATTTCAAAATATAGTGAATGGCATCTATAACAAAACAGTGGTTACTAAAATAACTGTAATTTTTACTATTATTCCTTTTCAATAATTATGTTGAGCTCCTTCTTTCCATTACAATTAAGTTTTCAATAATTGTCTAGAAAACTGACTAAATAAATAATTGAATCAGGGGATTATAAGCAGGGTCATTATTTTAATCTATATGTTGGTAAACTAGAATATATATTCAAGTAATTTTTTTCAGAAAAGCTATTTGTGTGGTATATATTGTAAACCACAGCATACCTGAGCGTCTCTTTCTATTGACGTTATGCTTGAGGAAAATCTTTTTTGGGGTTGAATTCTTGAACCCTGAATCCTAACCTGTCAACACTCTGTAGACGTTACTTGATCTTTCATTGTTTGGTATTACAGAGAAGTTGGAGCCAGCCCAGGAACACTTCCATCCCATGCCACATACTTTGTTTGCCAGGGTGATTATAGACGATATTTCACTTTTATTTAAACTGTGATGATACCACACATTTTGGTTTGGTTCTATTTTTATTAAATTTTGCTCAAAGCAAAGTGAACCCAATTAATCTGCAACTCTGCAACTGTGTTTTTTCTTTTCTGTAGAAAAGTTTTCTTTTGTTACAACCTTGAATATTATTTCTGCTCCATTTGCTTTTAAATCATCTTCAAGAACACTAATTATAAGTTGATTCCTTTCTTTGTCCTTTGTATTTTTAATTTCTTTTTAAATTTATTCTATTTGTCCTATTTTTCTGCATTCTGGGAATATGCCCCACGTTTTACATGCCAGAAAATTTTTTAGTGTCAGTTACATTCTTTACAAATTACAATGCAAATTTATATTTGGTCATTGAACTTTGAATTTTTTTTAAAGTCATGTCCATGTTCATTTTATCCTGTTCTCTTCTCGTACTGCATGGTTGCCTTTGTATTTGCAATGCTGGGAGAATAAAATAAATCTGAATATTCTGAAATCCTAATGTTTAAAATATTTAAAATCCAATTTTTAAAATAACCCCAAATGCTTAGAAGCCTTATTATGTACAGGAAGATCTAGAACATTTTCTAAAATGACTCTTTAGGAAAAACAGCTCTTACCTTTTAAAAGTTTCTCTTTTTCAAAGTTAAGGTACAGACACAGCTAGAGATTTCTGTATCTTACATGTACTTCTCTGAAAAGCAGTCTCTTGCTGTGAACCATTTACACTTCTATAGATAACCCATACCAAATTAGAAAAAAAAAATTGAAGGCCTATATTTGTCCCTGCCTTGAAATAGGTTTGTATCTCATACCAGATTAACCCATGCTGTGAGGAACAGAGACAGTGAAGCACTAAGTTAGAGACTGAATCTCACCTAACAAAGTCTGAGAAAGGCAACATTTTTCTTCAAGTGCAAGTCTCCACTCCCATTTGTGAAGATTTTGTCTCTTTTCCTTCCTGTGATCTGTCTCTATGGCATTCTTTCCTGTTATAAAATAAACTATTTTCCAACAAAAGTTAGGACCTCGTGACAGGGGCCACATGACTTTTAGGCAGGAAGCAGCTATAAGGAAGTGGGTTGTTGGACAAGCTGGTTAATGCTTAGCTTTGCTTCTGGTCAAAGCTTAGGCTTTTACTTAAAAACTACCCAATTCAGTTGCATTAATTTCGTGGTGATGGCTTCACTGGCATTGTGTTAAGTGCTCACACTGCATGAATTCTTTCCATCTCTATGACAGCCATGTGAGGTAGGTGCTCATAATGTCTCTTTCTACAGATGAAGGAATAGAAGTACAGGGAATTTAATTTTTCAGATATACAGATGGGATGGTCAAAGCCAAGTCTGTTCATCAACTGTTCATAGTTGATTTTATAGCAGGAAAGAATGAAAAAGACTCAATGGAAAAGACTCTCTAAACTTATCCACATGAAGGGTTACATTTGGCATATTGATCAAACAGCAATTATTGATTGAATGCTTGTCATATGTAAGGAAAGTACAGGTTCTGGGAGGTATTGAGCAACCTCTGCAAGCAGCTTACAGGTTTTGAGTTAGAAAATGATTAAGAATAAGGCTTGCCTGAGGAAAGATGGAGCCTCCTGGTTGAAGAACATGGCTTTGCACGTCACTCCAGGTAATGGTAATATGATTATCTAAGTGAGTATAAAGAGCTCAAAACTTATATAGTGAAAGGAATGAATCACAGAGGACACAGACTAGAGGCAAGAACCCTGAGTCCCAGGAATAAGACTATTCCAGGGAAAAAGGTAATTTCCATTTTGTCGTTGCCTTCTTACACCTGTCATTGGGTTGGATACTTTACAAGCATTGTTTCGTTTCATTGTCTGAACATGTTTATGCAGATGTAGGGATGGAGGAAGCATATAGAGTCCAGTCCAGACTTGGCTTTGACCATCCCACCTGTATATCTGAAAAATTACTTAACTTCTCCACTTCTTCATCTATAGATGAAGACATTATGAGCACCTACATCACGTGGCTGTCATAGAGATGGAAAGAATTCATGCAGTGTGAGCACTTAACACAGTGCCTGTGAAGCCATCACCATGAAATTAATGCAACCGAATGGGTAGTTTTTAAGTAAAAGCCTAAGCTTTGACCAGAAGCAAAGCTAAGCATTAACCAGCTTGTCCAACAACCCACTTCCTTATAGCTGCTTCCTGCCAAAAAGTCACATGGCTCCTGTCACAAGGTCCTAACTTTCCTTAATTGTTTCTATAGATAACATCTTAACATTAAGAAACTTCAAGTTCTCCACTGGAGATATTTTCCAGATTCTATATTCCAATGGGTCCAGTGATGCCAGCCTGTCTTAAGATCCCCTCCAAGGAATTGACTCAATGAAAAAATGCAGTTTCTACATCTTTATGATTTCATCCCTAATCACACCCTATAAGCAACCCCCTGCTCCTCAGATCCCTCCCCACCAAAATTCCCTTAAAAACTCCAGTCCAAAACTCCTCAGAAAGGTGGGTTTGAGGTTCCCTCCCATCTCCTCATTTAGTTCCCTTAGGATGATTAAACTCTCTCTCTACTGCAACTCCTGCTGTTTTGGTGCATTGGTGCACTTGGTGTCAGTTACCATGCAACAGGCAATCAAACCTTGTTGTTGAATGTTTGCTGAATAAAGCTCTTCCTCCTGCATAAATTAGGAAATTTCATCCTGATGGAGTCAAAGCTTGAAAATCAAACACATAGAAGAACCACAAAAAGTTCTGGATACTGACTTAGGGGATGGAAACAGGAAAAAAAAAGTTTACAAGAAAAGAAATAGCTAGAGTTAGGGAACAGTCATCTGTAGTCACTCACAGAGTCATCTGGCTAATATTTCTTTCAATAAGTACAATTTCTCCTCCACTGTCTCTTTCTTTTATACTACACTGGAAAACTCCTGGAAGAGCCTGACTTTCACTTTAATCACTGAAGAGGAAATAGGACAGTGAATTACATGTTGACTAAACAAAGTCCACATTACACAGCCTTTAACAGAGCTCACAAGGTGGTTTAAATCTGGAAACCATAAGGTTTAGTGAGAATGATAAGGCTGACCACCTGTTTCCCACCTCTAACAAGAAACACAGTTTAATTTTGCTTCCTTTAAGAAAATTAGCATGCTTATACTGGTCACACTTGAGGCACCATATGGGGCCACAGGTGCTAATGAAACCATCATGACTTCTCCTGGTCATTAGATGCGTAAGAATAAAATCACCTTGTGACAAAGGGCTAGAAAATCAGACAATGAAAAGTGACACATTCTTTTCAAGCTCCTCTGCCACAGGTGTTTCAAATGCTCAAAGTAACATCTGATTCCTCTCACATTTTTTAAGATTTTGAACCAAAATAAGCAACTAATGCACTAGCCTTTAAAAGATCTTATATAATCAGAACTGTTTGTTCTCCTTGTATCTCCCATGAAGGCATGGACATTATCAAGCCTTCCCTGACACACATGAACAAGGTAAGTCAGTGCCCCCCTCCGAGGCTCAAGATAATCTAGAATCAGTACTGTGTTGCAAAGCATATAGCTATGGCACTGACTCTACATTTTATGCACAGAGGAGCTTGGAGACATAACATTGTTTTAAACCAGATGTACTTTCTTTTCATGGTACTTCAAAGTCTCCCACTGACACTAGCACCAAAGTCTGAATGTCATGAATTGCCCATATAGGTAGACAATTATCAGTCTAGTGCGGGAAAACACTGAAGACCTTCATGCACAGAGACCTAGCTCATCCAAGCAGGGAGCCACCCTTGCTTCTCATTTCTATACAGATTCATGCCTTCTGCTTTTTCTTGCCCATTCTAGAGGTACAATTCCCTTGCAGGAAGATTTTCCACTGAAGAAAAGCTTTTGGGATGAAGGGGGCGAGAGGCTGATCACTGTCTATCTATATGGGCAATTCATGAAGTTGAGACTTTGGTGCTAGTGGCAGTGGGAGACTTTGAAGTATCATGAAAAGAACGTACATCCTATGGTTTAAAACCATGTTATGTCTCTGATCTCCTCTGTGCATAAAACACAGAGTCAGTGTCATAGCTATATGCTTTGCAACACAGTACTGATTCCAGATTATCTTGAGCTTGGGGTGGGATTGACCTACCTTGTTCATGTGTGTCAGGGAAGGCTTGATAATGTCCATGCCTTCATGGGAGATACAAGGAGAAAAATAAGTTCTGGTTACATAAAGACCTTCTAAAGGCTAGATATTCTGCTTAGCTGTTTATGTGTATTCTCAGGTGAATCTCCACACCTTCCCTGTGAGCTAGATACCATACATCCATTTTAAAAAGGAGAGAATTGTCAATGTTGACCAAGAATAAAACCAAGTCTGTCCAATGTGGAAAATTACACACTGGTCTTCCAAATGTCACTGGCCTCAGTAAGCGGGAAAGGAAAGGGATGAGAGTGTCTGAGGTATGGTCTAGCTCCCATTTTCTTTGCTCTTTTAGGATCATAACATGCTGTGCTACAGGTGTGCATTGCTGTATAGAGTGGTGTATACCACGGGGCTAGTAGGAGTAAGAATAAACTTCTAATCTCATGTTAGGACCATAAGCTGCTAGAATAGGCACCCTTTGTTTCTTTAAATGGGCATTGCTATGAATTTCAAATCAAAATAGAAACATTTTTAGGCAGTGCCATTCTTTATATAACTGTGAATAAGTAAAACACTGGTTAATATGTTTTCTGTTTTATGATGAATTCTTTTAACTATTAGGTTGGTGCAAAGGTAATTATGGGTTTTGCCATTACTTTCAATGGCAAAAACTGCAATTACTGTTGCACCACCTAATATATATGGTGCTTCAAAGAAAGTGGCATGTGACAATAACATTTATTTGAAGGACTAAGGGAGATTAATAATTGTACATGTCATTCTATAAGAGTACCCTTGAATAAGCCAAGATTCAGTAGCATTTCCTCAACTCCAAGTTTAAAGGAATCCAGACTGAAAGGTAGTATCAGAGGACTGTCAGTGAATGGACATCCCAAATGTTGGGCATAAGCTAATGGCTTTTAATGCTAACTCCCATCTCTATGCATTTGGAATATAAGAATCTTACTGGCAACCTCGCACAACTTTGCTGGTGCCAAAGCATTCGGGCATTCTCCACTCTAAAGTTATTTTGACTAAGTGACTCCATCCAAGTCATAAAAAGAGCATGGATGAATTTGCATCTCTGGAAGGCAAGGTTCATATCCTATGATATTATTTTGCTCGTTTTCCCTCTTGAGTATCATGAATTATAAATTTGTGTATTATTCAGCCAGGCTAACAGCTAGAAGAAGCTCTCAAAATGCAGGGTACACATGAATTTTGCTAAGAAAGACCCTTGTAATATATGTATTTAAAATGCATATCATCCTTGTCTCTTGTGACTATACACATTCAATGAACATATTTGTATGTCTGAAAAGAGGGTATGCTGGCAAAATAATAAAAAAGCAATCAGTGTTTTTGAGCTTCACGATCGGAGACTCAAACCTACTTCATCCCTTTCCACTCTTCCTCAATAGCCTCTCTATGACCCAGTTGTTTTATTTATTAACTGAATGTGTGAGGTGGCATTTTCTGTGAAAAATTAGAATCAGATATCTCTAAGCATTTTAACCTCAACAATAGAGTACTTAGTTATAAGGCAGCAATATTCAGTTCAAGAGCAAGTGTACAGGGAAAAATAAAAGAATAAGATGCATCTGGGTGAGGGGCATGGTGCAAAAGATGAAGTGGCCTGAACTGCCGCGCCTTATCACCACACAGATGCTCTGCAGACAGACACTCCATGCGCTACCACTGGGAAACAGATAACCGTGCCTGCCACTGGAAGGGGAGGTCACAGAAAGAAATTGCTCCCAGACATTACAGAATAGATTATAAAACAAAAATATCTGTATCAGCGAAGGCCTTTTAAATCCAATGCAAAAAGAAGGGCTTTCTTTGTCCTTCCCTTTGTCATGCCTGCAATATCAAGGATAGCTGCTAGGTATATACTGCTTGTCTGAAAACAGCAGTAAGAGCTGGAGAAAAGGCCCCATAGATTTCCTTCCTAGTAAAGGAAGGCTATTATTATAAGAAATCACACTCTAATTCTGTTTATGTAGACAACTTCTCTTTAAGGGAAAGAGAGTATTGAATATTTAATGCCATTTACATTTTTCCTGCAACTTCTTAAGTTGATCAAAAGCCATTGTAGAAAAAGGTAAAAATATATTACTACACAGACAAGTACCATGAAACATTAAAGTAGAGGGTGAACTTCCAAAAGGGCTGGAAGTAGATATATTCAACAGGAAACAGAGACTACTGTTTGCATGGTAAGAAAATAATTGGACAAGGAAATCAGAAAGCTGGAATCCAGACTCAACCCGCTTGTAAACAAGATTTATGTCCTTGGGTAACAGGCTTAACCTTCCTGGGATTGAATTTGGTTGTGTCATGAAAGGTCAGGTGACTTAGGCTACCCAGAGACAGATATCAATCAATCAAGGAGGAACGTGGAAAAACCAAGATCCCCTGTTTAAAGTCTTCCAGTTACCCAGCTGCAACAGATCACCATGAGTGTGTTCATGCACAAGATCTGAGGACTTCAGTGGTAGGTTCTTTGAAGAATAATGTTAGGCCAGGCACAGTGGCTCACGCCTGTAATCCCAGAACTTTGGGAGGCTGAGGTGGGTGGATCATCTGAAGTCAGGTGTTTGAGACGAGCCTGGGCAATATGGTGAAACTCCATCTCTACTAAAAATACAAAAATTAGCCAGGTGTGGTGGCACGTTCCTGTAGTTCCAGCTACTCAGGAGGCTGAGGCAGGAGAATCTCCTGAACCCAGGAGGCGGAGGTTGCAGTGAGCCGAGATAACACCACTGCACTCCAGCCTGGGCAACAGAGCGAGACCCCATCTCACAAAAAAAAAAAAAAAAGAATACTGTTAAATAGCACTTGCTTAATTACTGAGATGCATAGAAAATGTCAAGTATCAAGGAATATTTGAGGATTTTTCTGCTCAAAATTACTCAGAAGGACTAGTGGGCCTAGTGACTTGGGTTAACCTATCATCCAGGGGTTTGCAAGCTAGGGCCCATGAAATACATCTTCTTTGCCACCTGTTTTGGCAGACAAAGTTTTATTGGAACAAAGCCACACACATCCCTCTATTCACATAATGTCTATAGCTGCTTTCCTGCTACAATGTAGTGAAGGCAGAGTTGAATAGTGATGATAGAGACCATCTGACCTCAATGCTGAAAATATTTACTATCTTGTCCTTTGTGGAAAAAAAGATTGCCATCTCCTGCTTTTGACCTACAGGAGGTTATAAGGCCGCCTTATGAGAGATGAAAATGGAAAAGTGTGATACTGGTCGTAGGTGACATCTGGTTCCTTATGATAGTTTTTGTTGTACTTAATGCATTGCCTAAACACTTAAGGTAAATGCCAAAGGAACAGTCCCTTATTTTAGAAATGGCTGGAGAGAAGTGGTGTTACTCATTCATCTCCCCAGTCAATATGCACTTTTCGGACCTGCACCACCTGGGGGCTCGTTAGAAATGCATACTCTCAGGCCCTGCTACAGCCCTACTGAACCAGAATCTGCATTTAACTGGCTTCCTGGGGGATTTCTACCCACATTTCGTTTAACTAGCACAGTCCTAGACATTAGAGGAAGTCAGTTCTTACAGACACAACAGAATCTGGGTGCTTTTGCTTTTAACTGGATTCCTGGGGGATTTATATCCACATTTAGTTTAAGTAGTACAGCCCTAGACGTTAGAGGAAGTCAGTTTTTACAGACACAACAGAATCTGGGTGCTTTTGCCAAATTTTCACAGTTATGGACTACAGAGTTGACATACAAATCTGCTGTTAAAGCATTTTAGGCAGAGGGAACTATTCAGAATTCAGAATATTTTATGTTTATAATTTCATGACACTTATGTTTTCAATAAAGTATAAGTTTTAGTTATTTAAAATTTAGCATGTTTATGGTATTTGAAAACCACATCCCACAACCATCCTCCCTCTAGAATTGGGTTTACCTGAAATAATAATTGCAATCTTTATCATTTGGTCTTAGTGGATGGCTCATGAAATTTACCAATGTTTAACAGTATCTGAAATCCCCATTATTTTCTGCCCAATTGTTTCCCCTTTATTCCTCTATTCTTGCTGAAGAACTGTCCTTGTTAATGTGTTCATTAAGTATATATGGGTGGTAAATTCCTAGTCTTTGTATACCTGAAAGTGGTTTCCATAGCTTCGTCTTAATCTGAGGCTACCTGGGTATTGGATTTTCAATTGATGATTATTTTTCAATACTTAGGCTACTTCTCCAAGACCCTTTCACTTTTCCTGATGTTTATGTGAATGTACTAACAGACCAACAGTTTTTCTATTGCAATCTGCTTTTTATTAATATCTTGGGAAGGTATTTAACTTTATCTTCATTCTCAATATTCTTTAGTTTTACTTCAATCTGTGGATTTACTGATATCATCTTATTTGGTACTCAAGTGATGTATTTCAACATGAGAACTCATATGTTTCTTTAATTTAGGAATATTTCCATCCATTATCTACCCAATCATTGTTGCCATGGTTTGCTCTCATCTCCTTTTACTAACCCATGTCCATAAACATATCTCCTAACAGCTCTTTATGTATTCATATTTTTTATTTCTTTGTGCATCCTCTGTACTGTGTTTCAGTGTTCTCTTTGATTGTAGAGTCTACACTTTACAGTATTATATTTTATTTCCATTACTGTATTAGTCTGTTCTCATGCTGCTAATAAAGACATAGCCGAGATGGGTAATTTATAAAAGAAAGAGGTTTAATGGACTCATAGTTTTCCACATAGCTGGGAAGGCCTCACAATCATGGCAGAAGATGAAGAGCAAAGGGGCGTCTTACATGGTGGCAAGCAAGAGAGTATGTGCAGGGGAACTGCCATTTCTAAAGCCATCAGATCTCATGAGACTTATTCACTACCATGAGAACAGCATGGGAAAAACCCGTCCTCCATGATTTAATTACCTCCCACGAGGTTCTCCCACAACAAGTTGGGATTATTACAATTCAAGGCGAGATATGAGTGGGGACACACAGCCAAACCGTATTATTTACTATATCTCTTTTGTTTCTGTAGTTGTGATTTTGCAATTTCTATACCCACTTGCTTTTATTTGGTGCCTGCCTATCTCTGTTTCATGATTTTCTTTGCTCTTTTCATGATTGCTGTTTCTTCTTGCATGTGTCTTCCTTTGCTTCTCCTTTGTGGTCTCCAGAGGCATTAGAGGTCCTGTTCCCTGGAGGAATTATAGGTCCTGTGCTGAAGGCAACTGCTCCTCTAGAGAATGCTTGCCCCATTCTAAGGAATTTCGCTTAATGTCTATTTTAAAATCTAAACTTGTGGTTAATTTGGAAGACTGCATTTTCCACTTCTTGATTCTTTTTGCTTGTGTTTTGGGATTTGGATCTTCAAGTGAGTAAGATGTGTCTCTCTCACTCTGTCTCTGTCTCTGTCTCTCTTTCTTCTTTGCACATACATCTGTCTTCATGTGTCTATTTCCTTGTCCCCTTGCCCTTCTTTATGGTCTTATCCTCAGTGGTTGGAGCTCCCACCCAGAGACGTGAGTGGTGTGGTCATGAGTTCATTCACTGAATCTGCAGCATGCTCAGCTTGGTGGTGACATTGTGTCAGCTCCCTTTCTCCTCCCTAGGATCTTAATTTCATAGAAATGCCAGCTCTGGGTAATGCTCAGTAGCTATCTTCAAACTCTCTTATTTCTGGAAAGAAAGGGCTCTGTCTCCCAGACTCCTGGGGCACCTTTCATAATTTCCCAGGAATTACACTCCGGGTGTCTCCTGGCTCTTGGGCCTAGAGTCCAGCAGTTCCTGGCCACTACTGTGTTGAGTCCCCATCTGGTTTCTATTCCTAAGAAGACAATTTCCTCATTTGGAAATTTGACTATCACTGTTCCATTTTTACATATTATGTTTCATCTCTCGGTCCTATATGTTAGAAACAAAGAAGAGACCTCAAGTATGAGCTTATAGTTTTGTCTACAATAAGGCACAACAAGAGGCATGACCCCCTTTATTAAACAGGCCAGGGGAGTGTACGTGAGTGAGTCAATTTAAGGTGGAGCCCAGTGTAAATGTATGCTGTGTATGGGCATGTTGGTATACATAATAATAATATGTAAATGTAGTTGAAATATTTTGGATACTGGATATTTTATTAAATACATTACCAGAATCAGATTTCTAACCTGAACCATTTCTTGACTATTTATTTATTTATTTTGAGTCAGAGTCTCACTCTGTCACTTAGGCTGGAGTGCATTGGTGCTATCTCAGCTCACCGCAACCTCTGCCTCCCAGGTTCAAGTGATTCTCGATCCTCAGCCTCCCAAGTAGCTGGGATTACAGGCATGTGCCACCACACCAGGCTAATTTTTGTATTTTTAATAGAGATGGGTTTTTGCCATGTTGGCCAGGCTGGTCTCAAACTCCTGACCTCAAGTGATCCACCTGCCTTGGCCTCCCAAGGTGCTAGGATAATAGGCATGAGCCACCATACCTGGTCTTTTCTTGATGGAGTTCTGATATCTTCAAATTGAGATGAATACGCAATAAGGATAACATTTCCTAATGTGCTACCACCTTAGAAGCTTAGGGACAGGACAAGCTCGAAATAAATAAATGAATTAGATGGAAAATAGATGGATATGTAGCTAAAAATACAACATGTTTATTGTTAGTGAGTGACTCAAGCCTGCTAGAAAAATGGAAACCTTTTCAAGGACAAAGCTAAACCTTTCCATTAATTACATTCCAAATACAGGAACTATATGAAAAAATAAAGCCACTGAAAATTGCTAAAAGTATTAAACAGCTACTTTTATATCACAGACAAGACTCATCTTTTATATGTGAGACAATATCACCTATTTAAATCTGAAGCTATTTTTGCATTTGCCTCGAATGTGCAGGTACTATATTTAAGGCAGACGGATGATGAAGGAAATAACGCCTACTCCAGTGGATTAATTTAGTGGATTCACTTGAAAAATAGCCTTACCTTCCTCTAAATTAAGAAATATTTACTCTTATTCTGCAGATGTCGAATGGAAAAGAAATGATAGGGCCCTTGGTTTCAAGGGAGACGTCTCTTTATAGTGTTATAAATTGTGCTTTGCAAATTAAACTTGTACAAGCAAAAGTTTCCCTTCATTCTGGGAAAATAGGCCTTGTTAATACAATGCTTTTCCTCCTCAACTTTAGAGTTTCTGCATAAACTTAAAAGAAGTTAAAAATAGACAAATATGATTTATTTAGCCAAAAAAAAAAAAAGAAAAGAGGGTAAATCATTCAACTTATTAAGAGAAATCTAACTATTCAAGTTGCTGAAAAGACCACAAATCCTTGTTTTCGCAGAGATAGAATTATTATTTTTCAGTCTATTTGTTTTACATAGTGGCCTCAAATACAATTTTTAGATAAACATAAGTTATGAGCAGACTTTTTTTTTCTGCTTTAAGTATTATATTCCACCAGATGGATAAAACTTAACAGTTTTATTAAACTGCAAATTTGAAAACTGCATTTTGTTTTTAAATTATACTTTAAGTTCTAGGGTACATGTGCATAACGTGCAGGTTTGTTACATATGTATACCTGTGCCATGTTGGCGTGCTGCACCCATCAACTCGTCAGCACCTATCAACTCGTCATTTACATCAGGTATAACTCCCAATGCAATCCCTCCCCCCTCCCCCCTCCCCGTGATAGGCCCCGGTGTGTGATGTTCCCCTTCCCGAGTCCAAGTGATCTCATTGTTCAGTTCCCACCTATGAGTGAGAACAAAAACTGCATTTTTAAAAAGGCAGTATCCACACAAATAATTCAAAACACCAATGTATTTTTAAACTCAGATCTATGTATCTGGGGATGAAAATCTTAATCCAGCCTTCCAGTCTTTCACCTTAGGGTAGGGGGAGCAAACGTTAGCACTGTGGTTGGGGAGAGAGGAAACTTTACTGATTGATTGATTGATTAATTGATCGAGACAGGGTCTTGCTCTGTCACCCAGGCTGATGTGCAGTGGCACAATCACAGCCCACTGTAGCCTCTATCTCCTGGTCTCAAGCAATCCTCTCACATCAGCCTCTCAAATAGCTGGGACCACAGGCATGTGCCACCAAGCCTGGCTAAATTTTAATTATTATTATTTTTTTTTGTAGCAATTGGGTCACCTTATGTTGCCCAGGGTGGCGTCAAACTCCCGGGCTCTAGCGATCCTCCCACTTCGGCCTCCCAAAATGTTGGGATTACAGGCGTGAGCCACCACATCCAGCTGGTTTTAAAACAGAATGTTTCAGTAAAAACAATTACTTCTATGGCAAGAGGTTTTAAAACCTGGCCATGGAAGAATGATTGTTTCTACTGAAAATGATAAGGTAATGTGACACTTCACTGCTGCCATCACGTAGCTTATATCAATAAGGGCATGTCAGCAACTCACTCTCCCAGGCAGAATAAAATGCATAATAGAAGCTAAGAAAAAGGTTGTGATACCTCCAAATAAGAAAGAATCCTTCCAGAAAGAGTGGGACATGAGGACGGGGTGCATGGCAGAGGGTGGTATGAGGGAGATGGCCTTGAAACCAAACCTTGGAAGAGGAAGACATATTAAGTTGTAAAGAAAACAGCCTGAAATTACACTAAAAAATTAAATCAATGTTTATGCTACGTGCTTTTATTTCAATTTGAAAAATAAAAATAAACAATCTTTTTTCATGTTAACTGTTTCAGGCATCTTAATTTGTTACGGATTTGCCTGATAGAAGCACTACGATGGAAAAAAAAAAAAAAAGAAAAGAGGAAAAGGAAGGAGATGTAATTCTGGGGAAAAAAAAATGTACACTGGAGGTAGGGAGCTCAGGGATGGCAGCTCAGATCCGGAACAATTACAGTGCAATACTTGGGCATCAGCACTCTAAATCCCAAGGAGCTAGCCAGGAACAAAGTAAGGAAAGAGCAAATAAATTTAAACAATGCTAAATACCAAAGACAAGCTAGCTGTTTCTTACTTTGCATGAGGCTTGCCCATGTCCTTTCTTGTAAATTGTCTGGGCCATCTCTGGTCATTTGGTGGCATCAGCAGGACAGAGATATAGTGAGATGCAGAGAGCCATCAAAGTTGTCTGACTTGGTGGGAACATATGTGACTTGGCTTGGAGTGTCAAACCAAGAATGAATGCGTGCATCAGATGAAAGTTGCCCATTCTTGCAGACATGCATCGCTGCAAATGCAGTCTAGTGAAAAAACAGAATTCAGATGCAAAACATCATTTTCAAAACTTCTCTTTCAAAACCCAAATGCAAAGTGTATTTCCCCATATAGAATATACTAAATAATGCATGGCCAACAGACCCATGCTCACAGTACATCATGGAAACATTCCTAATGCCTTTCTTCAACCAGTTATTTTCAACTCAATATTATTTATCAAAAACAGAAAACCTTTTTTCCTTTATTGCTTAAAATTCCTTGAGAGGCTTGGGCATTGTATAGATAGAAAAAAAAATGCTTTCAGGATGAAAATAAATAATTAATGACTTTCAGATCTGAAGCATGGAAGCAAAAACAAAATCGGTTTTGCATTTTCACCCTCACTCAAATATATTTATAGTCCAAAGCTGCTTCTCTGAAAGTAGACGTGGTTTTAAAAGAAAGCTTACTATGTACTTTTTGCAAGGTACTTGAACACGTGATTTTTATTTCATGAGGAAATAGGGGATGGAAGTGAAATAATAGAATACAAGATAGACCCTCCTAATTAGAGAGTGCTAAGGCAACTAAATGAGGGGAAAATCACACTTGCTTAATTATTAAAGATTGGAAAAGAAATATCCATTTCCTGTAGAGGAATGTCATTGCACAGCAGCTACAAAGGCAGGTGAATAAATAGGTTGCAGAGAATCTTATTGACTGCTTGCTCCAGTTTACAAATTAAAGAGAAATTGAATGCATTTTAATGAATATAACAGTGCCCAGGCAGAGAGAGAGCATATTATTTGTGGCTTGCACACACTGCTAGAGATATGCAATTTCATAGGAGTAAAATCTATAATTTGGAATTGGTTTAACAGTTATCATGACTAGCACACTGCTGATTCTTAATGAATGTGTATTAACGTCAAGCGTTAATTTAGAGTTTAAAAATCAGGGCTCCCTGTTGACTTCGATGAATGTTTATTGATACTGACATGTGATAGGCACAGTATAAGTCACACAAAGACAGAACCATTGCAATGCTTGCTAACTGTATATACTTGGAGTTAAATATTCACCTGACTACCTGTCCCCAAGTAGCTGGGACTGGCAGGCAGACAGCAAAAGTATAATGTGTAGGAAGAAAGTATATTCCCTTCATTTTTTAAAAGTTTCTCTTTTTCAATACTTTCTATGCCAATCTCAAAACCCTCTTTGTTCTCCTAAAGTCCATGCAGGGTTTTAACTTTTCCCTCATAGATGCTTCCTCAGACTCTGGATCTCCTTCACCCATTACCTCATCTCTATTAATTTCTTCCTCCCAATTCTCGCCTCCCAAGAGTCCACCCACAAGTCCCAAGCACAACCTCACAGCACTCCAATAACCCAATTTTGTGCTCAGCCTAAGCCAGTGCTTCTCAACCTTCACTGTGCATTAGAATAACCTGGGGAGCTTCCAAAAATTTCAACAGATTCTGCCAAGAATGTTTTCTAAAGCTCCTCTGAGGTCTCCTGTGATTCTAGTGTGCAGCCAATGAACCCTGGGCTGAGGGGAGGCCATTGGCTTGTTCTTTGAGTCATTTTGGGGTATTTGTACATTAATCAGGGCATTCTAAAAAAAAAAAGTCTTAACATAGCAGTCCCTTAGAGAAACACTTTTGAGATTTATTAATAGGTTTTGGGTGCATAAAAAAAAATTCAGAGTTCTACAGTCTGATAAATTTGTCAATGCATGCATATCATATCACCCTCTCAGAGACAGGAGTGAATACATCAGATACGCTAGGAACACATGGCTTTTTTTTTTTTTTTTTTTTTATACTTTAAGTTGTAGGGTACATGTGCATAACGTGCAGGTTTGTTACATATGTATACTTGTGCCATGTTGGTGTGCTGCACCCATCAACTCGTCATTCACATCAGGTATAACTCCCAGTGCAATCCCTCCCCCCTCCCCCCTCCCCATTATAGGCCCCGGTGTGTGATGTTCCCCTTCCTGAGTCCAAGTGATCTCATTGTTCAGTTCCCACCTATGAGTGAGAACATGCGGTGTTTGGTTTTCTGTTCTTGTGATAGTTTGCTAAGAATGATGGTTTCCAGCTGCATCCATGTCCCTACAAAGGACACAAACTCATCCTTTTTGATGGCTGCATAGTATTCCATGGTGTATATGTGCCACATTTTCTTAATCCAATCTGTCACTGATGGACATTTGGGTTGATTCCAAGTCTTTGCTATTGTGAATAGTGCTGCAATAAACATACGTGTGCATGTGTCTTTATAGCAGCATAATTTATAATCCTTTGGGTATATACCCAGTAATGGGATGGCTGGGTCATATGGTACATCTAGTTCTAGATCCTTGAGGAATCGCCATACTGTTTTCCATAATGGTTGAACTAGTTTACAATCCCACCAACAGTGTAAAAGTGTTCCTATTTCTCCACATCCTCTCCAGCACCTGTTGTTTCCTGACTTTTTAATGATCGCCATTCTAACTGGTGTGAGATGGTATCTCATTGTGGTTTTGATTTGCATTTCTCTGATGGCCAGTGATGATGAGCATTTTTTCATGTGTCTGTTGGCTGTATGAATGTCTTCTTTTGAGAAATGTCTGTTCATATCCTTTGCCCACTTTTTGATGGGGTTGTTTTTTTCTTGTAAATTTGTTTGAGTTCTTTGTAGGTTCTGGATATTAGCCCTTTGTCAGATGAGTAGACTGCAAAAATTTTCTCGCATTCTGTAGGTTGCCTGTTCACTCTGATGGTAGTTTCTTTTGCTGTGCAGAAGCTCTTTAGTTTAATGAGATCCCATTTGTCAATTTTTGCTTTTGCTGCCGTTGCTTTTGGTGTTTTAAACATGAAGTCTTTGCCCATGCCTATGTCCTGAATGGTACTACCTAGGTTTTCCTCTAGGATTTTTATGGTATTAGGTGTAACATTTAAGTCTCTAATCCATCTTGAATTAATTTTCGTATAAGGAGTAAGGAAAGGATCCAGTTTCAGCTTTCTACTTATGGCTAGCCAATTTTCCCAGCACCATTTATTAAATAGGGAATCCTTTCCCCATTTCTTGTTTCTCTCAGGTTTGTCAAAGATCAGATGGCTGCAGATGTGTGGTATTATTTCTGAGGACTCTGTTCTGTTCCATTGGTCTATATCTCTGTTTTGGTACCAGTACCATGCTGTTTTGGTTACTGTAACCTTGTAGTATAGTTTGAAGTCAGGTAGCGTGATGCCTCCAGCTTTGTTCTTTTGACTTAGGATTGTCTTGGAGATGCAGGCTCTTTTTTGGTTCCATATGAACTTTAAAGCAGTTTTTTCCAATTCTGTGAAGAAACTCATTGGTAGCTTGATGGGGATGGCATTGAATCTATAAATTACCTTGGGCAGTATGGCCATTTTCACGATATTGATTCTTCCTATCCATGAGCATGGTATGTTCTTCCATTTGTTTGTGTCCTCTTTTATTTCACTGAGCAGTGGTTTGTAGTTCTCCTTGAAGAGGTCCTTTACATCCCTTGTAAGTTGGATTCCTAGGTATTTTATTCTCTTTGAAGCAATTGTGAATGGAAGTTCATTCCTGATTTGGCTCTCTGTTTGTCTGTTACTGATGTATAAGAATGCTTGTGATTTTTGCACATTAATTTTGTATCCTGAGACTTTGCTGAAGTTGCTTATCAGCTTAAGGAGATTTTGGGCTGAGACAATGGGGTTTTCTAAATATACAATCATGTCATCTGCAAACAGGGACAATTTGACTTCTTCTTTTCCTAACTGAATACCCTTGATTTCTTTCTCTTGCCTAATTGCCCTAGCCAGAACTTCCAACACTATGTTGAACAGGAGTGGTGAGAGAGGGCATCCCTGTCTTATGCCAGTTTTCAAAGGGAATTTTTCCAGTTTTTGCCCATTCAGTATGATATTGGCTGTGGGTTTGTCATAAATAGCTCTTATTATTTTGAGGTACGTTCCATCAATACCGAATTTATTGAGCGTTTTTAGCATGAAGGGCTGTTGAATTTTGTCAAAAGCCTTTTCTGCATCTATTGAGATAACCATGTGGTTCTTGTCTTTGGTTCTGTTTATATGCTGGATTATGTTTATTGATTTGCGAATGTTGAACCAGCCTTGCATCCCAGGGATGAAGCCCACTTGATCATGGTGGATAAGCTTTTTGATGTGTTGCTGAATCCGGTTTGCCAGTATTTTATTGAGGATTTTTGCATCGATGTTCATCAGGGATATTGGTCTAAATTTCTCTTTTTTTGTTGTGTCTCTGCCAGGCTTTGGTATCAGGATGATGTTGGCCTCATAAAATGAGTTAGGGAGGATTCCCTCTTTTTCTATTGATTGGAATAGTTTCAGAAGGAATGGTACCAACTCCTCCTTGTACCTCTGGTAGAATTCAGCTGTGAATCCATCTGGTCCTGGACTTTTTTTGGTTGGTAGGCTATTAATTATTGCCTCAATTTCAGAGCCTGCTATTGGTCTATTCAGGGATTCAACTTCTTCCTGGTTTAGTCTTGGAAGAGTGTAAGTGTCCAGGAAATTATCCATTTCTTCTAGATTTTCCAGTTTATTTGCGTAGAGGTGTTTATAGTATTCTCTGATGGTAGTTTGTATTTCTGTGGGGTCGGTGGTGATATCCCCTTTATCATTTTTAATTGCGTCGATTTGATTCCTCTCTCTTTTCTTCTATATTAGTCTTGCTAGTGGTCTGTCAATTTTGTTGATCTTTTCAAAAAACCAACTCCTGGATTCATTGATTTTTTGGAGAGTTTTTTGTGTCTCTATCTCCTTCAGTTCTGCTCTGATCTTAGTTATTTCTTGCCTTCTGCTAGCTTTCGAATGTGTTTGCTCTTGCTTCTCTAGTTCTTTTAATTGCGATGTTAGAGTGTCAATTTTAGATCTTTCCTGCTTTCTCTTGTGGGCATTTAGTGCTATAAATTTCCCTCTACACACTGCTTTAAATGTGTCCCAGAGATTCTGGTATGTTGTATCTTTGTTCTCATTGGTTTCAAAGAACATCTTTATTTCTGCCTTCATTTCGTTATGTACCCAGTAGTCATTCAGGAGCAGGTTATTCAGTTTCCATGTAGTTGAGCGGTTTTGATTGAGTTTCTTAGTCCTGAGTTCTAGTTTGATTGCACTGTGGTCTGAGAGACAGTTTGTTATAATTTCTGTTCTTGTACATTTGCTGAGGAGTGCTTTACTTCCAATTACGTGGTCGATTTTGGAGTAAGTACGATGTGGTGCTGAGAAGAATGTATATTCTGTTGATTTGGGGTGGAGAGTTCTATAGATGTCTATTAGGTCTGCTTGCTGCAGAGATGAGTTCAATTCCTGGATATCCTTGTTAACTTTCTGTCTCGTTGATCTGTCTAATGTTGACAGTGGAGTGTTGAAGTCTCCCATTATTATTGTATGGGAGTCTAAGTCTCTTTGTAAGTCTCTAAGGACTTGCTTTATGAATCTGGGTGCTCCTGTATTGGGTGCATATATATTTAGGATAGTTAGCTCTTCCTGTTGAATTGATCCCTTCACCATTATGTAATGGCCTTCTTTGTCTCTTTTGATCTTTGATGGTTTAAAGTCTGTTTTATCAGAGACTAGTATTGCAACCCCCGCTTTTTTTTGTTCTCCATTTGCTTGGTAAATCTTCCTCCATCCCTTTATTTTGAGCCTATGTATGTCTCTGCGTGTGAGATGGGTCTCCTGAATACAGCAGACTCATGGGTCTTGACTCTTTATCCAGTTTGCCAGTCTGTGTCTTTTAATTGGAGCATTTAGTCCATTTACATTTAAGGTTAAGATTGTTATGTGTGAACTTGATCCTGTCATTATGATATTAACTGGTTATTTTGCTCGTTAGTTAATGCAGCTTCTTCCTAACCTCGATGGTCTTTACATTTTGGCATGTTTTTGCAATGGCTGGTACCGGTTGTTCCTTTCCATGTTTAGTGCTTCCTTCAGGGTCTCTTGTAAGGCAGGCCTAGTGCTGACAAAATCTCTAAGCATTTGCTTATCTGTAAAGGATTTTATTTCTCCTGCACTTATGAAACTTAGTTTGGCTGGATATGAAATTCTGGGTTTAAAATTCTTTTCTTTAAGAATGTTGAATATTGGCCCCCACTCTCTTCTGGCTTGTAGAGTTTCTGCCGAGAGATCTGCTGTTAGTCTGATGGGCTTCCCTTTGTGTGTAACCCGACCTTTCTCTCTGGCTGCCCTTAAGATTTTTTCCTTCATTTCAACTTTGGTGAATCTGGCAATTATGTGTCTTGGAGTTGCTCCTCTCGAGGAGTATCTTTGTGGCGTTCTCTGTATTTCCTGGATTTGAATGTCGGCCTGCTCTACTAGGTTGGGGAAGTTCTCCTGGATGATATCCTGAAGAGTGTTTTCCAACTTGGTTCCATTTTCCCCCTCACTCTCAGGCACCCCAATCAGACGTAGATTTGGTCTTTTTACATAATCCCATACTTCTTGCAGGCTTTGTTCATTTCTTTTTCTTTTTTTTTCTTTTGGTTTCTCTTCTCGCTTCATTTCATTCATTTGATCCTCAATCGCAGATACTCTTTCTTCCAGTTGATCGAGTCAGTTACTGAAGCTTGTGCATTTGTCACGTATTTCTCGTGTCATGGTTTTCATCTCTTTCATTTCGTTTATGACCTTCTCTGCATTAATTACTCTAGCCATCAATTCTTCCACTTTTTTTTCAAGATTTTTAGTTTCTTTGCGCTGGGTACGTAATTCCTCCTTTAGCTCTGAGAAATTTGATGGACTGAAGCCTTCTTCTCTCATCTCGTCAAAGTCATTCTCCGTCCAGCTTTGATCCGTTGCTGGCGATGAGCTGCGCTCCTTTGCCGGGGGAGATGCGCTCTTATTTTTTGAATATCAGCAGCAGAGGCTGCAGAAGATAGAATATTTCTGAACAGCGAGTGTACCTGTCTGATTCTTGCTTTGGAAGCTTCCTCTCAGGGGTGTACTCCACCCTGTGAGGTGTGGGGTGTCAGACTGCCCCTAGTGGGGGATGTCTCCCAGTTAGGCTACTCAGGGGTCAGGGACCCACTTGAGCAGGGAGTCTGTCCCTTCTCAGATCTCAACCTCCATGTTGGGAGATCCACTGCTCTCTTCAAAGCTGTCAGACAGAGTCGTTTGCGTCTGCAGAGGTTTCGGCTGGGTTTGTTATTGTCCTGTCCCCAGAGGTGGAGTCTACAGAGACAGGCAGATTTCCTTGAGCTGCTGTGAGCTCCACCCAGTTCGAGCTTCCCAGCAGCTTTGTTTACCTACTTAAGCCTCAGCAATGGCGGGCGCCCCTCCCCCAGCCTCGCTGCTGCCTTGCCGGTAGATCACAGACTGCTGTGCTAGCAATGAGGGAGGCTCGGTGGGTGTGGGACCCTCCCGGCCAGGTGTGGGATATGATCTCCTGGTGTGCCTGTTTGCTTAAAGCGCAGTATTGGGGTGGGAGTTACCTGATTTTCCAGGTGTTTTGTGTCTCAGTTCCCCTGGCTAGGAAAAGGGATTCCCTTCCCCCTTGCGCTTCCCAGGTGAGGCAATGCCTCGCCCTGCTTCAGCTCTCGCTGGTCGGGCTGCAGCAGCTGACCAGCACCGATCGTCCGGCACTCCCCAGTGAGATGAACCCAGTACCTCAGTTGAAAATGCAGAAATCACCGGTCTTCTGTGTCGCTCGCGCTGGGAGTTGGAGACTGGAGCTGTTCCTATTCGGCCATCTTGCTCCGCCTCCCATCGAACACATGGCTTTTAAAAAAACAAACCAAACCCCAAATAACAAAAAAAAAAAAAAAAAAAAAAAACTCATTTCAGTTTTATTTAGTCGAGGACTTCCAAATTTATTTGACCACTAAATAGATTTTTTTTTTCAGAGCATCAAAATTAGCATCCCATGAAAATGAGTCTCACTTTTCCCTTAGGAAAAGGCTATTTCAACACCATAGGATTTGTCTTTAGAGGTGGAACTTGGTCTCAGTGCAAACTCATGGGGAAGAAATCAAGGAGAGATTGTAGGGAATTTTCTCAGACTTTCTTCATTTCTTCGATTGAAGGTCAGTTGATTATTCAATCTGTAAGGTCAGATTAGAATGCAAACTTTTATTCAGCCAAGCTAAGCTATTCACCACTTCTGTAGTGGAGATTCATGTTACTTTATTTCCATGACAAAATTTAAATTTTGAACCCATCAGAGCTGGAAAAATTCTAAGACATTATCTAGAATGAAGAACTAATTTTTCCACTGTGGGTTCAGTCATCTAACTCAAAGAAACCTCAGCTCAGTCATCTATAAAATAGGGATGATGAAAAAAACATTGTCCTTCTCATGTATCTGTGACAATTAGATAAAGTGCACTTTCCAAGAACCCAGTGAAATGACTGATCCAGAGAACACACTCAACACATGAATGCAGCCAGTATTGCCATTTTCAAGAAGCCAGATTTTATGGGAACACCAGGCACAGCGTTTACAGGAAAGAACATGTCAGTAAGACACACACATAGATCTTTGGCCTTCCCACACAGGAACTGGAAGAAATGTGTGGCTTTGTCTTTAGCAGATCTCAAATTCTAAATGACAAATATAGAAGCAGGAAGGAAAGGAGCAAGATGAGACATCTGCAAAGAGGTTTGAGGAGATCCCCTGGTCAATTTGCTTGAAAAGACCTAAGTATATGGCACAAGTATACATATGTAACAAACCTGCACGTTGTGCACATGTACCCTAGAACTTAAAGTATAATAAAAAATAAAAATAAATAAATAAATAAAATAAAAAAAGAAAATATGCTATATATACACCATGGAATACTATGCAGTCATAAAAAGAATAAAATATCCTTTGCAGCAACATGGATGCAGATGGAGCCATAATCCTAAGCAAGTTAGTGCAGGAAAGGAAAACTGAATGCCACGTGTTATATCTTATAAGTGGGAGCTGAACTTTGAGTCCTTGTGGACATAAAGATGACAACAATACACATCAGAAATTATTAGGAAGAGGGAGGGGTCAAGATTTAAAAGTTCTCCATTGGGTACTATGCTCGCTACCTGGGTGATGGGATCAATCATACTTCAGACATCAGCATCACACCACATATTCATGTAATGAACCTGCACATGTACCCCTGAATCTAAAATAAAAGTCGATAAAAAGTTTGAATCAAAAAAAAAAAAAGAAAGAAAGTGGGATGTAATATACAAAAGTATGAGGAAGCAAAGAGAGTTGAATTTTGATACTTAAAAGTAATGGATGATCAAAAGGAAGGAGTGCTACAAATAATTTAGGTTGGATTGAATTGGTGGAAGATTTCCAAAATTAAATGTCCTTTAGGGCTGGGTGGGTGGCTCATGCCTGTAATCCTAGCACTTTGGGAGGCTGAGGTGGGTGGATCGCTTTAGGGAAGGAGTTTGAGATCAGTCTGAGCAATGTAGTGAGAACCTGTTTGTACAAAAAAAAAAAAAAAGAAAGAAAGAAAGAAAGAAAAAAAGAAAAAATTAGTCAGGCAGGGTGCCACGCACCAGTAGTTTCAGTTACTAGGGAGGGTGAGTTTCAGTTACTAGGGAGGGGGATCACTTGAGCCCAGTAGTTTGAGCCTTCAGTGAGCTGTGATCCCTCCACTGCACTCCAGCTTGGGTGATAGAGGAAGACCCTGTCTCTAAAAAACAAAACAAAACAAAAAGTCATGCAGTAATGGAGACAAGTTGTGAATTTTGAGGAGGAAAATGAGATGGTCACAAGAATAGTTTATTGCTGTTAAAAATTTTTGTTTTAAGTATTGCCTTAGAAAATGGACGTAAGTTACAGCCTCAGAAGTTTACATCAGATCCTTATAATTTTTATCTATCATACTGGAAAGTTTTCTGAGAATCAAAGTATAATGTAGGCAAAATCATCTGTTAATCCAGGTTCTATACCTGATGAAAAGCCACTTCTGAAAATACCAGATTAAGATACATTCATTAGGATATTTCTCTCCTACAATAAAATGTCATTATTGCTGATCTAGCTAACTGAGAATTCATAATGGTTTCGACATCACTTAGCAAAATGTTACTCATGTAAAGCAAAGCTCTTTACATATTGTGCAAGTTCTTAAAGTAATAAATGTGTATGTACCTGCAAATAGTAACATAATTCAGACTACTTTTTCCACTAATGTAAAGCAGTTGGGTTTATAGATTTTCTCTTTCAATGTGCACTTCTGAGTTTTCAAACTAGAATATATGTTTCATCCACTGCATACTGTTTATTCTCACATTTACTTCCAAGCACTCATTTTGTATATGTGAGCATTGCATGTAAAATATTCTATATACCTAATTCTTATAGGTTCAGATGTTTCTTTCCTTTTTCTTAAAGTGGGAAAGGTCTAATTTCGAGGGCTCATGAATCCATATAAAATCAGAACTATTACCTGTGCTGTTCGTTGCTATGGCTACATACTCATGGGATCTGTAGATACGACATAATTCAGGTATTTGCAGAGCAATACCATTGCAAAGAAATCAAGAAAATTTAAACAGCACAAGAAACCAAGAAAAATAATTTATAAAAAGGATACTCTTGGAGATAATAAAATTTCTTACTTTATTTTGTAATATATTTTCAAATTTTATTATTAAATATTAACATCTTTTTATATGTGTTCTGTCTCTCCTAAGAATCTAATTCTTCCATTTAATACTTAAAATGTATTCACTAACTGGATAGGAAAAAAGTAGAGAAGATTTTTTTAGCTATGGCATATTGCATAAAATAATGTAAGACAGTAGCAGAGATTAAAAGTTTATTGTTTGCTATTATAAATAAACAAATATTGCTTTTAACTTGTAACTTGTAGAGGGTATGTTTGTGTAAAGAGATTTCTTTTTCTGGCATCAAACATATTAAATTTACTGAATGACCTTTGATAAAATAAAAGAGCTATGTTGCTTTTCTAAACAACAATCTAAATTAGCAGTTGGGTTTATAATCCGGAAATACAAATAAAAATTTAGAATAACACAATGATTAGGTGTTCCTATTATAAATAAGACAAGCCTGTTAGTATTCATGCATGGCTAGATGATTGAGAGACAAGTGGTAAGCCGAAAAAATACAAATGCATTCAGATATTAATTGCATAATAATTCATTTCACTGGATTGTACATGATTTTCACATGAATTTGTTGTAGCCAAAACATGTTATTCACCTCCTGAATAACAGGAAACAATGCTTCTTCATTGATATATTAAAGTGACTGGTAGGTAGTGATTCTTATAAGAATGTTATATTTCTGACCATGTATTTCCTTCATCAAAAGTTAAAATTTTAGGAACTATAAATTTGGATAAGCCTGATAAAACACTTAAAAGAACATCAAAGTGCCAATGAAACTTTAGGGAAGTGTATTAGTCTGTCCTCATGCTGCTAATAAAGACATACCAAAGACTACATAATTTATAAAGTTCCACAGTTCCACATGGCTGGGGAGGCCTCACAATCATGGCAGAAGGTGAATGAGGAGCAAAGTCACATCTTACATGGCGGCAGGCAAGAGAGCATGTTCAGGGGAACTCTCCTACATAAAACCATCGGATCTCGTGAGACTTATTCACTAGCACCCAGAACAGCATGGGAAACACCTGCCCTGACGATTCAATTACCTCCCACTGGGTCCCTCCAACAACATGTGGGAATTATGGGAGTTACAATTCAAGATGAGAATTGGGTGGGGACACAGCCAAACCATATCAGGAAGAAAGAAAACCCACCAGGAGACAAAAAGAAATCGATGTTGATGAAGATGAAAAACACTGAAAAAAGAGAAGAGTGACTGAAGATAAAGGAAACACTGTGAACAAATCCAGATAGAAGCCCTAGGTGTGAGTAATCAAGTAACAGTCAGTGTGAAAGAAAGCTGGTTTCATAAATATAAGTTTTACCTGTGAGCTATCAGTCATACTGATCTGTCCCTTCACACTGACTGCATTGGTCAGAGTTTTCCAGAGAAACAAAACCAATAGGATAGATAGATAATGACATAGACAGATAGATATATAGATGATTGAAAGATAGATGACAGATAGATAGATAGATAGATAGATAGATAGATAGATAGAGCTAAGTAGATGACAAATAGCTAAAGAGAGATGACAAATGATTGACAGATAGGCAGATGATAGGTAGATTATAGATAGATCAGTAGATAGACATGGATAGGTAGATGATAAAAAGCAAGTGATAGATGACAAATGATTGACAGGTAAATGATAGGTAGATGATAGATAGATAGATAGATAGATAGATAGATAGATAGATAGATAAACATGGATAGATAGATGATAAATAGCAAGAGATAGATGAGAAATGATTGACAGATAGGTAGATGATAGATAGATAGATAGATAGATAGATAGATAGATAGACAAATACACATGCAGATGTACGTTCCTGTCTTTCTATATGTATCCACTGACGACATTTACTTGTAAGGAATTGGTTCACATGACGGTGAGGACTGGCAAGTCTAAAATAATTAGAAGAGGCAGTATGCTGGAAACTCAGGATTTCTATGTTACTGTCTTGAATTTCTTGAGGCTGAGTTTCTTTACTCTGGGAAATCTGTTTCAGCTCTTAAGGTCTTCAAGGGATTGGGTGTAGACCATCATGTCGTGAGGGTCAACTCCCTGATGTCAAGTGATAGGGAATGTTAATCCCATCTACAACATACTTTCGCAGCAATATCTAGATTGGTGTTTGGCTATGATAGCCTAGACAAATTGACTCGTAAAATTTAATTATCACACCTACCTGACTTCTCACTGCTACAGACATGCCTCTCACATTGAAGAGAACAAATTTATCTTATTTAGTCTTTTCAGTCACCATGGACTGGACAAATCTGTGTTGTGTTCAGAGTAAGTTGCACTATTGAGTAATCTCTGGAATCTTTAAGAGCTTTGTCTGATGATAAGAAGGTTAATTGTATTCACAATGAAATATGTAAGTGAGAGGGAACCAGAGAGACAAAGGAGAACACTTGGGCCCAACCTCTACATCCATCGACTTTATGGCTACAACAAGATTGGTTGATACGGTTAAATATCCCTGCACGTTTTGACGTTCTTTTGTGTGGGGCTCAGTCAGGGGTGGTGTATAGCATGGTGACTTCTGTCATCAGGCTACTCAGGGTCTGATATTAGCCTTGTCATGGTTTAGTTGAGTGGCTTTCAGGAAATTTTTTAACCTCTATAGACCTTAGTTTCTTCGCCAGTAGGGCAGGTACAACAATGGTACACAGCTGAATTGCTGTGAAGTTGCAATGGCATAATTTGTGTAAATTAGACAAGACAAGGTCTAGCATGTAGCAAACATTCAGTAAATGCAAGCCAAAGTTCTTAGTTCCTCCCCTGTCATCTCTGATTCAGATCTTGGGAGCATGAGGTGTCTGCTAAAGATGGGGTGGCATATGTATGTGACTCTCCAGAAAGCTTGCTCTACCCCAACAGTAAGTTGGCCTATAGCAATATGTAAGGCTGATGTTCAAGTCTTTCTTATTAAAATATCACTTATGTGATTGGATGACTTTCTGTAGCTATTATTCTTTCCTTCACAGATAAACTTATTAACGGAGTTGTCTATTACTTGTCCTTGAACTATTACTGCTCAACTCTCCACAACTTGGCTTCTGCACCAAGTATGCTACTGAACTGAATTGCAAATACTATCATCTTCTCAGTAACCTTTCCTGCCTGCCACCAAGCTCATACTTATTTCCTAAGTCTTAACAGTAGTCACGTTTGCCTTATAAGTCACATTGTAGCATCGCAGACAAAAACTAATGGTGATACAATGTATTGGCATCCCACATTAGCTAAATAAACTTGTGAACCTTATTAATATTTTATAGGTCCTTTAAAAAGGGCTCTTTCTGATGGCTGGGGATGCCAGAGTGATAATTAATCATCCTCCCCACTGTCACCCTGCCGGGCATTTTTCAAGTCAGGAGGATGGATACTGGTGGGGCTTCCTAGATTCTTATCTGTACACATCTCCACAATTTTTTCTTTCTCCTTCTGTTATTTATGTTTTTAATCTGTGAGGCAGCAGAAAGTGGCACAGTCAGTTGATGACTTCATAGTTTGTTGTAATCAAATAAATATACCCCCTTCCCCATCTCTATGGGTCTCCTTCTTATTTAGTCTTGAGTATTTGATTTAAATAGAATAAAATGATATAAATCCAAATTTTCTGCAAATACGGCAATATGGTTTCTTATGGTGAAACTGAGTGGTAGAGAGAAATGATACAGAAAAAAGGCTTACTTTATGCCCTTTTGTACCTTTGAATTTTCTGCCATGTGCATGTATTATTTATCGAAATATGTTAAATAAGTAAATTAAATGAAAAATCATATGAACAAATTTAACTGCAGAATATCAAAACCTGTAGTTTTTGTGATATATACATACATATATATTCAAGAATAAATGTTTTTATAGATCTTCCTTTATTATTTCCTTCTTCCAGATTTAGCTTTTCAATAAATAGAAACTGTGTCACAAAAGGAGCTACTTGAGGATTTAAGACATGGATTTCAGAAATCAAGACGCCAGTCATGTTCTCTTTGAGGAAATTCAGAAAGAAGTGTTGCAGATTGCCTTTATAATAATGTCTGATGAATGGCACCTCCCTGTGTCCACCATAAAGACACAGAGTCTATTTCCATACCCTTGACCTGGGACTAGCCTTGTTATGTACTTTGACTAACAGAATGTGGCAGAGGAAATGCTGTGCGAAGTCTGGGAATTCAATCTTAAGAAACCTTGAAGCTTTCACTCTTGTCCCCTGGTAAAGGAACTCTGAGGCCACCATACAGTGAGGAAGACAAGTGTAGACTCTTGCAGAGAGGTCTTATACAATGCAAACCAAGGCGCCCTAGCCAGCAGGAAGCAGCAACTACGGGCAGGTGAGTGAGGGTATGTTTTTCTACTTCCTTCCTTCATCTTATACCCTGTGATCTCCAATCAGTGTAAAATGGGATTTCTCTTTTTGATGTTTTCTCCTGACATTTCTAATTTTGAACCGTGAAATGCACCTATAAATTTCTAGAACGATATGAAATGAACCTATGCAATAATAAGAATTCCATATTAGATATCAGAACTGCCTTTCAAGTTTCTTCTCACCTTAGAAAGCTATACTTTATCCAAGCGACTCGAAAGGGCTGAGTTTCTCAAATAAAGAAGAGCAGATGCTTCTAAAAAGCTATCCTCTGGGCTCATTCTCAATGTACAGCTGCCATGATGCATCCCTTCCCATAGCCTTAGCTTCTGGTGTTGAGCAAAGAATAGAAAACCAGGGTTGCAGCTCAGTGGCATCACAGAGGCAAACCGCATTTAACCATCTCCACGCATCACTCTGATTTGACTTTGAGACTAAAGTCTCTCTTTTTCCTCTTTGCATCAAGAAGAGAGGGGAGCACCAGATTAAATGGGCAGATCTTCGGCCATGGCCTCCCTGTCTTCACATCAGTGTGACACATCTACCACCACCTTCCACATGAAGCAATCACTGAACTTTGCAATAGCTCAACTTCTGCCCACATACTTCTTTGACCAATGGAGAGAATGGAGGCATCATTGCAACAAGACTGCTGACTAAATGTTTGTTGAACGCAGTTCGGAGTACATCTGCCTTTAAAACTGCTTCACATTCAAACTAAAGTAGAGTGACCAGGAGAGGTCTGGAAGATGAGCTCTTCTCATGCATCACATCATCGCACTGTTCCATTAGAATACATGGATTGCTTTCGAAAACATCGTCATGTTTTCAGTAATCTACTCCTTTTGTTTTACTCCAAATGATTTTCCCAACCTTCCACAACCTTTATAGGGACACACACTTTCTCCTAAAGATTTTTTACATCATACCAAACATAGTAGATTCTCTACAAAAATCTGCCATTAATAAGAATATTTAAAGAAAATGCCTTAGGCATTAAAAAAGTGTTTTAAGTAGTGCCAACATCATTGGAATAAGCACATGGCCTTACAAGTTGACTACTTTGATAGACAAGGTTCATTTGGATAGAGGACAACTGGTATCATTTTTTAAGACAATTAAAATATAACCACTTTAATCCAACCATAAACATAAACTACAATAAAAAGCAAAACAGCATACAGGCACTTATTTATACTCACACTGTGCATCATTTTCCCGTTTGAAGGTATATCTAGCATTATTTTAATCTCACAATCTAACATTTTGGTCTCTTGGCTTTACTTCACTTTTCCTCTGATATACGATGCTTTACAACTAATATTAATTCCAGAAGGCATCTTATTTTCCCCATATCCTAAATTATTAATAAATATGTCAAGGGAAGAAAACTAACATCGACCCTTTTAGCAGCTTGACTATTCTTTAAGTCAATACAAATACGTATTATTGACCTTCAAGTCATTTCCCCACAGGGTGTACTCTTTTGGTGGAAGCTAATTTGCTCCTATTTGTAGGGAAGCAGAATGGTGCAGTGGATAAAATAACTGTGTGAGAGCAAAGAGGATAGGTTTGTATTCCTAATACTGACAGACGTCATCATCAAACTTTTCCTGATCTCAGTCTCTTTCTCTGTACAAGCAAAGGAAGATCTGAGATTGGAACTTCCAAGTCCCTTTCCATTTCAGGATTCCTGCCAATGTTCCCTTTAATGTTGGAGGGGCAGGTAACCTTGTAATGAGAAATCTAGACAGAGCTTTTCCATCCTAGGTGTGCACAGCTCCAGAGCATTCTCCTCACCACTTCTGATGGCTGCACTATGCAAGCTGCTGGGAGAACGAATGACATGACCATGAAACCAGAGCTCGTATTACTTCCACCTATTAATCCTCCTGGCATCATTCTTGAATGAGAGAAAGAGAACAGACAGAGTAATATGTCAAACACATTTACATTAGTTTCAATGTGAAGTCCCTACTCCAATCAGGTATAAGAGAACCAATAAAAAGAACAAATAGAATTTCCTGGGTGTCTCCTCTGAGCTCTTTGATTATAAAACCCATTCCATTTTTGCTGGGCGGTATGGCTCACATCTTTAATCCCAGCACGTTTGGAGGCTGAGGCAGAAGGACTGTGTTAGCCCAGGAATTTGAGACTAGACTGGGCAACATAGCAAGACCCGCATCTCTACAAAAAAAAAAAAAAATTAAAAACAGCCAGGTGTGGTGGTACATGTCTGTAGTCCCAGCTCTTTGGGAGGCTGAGGTGGGAGGATCACTTTAGCCCAGGAGTTTAATGCTGCAATGAGCTGTGATTGCACTACTGAACCCCATCCTGGGTGACAGAGCAAGACCCCGTCTCTAAAAAATAAATAAATAAAAAAGAAATAAAATCCAATTCCAGGTAAGCATTATTACTCTCTTACAACTGATAAAACAAACTAGGCTTAAAAGAGTAAAATAGCTTGTCTAGGGTCCCTTGGTCCCTTGTTCCTTCCTGGAGTGAGGAGAAGTGTGGTTCCCAGATGGCCTGCCTCCAGTGACTACACTGAGGGGTGGCTTGAAAAGGATTTAGACCACACAAAAATCTCCATCACATCCCTCTGAGTCACCCAAACAAATACACAATCTCAGTGATATGGTTTGGCTGTGTCCCCATCCAAATCTCACCTTGAATTATAATAATCCCCAGGTGTCAAGGGTGGGGCCAGGTGGAGATAGTTGAATCATGGGGGTGATTCCCCTCATACTGTTCTCATGGTAGTGAATGAGTCTCACAAGTTCTGATGGGTTTATAAATGGGAGTTCCCCTGCACATGCTCTCTTGCCTGTCACCATGTAAGATGTGCCCTTTCTTCTCCTTTGCCTTCTGCTATGCCTGTGAGGCCTCCCCAGTCATGTGGAACTGTGAGTCCACTTAGCCTCTTTTTCTCTATAGATTACCCAGTCTCAGGTATGTCTTTATTAGCAGTGTGAGAACAGACTAATACACTGAGCCATCAGAAACCAGGTGCTTGCTATGTAAACACAGCTTCTAAGCAGCATCCATGCCCTCCCTTCCATCACATTGATGATCCCAGCCTCCTTCATAGAGATCCTGGGGTCTCCACTACCTAAATCAGATCACAGAGGGTTCCACTTTAGAAACACAACAAAAACAGCATGTTCCCAAGCTTCATCTCAGAATTGGACGACAGTGCAGTGGGGACCCAGAATCTTCACTTTTAACTGGAAAGCCAGGTTATTCTTGATAGTTTCAAAAAGCAATGCTTGAAAACTACTGCCCTGCAACACTCTAAGTTGTACTAGGTTGAGGGGAAGGGAATGGAACAAGAGAAGATGTCAGGGGGTATAAATATGAGTGTGTACTAAACCTGCTCCCTAGTTTCCCCCATGACATAGTGCTGCCACCCCCTGGGCTTCATGTGGTCCATGAACCAGTGGCACCAACATCACCCAGGAGCTTGTTAAAATCACAGAATTTGGGGCCCATCTCCAAATCTACCAAATCATAATCTGTATTTTAATGAGATCCCCAGATATTTTATGTACATATTGGAGTTTTAGAACGGGTGAGGGAATAAATATGATGATTTACCGGGAATCTCACCTTCCCCAACTCAGGGGAAAAGAAAACAAGTTTTCGGCCGGGCGCGGTGGCTCAAGCCTGTAATCCCAGCACTTTGGGAGGCCGAGGCGGGTGGATCACGAGGTCAGGAGATCGAGACTATCCTGGCTAACACGGTGAAACCCCGTCTCTACTAAAAATACAAAAAACTAGCCGGGCGTGGTGGCGGGCGCCTGTAGTCTCAGCTACTTGGGAGGCTGAGGCGGGAGAATGGCATGAACCCGGGAGGCGGAGCTTGCAGTGAGCCGAGATCACGCCACTGCGCTCCAGCCTGGGAGACACAGCGAGACTCCGTCTCAAAAAAAAAAAAAAAAAAAAGAAAAAAAAGAAAACAAGTTTTCATATAACATCTACCAGGCACACTTTATAAACAATGTTAACTATTTCTTTCATGATTCACCAAAGTGTAGTGCACTTGGTTTCTCAAGTCACCTGCTTGGCCCTCTTCCAAGTGTACTTTCCTTCCTTTCTTTTCTTTCCTTACTGTTCTAAAGCTTTTTAATAAACTTCCACTCCTGCTCTGAAAGTTTCCTCCATCTTTTTCCTGCCGTATGCCCCTCTGTTGAATTCTTTCTTCTGAGAAGGCAAGAATTGAGGTTGCTGCAGATCCATATGGATTTGCCACCAGTAACTTGGATACCTTCCACCAGTGACATATTTGGTGCCACGTGATTCAGATACCTTCCTTAGTGGTAACAGATCTCTATGCCTCACCTCCTTTGGCTGGAGGCATCTGACCTCCGTGCGTGCTTTCTCTTCTCCTCTCTCTCTCTCTCTAATTAAAAATAAAGATTCACCAAAGTAAAGTATCTTATTTCAAATTCATAGAGCAAGGACAGAGCAAGGATTTTTAAATCAAAATGAATCTCTCTCCAATTCCCCTGGCTTTTGCACAAAGAACCATACAAAAGAAGGCTGCAGGCAGTCCAGGCACAGTGACTTAAGCCCGTCATCCCAGCACTTTGGGAGGCCAAGGTGGGCGGATCGCCTGAGGTCAGGAGTTGGAGACCAGCCTCACCAACATGGCGAAACCCCATCTCTACTAAAAATACAACATTAGTTGGCTGTGGTGGTGCACACCTGTAATCCCAGCTACTTGGGAGGCTGAGGTAGGAGAATCGCTTGAACCCGGGAGGCAGAGGTTGCAGTGAGTTGAGATTTTGCCACTGAACTCCAGCCTGGGAGACAGAGCAAGACTCCATGTCAAACAAAACAAAAACAAAAACAAAAACAAAACAAAACAAAACAAAATAGTGGCTGCAGGCAAGAGGAGCCAGTTTTCACAAAACCTCCACCATGGACTCACCAGCCTTGTCCCCTGTACAGGAAAGACTTAACACAGCAGGCCTGGGTTGCTCAAACCCTGCACATTCCCAAGAAAGTCCCACTTTAGTGATGGGCCTTGGTTAGTTTCCTGTGATTTAAGTGCTTAGAATGTTCCCATTGATTATAGGGCTTTTCATGCTTTGGGTGGGGGGAGTGTCTTGAACTATGCATACAAGATTGTGTAAATAGTGCATGCAAGCGGTGTGCCTTGTGGTAAACACTTTTTGTTTCCTTCTAAGAGTCTAGAGATTCAAAAATCATGTTTGACTATGTGCCTTTGTGTCTGACCTCCAATAAAAACTCTGTACTCCAAGGTTTGAGTGAACTTTCCCAATTGACAATACTTTGGATATATTATTACAACTCCTTGCCAGAGGTATTAAGTGCACCCACTGGGAGGACACACTTGGAAGTGTGCCTAGTTTCCCTTGCACATTGGAAGCCTGTGTCTACTTTCCCTTGCACTTTGCCCATCCATCTTTTCCCCTGTGCTGATTTTGTTTGTGTCCTTTCACTATCACAAACTGTAAGTATGAGTAGTATAACAACTTCTGAGTCCTGTGAGTCTTACCAAATCATTGAATGTGGGCATGGTCTTGGGGACCACTGACACATCCCTCTTCCTTCTAAGAAGCTGCTCTGTTATCTCAAAGCCTAGTGGGGAAGATCTTTTCCACCTCATCAGGCCATCTGTCTTAGTCCATTTTGTGTTGCTATGAAGAAGTATCTGAGGCTGGGTAATATATAAAGAAAAATGTTTATTTGGCTCACAATTCTGATGTCTGGAAAAGTTCAAGTTTTGGCATCTGCATCTGGCAAGGGCCACAGACTGCTTATCCTCATGGTAGAAGGTAAAAGGGAGCTGGTGTGTGCAGACATCACATGGCAAGAGAGGAAGCAAGAGAGCCAGAGGCAAGAGGTGCCAGTCTTTTTTAACAACCGGCTCTTGTGGAAACGAACAGAGTGAGAACTCACTTATCTCTTCCCTCAGCTAGGGCATTAATCTATTCATGAAGGATCTGTTCCCATGATCTAAATACCTCCCATGAGGCCCCACCTCCAACACTGGGGATGAAATTTTAACATGAGGATTGGAGGAGTCAAATATCCAAATCATGGCACCATCTAACTTTTTTTCCTACATGGTTGATCTTCAGATACAAAATCACATCTCCTACAGGCTTCTCTATATTTTCCCCAATCTTTCTTCTCCAAGATCAAAATTCTCAGATGCTTCAATATCATCATTCATATTCAGCTACTTCAACACACCATGGTCATCCTCTCTGGAATGTGTTCAAGTATGCCTGGGCTCTTCTCCAAGTGATTAATTCCAATACTCCCAGATGCATTCCAACCTGCACAGAATGGAACTTGGTCAACACTAACCTCTAGGAATTAAGCCTGAAATCTTATCTCAGGTATTTTTGTAGACACTTTTAATTTTCCATGTATTAAATAATAACATACTTGAGTTGCTTTTTATTTTTCCTTATTCTGTGCTAAAGATTCACAGTCTTTTTTTTATCAGTTATTTTCAAGCCACCTGAGCAAAGCCTGCAACTTTCATACAATCATCATTCATCTTGGGAGAGTGGATTCGTAATTCCCATCTGTCGATATATTTTGGATCCTGACGAGTTGATGTGAGACAAGATTGTAAATGTTCAAACAGAGTTTTTATCAGACAACTAAGGGTAAACGTGAAATTCTCCCCAAAGAGCAAGAAAGAAAAAAAAAGTTTACAGAGTAGCAGTGGTTGTTTCTGATCCTAACTTCAACTGACATAGAGCTAAAATATACTTTGGTCAGTGATATTTGTGAGCATCTAGGCCCCAAGTGCTTTTGCTTTGCCTCTAAACAAAGACATAACCCTTCTTTTCTGAGATGAACTCAGCTTGGCACTGCTTATGTTTGTTCAAGCTTTACCCCTAACAGCCTGGCTTGCTGTCCCAGCAGCTGGAGGACAATCTCCGCATAGCATTTCCTGCTTGACCTCTGGTATTCAGTCCTTAAGGTCCCAGGGGTCAAAAGGTACTTCTCATTGCACTGCAAAGTTTTATTTCCTGGTTTCAGGCTATCTTGTATTTGTTTTTGAATATGTCTTCAATCTTTTCCTAGTGGACCTTATGACTTGGTCCTGACTCATTCTTCTGAGATGCTTGTGATGTCTCAGATGACATGAAAGTTCCTGATATCTCGTGTCCTTGCATGCAACTCATTGATAATCATGTCAGGGCAAAAGAGTCTGAAATCTAAAACTTCCAACACTAGTGTGTTGGTCCATTCTGGACATCCTTTAGACCAATCATTTAGAGAGCTGTTAGTTTGCTTAATTTAGCCCATCTTTTCTCACCTTACCTTGTATAATACGTAATTTAAAAGCAGGAGAAGATCAGTAAAGCCAGGGAGGCCTATTTTAAGCTTTAGACTGGAAAACAGCGACCCAATAAGAGTAAAACTAAGCCAAAAATGTTCCAGTATGACTTCAGTAAAAATGTGTGCTTTGCTTCAGTAGACGTGTGAGTTGGGAAGAGAGAATAGCATTTAAACACTATGGGAGACAGAAGGGATGATTGGGAGGCATGGTGAAAGAAAGGGCTCAGAATATGGGATGAGACAATTAAAGAAATAAAAGTGTTCCAAAACACCACAAATTGAATTCTTTTAAATATTCCTAGAGAGACACAGATAAAGAATAGAATTCTTTTTTAGTAAGTTTTTGTGCTTGGATTTTACTTCTTTAAATAAGACACTACTATGGCACAAACCAAGTAAGCCACATACTCAACAAACTTGTTATATTATAGGGCATGCATGCATGAAATCCACAATGAAAACCATTATAGCAATATGCACAGAATTTAATGTTGGGATTCACAGAATCTTGGCTAACTTGGCCAGTTGGTTCAGCTCTATGGCCTTGTCTTCCCCAGTGAGAAAACAAAGGGTGTGCAGAACAAATCTAAAATCATTTCTGCCACCATTCTATGTTCTTATCAGATGGTGTATTTTTATCTGCTACAGATAATGTTGTATGTATAGGTAAAATGAACAGACTTTTGGAGAAATGTATTTATATTTTCTTTGAATCCTTTTGTTTAGTCACACTGAAGGGTAAAAGTATGCATATGGAGTGGGGATAGTATGATGATGATAGTGGCAGGAGACAGAAAAATTCCTAGCAGACAGGGACAGGTAAGACCCGACCTTCAAGCCAAAGATAGTTTAAACCTAAAAACTGAGCTTCTCTGGTTCTGTACAGAGTCCATGACTGGAGCAAGAACTTCTATCCCCATGTTACCCTCTCTCTCTTAATTGTTTCCTTCTGGATAATGCCTTTTAACCAATTGAATGGTGCTTTTGCCAAACCCACCAATGGATCAATCAGCACACTTCTCCTGCATTCTAGGTCCATAAAAACCCAGACTCAGCCTCACAGATGGCAACCTGCTTTCAGGTTCTCCTCTCACAGGTGAAAGCATTCCTTCTGTCACTCAATAAAATTCTTCTCTGTCTTATTCACTCGCTAGTGTCCATGCACCTTATTCCTCTCAGTTGTGGGACAAGAACCTGAAACTCACTGACATGCAGGTGGTGGGAATGAAAGAGTTGTGATATTCCTGGCCAGCTCACCAAGCTGTGGGCAATGGGAATAAAAGAGCTGTAACATGCTCCTGCTTGCCAGACTACAGGAGAAAGAGAGCTGTAACATGCTCTCGCTTGCCAGGGTACAGAAGTGAAAAGCTGCCACATTTTTTCAGGGCTTGGACCTCGTGACTCCCTGAGAAAGAGCTATAACACCTCTAGGGGCTCCATGATTGCTAGCATCTCTGAGTTTTCAGGTGCCACTGTGTTTGCCTCATCTAGATGCTGGCACTAACATGGAAGCCATTTGTGGCATGCCTAGTAGTCACATAAAGACTGCAATGGGAAAACTCATGTTGCCCAGTTTTCTACCAAATATGGATTTCAGGGCAATTGAAGATTCAGAGTATTGGATGGGACAGTTCATCAGTGAAATACAGCATTTAGAGTGTTGGAAATACCTTTCTCTTCTCAGAGAGTAAAATATGTCAAAGAGTATCATGATCCAAGGAGACATTTAAAAAGACAATCATATACAGATTGATTTCCAAAAATTAAAATTACCTCATCATCCTTAAACTATTTTGTATAATACGTATAAAATAATGCATGGTTCCTCAGATCAAGTGTCTCTTGCACCCCCATACCCTTTTATTTGAATCTGTTGGCTCAATAGAAATGATAATTGAGTGTAATTAAAACTTTATGGGTCTCCTTCAGCAGTGTTATTATGGGGTCACTGCCTTATGTTTTCAATAAATTTGTAATTGATTATTTAAATAAGATTATGTTTAAAAGTGATATGGTTTGGCTGTGTCCCCACTCAAATCTTATCTTGAATTGTAATAATCCCCATGTGTCAAGGGTGGGGCAAAGTGGAGATGATTGAATTATGGGAGTAGTTTCTCCCATACTGTTCTTGTGGTAGTGAATAAGTCTTGCAATATCTGATGGTTTTATAAATGGGAGTTCTCCTGCACAGGCTTTTGCCTGCCACCATGTAAGATGTGCCTTTCTCCTCCTTTGCCTTCTGCCATAATTTTGAGGCTTCCCCAGCCATATGGAACTGAGTCCACTAAACCTCTTTTTCTTTATAAATTACCCAGTCTCTGTTATGTCTTTATTAGTAGCATGAGAACAGACTAATACAAAAAGTCATATGTTAACTTCATCACAGATAACCTTGCCTTCTTTGGAATAGCTTGGTTGAGAACTCCAATCATATCTAAAACTGCTTTGGTAGAAAACTCTTTCATGCTTTTTGACTTAATATTCTCTACCTTATTTTTTTATTGTAGTAAAATGCACATAACATAAAATTGACCATTTTAAGCATTTTTAAGTGAGTTCAGTGGCACTAAGGATATTCACATTGTTGTACAAGCATCACCACCATCCTTCTCCAGAACTTTTTTCATCTTGCAAAACTGAAACTCTGTACCTGTTAAACAATAACTCCTCATTCCTCTCTCCTGCCAGTCCCTGGCAATGGCCATCCACTTTCTGTCTGTATGGATTTGACTATTCTAGGTGCCTCATGTAAGTGAAATCATACAGTATTTGCTCTGTATCTGGTTTATTTCACTTAGCATAATGTGCTCAAGGTTTATCCATGTTGTAATCTGTGTCAGAATTTCCTTCCTTTTTAAGGCTGAGTCATATTTCATTAGCTGTAGCTGAATTCTTAATAGAAGAGGTATATGCTGGTATCAGAACTTTATAATGGAAGGGTTTTAGCAGAATTCCACTAGATGCTATGGTTTCCCTAATTTTTTCTTTCATCAACTACACTCAATTGAACACATCTCCAACCCACACTTTGTCATTCTTTTGGATATTACTTCTTTATTCTCCCTGTTTTTCCCTAAATCAATCTCTATAAGCTAACTGTCTTCTAATATACTTGTCTCCTTTACTTGATCACTGTTGGCGTGCCATGAGCCATGGTATCTCAATCATAGATATGAGAGCCAAGAATGCATGAAAGGAATTAGGGATTCCCTGATTTGCAAAGGTTTGCAAATTACCTCATCGTCCTGATTTTAACCTATTTTGCATAATATAAATAAAATAATGCATGGTTCCTCCTTGATTCCTTTTATGCATTCTTGGTTCTCATATCTATGATTGACAGAAGTCCTGGACAACTGCATAGCTTTGTTTCTGACTTTCATTCCTCTCCTCAGTTTCACTGCTTCCTATCTTCTGTTGTGTCACGTGGGCACATGAATCATTTTGTATCCAAAGGGCAGTTAAGGTGAGGTAAAAGAACAGTATCATGCCCACTGACATGATAAAAAATCCTTTAAAATACTCTCTGAGAGCTGGGTGTGGTGACTCACGCCTGTAGTCCCACCACTTCTGGAGGCTGAGGCAAGGGGATTGGTCTAGTCAGTAGTTCAAGATCAGCCTGGGCAACATAGCAAGATCCCATGTTTACAGAAAATTAAAAACTTAGCAAGGAATGGTGGTGAGCAGCTGTAGTCCCAGCTACTTGAGAGGCTAAGGTAGGAGGATCACTTGAGCCAAGGAAGTCAAGGCCGCAATCCAGCCTGGGTGACAGAGTGAGACTTTGTCTCTACCAAAAAAATAAAATTACTTTCTGAAATGAAACCATGAATGTATGCTCATTATAGACAATAATAAATGGAAGAGGAGTTACCAGAATTTTCCTACTTACATTATATTTAGTATTATAATAATGTTTGGATAAAATGATTACAACCACTGTTAATATTTTGTTACATATTCTCTAGAGCTTCTTTCTAAATATATGGCATGTGTTTATTATTTTACAAAAATATTCTTTATATGGAATTATATATATATACATATATACACACATTTCTATATTTTATTTGCATTTCTTTAATTTACAATGAAGTTGGACTTACATTCATATATTTATATTTCTTTAATGAATAGCCTATAGCACAGTGTTAGTTTTCTTTTTCTTGACTTACAAAGCTCATTTTGTGCTATGAATATTGGTATGTGTCATAATTTGAAAATATTTCCTCCATGTTGACATTTACAATTTGATGTTTAAATATGTTTTGACCAATAGATGTTTTTAATGAGTATAGAAGGAATTGCTTTTTCAAGTCTTTTCTTTACGACATCTGCTTTTCGTATTATGCTTTGAAATTCACCCTTACACTAAGATGACATAAATGTTCACTTTTATTTTTAGAATACCTTTATGACTTTCTGTTTGTTTGTTTACATGGTTGATTCATTTCCATGTTTATTCCAGCAAATAGAGTAGGTGGGGTCTTTAACATCCCCATATCCCTTACCACTACGGCTAAGCCCTAAATCTGTATGATAATACGCAGCCTCCAGACATCTACTCCTGGAGGCCACATAGGCAGTCTAAATCAAAACTTTCTTTATTAATTAATTTATTTTTTATTACACTGTAAGTTCTAGGGTACATGTGCACAACGTGCAGGTTTGTTACATATGTATACATGTGCCATGTTGGTGTGCTGCACCCATTAACTCGTCATTTACATTAGGTATGTCTCCGAATGCTATCCCTCCCTCCTCCCCCACCCCACAACAGGCCCAAGTGTGTGATGTTCCTCTTCCTGTGTCCAAGCGTTCTCATTGTTCAATTCCCACCTATGAGTGAGAACATGCAGTGTTTGGTTTTCTGTTCTTGCAATTGTTTGCTGAGAATGATGGTTTCCAGCTGCATCCATGTCCCTACAAAGGACATGAACTCATCCTTTTTTATGGCTGCATAGTATTCCATGGTGTATATATACCACATTTTCTTAATCCAGTCTGTCATTGCTGGACATTTGGGTTGGTTCCAAGTCATTGCTATTGTGAATAGTGCTGCAATAAACATATGTGTGCATATGTCTTTATAGCAGCATGATTTATAATCCTTTGGGTATATCCCCAGTAATGGGATGGCTGGGTCAAATGGTATTTCTAGTTCTAGATCCTTCAGGAATTGCCACACTGTCTTCCACAATGGTTGAACCAGTTTACAGTCCCACCAACAGTGTAAAAGTGTTCTTATTTCTCCACATCCTCTCCAGCACTTGTTGTTTCCTGACTTTTTAATGATTGCCATTCTAACTGGTGTGAGATGGTATCTCATTGTGCTTTTGATTTGCATTTCTCTGATGGCAAGTGATGATGAGCATTTTTTCATGTGTCTGTTGCCTGCATAAATGTCTTCTTTTGAGAAGTGTCTGTTCATATCCTTCACCCATTTGTTGATGGGGTTGTTTGTTTTTTTCTTGTAAATTTGTCTGAGTTCTTTGTAGGTTCTGGATATTAGCCCTTTGTCAGATGAGTAGCTTGCAAAACTTTTCTCCCTTTCTGTAGGATGCCTGTTCACTCTAATGGTAGTTTCTTTTGCTGTGCAGAAGCTCTTTAGTTTAATTAGGTCCCATTTGTCAATTTTGGCTTTTGTTGCCATTGCTTTTGGTGTTTTGCCCATGCCTATGTCCTGAATGATACTGCCTAGGTTTTCTTCTAGGGTTTTTATGGTTTTAAGTCTAACATTTAAGTCTCTAATCTATCTTGAATTCATTTTTGTATAAGGTGTAAGGAAGGGATCTAGTTTCAGCTTTCTACATATGGCTAGCCAGTTTTCCCAGCACCATTTATTAAATAGGGAATCCTTTTCCCATCTCTTGTTTTTGTCAGGTTTGTCAAAGATCAGATGGCTGTAGATATGTGGTGTTATTTCTGAGGGCTCTGTTCTGTTCCATTGGTCTATATCTCTGTTTTGGTACCAGTCCCATGCTGTTTTGGTTACTGTAGCCTTGTAGTATAGTTTGAAGTCAGGTAGCATCATGCCTCCAGCTTTGTTATTTTGGCTTAGGATTGTCTTGGCAATACAGGCTCTTTTTGAGTTCCATATGAACTTTAAAGTAGTTTTTTCCAATTCTGTGAAGAAAGTCATTGGTAGTTTAATGGGGATGGCATTGAATCTATAAATTACCTTGGGCAGTATGGCCATTTTCATGATATTGATAAAGGGGATATCACCACCAACCCCACAGAAATACAAACTACCACCAGAGAATACTATAAACACCTCTACACAAATAAACCAGAAAACCTAGAAGAAATGGATAAATTCCTGGACACATACACTCTCACAAGACTAAACCAGGAAGAAGCTGAATCCCTGAATAGACCAATAACAGGCTCTGAAACTGAGACTTTGCTGAAATTGCTTATCAGCTTAAGGAGATTTTGGGCTGAGATGATGGGGTTTCTAAATATACAATCATGTCATCTGCAAACAGGGACAATTTGACTTCCTCTTTTCCTAATCGAATACCCTTTTTTTCCTTCTCCTGTCTGATTGCCCTGGCCAGAACTTCCAACACTATGTTGAATAGGAGTGGTGAGAGAGGGTGTCCCTGTCTGTGCCGGTTTTCAAAGGGAATGCTTCCAGTTTCTGCCCACTCAGTATAATATTGGCTGTGGGTTTGTCACAATTATAGCTCTTATTATTTTGAGATACATTCCTTCAATACCGAATTTAGTGAGAGTTTTTAGCATGAAGGGCTGTTGAATTTTGTCAAAGGCCTTTTCTGCATCTATTGAGATAATCATGTGGTTTTTGTCTTTGGTTCTGTTTATATGCTGGATTATATTTATTGATTTGTGTATGTTGAACCAGCCTTGCATCCCAGGGATGAAACCCACTCGATCATGGTGGATAAGCTTTTTGATGTGCTGCTGGATTCGGTTTGCCAGTATTTTATTGAGGATTTTTATATTAATGTTCATCAGGGATATTGGTCTAAAATTCTCTTTTTGTGTTGTGTCTCTGCCAGGCTTTGGTATCAGGATGATGTTGGCCTCATAAAATGAGTTAGGGAGCATTCCCTCTTTTTCTATTGATTGGAATAGTTTCAGAAGGAATAGTACAGCTCCTCCTTGTATCTCTGGTAGAATTTGGCTGTGAATCCGTCTGGTCCTGGACTTTTTTGGTTGGTAGGCTATTAATTATTGCCTCAGTTTCAGAGCCTGTTATTGGTCTATTCAGGGATTCAGCTTCTTCCTGGTTTAGTCCTGTGAGAGTGTATGTGTCCAGGAATTTATCCATTTCTTCTAGGTTTTCTGGTTTATTTGTGTAGAGGTGTTTATAGTATTCTCTGGTGGTAGTTTGTATTTCTGTGGGGTTGGTGGTGATATCCCCTTTATCATTTTTTATTGCATCTATTTCATTTTTCTCTCTTTTCTTCTTTATTAGTCTTGCTAGAGGTCTATCAATTTTGTTGATCTTTTCAAAAAACCAACTTCTGGATTCATTGATTTTTTGAAGGGGTTTTTTTTTGTGTGTCTCTATCTCCTTCAGTTCTGCTCTGATCTTAGTTATTTCTAGCCTTCTGCTAGCTTTCGAATGTGTTTGCTCTTGCTTCTCTAGTTCTTTTAATTGTGATGTTAAGGTGTCAATTTTAGATCTTTCCTGCTTTCTCTTGTGGGCATTTAGTGCTATAAATTTCCCTCTACACACTGCTTTAAATGTGTCCCAGAGATTCTGGTATGTTGTATCTTTGTTCTCATCGGTTTCAAAGAACATCTTTATTTCTGCCTTCATTTCGTTATGTACCCAGTAGTCATTCAGGAGCAGGTTGTTCAGTTTTCATGTAGTTGAGTGGTTCTGACTGAGTTTCTTAGTCCTGAGTTCTAGTTTGATTGCACTGTGGTCTGAGAGACAGTTTGTTATAATTTCTGTTCTTTTACATTTGCTGAGGAGTGCTTTACTTCCAACTATGTGGTCAATTTTGGAATAAGTGTGATGTGGTGCTGTGAAGGATGTATATCCTGTTGGTTTGGGGTGGAGAGTTCTGTAGATGTCTATTAGGTCCGCTTGGTGCAGAACTGAGTTCAATTCCTGGATATCCTTGTTAACTTTCTCTCTTGTTGATCTGTCTAATGCTGACAGTGGGGTGTTAAAGTCTCCCATTATTATTGTGTGGGAGTCTAAGTCTCTTTGTAAGTCTCTAAGAACTTGCTTTATGAATCTGGGTGTTCCTACATTGGATGCATATATATTTAGGATACTTAGCTCTTCCCATTGCATTGATCCCTTTACCATTATGTAATGGCATTCTTTGTCTCTTTTTATCTTTGTAGGTTTAAAGTCTGTTTTATCAGAGACTAGGATTGCAACCCCTGCCTTTTTTTGTTTTCCATATGCTTGGTAGATATTCCTCCATCCCTTTATTTTGAGCCTATATGTGTCTCTGCACGTGAGATGGATCTCCTGAATACAGCACACTGATGGGTCTTGACTCTTTGTCCAATTTTGCCCGTCTGTGTCTTTTAATTGGAGCATTTAGCCCATTTACGTTTAAGGTTAATACTGTTATGTTTGTATTTGATCCTGTCATTATGATGCTAGTTGGTTATTTTGCTTGTTAGTTGATGCAGTTTCTTCCTAGCATCGATGGTCTTTACATTTTGGCATGTTTTTGCAGTGGCTGGTACTGGTTGTTCCTTTCCATGTTTAGTGCTTCCTTCAGGAGCTCCTGTAGGGCAGGCCTGGTGTTGACAAAATCTCTCAGCATTTGCTTGTCTGTAAAGGATTTTATTTCTCCTTCACTTTTGAAACTTAGTTTGGCTGAATATGAAATTCTGGGTTGAAAATTATTTTCTTTAAGAATGTTGAATATTGGCCCTCACACTCTTCTGGCTTGTAGAGTTTCTGCAGAGAGATCCGCTGTTAGTCTGATGGGCTTCCCATTGTGGGTAACCTGACCTTTTTCTCTGGCTGCCCTTAACATTTTTTCCTTCCTTTCAACTTTGGTGAATCTGACAATTATGTGTCTTGGAGTTGCTCTTCTCAAGCAGTATCTTTGTGGTGTTCTCTGTATTTCCTGAATTTGAATGTTGGCCTGCCTTACTAGGTTGGGGAAGTTCTCCTGGATAATATCCTGTAAAATGTTTTCCAACTTGGTTCCACTCTCCCCGTCACTTTCAGGTACACCAATCAGATGTAGATTTGGTCTTTTCACGTAGTCCCATATTTCTTGGAGGCTTTGTTCATTTCTTTTTACTCTTTTTTTTCTAAACTTCTCTTCTCACTTCATTTCATTAATTTGATCTTCAATCACTGATACCCTTTCTTCCAGTTGATCGAATCAGTTACTGTAGCTTGTGCATTCATCACGTAGTTCTCATGCCATGGTTTTCAGCTCCATCAGGTCATTTAAGGACATCTCTACATTGTTTATTCTAGTTAGCCATTTGTCTAATCTTTTTTCAAGATTTTTAGCTTCTTTGCGATGGGTTTGAACTTCCTCCCTTAGCTTGGAGAAGTTTGATCGTCTGAAGTCTTCTCTCAACTCATCGAAGTCATTCTCCATCCAGCTTTGTTCCATTGCTGGCAAGGAGCTGCATTCCTTTGGAGGGCAGGAGGCGCTCTGATTTTTAGAATTTTCAGCTTTTCTTCTCTGTTTTTTTTCCCATCTTTGTGGTTTTATCTACCTTTGGTCTTTGGTGGTCATGATGTACAGTTGGGGTTTTGGTATGGGTGTCCTTTCTGTTTGTTAGTTTTCCTTCTAACAGTCAGGACCCTCAGCTGCAGGTCTGTTGGAGTTTGCTGGAGGTCCACTCCAGACCCTGTTTGCCTGGGTATCAGCAGCGGAGGCTGCAGAAGAGTGAGTATTGCTGAACAGCCATTGTTGCTGCCTGATTGTTCCTCTGGAAGCTTCGTCTCAGAGGGGTACCCAGCTGTGTGAGGTGTCAGTCTGCCCCTACTGGGGGATGCCTTCCAGTTAGGCTACTCGGGGGTCAGGGACCCACTTGAGGAGGTAGTCTGTCCATTCTCAGATCTCAAACTCCATGCTGGGAGAACCACTACTCTCTTCAAAGCTGTCAGACAGGGATATTTAGATCTGCAGAGGTTTCTGCTGCCTTTTGTTTGACTGTGCCCTGTCCCCAGAGGTGGAGTCTACAGAGGCAGGCAGACCTCCTTGAGCTGCAGTGGGCTCTATCCAGTTCGAGCTGACGTTAAGAAAACACTCCAGTGGTTGGGGAAGGTGGCTTGTGTCTATAATCCCAGTGCTTTGGGAGGCTGAGGTGGGTGGGTCACTTGAGCCCAGGAATTCAAGACCAGACTGGGCAACATAGTGAGACCCCATCTCTACAAAAAAATTAAGAAATTGGCAGGGCATGGTGGTGAACATCTGTAGTCCCATCCATGTGAGGGTAGGCTGAGGCAGGAGGATATCTTGATCCCAGGAGTTCCAGGCTTCAGTTAGCTGTTATAACACCACTGTACTCCAGCCTGGGCAACAGAGCCAGAGCCTGTCTCTAAAAAAAATAAAAAGAAGCAAAAAATAAAGGAAATACTCTAATGAATACAATTCCTAGCACCATGGCAGTGAGAAAGGATGACTTTGGAGGAATTAGATCTTCCTCAAGTCTCTAGCTTCATCGTCCAGGAATTTACCCACCAAGACTTTGTCAAGGGTCTGTCAGATATGCAATCTGACCTCATTTTATTTCTCTTGCAAATGTTGCATCTGTATATTTCCTTTCAACCCTTCCCATTAGCTGCACAGTCTTCACTTTTATTTAGCCACTAGGAAAAGCTGATCATTTAGAGCCATTGTTCTTTCCTCTTCAAAGGCCACAGCTGCTGGTGTGAAGCTTGGAGATGCTGAGTCACAAAATAATCTTCAGTGGATAAAATGCAGGGTTAGCCTCCCAAGTAAATACATTTGGGACAACATATAGTTATCTTCCTTTGTTCAAAGCTAATTTTCACTCTTCTCCTCCTCTGTTGATTATCATTTTAACCATTTCATTTCTAATTTTCTATACTATTATTATTAGGCTGGTCTGGAGACCCTTATAGATACCTGACACATACCCGTATACTAATCATCATTACTTTCCTTTGGCAAGATAATAAAGGTTATTTTCTTTCAGAGTGCATTTTGTGGTTCAGTGACTCTGGTCTACTTACAGTCTCTGAATTTCCTATTCAAGAGACGAGAATAATACTAATAATTTCACTGACAGAAAGTCCTTCATTGATATAGCTTTCTCTATTTTTATATTTATATGGAGAGGGATGTTTTATCTTGATGGTACTGGCAGTAAAATATTACCCGAGGCTATTCATGCTTTGGAAAACAAATATACATTAAAATTAAGTAGAAAAGCATGATTTCTTCTCCTGAAATACGTTTGTCAAATATAGAACTATTAAATAATAGTGGCCAGACATCTCCCAAGAGGAACACTGAGTTTGTCAATCGTGATCCAAAGAATCAGGAATGACAGAGAATTCCTGCTACTTATGGAAGTCATGATCACAACATTCAGTTTCCAGGAGACCATGGACCATGTGTCCATGCTGCTTGGATGGAAGTACAGCGACCTCATCCAGCCTCCTGTGCTGAACACAGTGGTTATGATCTTTTTCATGGTCATGCTTGCTAGACCTGTCTCCCAAGTATTCTCATTGGATGGGACCATTAGCAGGCTAGTGTTAAGCATGGGACCATTGGCAGGCTAGTATTTTTAGCAAACTCACTTTTAAGTCTCTAGATTGTGATCAAAACACACAACCAGTCCATATTGTCCATAGTGGGATTCTGACTCTAGAGCAGCTCCCAAGTTCACATTCTGCAAGTCTGACAGGTCATCGTGAAGATCAGCTGAGCATTTTCCTGAATGCTGGACACTGGTCCATCTCTGATCTTGTGATTCAAATCTGAAAACTAGATTTCACCTTCTTCCTGATACCAGCTTACCTCTTTGTGGTTCTTACTCTTCCTTTTCACTTGTGTCCCTCTTTGGTAACCTTTCCAAGATTTAGTCCTTTTATATCGAATACATGGTCTTTGTGATGGTTAATTTCACATGTCAACTTGATGGGCTGAAGAGATACTCAGAGAACTGGTAAAATATTACCTCTGGGTGTATCTTTGATGGTATTTCCAGAAGGAATTAGCATTTGAATTCGTAGACTGAGTAAAGATGATCACCCTCATCAGTGCAGGCAGGCATCATCTTATCTGTTGGGGGTTTGAATGGAACAAAAGGTGGAGGGAGGGAGAATTCACTCTTTGTTTGAGCTGGGACATCCAGATTCTCTTGCAGTTGGACAACAGTGACTCTTGTTCTCAGACCTTTGGAATTCAGCTGACTTGCTTCAGCTGGAGCAAGTCTCCAGCTTGCAGACAGCAGATGGTGGGACGTTTTGGCCACCAAAACTTCATGAGCTAATTCCCACAATAGATAGCTATATATAGATATGGATATAGTTATATAGATACATAGGTTTAGATATGAATATAGATATAGGTATAGATATGGATATAGACATATAGATATAGGTATAGATATGGATATAGATATACAAATATAGGCATAGATGTGAATATAGATATATAGATCTAGGTATAGATACAGATAAGTATACATATGTATAGATGTAGGTATAGATATAGAGATAGATGTCAATACAGATTTCGATACAGCTATAGATTTTCTATTTTTTTGTTTCTCTGGAGAACCCTGATGAATATAGCCTTCCTCTCTGAGGCTTCTGATCACATTTTCCAGGATTGATGTAATTTTCTTGGATGACGACATGGTTGTTAAAACTCTTTAACAATTGTGAAGCCTGTAAATGTGCTCTATCAATTATCACCTATCCCTCAGTTACTGGGCACACCATTTACCGACCCATTGGATCTAACCTCTTAGACTCCGGGTTATATGTCCTTGAAGCTTTCTGCTCAGCTTGGTCCATTTTGTATTGCTCTCTAACCGTGGTCTAGCTATCACACAAACTTTTGGAGAAACTCTGGAGAGTATGGGATTAGCTGGGAGCTTCCTGTCCTTCTACAGTTAATTGGCCTACTTAATTTTGCTTGGATAGGATGCCAATACTTGGATACTACACAGACGGCTAACGATTTCTTTAATTCTGATGGTTGTGTCACAGGGTTTAGTGCCATTTTCACCTCTACAATTTAATCCCTTGGACTCTGGTTTATGTGGAAAGACTTTCTTGGTCCAAGTGATCACTGCAATGGCTACCTCACTGCTGAAATATTTCCCCATGTGCTAAGCCCACTGGTGGGTAAATTTTCTGGAGTGTTTCATGCTGCAAATCTAATCAACAATCCATACAATCTTGTGAAATTTAATTGAGAAACTTCCCACACTGACCCTTTTTCACCTACTAGAATATATAATTCGCATCTTCTTTCAGGTCAAAAGTGAAAACTAGGGTCATTATCATCCCACTCCCCAAGCCTAACTCTAATTAAAATATCGAGCTTGCTTTAGCTTTCCTGTGCATTTTGCATTTATATAGACACAGCATGAAGCATCTTTATAATAGCAGAAGTAAAAGGTTTTAGAGAAAAAGATAAGCTTTCTCCATTCACTTGTTATTTTGGATTTGTGTTCTAACAAAATGGGAATGCACACACATTTGATTAAGTTAAACTGATAAGTATGTTGTGGTAATTGCCTCAAAATGAATGTAGATAAGTTAAAAAAGAAAGAATATCCCGAAGTAAATGGGATGTTAAACATGGGCTCTTTGGTCTTGAACAAATCAGATATTTATCTGCTGCCAGCAACAAAGTTAGAGAAGTCACACTTACTCTTTTTCCCTAATGTAGGGAGAAAAAAGAAATTGCTACCTATTACATATATAAGACAGCATGTAAGTATAGATATGCTTATATTTTATATATTAGCTAAATATATAACTTCCAATTAAATGTTATAAAGAACAGATAGTACTCAAATAAGTATTTGCCTAGGTAAGTGATTCTCAACAGAGGGAGTGATTTGGTCCTCAACAGGAGACATTTGACAACATCTAGAGATATTTTGGTTTCCACAACTGGGTGGGGAGGAGAAGAGGGAAGCAGCTAATGTCTAGTAGGAAAAGACCAGGGATGCTGCTGAACATTCTTCTGTGCATAGTATAGCTCCCCCACAATGCAAAAATGCCCAGCCTCAAATATCAGTAGTGCAAAGTTGAGAATTCTTGGTGTAAATAAACTGAAAATAGGTATTTGCAGTTCTGATGTTAGGTATTCACTATATTTATCTGTCATGATGCTTTGAATCTTTATTTAAATTGTCTCATTTGATTTTCACAACTTTCTTATGAAGTTGTGCCCATTTTTCAGATGAGAAATTGAAGAACAGTAAGTTCAGTGACCTATTCACATTAGTTAAAACAACAAGACCATGGGGGCGTGCCCAAGATGGCCAAATAGAAACAGCTCCAGCCTCCAGCTCCCAGCGGGAGTGACACAGAAGATGGGTGATTTCTGCATTTTCAACCGAGGTACTGGGTTCATCTCACTGGGGCGTGTTGGACAGTTGGCACTGGTCCGCCTGTGCAGCCCGACCAGCAAGAACTGAAGCAGGGCAAGGCATCGCCTCACCTGGGAAGCGCAAGGGGGAAGGGAATTCCTTTTCCTAGCCAAAGGAAATTGAGACATGCAACACCTGGGAAATCAGGTAACTCCCACCCTAATACTGCGCTTTACCAAGGGTCTTAGCAAACGGCACACCAGGAGATTACATCCCACACCTGACCCAGAGGGTCCCACGCCCATGGAGCCTCCCTCATTGCTAGCACAGCAGTCTGAGATCTAACTGCAAGGCGGCAGCGAGGCTGGGGGAGGGGCGCCCACCATTACTGAGGCTTAAGTAGGTAAACAAAGCCGCTAGGAAGCTTGAATTGGGTGGAGTCCACCACAGCTAAAGGAGGCCGGCCTGCCTCTGTAGACTTCTCCTCTGGGGACAGGGCATAGTTAAACAAAAAGCAGCAGAAACTTCAGCAGAGGTAAATGACCCTGTCTGACAGCTTTGAAGAGAGCAGTGGATCTCCAGGCACAGAGGTTGAGATCTGAGAACGGACAGACTGCCTGCTCAAGACTGCCTGAGTAGCCTAACTGAGAGACATCCCCCACTAGGTGCAGACTGACACCTCACACCTCTCATGGTGGGATACACCCCGAGACGAAGCTTCCAGAGCAAGAATCAGACAGCAACACTCACTGTTCAGCAATATTCTATCTTCTGCAGCCTCTGCTGCTGATACCCAGGCAAACAGGTCTGGAGTGGACCTCAAGCAAACTCCAACAGACCTACAGCTGAGGGTCCTGACTATTAGAAGGAAAACTAACAAACAGAAAGGACACCCACACCAAAACCCCATCAGTACATCACCATCATCAAAGACCAAAGGCAGATAAAACCACAAAGATGGGGAAAAAGCAGGGCAGAAAAGCTGGAAATTCAAAAAATCAGAGCGCATCTCCCCCTCCAAAGGAACACAGCTCATCACCAGCAACTGAACAAAGCTGAATGGAGAATGACTTTGACAAGTTGAGAGAAGAAGGCTTCAGTCGATCAAACTTCTCAGAGCTAAAGGAGGAACTACGTAACCAGCACAAAGAAACTAAAAACCTTGAAAAAAGAATGGATGAATGGATAACTAGAATAATCAATGCAGAGAAGACCTTAAAAGAACTGATAGAGATGAAAACCATAACACGAGAACTATGTGACAAATGCACAAGCTTCAGTAACCGACTTGATCAACTGGAAGAAAGAGTATCAGTGATTGAAGATCAAATGAATGAAATGAAGTGAGAAGAGAAGTGTAGAGAAAAAAGAGTAAAAAGAAATGAACAAAGCCTCCAAGAAATATGGGATTATGTGAAAAGACCAAATCTACGTCTGATTGGTGTGCCTGAAAGTGATGGGGAAAATGGAACCAAGTTGGAAAACACTCTGCAGGATATCATCCAGGAGAACTTCCCCAACCTAGTAAGGCAGGCCAACATTCAAATTCAGGAAATACAGAGAACACCACAAAGATACTGCTCGAGAAGAGCAACTCCAAGACACATAATTGTCAGATTCACCAAAGTTGAAATGAAGGAAAAAATGTTAAGGACAGCCAGAGAGAAACGTCAGGTTACCCACAAAGGGAAGCCCATCAGACTAACAGCAGATCATCGTCCTGATAACAAAGCCTGACAGAGATACAAAAAAAAAAAAAGAGAATTTTAGACCAATATCCCCGATGAACATTGATGCAAAAATCCTCAATAAAATACTGGCAAACTGAATCCAGCAGCACATCAAAAAGCTTATCCACCATGATCAAGTGGGCTTCATCCTTGGGATTCAAGGCTGGTTCAACATACACAAAATCAATAAACGTAATCTAGCATATAAACAAAACCAAAGACAAAAACCACATGATTATCTCAATAGATGCAGAAAAGGCCTTTGACAAAATTCAATAGCCCTTCATGCTAAAAACTCTCAATAAATTCGGTATTGATGGAACGTATCTCAAAATAATAAGAGCTATTTATGACAAACCCACAGCCAATATCGTACTGAATGGGCAAAAACTGGAAGCATTCCCTTTGAAAACTGGCACAAGACAGGGATGCCCTCTCTCACCACTCCTACTCCTATTCAACATAGTGTTGGAAGTTCTGGCTAGGGCAAGATAAAGAAATAAAGGGTATTCAGTTAGGAAAAGAAGAAGTCAAACTGTCCCTGTTTGCAGATGACATGATTGTATATTTAGAAAACCCCATCATCTCAGCCCAAAATCTCCTTAAGCTGATAAGCAACTTCAGCAAAGAGGACACAAATGGAAGAGCATACCATGCTCATGGATAGGAAGAATCAATATTGTGAAAATGGCCATACTGCCCAAGGTAGTCTATAGATTCAATGCCATCCCCATCAAGCTACCAATGACTTTCTTCACAGAATTGGAAAAAACTGCTTTAAAGTTCATATGGAACCAAAAAAGACCTGGCATTGCCAAGACAATCCTAAGCCAGAAGAACAAAACTGGAGGCATCACGCTACCTGACTTCAAACTATACTACAAGGCTACAGTAACCAAAACAGCATGGTACTGGTACTGGTACTGTACCAAAACAGAGATATAGACCAATGGAACAGAACAGAGCCCTCAGAAATAATACCACACATCTACAGCCATCTGATCTTTGAAAAACCTGACAAAAACAAGAAATGGGGAAAGGATTCCCTATTTAATAAATGGTGCTGGGAAAATTGGCTAGCCATAAGTAGAAAGCTGAAACTGGATCCTTTCCTTACTCCTTATACGAAAATTAATTCAAGATGGATTAGAGACTTAAATGTTAGACCTAAAACCATAAAAACCCTAGAAGAAAACCTAGGTAATACCGAGGTAATACCATTCAGGACATAGGCATGGGCAAGGACTTCATGTCTAAAACACCAAAAGCAATGGCAACAAAAGCCAAAATTGACAAATGGGATCTAATTAAACTAAAGAGCTTCTGCACAGCAAAAGAAACTACCATCAGAGTGAACAGGCAACCTACAGAATGGGAGAAAATTTTTGCAATCTACTCATCTGACAAAGGGCTAATATCCAGAACCTACAAAGAACTCAATCAAATTTACAAGAAAAAAACAACCCCATCAAAAAGTGGGCAAAGGATATGAACAGACACTTCTCAAAAGAAGACATTCATACAGCCAGCAGACACATGAAAAAATGCTCATCATCACTTGCCATCAGAGAAATGCAAATCAAAAGCACAATGAGATACCATCTCACACCAGTTAGAATGGCAATCATTAAAAAGTCAGGAAACAACAAGTGCTGGAGAGGATGTGGAGAAATAGGAACACTTTTACACTGTTGGTGGGCCTGTAAACTAGTTCAACCATTGTGAAAAACAGTGTAGGGATTCCTCAAGGATCTAGAACTAGAAATACCATTTGACCCAGCCATCCCATTACTGGGGATATACCCAAAGTATTACAAGTCATGCTGCTATAAAGACACATGCACACGTATGTTTATTGTGGCACTATTCACAATAGCAAAGACTTGGAATCAACCCAAATGTCCATCAGTGACAGACTGGATTAAGAAAATGTGGCATATACACACCATGGAATACTATGCAGCCATAAAAAAGGATGAGTTCGTGTCCTTTGTAGGGACATGGATGCAGCTGGAAACCATCATTCTCAGCAAACAATTGCAAGAACAGAAAACCAAATATCGCATGTTCTCACTCATAGGTGGGAATTGAACAATTAGATCACTTGGACATAGGAAGGGGATCATCACACACCGGGTCCTATTGTGGGGAGGGTAGCGGGGAGGGATAGCATTAAGAGATATACCTAATGTAAATAACGAGTTAATTGGTGCAGCACACCAACATGGCACATGTATACATATGTAACGAACCTGCACGTTTTGCACATGTACCCTAGAACTTAAAGTATAATAGTAAAAAAAAAAAAATAAAACAACAAGACATCCACCATTCACAGCAAGATATAGCTGGTTCCAATGGCATCATGTATAATCTCCATGGAAGCTTCTCATTCCTTTTATAGAAACTACCTAGCTTCATATTAGCAAACAAATTGGATTAGGTGCTGCAATTCTCATTTTATAATTAAAGAAATTAGGACAAGGTTAAACATTGTCCAGGGTTATCACTAATAGATATTGGAGTCAGTATGCAAGATTATTCTTCTGACTCCAAATCTAGAGCTCTTAAACAAAATATACTTTTATGTCCACACTGTCTAAATAAATCACTGTTGTAGGCAGAATCATGGTCTGCAAAGATGTTGATATCCTAATCAACAGAACCTGCAAATGTATTCTATTAAATGGCAAAGGGAAATTAAAATTGCACTTGGAATTAAGGTTTGTATTAAGTCTGGAATTAAGGATGACTTTGAAATAAGATTACCTCAAATTGTATGCATGGGCCCACTGTTATCACTTGGCATTGAAAACCCTGTCCCATATTTGGGACACACCAGCCATTCTTGTTTTCACGGTAACAGAAAACAAGTAACCTCTTATTACAGAAAACAAATCACCATGTTTGACATGCCAAATGGCATGGGACACTGTGACCAGACACCTCCCAAGAGGACATTGAGATTGTCAATGGTGATCCAAAGAATCAGGAATGACAGAGAGTTCCCGGTAGCTAAGGAAGTGATGATTGCAACGTTCAGTTTCCAGGGACCAGTGGGCCAGATATCTGTGCTGCTCGAATGGAAGTACAGCGACTTCATCCAGCCTCCTGTGCTGAGCACCATGGTTATAAACTTTTTCATGGTAATGCCTGCGAGACTTGTCTTCCAAATGTTCCCATTATTTCCACCCACACTCCAAGTTTGTTTCTCCAGTTTTCCTGGTGATGATGTGAGATGCTCACTATCTTTTCAATATACTCCTTTACCATGCCATCAGCCCATATTAGTTCCTTCTCCTTTTATGTATGTATGCATGTATGTATGAATGAATGCCAAGTATTCAAAAAGGACAGCACCAAGTACATTAGCTCAGCAGAGATACTTGGTTAATCAGAAGTCCCAGGACATATAAGGGATCTTGACAGCCATGTATAGACTGGGAGAATGCAGAAGCAGACAACATCCATGGAGAGAGAAAAGGGAAGCAAAAGTGAAGAGAGAAAAAAAGGTAAAACTTCATGGGCCTCTTAAAGAGAGTCAAGAGAGGGTCATGGAACATAACTACCTGCTCCACTATCCTTGACGCCTTACAGGTTCAAGACTTCATCCTCCCATGAGGTTCAGTTGTTCTTCCTGTCCTCAAATCCCTAAATTTCATAGAGGAAAATTTTGGCCAAAGAATGCTTAGAGGAATATCTTTTACTTGCCGGCAAGCATGTCTTGACTAAGACTTCTACTGTGAGCCTGTGCGTGTGCTAGTTCCTACTGGAGATGCAAATGATTACCATTTGTGATGCCTCTTCTCCATGCTCCATGACTCATGGGTGGCAGCAACTCCACCACAGAATGAAAGGTGATGACGATATATAACACTTAAGGAGGTATGTAAGAGGTAACAAGTTGAACATTTCAAGGTGCAAAACAAGACATGTTAATGATCACACAAAGTGAAAAACACTTGGAAGTTCAAGAAATAAAAAGATTTGAATGTTTATGCAATTCTTAAGAAGAGATGAAGAAGGAATCAACATTTCCACTGAGAAGCAGATGTTGGGAGCTATGCTATGTTCCGATGACAGCAAATGGAAACCATAAACATTTACCTTACTACTAGAAATTAATGGGATTTTTTTGCTCAAGATGTCAAGTTAAAAAAATATGATTCCCTTAGAATAAAAGGCTTTTCAGGAAATTGTGTTTCACAGAACACACTGATAATGAAATTAACTAATTAATTATAAGAGGTGAGAGGTAAGTGTAGAGAGAATCAAGACTAAATATGAAGAATACTTGAATATACTCAGCTTTTCTATCTTAGTTACACTTTAATTGGCAACTAGAATTAAAAACCGTATTTTAGAAAGGGACATTGGTAAATTCTACACTTTTGTAAATGTACAAAGTGAGAAGTACTAGCCTACTGAAAGGGAACTGAAGGTCATTTCTAGTTCTGTTTTCCTCCCACCAAATTATCTAATGAACTGAATTATCTAATTGGCCGGCATCTAATGCACAGGGAGGCCTGTGCACCTGGGATGTTTAGCCACATCCCTGGCTTTTACCCACTAGATGCCAGTAGCATGCTTCTCCCAGCTGTGACAACCAAAAATGTCTCCCTGTGTTGCCAAATGTCCCCTGGAGGAAGATTTACCTCCACTCGAGAAGAATTGTTCTGATTAATGTCTGTCTTGGTAGTCTAAAACAAATGCTTGCCAACCCTTAAAAAATATATTCAGAGACTACACCTTTTTGGCTCTTTCTTTCTGATTCTGATGTCTAACCATGAACTTTGTATTTAGAAGCCACCAGCAATTCATCAAATGACTAAATTAATTATGTTCAAATACAGTAAATTCTGTTGTCTGTACATTCTGTTTAGTCAGTCCAGTTAGTTACAGCTGTGGTGTTGTGAAATTATTTTATTCAAATTATCCTCTCAATCTTCCGTGCTGGTAGAGAATTATTGATAAGACTCACTTGGTATGGAAACTTACTGTTCTGTGCCAGCGGTGATGAAAAGACCTACAAGGAGGAGATAGTGCCTATGGTGATGGTGCTTAAGTTGCTGAAGAGCCAGTCTCAGTAATGCAGGAAGTTGCTGGATCTCAGTTTGTGAAAGGGAAAGAATCTTATACAAAGTGGGTGTCGTCAATACCTTAAGCACTAGCCATGGGAGCTAAGATAAGTTTTAGGTACATCCTCAAGAATTCCCCATCAATAGTGTCTGAGCCTTTGTTCCCCTTCTCTGTTGTCCAGCCCTGTTCCCAACACTTCTAGTATGTTGGTCCCAGTGTCTTCCCACGATGAATTCTGAAAGAGCAGCCTGTTGCCCGCTCCTTGCTAAAGCTTACTGTGAGCCAGATAAGGAGCAGGAAAAGAGCTTCCCCTTTCTCTCAGTCTGATTTTCCAAAAAGAAATGTGGCTGGCACCATCCTGTTCCCAAATGGTAAAACCTCAAGTTTTAGGTAGATCTTTCTTTCTGATGTGCTGTACCTATTTCAGAAAGACTTCGTGCATTTCAATAAGAAGAATATATCTAAAACAGCAGCATGCCCATGAAAAAGAAATTATAATTACATCCATAATATTTTCTTAGCACAGTATTTCAAAAGGCAATTCTGGGTATGAGACTTATTTTTGTAACCTGTTTCCCAACTTTTTCTTCAATCCAAAATTTATGGGATAATCTAAAGTTTTAGGATTTGAAAAATAACTACAGTAATCTTTTCATTTTCTATAGGCTTTCTTGTTTTGAACTGCATTGAATATAAATATGTTTTATGGCCCCGAACTTCAGGTAGGTTTTTAAAGTCATTTAAGGATATACTTCGGTTATATTTGGGATCAAATCTTGATAAACAGCCTGCTCTGTCTATCCCCTCTTGATAATCCACTACTTTATGAGGTTGGGCTGTGGCTACTGAATAAGAGTAAGAACAGACATCAAGGATCATGGTCAGAAGTAAAAATGTGCAATCATTGTTATAAGATAAGATGCTGGGCAAGCAGCATGTTGATGTGTCTCAGGACAAGATAAACATAGCTATGTGCCAATGAACAAGCAAGCAAGGAGATGGAACTTAATGATCACAGCCTGATTAGAAAGCCTGAAAAGGTGGCAATTTAGGGAGTCTGCAATTTCAGACATACAAATTTTAATTCACTTTTATAGGTATTATGCCATGAATGTCTGTTTTTTAGCTCTTCTATGCTACTGAGGATTGGCTTACCATGTTATGAAAGGGGAAGAACTTATAAAAGTGATCTGTGTGGCCTCTACAGATCACTCTCAGATCTAGTATTCTAGCCCTAACCAAACTCCTGTGTGAATCAGAAATGTATCCCCACCTATCTGCTGGATAGTTACACCTGAATGTCTTGCTGCTGTTGACATCTCAATGTGCCCATTGCTGAACTCTCTTTTCCCCTAAACACTCCCTGGGTGTGACTTTCCTATTTCCTGTAGTGACATCATTGATTTCCAAGCTCTTGGATCAGGAAATGTAAAGTTTTTTTCTCCAGGCCCTTATATCTGATAGGATTCCAAGTGCATTTATTTTTCTTTTTCATTTTATTTTTCAGCTTTGCCTCTATTAATTACCATTCTACCAACACCAACCAAAACCAAGCCATTGTTACTTGTCATGTATGCTACCATTATAACCTCTTATTTCCTTTTACTAGTTTTTTTCTTAATCCAGTTCCAAAAGAAATTTGTCTTATCTCTTTTCCTACTTAATAATACCAAGAGATTCTCTGTAATTAAAATAACTAAAATTTCTTAGTAAGACAATAAAAGACACTATGATCAGCCTATCTTTACGATATCTTTCTCCATGTAGCTGAATCAACCACCATTCCCATTTTTTGACCAAAAAAAAAAAAAAAAAGCAATCTCCATGGATTCTTTACCTATAATATGCCATGCCACTGAATCATTTGCTCATTGTGAGGAAATGGGTCTAATACTTCCATATCCACTTCTACTAAACATCTATATAGCACTGTGAACACAGGAAAAGACATGTAACATTTGTTGATTAAAGTCAGTTGGCTACCTGTGGGATTAACACAATGACTGTAATGTAATCTTCTGCATATTTCCTGAGTCATAAAGGTCATCCAGTGAACTTTATTTTTGTATTTTGTTATTTTTTAGCTAAAGCATATGGAATTATCCTCTTGTCAAAATTAGAGATAAGAAAAAGCCTTAAAGAGGTGATCTTATACTAAAGAATATAGAAGATTAGGTTTACAAATTTAATTGGTAGAATGACCATTCCACAAATCGAGCGTTAAGTACCTATTAGAATTCCCATATTTTTACAGCACCGATTATGTGCAAAGCCAAGTGCCTTAAGGGGAAGGAATGTAATAAAGAGTTGAACCAATAAGTAAGAAATATGTTTTTTATATTTGTGAAGTTTTGTAAGAAAATTTGAGTGAGATGAAGAGTTAGAGAGTAATTTGCATGGTGGCTACTTTAAATAAGATAGGAAAAAATGAAAGGTACTCAGAGACATCAATGCTGATATTGAGGATATGTTTATATCAGAAACATGTGCGGATTAGTGGGATTTATGCTTTAGACAAAAAAAGGGATAAGCAATAAACAGACCACTAGACAAAATATATGAAACAATTGCTTGTAGATATTATACAATGATCAAGACAGAAATGGGATCTCTTATGTGTATGAGTCTGACAATTGCCCTTTGCACCTGGAGAAACATTCCAGGCTTTAAAAACAGAGGAAGGCAATCAATGAGTTGATGAAACAGAGATCAAAGTTCAGGGAAGCTGAGGTGGCAAGAGTTGCAGGACAGAGTTCCAGAAAACAAAACTTCGTAAAGAAAGACCTCTAAAAATCTGTATAGAGGTTCTTTTAAGTGTTTTCTACAAACAAGGACATATATATATAGTTGATGAAATTCTATCATTCTGGGCAGAAATCTCCAGGGATCTGTAAGCGGAACAATTTCCAGAGCGTACACAGGGTATTGAGGTGTGAAAGTTTAAATTGTTCAGAGTATAGAATTAAGAACTAGGGCCTTATTATCGACTGCGGTAGGACCATGTCTTAGTGTTAAGGCTAAACTAAACCTAGGCTAATGGTTACTGTAGCAATGTCCTGACAAAGCTTAATAACAACCCTTTAAAGCATCCATTCTATCTAGAAGTAACTTAAATTTACCTCAGGTGAGAATGTGTACTCCTAAAGGAAGATAACATTTAGACTCTAAAATAAATAACATGCATTATGTTCCATATCCAATTAAAAATTGTATAGAAAGGCCAAACATCAAGACAATGTAAACTATCTTCCATGATAAAAATAATAGAATCAGATTCAGAAATTAAAGTGATGGGATTAGCAGAAAAGGATTTTAAAACAGTTGTTATAATCAAAATGGTCAAGGATTTAAAAGAAAGCATGATTATAATAAGGAGAAAATTGGAAGACTAAGAACTGAATATAAATACTTGAGATGAAAAATAAAATATCTGAAATAAAAATTCATTGCACAGGATTAATTGTAAGATGCAGAAGAAAAGACATGTGAATCAGAAGACACAGTAATTGAAATTATTAAGCTGAGTCATAGAGACAAAAGCATGAAAGAAAGGAGTAATTAACTGTGGAACAATATCACATGGCCTGGTAAAAGTTCAGTTGTAATCCTAGAAGTAGAAAATGGTGAAATGGGACAGAAAAATATTTGGAAAATAATGATTGATGGTTTCTTATGTTTTAAAAATTGTAAAATTAAGATTGGATAAGGTCAATAAACTCCAAATTGAACAAAACATAATAAAATTACATCAAGACAAATTCTTAGCAAATTGACTAAACCTAGCAATATAGTGAAAAATCTTAAAGTGAGTTAGATGAAAAAGGTGCGTTTTATGCAGAAGAATAAAAATAATCATCACTTCAGATATCTTTTATTATTATTATTATTATTATTATTATTATTATACTTTAAGTTCTAGGGTACATGTGCATAACGTGCAGGTTTGTTACATATGTATACTTGTGCCATGTTGGTGTGCTGCACCCATCAATTCGTCAGCACCCATCAACTCGTCATTTACATCAGGTATAACTCCCAATGCAATCCCTCCCCCCTCCCCCCTACCCATGATAGGCCCAGGTGTGTGATGAAATCACGCAAGTCAGAAGACAATGGATTAGCATGTTTGAAACATTAAAAGAAAAAAATTAACTTGGAATTTTTTATCTAGCACAAAAATTATTCTAAAATGAATGTAAATATAAAAATTTTTTAGACAAAACCAGAGAAAATTTATGGCCAGTAGCAATCTTTTACAAAGAATGTAAAAAGAATTTCTCCAAGCATTAAAAAAATGGCATCAGATGGATACGTGGAATCAAAAAAGGGAATGAGGACTGCTAGTAGTAGTATAACAATATATGTGGGTAAATTTTTAAACCTATTCATTGGTATAAACAAGGTAATGAATCTAAGTTTCAACTTAACAACTTATGCAAAAATTGACTCTAAGTGTATCATAGACGGTCCTAAACCCCAAAGCTAAAATTATAAGGAGAAAACTGTGACCTCAACTTATACAATGAATTTTTAAGTGTGATTTGAAAAGCACAAACCAGAAAAAAGATGAGTGAATTTCAAATTTTAAATCTTCTGCTCTTCTAAAGATATTAAGAAAATGGAAAAAAAGACTGTAAAGACAGAAATTCAACAAAATCTTAAAATGCATCAAGAACTCTTATAAACTTATAATAATGCAAAAATCCAATTAAAATCGTCAACGTATGTGAGCAGACATTTCACCACACAATATACACAAATGGCAAATAAGTATACTAAGAAATATTCAACATGATTAGCATTAAGGGCTAAAACCTGAAAGTACATAACACTGTACATACATCAGAATAGCTAAAATAGACTGATAATATCAAGTGATGGTGAGAGTGTGAAGGAACTGGAACTCAGATACATCTGTGGTGGGAAAGTGAAACTGTATAATTACTTTGGAAATTACTTGGAATCTAGCTTCAGTAATGTTCACTGTCTAACACAGATTTGGATATTTCTCTTGGAGAAATTATTCCTTGGATTAAGGACCATTTGGCAGAAAAATAGCTTCTTATTTGTAAGTTTTTACCTCCTCTGCCCAACTCACCATGGTATGCTTTCATGTAATTATCTCAGGCTAATTTGCGCTTGCACTAATTTGGAGATGGGGCTAGGAGTTTCTATGGTAGCCTGACCAAAATCTGCATAAAATCATCCCTAGAACTCCTATCAGAGTTGTACCTTATGGAGAATACTTTTATCAGATAAATATCATTGGATGCAAAATACAGGTGTCAGTACTGGCTATCATAAGAAGATTTACTCAAGGTCATTATGCAGCTGATCAAAATTCCAAACTGCCACTGACACGCTCTGTGTCATCTGCCCCCACTATAAAATCCTGGATCAGAATATCCAAATGACCAATACTAGGTCATGGGTCTATGATTGTCCAGGTCAAGGGTAGCCAGAATCTAACCTTGTTGCTTTGGTAGCAAAAAGTAGAGCTTTACCTTCCCTTAAGACTCATCGCTAACAATCTCCCCAAACCCAAAAATGACCTCAGATATCCAGCCAGAAAATAATGACAGATGTCCATTACAAATAACCCATCATTCCAATGATGAGTTGGGTACTTTCTTGTTTAAACCAAACATATGAATTAATTCATCATCAAAATATTATTTATAACTTTCTTTTCTAATTAAATTTAAAATATCAAAACATTGTATTCCAGTTGATATGGATTGGTTCTGTCTGCCCACCCAAATCTCACCTCAAATTGGAATCCCCGTAATCCCCACGTGTCAAGGGCGGGATCAGGTGGAGGAAATTGAATTATGAGGGCAGTTTCCCCCATGCTGTTCTCCTGACAGTGAGTGAGTCTCACAAGATCTGATTGTTTTGTAAGCATCTGGCATTTCCCCTGCTTGCACTCACTCTGTCCTGCCACCCTGTGAAGAAGACGCCTGCTTCTCCTTTGCCTTCTGCCATGATTGTAAGTTTCCTGAAGCCTTCCCAGCCATGCAGAACTGTGAGTCAATTAAACCTCTTTCCTTCATAAATTACCCAGTCTTGAGTATTTCTTCATAGCAGTGTGAGAACAGACTAATACACATGCTATCATATAAAATTAATCTAATATTTTCGAATAGGATCCTTTTGTTTAGAAATCATTAAGCTAGTTAGAGGAGCTTCCAACAACTTAAAATGTGAATTTCAAAATTCCACAAGCTTCTTTAGCTGTTGTTAAATGAAAATGTGTAGCTTCAGTTACATTGTTTGAAAGCTATAAGTAAAAGGGAAAATAAGAATAGAGGTTTCATTATGGCATTAAAGGATCTTAAAGGTGCGATGATGCATTTGCAAATCTAGCACTTCAAGTTCCAAATTATAACTCAAAAGAGGAAAATAAATCCATAACCAGTGTTTCTTCATAAGCCCCGGTTAAGGTGGGTTTTATCTTCTGTTTTCTAAACTCACTCCTATTACAGATAACTTTAACACCACAGACATGTTGCATACACATTTTACACTATGTAAGTAAAATATATATTATGTATATTTGTGCTTTATAAATAGAAGGAGGTTTGCCCTTCTCAAGAAAGAACCCTTTCTTTGTCCCTTGGGGATGATTTGTCTCCCTCTGAGAATGCTTTCTTTAGATCAGTACTGTCCAGTAAAATTTGCTGGGATGTGGAAATATTCTCTAATATGCAATACCCAGTAGCCACATATGGCCAGAGAATGGGTTTTTAAATGGGATTTAATTTTGGTTGATTTAAACATTCATATATGGCTAAATGCTACCACATTGAACAGCATAGTTCTACAGGGTTAAGGAACAAAATGATTAAACACAAGTATATGAAGAAGAGTCCTCTGTAATATCCCTCTGGGTAGCTAGTGTGATTTCTGGAAAGGCACAGACTACAGTCATGGTTTTCAACCAAGGCCATCTTTGTTCCCCACTCCCTCCACCCTGGGGATATCTGGCAACTCCCGAAGACATTTTGGCTTGTTGCAGTGGGAGGAAGTGCTTCAGGTGCTAAGGGTATCCAGCGAGTAGAAAAGCCAGGGATCTCAATAATAATTCCTGCACAGAATTATTCAGCTGCAGTCCCAACAGTTCAAGATTGAGAAACTCTGCAGTGAAGATAGTCTAGTTGAACCCGAAGCTTGGAATTCAAGCCTCTCCAGACATTCCCTTCCATTTTGGCAAGCAACAGGGCTGAGAACCTGGCTTCTTGTCATTATCTTTAAAAATATATTGGAGCTGCAACGCTCAACCAAGGTGTATATTAAATCTGTCTCTTGAGACTTTTTGGAGTTCTGTCAAGCAAGAATACAAATAATATTTTGGATGGAATGTTTACTTTCCATTTCCCTTAAAGTATGAAAAAAGAAGCTGATACAATGACTGTGTGTTTCTGAAAATCTACAATGCATGCCTCTCAAATTAAGGTGTAACAATCCCTCTCCTGAAGCTGGAAGGAGTGACAGAAGAGTCTATTCAGCTTGGTTTAAGATTAAAAATACCACAAATATTATTTTTATGCCAGTTTGGAGAATTGGCTCAGAAGACGAGAACTGGCAAAAAACCTTCTGAGGCTGTGCATGAAAAATCTACTTTCTCCAGCTAGGCGTCTGATGAGGCTAACTGTGGAAATGTGATAGGGCAAGTTCACAAATATTTGCACTCCTGACCGAGAGAAATCTTAAAGGCATAGAAAAAAAAGGTCTAAGATATCCTGGAGCAGTAAAGCAAAGCCTGGAGATCATAATACAGTGGAGTGGATTGAATTACAAAGATCGTTTTACAACAATTCTGTTAGTGTCTGGATCTCTATTTTGCTTTTGTGGTGTAAGCTTTGCCACTGTGAGCAACGCATGGCATAAAGTATTTCATGAAAAGTAATAGAAGAAATATCACAGAAATGAGAGTGATTATACAGAAGCTTGGGTTTCTGCTAGAGGAATCTTAGGATCTCCATTTTATATAGGGAGGGGTGTTTATTCATTTCACTAGGGAATCTCAGAAAAAAAGTTTACATGGGGCCCAAATTCTTGTCAAATTCTTTCTTATTAATGAAATTTAGTTTCCTGGAAACTAAAATAAGCTACAAATAGAATTTAAGCCACAAAGGTAGTTAAATATTTTCAAAGAGAAAGCATTTTTACTTACCTGGGTAGACTTTCCTTTTCAACAGCACAATGATCCTAAATATGATTAGAGCCTGCGAATGCAGGGACAAAGATTATTCAATTTCTTCAGGTTGGATTTAATCACTTTTTTATTTTTTACATTTTTAAAATTTTTAGAGACAGGGTCTCACTGTGTCACCCCAGGTGGCACGCAGTGGCGCGATCGTAGCTCACTGTAGCCTCAAACTCCTGGGATCCAGAAATCCTCCCACCTCAGCTTCCTGAGTAGCTGGGACTACAGGCATGCACCACAATGCCTGACCAAATATCTTTTAGCTGTAAACTCAGCTGTGGATGAAAAGTGCCTAGAACAAAACATCGCTGTTTAGTTCATTATGAAACTCTGCTAAAAGTTAAAATGTGGCTCAAGACCCCAAGCAATTTCACATTTCTGAAATGTACTGGAGAATCAGCCAGTTTCCTGGACAAATCAGTTGCCTATGGGTTGTACCACTGGAAAAACAACTCTCCCCTAAGGTATCTAGAAATCTCCAGGGAAGAGCAAAACCTGGAGAAGCCCATGGGAGGCAACCATTTAAAGATCTTGAGGCAAAAGAAAGAAGACAAAAGGGAAGGCTTTGGTTTAAGAGAATTGTTTATATATTTCCCACCTCCTGCTTTAAGCTTTGTTGTTGTTGTTGTTATTAAAAAGATCCTTTGAACTTTATGAGGAAAATTTTGGATTTTACAGAATAAAAGAGGAAGGCCCCAGCTGTAATTCTTTTCCTAATTGAGGCTTACAAGGAATCTCATGCTGTCATGGGTGAGATTAATGGCTAGAGGAACTGAACATTGCAGGCAATCCTATAAATTAGTATAACTCTCTGGGAAACCAGTTTTGAACTATGTATGCAAATGAAAGAAACTCCTATGCCTTTTGACTCAGAATCCAAATTTATATGAATCCATGCTAAAAACTATTTAAAGCAGAATTAAAACGTTTGGGTAAGGATGTTCATATGGTGAAAATTACCAGCTTATACATCTAGCAAGAGTAGAAACACTAAACAAACTAGGATACATTTATTTGCTGGAATATTTTTAAGACAATGTAGCCACTGAGAATATTTTGTGTAGCCTTATGAAAGGAAGACAGCTTGGACACTGCCATTCCTATCTATTCCTCTTTGGTAATATCACATCCACAGTATGTTGGAAAAGTATAAAAGTATGCCCTAGATCTTGAATTGGCCTGAGATTTTCAGGGGACAGAGTGGGAAAACCTAGCATTTATTGCCTGTGCTGCCAGGCAAACAAATAAACCAACAAAAACCAGTAATTTAGAAGAATGATAATACATCCTTAAAACTTGGGGCAAAGGCATCCAAGTCTCTTCTCTGGTAGGAGTTTCTGCACCCTCTCTGTTATAGACTGGAGACCTGAGAAGCCACTCAAGCCAATGGATGTGAGTCTGAATAGATCCCGCACCACTTTATGTCCAAGGAACCATGGAAGAGTTCTCCCAAGACATGAAAAGGGGAATTTGGCCACAGCTTTCACTTTGCTCAGAGCCAGACCATAGGAAGAGTAGCCTTCCTGGCCATCAACTGCTACCTGGGTTACCAACAGGCTGCCCCCAATAGGGGTCCAGACATGACCTCTTACAAGCTGGCAAAAGGAAAGTGCATTTCATTGAAGGGGACTGTGTAGTTCACAGGACTAAGGCTGAGGCTCATGTCTACAGCCAACAGTTCCTGTTTAAGTCAAAATAATGGAAAGGACAGAGGAAAAATTTCACAAGAGTTATAGTAATAGGACAAAAGGAAATGAACATCAAAAGTGAAAACTTGAGACTCGGAATACAATGCTTTCAGTGAAGAGTTTACTGGGTATCCTTCTAGGCACAGAACATGCAGATAGGTATGTATTAGGTATTACTACCTTATTTAAGTAACTTGAATTGCATCATACATATCATTCTTCATTTTGCAACTTTCACTACTATTAGAGGAGTCAGGTAACATACCAGTACAAAAAGCTCTAGGAAATTAGTTTATCATAGTATTTAGAAGCATTGACCCCAAATCTTGACTGCTTGAATTCAGATTCTGCCTCCCCCACTTCCAACCTGTGAGATTTTGGATAAATTACTGATAGCTTTCCTAGGTCTGAGTTTCCTCTTTTGTAAAATGGGCATGAAATATCACTGGCCTTGTAGGCTAAGTATAAGGATTATTTACATCAAAGCACCTAAGGAAGTAGAAGAATGTCACCCACATAACAAATGCTATATAACTAGTAACTATTATTCACTTACTCTTTTTAACAACAGCACTGTACTATCTAGAAGTCACTTAACAACGGCCCTCTTGACTAACATTTAAAACCTTTATTCCCTCATTGCAACAAACTTCCTTGGACACAGTATCTTTGTTCCTTTGTTCGCATGCCTGCCACCTTTAAATTAGCATATTTGGTGTCAAGCTCATTAACCTTGATGAAATGTAACATATTTAAAGCAGGTTTTAAGTCCTGAGGTACACAAATATGCTGGCTGTCTGATTTTATGTAAAATAATGATGCCGATAATGACATTGATAAATAACTAGCATATATCAAGCTTTCTAGAGGCACTAAATGTAAAATCCATTTAAAATGGGACCACCACAAAGGGGCTGCTTTTTTGAAAACACAATCATGGTTGTGTTTGAAATGAAAAAGAAATCTCCCTCTGTCATAGAAATTTATAAAATATGTGGACCTTGTAGATCATTTAATTGTAAATATTTGTGCATATTAACTTATTTTTCAGGTTAAAGCTTCTCTGATGGTTTATATTATATTTCCTTTTTTATAGTCTTGGTAGCTCCAAAGCACCAAGATAGTGACTTGCCCCCAAAAGAAAAGTAAAATAATCACAATTATATTAGTAATCATAGTGGTCTGGCATTATAGAAGTGACTGTAAGAGAAAATATTTTTTAATACAGGGGTCACCAGCCGTACTCAGATAGATATTCACAGCCCCAGATGTGTTCATTTGTCCTGCAAAGTGTTTGTAAAAATCAAATAAGTTGTAAACATTTAAAAATCAGCATAACAGTCAGATTGTGATGCAGCATCTCTTCAAAAACATGACATTCTGCCAACACCTAGAGGTCCCCTGCATGGTGTATCAGTGTTTGGAGGTGAGAGAATCTCCCCTTTGAAAAGTATGTTCCCTTTATACTTTGGCAAAACTCCATCTAGTTTTGCTCTCTGTAGTCCGACTTGTAAGCACTTGAAATACTGTCTCCTGAGTTAGATTGTGTCAGGCATTAGATGAAGGGCTTCACATTCATTATTTCACTTAATTCACAACATCCTATGAGTAGATACTTTTTAAACATACATTTTACAGGTGAGAAGACTGAAATTTGAGGCAGTCCGATGAAACTTGCTCAGTGTCACTCAATGCCTGGCCAGGATGTCAACCAGAATTTGACCTCACAGCTGAAATGCTTAACCACCAGGCTCCAAAAATATTCACTAACCCTATGTGAATTAATCTACATTTGTGCCTGCATATTCTTAAACTTGGTTCTTGTAGGTCGCTGTGTCTATGACCATCTTCTCTTAGTGGGCATGAGCATCGTCTGTCTGCCTGTCTGCCATTGTTGTATCTGAATGGTCTCCATTCTGCATCTGTCTTCTTTTCCCTCATCTTCATTCCTGTATTCATTCCATCATTATTTTCTTCTGTCACACAATTTCTCTATTTTTCACATTTTTTCTTTCTATTCCATCCTTAGCTCTCCAAAGATGCAGAAAATAAAATATTTTGCATTCCTGTTCTCTATTTTGTACAAGAAACACATTTTGCCTGAATGGAAAGGATTATGTTGAACAATTTAATTTTTTAAATATCAGTACCCCTTGATAGTATACACCCAATTTCCCCTCATTCTCTGCTCACACTCTCATCTGAATTATATCTTCATCAGTGAAAACTTACTGTGACCCATGTGTGATAAAGCCCTAAACATCATCCCCTTTGAGTAAAAAGAGAATACAATTAATCATCCTTTGGGAATAAAGGTATGAATAAGATTCAGTTGTTTGAAAAAAAATCTTTGTCAATTATATGAGACAGAGATACCTATATGCACCTTAACCTAACAGCAGTGCCTCACTGTAATTCTCCATTCATTGCACAATTCCGTTCATCACCATGTAGTTGACATCTGTAAGACTCACTCCGTGGCTCCCAAAGCTTCTGTTGCATTCTTCTCCCCCAGGAACAGAAGTTGGTTTCCTTTCTATTTCTACTTCCTTCTAACCTTCAAAGCAGTGAATGTTCTGATATCTTTTTATTATTTATTACTGGTCTGATCACAACTTAATTACAACTTATGTGTGCAAATGCTATCTCATGAAGGCCTTCATTATTTTAAATTATTACTTTTTAAAAAAGTTCTATCTCAACCTCCCCAAACAAACCTCGTTACTGCAGTGATAATGCGTAAAATGCATCTATCATAGTTCATTTTTCATGATAGGTTTGCAATATAGTATCATACCTCCACCCTAAATATTTTTCATGGTATACGCACTAAGTTATTTCTTCTTTTGGTTCTAACATTTCAAAGTGCCTGAAATGCTCTTTTCTTTGGAAAGGACCAGATCACCTACATGGATTGATACGGTCTGGCTGTGTCCCTACCAAAATCTCATCTTGAATTGTAGTTTTCATACTCCCCACATGTTCTGGGAGGGACCCGATGGGAGGTAATTGAATCATGGGGGTGGTTTCCCTCATGCTGTTCTAGTGATAGTAAGTTCTCACATGATCTGATGGTTTTATAATGGGCTTCCCCTTTCACTTGGCTCTTATACTTCTGTTCCTACTGCCATGTGAGAAGGACATGTTCGTCTCCCCTTCTGCCATGACTGCAAGTTTCCTGAGGCCTCCCCAGCCACGCTGAACTGTGAGTCAATTAAACGTCTTTCCTTTATAAATTACCCAGTCTCGGGTATGTCCTTATAGCAGCGTGAGAATGGACTAATACATGGATCTAGCAAGGGACTAATTTGACTTGTTAAAACTTTCATTTAATAAACGTGTTGGAAATCTACCATGGCCTCGCCCCAGTGAAGGATACCACAAATCAAAAGCTCATAAACTCCTCTCCATTCCCTCAGAAACCTCACAGGAAATGGGAGACCAATGTACAAACAAGTTACTTCACTAAACTGTGATCTGTACCACCTCTGATGTCTGTATAACATGAAGGGATGTGGATAATTCCACCTTTTAACTCAGAATAACAGGGTCACATAATGTGAAGTGTTTGTGTGGTCATGTAATCACTCCATGGGAACCCCAGGAAGCACTTTTATTTTTCTTTTTTGACAGGTGAGTCATCAAAACATGAGTTAGAATACTTTTGGCTTCAAGAAGTAGACATCAGTTTTTGCTATCTGAAGCCCCAAAAGGGAACTTACTGGAAGGATTATTAGATTTCTCACTAGAAACTGAAAAATTTGAAGTAAAAGAAAACCAAAAACCAGCAACTAGGAGTCTCAGGAACAAGGACAACTCCAGAGACCTCACCTGAAGAAGATTGGGCACCTCCTAAAAAGTAGCCACAAGCACAACTCAGCTTCCAAAAATCCCAGCCTTGGAATCTCAATCCCAAATGTCAATTTCCTGAACACATGTGACAGTGGTCCAATCTGTGCAGCCTTGGGTCTATCGGCTATAACCAAGAGACCAAGTGCTAATGTAATTCGAGTGTGGCCACCAGGGTCAACCTTTCTAAGAAGCCATGTCCAGAGAAGAGGAAAGGAGGAGCCTAAACCCAGTGACCCTGAATATTGTTTCTGCCAGTTTCAGATACCAACAGCAACATGGTCATCAGAGTGCTCATTAACATTTACGAGAAAGGCATTTGTATTTCTTCCAGTCAGCTGTAGAAATTAAAGCATTCATGTAAGCTTTAGAGAATTGGAAATGTGAGAACTTCTTAATGTAAACTAAAGATGGTGATAAGAAAGAGATATTTGTACTCAATCCACTTCCTGTTTTGATACTATGACTGCATCTAAAATAACATATATGAGCAATAGTAAGAGAGGAAATGAGGGAACACGAAGAAGATTGGAGACATTTACCATGAAGGGTGATTCAGTAATTGTCATCAAGTAAGTGAAGGGTTATTATGAAGAGAACTCTGGCCAACTCTTCTTAATCTTCCTAGAGCAAGAATAAATGGATTTAAATGCCAACAAGGGAAGGTTAGGTTAGAAATTAAAAAGGATGTCTTGACAATAAAAGTTATTAAGCATTAACTGAGGATTCTCGGTCATAAACGGTGGGAAAAGAGATCCAATACTTCATGTTAAAAATCACTGAAGTCACTATTTCTTTTTATATAAAATGAATTGTTGTAAGAAGGCATTTGGATGGAAAACAAACAATTTTTACAATCATATTTAAGAGCTTGGGAATTAGGCAATCTCACAGTATCCAAAGAATGATAAATAATTGATAAGATCAGTTTTAAGTCAGCTATTTTTTAATAGAATTGAAAGATAATGAACTTCACTAAAGTTTATCACTTTATGTCTTGGAGTCTGTGTCATGGGACTGCCCCTAGATAAGAAAGCCCTCTTAATGGAATGTCCTGGGTTGTTGAAATCACTTGGAGGAATTTCAAGTCAGATATGTTTGCCTATTTACCAGAAGGCCCTGAATATTGATTTTGCCAGTTTCAAATACCAACAGCAACATGGTCATCAGAGTGCTCATTAACATTTACTAGAAAGACATTTGTATTTCTACCAATGAGCTCTAGAAATTAAAGCATCCATGCAAGCTTTAGAGAACAAGAAATATGAGAAGTTCTTAATGGAAACTAAGGAAAAAGTAGAAATGAATGAAGTATTATCATGTACTGGCCATGTGTTAGTAATGACGGAACATAAAGTGCTTGCGCTTAAGTTTTCAAATTTTTCAGTTTATCATCATCAAACTGTTTTCACGAAAGCATTAGGTATCCATTTTTAAATCCCTATCACTCATAAACCTTTATGGTCATCAGTTGTTAATTTTAGTTTATTTAGCAAAAATTCATTTTCAAAGGGGACACTCTATGGAATACCATCTTTTATTGATTATTGGACTAGTATAGGTTAAAATAGAGTGAAAGATGGTGATAAGGCAGCATTGGTGTCATCAGAATAAATTCATCAGTTTCCAAATTGTGTTCTTTACATAGAAATCTCTACATGGCAATGTTTTAAAATAATGCTCCCCAATTAAGCACAGTACAAAAGTACATGTTCATTATTTTTGTGTCCTGTCATTGCTGCTATTATTGTTGCTAGGAAAATGAGATAAGTTCTTTTGTGTTATATCATTAGAACCAAGTAAAACAAAGTGTATGTACAATGGAGTAATTGGGGATTAGTAAAAAGTTACTATACGGCATAAAACACACACACACACACACACACACACACACACACACACTCCATTCTCTCACTCAAGGGAACCATTTATTATCCATTGACTGCCACCTGTGTACAAGGGGCTTTGCAAGTCACAACTACAAACAAACACACAATTAAAATAACTGGTGTTGGCGAGGATGTGCAGAAAAGGAAACCCTTGCATGCCGCTGGTAGGAATGTAAATTAGCATAGCCATTATGGAAAACAGTATAGAGGCTTCTCAAAAATATTAAAAATAGAAATACTAATCTGAAATTAAACCAGCAATCCCACTTCTGGGTATATATCCAAAGGAAGGGAAATCAGATTCATAATTTCCTAGATGGCAATGCCTTTTAAATAATGCTTCTCAATTAAATAGAGTACAAAAGCACATGTTCATTATGTTTTAAGTTTTGTTGTTGCTACTACAATTGTTGCTGGAAAAATGGGGTAAAAGCTGCACTTCCATGTTCATTGCAACATTATTCACCATAGCCTAGATGTGAAAACACAAGTGTCTATCAGTGGATGAATAGACTTTTTAGAATGTGGCATATACTCACAATGCAATACTATTCAACCTTAAAAAAATAGGAAATTCTGTCACTTGCAGCAATATGTATAATCCTAGAGGATATTCTGTTGAGTGGAATAAACCAGACACAGAGGACAAATACTGCATGTTCTCATCTATATGTGGAATCTAAAAGTTGAACTCATTAAAGCAATGAGTAGAATGGTGGTTACCAGGGCCTGGAGATGAGGGGGTATTGAAGAGATGCTGGTCGAATAATACAAAATTTCAGTTAGACAACAGGAATAAGTTCAAGAGATCTATTGTAGTCAGGTTGAGTGTAGTTAATAACAATGTATTGTCTGCTTGAAAACTGCTAAAAGAGTAGATTTTAAGTGTTCTCATTATTTTAAAAAGTGATGTGTATGTGAAGTAATGGATATGTTAATTAGCTTGATTTAGCCATTCCACAATGTCTATACATATATTGAAACATCATAATGGATACCACAAATATATACAATTTTTATTTGTTAATTTAAAATAATAAGTACTAGATAAATAGGGGAAGTTCATTTTGATGTTAAAAATCCAGACGTGTAACCTGCTTTGTAGTACACTGGCCCAATTTGAGTGTGTCATGTTCCCTGACAAGTCTTCACTGTGGCATGGACTATGTTCTCTAAATGTCTATACTCACAAAATGGCTTTTCCCAATCTACGTTCAGGGTCATGCCATATATTGAATGTCTCCTGCTGGACTCTGCAGGAAATTGAGTCTGGGAGGCAGATTTTTTTCTTATTCTTTCAATTTGCAAGCCATTGTTTTTGGTGCCATAATTGCTGATGTTCACTTGTTTCCTATTTATAAATCTCATCTTACCAAGAACTTCAGCTGAAGACCCAGGGGAGATCCTGAACTTTGGCTGTGTAGCACTCACAGTACAGGGTTAGAAGAATGAGTGGTATCCTTGTGCTGGTCCAGATAGCTGACTCATGGAGGCTGAGAGATACTGTGAACATCTTCCCCAAGTCTGGAAACAGCTAGATGCGCAAAGGAAAGCAGAATCCCAGTGGGTTTTGTGAGTTTTCTTGGTGAAGTACCTAGGCACAGTCAACTTTTAGGAGCTGTGTTCCAAAGAAGTTTCTTTGAAACTCAGAACATGGATCACCTTTGCTTGGTTCATAGAATCAGAACAATTAATATTGCAGCCCAGATTAAGTTTTCAGCCTACTGTTTTCTCAACAAATATGTGACACCTGAAGTTAGATAACACAGGTGCTGCTCCATGGAGCAAAGTAGATATGTGTATCTACATATAGATAATATGTATTTGTATGTGTGTTTTAAGCAACAATGCAGAGGCTTGAATCAAAACTTCCTTATACAAGATGCAGGATCAAAGTGGTATCATTCTACTTAATTGTATAGAATAGTGTAGTCAAATGGACAGTACACTGGGTCTCAATTTATCAAATGCATTTCTTATCCAGGTGTTAATTTGAAAGTTACTAGGTGGCAGTTTTAGCACTTGGTAGATGTCTTCATGTGGTTCACTGAATCCCGAAGGTCTTAATTTTCCATCGAGAGCACAATGTGTTTGTTTTAACTTCCCTGAATGAAGCTGTTACCCCTGACTCTGAGGCAAGGCTTAGAATGTACATCATTTATGTGAGAGGTGATTCTTCCCAAGGAGAACTTGGAGAGATGACACAGGGAAGGGAGAAAAGCCAGTAAATCAGTAAACGGTATGTTCAAAAGCGGGCACCCTTGTAGAGGACAAGGGTCCAGTCTCTCAAGAAACTGGAACATGCCTCAAAGTTGACCAAAATTGAGGGACACAGAGCTGGGATATGTTATGCCAACTCCAGCCCTCATTGGTTGAGGTTCAGTGGCAAACTCACTGCCTGGTGTTTCCAATCTGTGCCTCCTGGAGTCAGAAAATGCCCATGAAGAACTGACATTATGAAATAGGCAATACTATTAACTGCTACACTTTTTTTTTAGACAAGGTCTCAGTCTGTCACCCAGGCTGGAATGCAGTGGTGCGATCATAGCTCACTGCAGCCTCCACCTCCTGGGCTCAGGTGATCCTCCCACCTCCAACATTATTAGGGAGGCTTACACAATCAGGTCATATCCTTCCAAATCTGGAAGTATTTGGACCCAGAGTGTCAAGTACTACATTATTTCTCCTAGTATGAAATGTATGCTGCAAACCAGCTTGAGTTTGTTGCGTTACATCTTTTGATTGATAAAATTCTTTGCAGTCACTCAGTGTTCTTTCTGGTGCAAGTCTGGGTAAAATGGTTGGGTGGGAGCAGGCCCTCAAATTGGCAACAACTGATGTGTGTACATTCACACAGCTGAATTCTTCTAACTTAGATAGGAATGCTTAGTCTTTGCTCAAGTTTGTACAAAATCTATCATAGCTTTAAAGCTCAAATGGAAGTGATCGAAGTCTGATGTTCTTTTCTTTTAGGGCTATATAAATTCATGACATATCTACATGCATAAATAGATGCATATGAGAGTTCTACCAAAGAACAGCAGTAAGGATCCCTAAGTCTTTTCATTAAATTTACAAAACAAAATGTATTCAGTTCACTACCCCTCTCCCTTGAGTGACTCTCCCGATAAAAATGTCAATACATGGTAATGGTCTAATATCTACAGTACTAAAGACATTATCCAATGACACTTTCCTAATTCTAGAGCCAAAAAGCTTTAGGCAACGCTTGACTGATAGTTCTCCAGCTTCGCAATAAAGCCATAAAGGGATTGCAGTCTCCATCATATGTCGCATCCCGTGTGCAACAAATAAAAACATAAACTTCTTACAACACAAACCAACCAAATGAAACCCTTTACAGCACAAAAATCACGTGCTTTAAAGTTAAGTGAGAGTAAAGTTACCTTCTTCACATAGCTTTTTGGCCTATGAAAACAGCATCATATTAGCTTTGAGTTAGGTGCCAGGTTGATTAAAGTCCATCCTCTTTATGCTCCCAGAATTTGTGGCCCCATTATCTCCCTATACAAACAGTTTTTTAGGAGCAGTTCTGATGTTTGTGATAAGAGGATTGCTATTTTAATATAACCAAAAATTTGTTTGGATTGCTGAATATGTGCTTGCAGGAAATAATTGTCTCAGGCTATGTCTGCAGGCTGTCAAGAGACAGATTTTTCAGGCAAACTTGAGAGACAAATCAAGTTGAATGCATGTAAGGATATTCTGTGCATAAGCCTGTTCTTTCTTATTACCTAGATTATTGCATGTGACCCATTTTGGGACACTTTAATAATGGAACTTTCCCAGATTCCATAGAAGAATTTTAATTTTGGAAATGCAAATGAAATGTAGTAAAATTCAACAATAGTAATGATTTCAAACCTCACAAATTCATCAATATTTATGAAGTTGGATTACAGTCATTTACAGATGATGCAATCATCGTTTGAAGCTATCTTCTGTGAGTTAATTTTAAAGATTAAATGTATGTGGTAGTCATGATGTTTTGGTATTTAATTATCTGTTACCTGAGTGTAAATGCCAGAGTTATAGTCACATTGCAAAATGACTCCTAAAATAATCAACTTTCATTTATTTCATATCATATCCACACTTTAAGTGGTGAGTTAATTGAAAATGCGTGCAGTTAACGTATTTGACAATTTGATATGTATGTTAATTTATAACTCTAAAATGCATTTTGCTAAAGCAATGTTGAACATATAATTTGGAGATTTTCAAAATCCTGACATTTAAGTCAAAGTGTTCACCGTAGCTTCTGAACATGGCAGACATGAATGGTTAATGATTTTAAAACTCTTGGTAGAATAATAAAACTGGATATAGTAGCTTACCAAATGCATTTTAATACAGCTCAAATAAATGAAAAGAGTATTTTCAATGTTAATTACTTATGTGTGAGAGAACAGAAGACATATTTGTTTCTGTAGGGCTCAGCCGCAATGTGTAGCATACACAGTGAATAAACAATACATTATTGTGAAGTAGAAAAAAAAGGCTTATGTGTAATCTTTAAACAATGAATTTGACGATCAGAGGCAATTATTTGAAAAACATTATACCAACTCTTCCAATCAACCAAGATGTAAAATGATGATAATTATAACCTCCTCTCTCCATTCCAAACACAGACCTGTCCCTGTTATTCCATTATACATGTTGAGAGTTGAGGAGAGATCATTGAATTTAGTCATCAGGCAGTTGTTGGTGATACTTGGGAAGAGTTTCATAGGCTAAGAGAACAAGGCAGACATCTGAGGGTGGCAGGGTAAACATTAATTGGAGAGCTTTAGCATTTTGGGTCTGGTGGAATTCAACAACTTCTGGCCAAAGACTGCTAAAAAACATTTCTCAAAAAATACGTAAAAACAATGTATTTTTGATGAAACATATGTTAAAAAAAACATAAAAGGTAGAATGAGTATCTCATTAAGTAAACCTAAACAATCTTTTGGTTTCATGGGAAAAATCATCCCCTTAATGAATCATCGAGCTGTCCCTTCGGCATTCTTGAATACAAGTTTAGGGATTCCCAACTTGATATAATGAGGTTATGTGTGTTATTGCATATGGGATTTCTTTCCCAAACCTCAGTCCCAGTACATATAACCCCTATGCTCCCAACCCCAAGCACAGACAAAGGTATTTTTACAGTCTAAATATACAGAACAGCACAGGAGGTAAATACACAGGATACACAGTTCTTCTAAATTGTCTAGAGCCCTACAACACTAGAGTGGCTGGATGCAGGTTTCTGAGGGTACCTGTTCACCTTAGATACTGGTTGTGGTTTAGAACAAGGGTCAGAAGTTGCATCTTCCTGACCACTGCTCTTTTTTATATATAAAATTCTAAATTTTAATGTCTAGGCATCAAGCTTTATTGGATCACAGCCGTATCCATTGGTTTCAGTGTTGTCTACAGCTGTTCGCATGCTTCAGTGGCAGGGCTGAGTAGGCAAAGCAGAGACCGCATGGTCTGCAAAGCCAAAATATGTTTACTATCTGGCCCTTTACAGAAAAGGGTTGCTGATGTTTGGTCCAGAATTCCTGAGTGTTTGAAGGTTAGATTAAGTCGCTTTTTTTTTTTTTTTTCTAAAAAGTATGATATATCAGGTAAAGTGATATCATTGTATTCTTTAATATTTTATAATATAAATATTTGAAAATGTTTGCTATCAAATGATTCAAATAAAGGAAATCCCACAGAAGAATATTTATATTTTAAAATTTTAGGCTAAGGACACTTGGCTCTGAGTTCCTGGTCAAAAAAAAAAAAAAAAAAAAAAAAGGATGAAAAGGAAAAACAGAATCAATCTCTCTCTCTCTTTCTCCCCCCCCCCATTCTGTCTGTTTGTCTCACATCTGATAATAACTTCTCATGTTGATTTCTATCACCACTTCTTATTAACCTATAAGGATGAGGAAAAACTCTGTGCCTAGTGAGAAGCCAGTTAAATTAGACCTTTGTTTAATAGAAAATTGTATACATTCAAATAGCCCTGAAACTTGGGATCATAGTCAAAAAAATGTGTTGGGGGTGCTAATTAATAGGAATAGGACTTTTGTTTTCTTTTACTGTTTTTCCTTAGGAAAATGCTTGGCAGAAATGATCAATTTAGTATTATGAACTATAATATGGAAAGATTCTGCTTCCTAATTTAATCATCAATATCAAATAATCAGTAATAGGTCCTGAAAAAGTATTAGCCTCAAACTCCTAATTTACTCTAAAAAAATTGTATCATGATCAATAGGATTAGTTTTCCATCCATGGTGTTTTAGCCCATTCAGGCTGCTATAACAGAACACCATACATGGGGTGGCTTATAAACAGACAGTTATGGCTTACGGTTCTGGATGCTGGAAAATCAAGGCACGGCAGATTCAGTGTCTGGTGAGAACCTGCTTTCTGGTTCAAAGTCAGTTCCTTCTTGTTGTGCCTTCACATGTTGGAAGGGGTGAGGGGGCTCTCTGGGGCCTCTTTTATAAGGGCACTAATCCCATTCATGAGGCTCCACCCTCATGATCTCATCGCCTCCCAAAGACCCCACCTCCAAATACCATCCCTTTGTGGGTGAGGATTTCAGCATACGAATTTTGAGGAGACACAAACATTAAGTCTATAGCGCATGACTTCTGTTATTTTCGTATGGAATTTCCAGATTATGTATGTATTAAACCCAAATAATTTCATTTTAAAAGGCGTTAAAAATGAAGAGTGATGAGAGATCAGAGCCTATGTTCACTGGCATTTGATTTTTTTTCCCTTTTAAACCATGTGATCTAAAGGCAAAGCCTAAGGACCTGACAGTACCATTGTTCCTTCGAATACTTTAAGTTCAGAACCTCATGAAATCCATGAGAGTGACATTTCAATACAATTCTTTTCCTGAATATGTTATTTTATTATGAAACAAGAGCCTTGCATTGACAAAGAGAAGTAAGTTCATGGACTCTACATTTCAGCCTCTTTGTACAAAATAAATGGACTTTTCTGTTTGCCAAGGGAATGGTCGTGGTGGTCACGTTCACCGTGAAATGCACACTATGGTGACATCTTTCAGGATGCAAAAAGGCATGAGAAGACTGGGTGCCTTACCCCCATCTAAATGTTAGACTTCCATTCCTCATAGCAAGATGACGTGAATTAGAAATCACATGAACTCAATTCTTGGAAATAAATAATTTACTGTTATAAATAGAGAGTTCTTACTGCTAATTATGTATTACATGAAGAGATGTATTACACAAAGAGGGGCATCATTCCAAGCTCTTATGCCTTTCTGGAGATGCATTGGCCGTTTTCGAGTTGAAAAAAACTCTGACATATTAAAATAATCCAGTAAATAGATTACTTGAGTGGATGCCCTGATGAGGCACATGCTGACCATTTAATTAGAGTATTGCAGGGTGTGACGACTGAAAACCTGTTCGGCTATCATATTCTCCTCCTGAAGATCAAAAGGCACTTGTGCCCTTCATGGTGAGTGTGAATACATCAGCGTGCAACAGAGGGCATGCTGGGGAGGGATGCTCAACATCTGATCTCAATCTGTGTGCGCTCTTTTCAGAAAGTCACTTTGGGGGCTTCACACATGGAGATTATTGTGTAAGTGTCACAGAAGCTAACAAAGCTTATTGTAGCAGAGCTGGGAAAGCCAGAGAATAAACATACACAACGTAGCCCCAAGGTAAAGTAGATCACATCCAGCAGGCTCAACCCCAGGCTGTGTCTGGTTGCTGTCTTGAACTTCAAGTCTATTTTACCCCACAGCTCTCCACTGACAGCTACCTGGAGCAACACCTTGGGCTCTCACTCACCTTATGGAGCAAGTCACTTCTGGGAAAGCTGTGTTGCTTGTATGAACTTCAAGCTAGCATTTACATTTTAGCACATTTATATTAAAAACATTTTTTTGAAATTTTGTGATTCTAGCAACTGGTATTTATCAATAGCATCCAAAGTATTAAATAAATAAATTGTTGTGTGTGCTGTATCTCAATCCTACTGCTAAAAGCCAGTTGATTTCAATATTAGGAACTATAATGTGGAAACAGTCTGCTTCATAATTCAGCATTAAATCGTTAATAATATGCCCTAATAAAGTATAAAATGCACCATATTTTATAAAGATTTATTGCCAAATTGCTTTTCTATATTTTCAAAAGTATCTTCTGTCTATCAAGCTAATCTTTTCCTTCCTTCCTTCCTTCTTCCTTTCTTCCTTCTTTTTCCTTCCTTCCTTTTATTTTCTTTCTTTCTTTCTTTCTTGCTTTTTTTCTGATATGGGGTCTTGCTATGTTACCCAGTAAACATCTTTCCTTAATAAACTGCTACAAATCTACAGTTCATAGCAAGTGTAAGACAATTCTATTTCTATTCTGCACTGAAGGCCATAATCTATGCCATAAAGAAATGAATTTATGCACAAATGAAAAGGAGGATAAGGAATAAAAAAAGCAAATATCATGAATTACAGATAAAATGATTGCTACATAGAAAACCCCAAATAATCCACAGCCCAATTACTGAACAAATATGAGAATTTAACAAGTTGGCCTATCACAAGATCAATATAAAAATTATATTGCACTTAAACTTATTAGAAACAAACAAAATATATTTTTTAATTACTGTTACTAGATACATGGTATCCAGTAGTAAATAAAAATTTTTTAAAAACATGCAAGAACTATCCAGCGAAACACATTAATGAAACATTAAATGCTTTTTGTGGCCAATAAAAAGTGTTGATTCACAGAAGGGCGAATTTACTGTTGGAACAGACGAGTATATTGATCGAGATACACACCATTTCATGTATAGAAACTTGATATATTACAAAGGCAGCACTGCAGATTCTCAACTAAAGAATGGTCTCATCAATTAATGTGTTGTAACAATTGGTAATCAATAGAAAAAATAAAGGGTCCAAGACTTCACTTCTTATGTCTTTTCAAATATTCATTATTGATAGATGGCAGGCATGAAAGTGAGAAACAAGACTGTAAGAAAGTTTTATTAAAAAACATACTATGATCTTTCCCTGGGTAGGGAAAACACTTTTTAAAGACACAATAAGCACAGACCACGAATAAGAGGATTTATAAATACAACCACATTGATTTTAAGAACTCCTCTTCATCAAAGACATCATAAAGTGTGTGTGGGGAGGAGGAAGGACAGATATTTGCAAATCTAATAATTTATAATAGGTAAGTATCCAAGACATATAAAGAATTCCTTTAAATCAAAAATAAAATGACAAACAATTTAGAATAAAAATGGAGAAAACACATAACAAACTTTTCACAGATCAGGAAACAAAATGCTCATTAATATGTGAAAAGGTGTTCAGGGTAATTTTAAAAAAGATCTCATGCATGCCCACTGGATGGATAAAACTTAAGACTGAAAATGCTGAATAGTAGGGAAGATATGTTTCCACTGGAACTCTTACATACCATTGGGGCAATTGGGGTGTACACTGACACAGCTATTTGAATGACAATGTGTCTCTAATTTGTAAAGTTGAATAGTCACAAACCAATGACTCCACGATTTCACTTCTAAGAGGAATATACCTCATATTAATGCTTGCACAGGTGCAGTGGGGGATATGAAAAAGAATGTCAAATCAGCATTGCTTATAGTAGATAAAATTTGGAAAAACCCAAATGGTTATCAACAGGACTAGGATAAATAAAATATATATGCGTGGGTTGGAATATTTTACAGCAATGAAAATAAGTGAACTATCCTTACATGAACAAAACAAATTATCTTAAGAGTGCCAAATGCAAGAAGAAAATTATAGAAGAGTACATGTTAATGATATTTTCACAAAACTCAAGAGCAAAATACTCAATAGATTGCTCAGTTGTGGTAAAGTCCTCATTGATGAATTGAGTAGTAGGTTCACACACATTAATTTTATTATTGTGTCTCAACCACACACACACACATACACCCACACAAATACATATACACACTGAATATTATACACAATAAACATATATTATTGAAATGCTAAAAAGATGGCATGACTAAGACTACATCTTAATAAAAGTGCTACAGACTACAACAACAAAGCTAATTCTATTTCATGATATCATTGTGATAGATTATTTTCTATCAGTCCAGTTACTCAAGATTAACTTCTCTCAAGGTATCCCACAGCGATTTCTAAGAGGCTCCCAGGTGCTGGCTCAGGTGTGCTCAAGAACAGATCAATTGGTTTCTTATTTACCATTTTGTTTCTGCTGCCTCTATAGGGACAAGAATCTAAAGCCTCAAAACTGTGCATACCCTTTGACAAGAAAAGCATCTTCAGGAAATAGTCAAGGATGTGAAGAAAGACTTGATTCTAAGGATGTTTTTTGCAATATTATTGATAATAAAATATTTGAAACAATAGGGTATTGCTAACTAAAATGTGATTTGTTCCTTATACCCTCCTGCTCCTGTCACCACGTCCCAGCTAGGGGGAAAGATTGTCTTGTGTGCCACTCTATGGCAGGGGATGGACCCTGTCTAAGTTCAACATGGAGCCACTGAAACCAGGCTGAAATCATTAGCAGGAAGTGAATGAAGTTTTCAGGAATAATGGAAGGAATTTACATAATACAAAACATCTTATAACTACTGACTGTGTTAACCCTCACCTATCCAAAGCCAAAGGCCCCTTGCTGACTCAATGCCCTGCCAATAACCTTGCCTACACCCCAGTAGCAAGAAGTTCCTCATCTTCCAACAACTGAAAATATTTTATGCATTCTGCATTTCTCAGAGTCTGAGTCAGACTGCACTCTTGTCCCAAAGAAAAATGTTTTCCTTTGCCTCATCTCAGACCGTTTCCTTGAGTCTTTTTTTTTTTTTTTTTTTTTTTTGGCAGAGTCTCACTCTGTTGCCCAGGCTGCAGTGCAGTGGCACAATCTCAGCTCACTTCAACTTTTGCCATCCAAGGTCAAGCAATTCTCCTGCTGCAGCCTCCTGAGTAGCTGGGATTATAGGCATGTGCCACCACACCTGGGTAATTTTTGTATTTTTAGTAGAAATGGGGTTTCACCATGTTGGCCAGGCTGGTCTCGAACTCCTGACCTCGAGTGATCCACCTGCCTTGGCCTCCCAGAGTGCTTGGATTACAGGCATGAACCATTGCACTTGGCCTCCCTTGAATCTTAATTCATGGTTCAGGAGGAACCTCTTCTCAGAATGATTGAGAGTGAATATATCTATTGCCTTCAGGGTAGCTCTACACCTTTGTAAAAGTATGTGGTCATGCTCAAAAGCCAATTGCAACATTCTATCTCTAGATAGCCCTTTCTCAATATCTGGACCAGAAAGCTTTAGAAATGCTCTGCCTAAAATATCAACCAAATGTGGGTTGGGCGATGTGAAGCCCAATGTAGTTAATCATGTCTTCCTCACCAGAAGATCAAAATACACTGAAGTTCAGTTTTATAATGATCACCTTGCTTCGGAGACAAAAGCACTCATAAGGGAGTTGGATTTTAGGTTAACTTTTTAAAAACGGATTAAACTTTAGAAAATCTGGTTTTAGGAGAACTGATGTTGGGCAGAGTTGTTGGTTACCTTTGCTGCTAGTGTTGCCTCAAAGCTGATGATGAGAGTCTTTAGGTATTTTTCTCACTTCCACCCTTTGATGTAGTATCTCTCCTAGAGCTGGCATAGCTCAGAGGACATACAGCTTCATCCCTATTCTCTGCTCACTCAACGTTTCCATGAAATATTAAGATTGACTCCCCTGTATGAAGAAATATACTCAAAGTCACATGCAGTATTCCATCCAAGCCCACAATACCTTTCTCCTGGAAGGCAGAGACTTTTAGTGGTGTCATTCAAAATTGATAGCTATTGGCACAAGGTCACTTGAGTGGTGCAAGGTCACTTGAGTGATGAGTGAAACAAGGCTTTGGAAGATTAGGTGGCATGGCTAAGATCAAGAAGATCACTGCAGATCGTAATTTTTTAAAGTAACTTATTACATTTTCAGTTACAAAATAATAAATGTTTAATGTAAGTAATGTCTTTTTTACCACATGGCTTTAGTAGTTCATTCTCCTCCCCCTTTCCCTTCCTCTCCTCTCTCTCCTCCTCCTCCTCCTTTTCCTTCCCTTCTTTCTCCTTGTCCTCCTTCTTCTTGTCATTCTCCATCCCCTTATCTTCTTCCTCCTCATTCTTCTTCCTAATATTATTTTAATTTTTTTAATCAAGTAGTAGTATTCTCAGATTTTTACCTTAGACATCAAAGACAATGGAGATGCTGATAAATTTTTAAAATTCAAACAATTAATGACCAAAAAAGACCATATCAGACAGCATACAACTTCTTAATCACCAAAAACAAATTATCACCAAAAACCCCACCTGCACAGAAAATGGATTAAGATGATCATGGTCTGGCAAAAAGAAAGCTGTGAAGAAACTTAATGATCTTCAAATCCACATAGGACTGCACTCAGCTATATTTTTATCTCAGCTGAAAACAATGTGCGTGGGCTGAGGGAAGGGAAGTGGCTTAAGACACAAACTAGGTGAAAGAGGAAGAAAAGTTTCTTTTGATATAGTTAGTTTTAATATTCTGAAACAGACTCCTGCTGAAGCTGATAGAACTGCCTTCCTTGAATATCTTTAAGAATGAGCTGACAATTTTCTATCTCCCTGAAAGAATTCTAAAAGTAAAATGCTGGAATAATGATAGTGAAATAGGAAATCTCCAAGGATTCAGAACTGCCATTCCTTTCTGGAAATGTTTTAAGATCCTCAAATTAATTGTGCAGACTCATAAGTATTTTTGAAGTACGTGCCGTGCCCACTGTGCTGCTGGTTATGAATTGCACTAGACACCGTGGAAGGAGGAAGGATGAGTAACTATTAATATATCTCTCTTGGACGTTATAAAACAGGTGGCAGAGAGATTTATGTACATAAGAAGGTGTCATTTAAGGCAGAAGGCATAGAGTACCAAAGCAGAAGTGCCAATAAAAGTCCAGTGAAGAAGGAGTGTTTATACGAGATATACTAGTGTAGTATCCCATATAGTAGCAGACACAGGAATTACGCATGCCAACCCAGCGAACAATACAGCAGTTAAATAAGCAAAAGCTCTGGGCAATCCTACAAGAGATGGTACGGGATGTATGAGATCCACTCTGGAACAAGAGGACATTCTGAGATGAAGGGCATCAGATGGGAGCTGCTGTTTGCAGAAAACACTTATTATTATAAAAATCACATTGGCAGTGTATTAGTCCATTTTCAGGCTGCTAATTAAGACATACCCGAGGCTGGGTAATTTATAAAGAAAAAGAGACTCACAGTTCACATGGCTGGGGAGGCCTCACGGTCACGGCAGAAGGTGAAAGTCACATCTTACATGTCAGCAGGCAAGAGAGAAAATGAGAGTCAAGCAAAAGGGGAAACCCCTTATAAAACCATCAGATATCATGAGACTTATTCATTACCACAAGAACTGTGTGGGGAAAATCGCTCCCATGATTCAAGTATCTCCCACAGTGTCCCTCCTACAACATGTGGGAATTATGGGAGCTACAATTCAAGATGAGATTTGGGTGGGGACACAGGCAAACCATATTAGACAGGGTACAACTTTTTAAATCTTTTTAATAAACTTTCAAATAGTTTTAATAAATTTTAAATAATTTTCAAATAGTTTTAGATTTACAGAAAAATACAAAGATAGTACAGAGAGTTTCCATGTTCCCCACACTCAATTCCCCCTATTATTAACATCTTATACTAGTGTAGTACATTTGTCAAAATTAGTAAACCAAAGTAGATACATTATTATTAACAAAAGTCCATAGTTTATTCAGATTTCTTTATTTTTATCTAATGCCCCATTCAGAATACCATATTACATTTAGTTTTTATGTCTCCTTGGCTGTGACAGTTTCTCCCTCTCTTTATTTTTCAGATCTTGATAGTTTTAAGTAGTACTGGGTGAGTATTTTGTAGAATGTCTGTTAATTTGAGTTCGTCTGATGTTTTAATTATGATTCAACAAAGGCTGTAGGTTTTGGGCATGAAGACCATAGAAGTAAAATGCCATTTTCATCATATCTCATCAAAGGTACATGCTGTCAATATGACTTATCACTGTGGAGGTTGACCTTAATCAACCTCAAGTAGTGTTCGTCAGGTTTCTCCACTCTGAAGTTACTTTTCCCAACTTCCCCTACTTTACTCACTGCAAGTTACTAAGCACAGCCCACGCTTAAGATGTGGGAAACATGTTGCACCTTTCTGAGGATGGAGTATCTACATCAATTATTGGAATTCTTCTGCAAAGGAGATTTGCCCTTCTCTCTCCCTCCATTTGTTTATTTATTCAATTATTTATTTATATCACTATGGACTGATAACACATAACTTTGATACTCAAAACTTTATGTGAGTGAGCCTCTGTTTATTCTTCTGCAATCAAAAATACCTGTCACATGCCTTTTGGACACAATACTTCAAAAAACTCCCCAAATACTATATAGGTAGATTATTTCGTCTGTGGTATTTATTTGGTGGATGGGTGACCTTAAGATTCAATAAGTTCACGTGTGCTTACAATTGAAACAATCCCATCCTACCCATGGAAGCATGTTCTATTAAGAGCAAATGTCTTACTCATTCTTCTGAAATTTCCAAGTTTCAGGTTTATAAGTCTCTAATTGGTTAAAATGCCTTCTGGGTGTTGCTAAGCAATTTAGTAAATTGAGTTTCCAGACTTGACCCTGAGTTCCTTCAAAGAATTGAGATCTGATGAATGAACAGTAATAAGGCATTTGCATCAGTCCTGTGTTCATCTAAAATTATTAAAGCTTAAAATTGCACATGGCCCTACAGATGGGATGTGGTTAAAATGGACCATTTCCCAAGCACATATCTGATGAAACAAAGGGCTTTTGTTTGTAACTGTTAATGTGGAGGATGGGAAAGATTCTCTTAGCAATTAAACCATTAGGGACATGAACAACTCTCCCAAATCATCGCATGTTTAAGCTGAATACTAGGAGAAGTCTATATGTGTGACAGCTTACTTTTTTTACCCAAAATATGCATTTTTAAATGGCATCCTAGGAAAGAAATCTGTGTGAAAGCATGATATGCATAGATAAATGACTGCATTTCCAAATTTCTGTAACCCTATGTTTTTACACCAGTCAGATCTCTCCTAAGACCAATAGAAGCAAGACATTTCATTTTGGTAAAACTCTCCAGCAAAAATATGTTTTTAATAATGCAACTCTAAGTTTGTTCTCTGATACTTAGCACGGTGGTGTTTTTATCAGACCGTGTGGGAGCCTTATTGCCCAGAGCTAGCTGAAAGACCTAAGGGTAAACTAGTACACATAGCTCAGGAAGCCTCACCACCATCTTCTCAGCCTAGACAAAAATGATCCCTGTGGTTATCTTGAGGGTCACCCTTCTTCCTCTGGGACTGCAGTGTATGACTAAACCTTAAATTCTCTTCAACCTCTCACTGAAAATCACCCACATGTCAATGTTACTTTGAAGGCTTTATTGAAAAAGCAATTAGCGGGTTTATATTTTGCATAAAATGTCAGAAAGTGAGATGAGGAACCTGCCTTCTATTTTAGTAGTCTTCAGTTGAAAATGTTCTCATTCTATACTCAGATGCACAAAGAAAACATGTGCTTTTTATGTGTTTAAAAGTAGATCTAACCATTTTTTTTTTTTTTAGTATTGGGGTGTTACTCTATTGCCCAGGCTGGAGTGCAGTGGCATAATCATGGCTCACTGAACCTTGACCTCCTGGGCTCAAGTGATTCTCTTGCCTCAACCTCCTGAGTAGCCATCACACCTGGCTAATCTTTCTCACCTCATTGAGAGTGTGAGATAATCACAAACTTTCAACCCACCAATTCAGAGTGTGACAGTTTCTTCTGTTTAGTTTCTTGAATGACTTGACTCCTGGGTCAATACTCAGTTGTTAATTTTTTATTGCCCTATACTTCTCTCCATGATACTATCTATATATATAGGCAATCTACAATGACCTTAGGGTGCTGGGAAGAAGGGAGTCTTAAAACCTTGTGGGTGCCATGAATCCTCACTCTTCTGTGCCACAGAGGAACCTGTAGAGTTTGGTTCCTGGACTGGGTTAGATCTTTCCAATCTATCCTGCTGGGTGAATGTGCCAGCATCCTACCCTGAAGCTCACAGCCCCAGCCATGTGTCACTAGTCTCCAAGTTTGCATATAGCAACTTTCCCTTCCATATTGACCCCCTAGTCATCACTCCTGTGTCTCCACATTCACATATACATAAAGTTCGCAATCCACTACATGTCACAGAATGGCTCAGGTGAGCTACAATTCCCACCCCCTAACCCAGCAAGCCCTCAGATAACATCTCCCCACTCCTCTCAAACCGTGAGAGATCACGAGCCTTTGCAAGACTTGGCTTTCTCTGAGAGCCTCATCACCTCCCCAGCAGAGATGAGAGACACAGGTGCTAACTTTCCACAGCATCTTTATGCCATTTCAATGTTTATGTAGCTCCATCCCAAAATAATTGGGGGAAATGAGGATCCTGCTCTATGATCACCACACTCTCTCTCCATTTTTTGTTTCAAGGTGCACCAGGACAGAAGGTACAGGCTTTCCACTTCATTTACTCTCTGGCATAGACTTCAGCTACATTCCATCCCCCTTCAAGATGCCACCCGAAAGCCAGCTCAGCCTTCAGAGAACTGGAGGTTATTGAAAACAAAAATATTGTACTTGTTACTCATATTTTACTTAGCAAGAGTCCAAAAAGAGTCACTGTATGAAATAACAACCCTCAACTTTCTAACCAATTTTATCTTCTCTCCCCTCTTTCTCTCTTTTGTATTAAATAACTGAGTCATGTGATAGCAATTTGCACCAAATGGCACAGTAGAATGATATTCCATGCTATTCCTCACACCTGCAGAAGAAACTCTTCTGAAGACAACAGTCAAATAAGCTTGCATCACAGGTTAGTTCAGGTCAAAGGATTTGATTCAGGACCAAGCTTGGGAGCAGATTATTTGCTCCATGTTCAGTGCCCTAGGGCTTCTTCTATTCTGATCAGCCACAATATATCAATTCAGGGGCTGCTGGACATGAATGTTCTGTATAGAAACACAGAAGTATTGCTAACAGAATTATAGACCACTTTCGGAGTCAGCTCGATATTACAGTCTGATAAAAAGAAAAATGAAGCAGAAAGCTGCCTTAAAGAAAGGCAGGCACCCTCTATGAGTCCATCAAGCAGAGGATGGTGCATTGAGTTCTGTGACTCCTAGCCAGATGAGCAGTCCACTTGATGACATCTAAAGGATTTAAAGACTCCAATCTGCCACAGGCATCACATCTACCTTCTTGTTGATAACACCTGTGAAGCAGCACCATGATGTTGGACAAAAAAAAAAAAAGAGGAAGCAGAGCCTGGCCATCTCATTCTTATTACAACTGAGTCTCCAAATATGCCAGAGGATGAATGAGTGCAGGGTCCCAAAGCAATTAACAATTGCTTTGTTAAATTGTTTTCTTTCTTGCAAAATCAGAGAGAGCACCTAAAGAGAAAAGAAAAGCAGTAGCTGCTCATGGGGAAACACACACATTTGAATTCCTCTGCAGAGCTGGTGAGGGGTGATGGGGATGGATGATGAAGTAACACAGAGGCATGGCCTATGGATGCTTGACTACATGCTAAGGCTACAACCATGCTTCCGTCTCTCTTTCCAGTATTTGTATTTATTTCATTGTTTGTTTCTGAGAGCAACTGAGCATTTCCCACACTTCCTCAGTGCCCCCTTAACCTTTTTTGGCCTGCTGGAGACATGCCGTCTCATCCTTCATTTTATACTGCATGTACCCTGCCAGCTTTCAAAAAAAGAATGAGGCTGTAGGTGCAATGATCTCCCTGTGATGTGCCTGATTTCTCAGTTATAGTCATCTGCACAAGCTTATAATAGCATTCCAATTTTCACCTCCAGCCAGAAAGGGAAACAGGTGTGAATGTGAGGGGTGTGTGTGTGTGTCTGTGTGTGTGTGTGTGTGTGTGTGTGTGTGTGTGTGTGTGTGATTTGAGCCAAAGCCTATTTCCATCTCTGTGCTCAATGATTTTATTGCTTGTACCCTGTAGGGTAAAACCCTATTGGGAAGATACTTCTAGAGCTTGTACTTGTGCTTCTGTTTCAATTATTCTGCTTTTAAACCACAGCAAGGCAATTTGTAATGACCCACATGGTAGGAATGTCATGGTACAATTCCTTTGAAATGTTTTTGTCTCCAGGATGGTATTCTTAAGCAATATGAGTTAAGTGACAATGTGGTCTTAATGAAAAATGTGCTACAGAAAGAAAGCATTTTTCTAGAGTAATGATCCCTTTCAGCTACATAAATGCCAATGCCAGGCAGGGGGGCTTCAGTTGCTTAAAAAATTCTAATTGTATGGGCTTCATTCTGTAGCAAATGCTGATTTCAGTGGCAAAAATCAGTGCATTTTATAAAGAGACAGTTTGCTGATTTCCTGACAGCAACATTTCTTTATTTTTCCACACCTTAGCTTTCAGATCACTAGTATTACTTAAAAAAAAAAAAAAAAAAAAAAAAGATTGTTTTAACAGCATGTACCATGGCAGAGTGCAGTGGCTCACACTTGTAATCCCAGCATTTTCAGAGGCCAAGGTGGGAGGGTCACTTGAGTCTAGGAATTTGAGATCAACCTGGGCATCTCTACAGCAAATACCACAAATACTAGCCAGGCATGGTGGTGTTCCGTATAGTCCCAGCTACTCAGGAGGCTGAGGTGGGAGGATCTCCTGAGTCCAGGAGGTCGAGGCTGCAGTGAGCAATGAATGCACCTCTGCACTCCAGCCAGGGCAACAGAGCAAGATCTTGTCACACACACACACACAAAAAAAAAATGGAAAGAGAAAAGGGCATGTACTACATCTCAAGACCTGAAACACTTGATGCTTGGGTTATGTTTTCTTTTGTTCTGTATTGTTTTGCTTTTGCTTTACGAGAATAACAACTATGACATTGCTACTCAAAATTTAGACCTTGAAGCAGAAGCCATGGCCTCACCTGGGAGATTGTTATGAATACAGATTATTGGGTACCCATTGCAGACCCACCTGATGAGAACCTGAACTTTTACAAGACCCTCAAGTGATTTGGCCACATCTAAAAGTTTAAGAAGCACTACACTTCAAGAGACATGACAAGAAGGAAAACTGTCACATTTTGTGACTTTGTGCCAATGGTTCTTAAATTTGGCAACATATTTAAAATGGTCTTATGGGATTTAATAAGAGATTTTGATAGAGTTGGTCTATCGATTGTTTTTTCTGAGGTGAAGTTTTGCTCTTGTCATCCAGGCTGGAGTGCAGTGGTGCAATCACGGCTCACTGCAACCTCTGTCTCCTGGGTTTAAGCGATCCTCCTGCCTCAGCCTCCTGAGTAGGTGGGACTACAGTTGCATGTGACCACACCCAGCTACTTTTTCTATTTTTAGTAGAGACTGGGTTTCACCGTATTGCCCAGGATGGTCTCTATCTCTTGACCTTGTGATCTGCCTGCCTCAGCCTCCCAAAGTGCTGGGATTACAGGCTTGAGCCACTGTGCTCAGAAGTCCTCCTCTCCCAGGCTAATGTGCAGTCAGGATTAAGAATGTTTCTATTAAAATAAAATGGATCCTTAGATTTTATAAAATATAAAATATAAAAATTTTATATATGTGTGTGTATATATGTATACACACACACACACACATATATATATATACACACACACACACACACACACACACATAAGTTTTTGCAAGGAATTTGCTATGGTTGGATTGTGTTTCCTCCAAAATTCAGGTTTTACCAATGTAACACTACCAATGTAGATAGTAGGGCTTTTAAAAGGTGGCTGTGCCTTGAGGGATCCTCCCTCATGAATGGGATTAAGGCCCTTATATAAGAAGCTGCAGGTAGCATTTAGCTCACTTGCCCTTCTGCCTTTTGCCATGTGAAAACACAGTGATCCTCCCTTCTGGAAGATGCAGCCCTTACCAAACAACTGAACCTGCTGGTGCCTTGATCTGGGACTTCCCAGCCTCCAGAACTGTGAGAAAATACATTTCTGCTCTTTATTAATTACCCATTCTAGGTACTTTGTTAGAGCAACACAAAACGGACTAAGACAGAACCCAAAAAATAATCCTCAACGGTTAGAACTAAAATTGCAGCTAGTGTAAAACTACATGGATTGAGTGGATTTGAAAATCTTTGCAAAAAGAGCATAAACACTATTCTGACAAGAAACCATTCTAAATTTAAATTCTGAGAATTTTTTTTTTTTTCTCACAAGAGCCATCCCAGCATCTTATGCCTATGGATGCTGACACCTACACACATCAAGAACTGTGAAGGGCCTGAGATTTTACTCTACATGCAAGTTTACTAGTTAGTCTGCCACAATGTCACAGGTGCTAGTTGAAGACATGAGACTCCTGGGTCAGAGATAAAGAACAGATTATTATTCATGGTACAAAAAGAAGCTGAAGCATCACATTTTTCATTAGCTCTGCTTGCATCGAAGTCCCACAGGGCTGAAGCAGATAGGCTGAAATGGACTCCTACAAATGCAGTGGATATGTTACAGAAGAGGCATCCCATGCTTAAGGATCCTGGTGGATAGGGTTTGGATCTGTGTCCCTGCCCAAATCTCATGTTGAAATGTAATCCCCAATGTTAGAGGAGGAGCCTTGGGGGAGGTGATTGACTCACAGGGGCAATTTCTAATGCTTTAGCACCATCCCCATAGTGCTGTTCCTGTGATAGAGTTCTTAAGAGATCTGGTCGTTTTAATGTGTGTAGCACCTCCCCCCTCTCTCTTCCTCCTGCTCTGGCCATGTAAGATACGCCTGCATGCCCTCTGCCTTCTGCCATGATTGTAAGCTTCCTGAGGCCTCTCCAGAAGCAGAGCAGGTGGCCAACACCATACTTCTTGTACAGCCTGAAGAACTGTGAGCCAATTAAACCTCTTTTCTTTATAAATTACCCAGTCTCAGGTACTTCTTTATAGCAGTGCAAGAACAGACTAATGCAGTGGTGGACATTCTGGCCCTTTGCTCTGGAAGAAGATACTATAGTCTATCTTTCCAAAGCTCTTTGCTATACAAACATCCTTGAAAAGATGGTCTGAAACAAACAGTAGATAACACTTCACTTCAAGACACAGTGAAGCAAGACAGATTCAATGGGAACTGTTGCCCAAGAAGTAACATAAGATGTTTTCATTAATGAATGTGATGGCACTTCCACTGGATGTTACTACATAAAATTTCAGTTAGCTGAACATTGTTTCCTTGCTGACTTCATTTATAAGCTCAGAGATGCATTCAAATAGTAAGCAGAGTTAATACTTTTATCTAATGAAATCCTCTTTTGTGAAAGCTTTGCTTAAAATTAGTTATTTAAAGTAAAATACGTAACTATCTTATTCTCTTTATTGAGAATATATTAAGAATAACAAAACAGATTTAGACTGAGATGGTGCAGTTACTGCCAGAGTACTGACTGTAAAATTCTATTTGACCAAAGATAAGAATGTGCCATGATATTTAATACTATTGTAGTGGCTTCATCTTGATAGTGGCACACTTCAGGGGAAGAAACAATAGCATCCAAAAATTATGAAAGATGTGAATTGCTGGTGTCAGGAAGTAATTTCAATAGGTTAGGTCATATAAATGTAATAATAGAAAAATTAAGAAAAAAGTATTATAGTCAAAAGTAGTAAAAAAATGGGTTGTACTTTTCAATCAGGCCTTCTTAACAAATAGTTTTGTCTGCATGCCTCGTAGACACTAATTTAAGTATAAATGAACAGTCTCCATGATTTCCATTAAATCATCTCGATAATATTGAAGTGTATTAGGAAAGCATTGATGCTTAATAAAAATAAGTGATAGTCAAATAGGAATGATTATAGATCATAATAAAATATTAAGATTGAAAATATAGTAAAATGTAAGTCATTGACCATATAATTATCTGCCTTACACAGATCTACTGTTTGACATAAGATAGAAAAAACAAAGACAATATGCTTTCCATAGTAATAATTTGCCAGGCACTACACTGTGCTTTTTATTTAAATGGTCCCTTTAATTTTAACAAATAACTTGATGCCAGTTCTATTGTAGCCATCCCCATTTTATGGCCAACAAAGCAAGGCTTACAGAGTTCATGTAAGGGTCCACAACAGTTCACAATAACTGCAGCAGGGTTCTGAATGCAGCCCCAGCCAAGCTCCTCATAGCTGCCCTTTTCTTAATTAAAATAAATAAATAAAAGCTTAAAATTTTATAGACAAGTACACTTCAAATTTTATAGACAAAGTAGTTATCATTCTTGCACTTAGGTACACCTGAAAACATCTCTTTGTTACAGTGGAATGAAAAACAATTAGTTAAGAAGATAGCAACTAAAAATTGTGCCATCTTGTGCTCATTTAACATTAAAGTGTATCTATGGTCTACTGAATTTTTCAGCCTACGTAGAGGAAAGGTTTAAGAAGCACTACACTTCAAGAAACATGAAAAGAGGTGATAGACATGATAGAGGTGACAGAAACACATGTACATCTTTACCAATCATCTAACTTTATGAAAGCAAAAATCTAAAAATGTGCACCATCTCATGTTAAATCAACAAATTTTACTCTTTGTGTTTCATTCCAATCTTCTTGTGCATCCACACGTTTTACAGCTCCAATCTTGCCTGCCATGGATAAAATTGTGTTTCTGCCTTTGTCGCTGAATTGACACAAACATTTTCAACGTTGTTATACAAATTTAGGGATTATCATTTTAATGGCTGTATGATATTTCTATCAGTTGACAAAATATAAGTTTTTTGCTCATTTACTTACTAACACTCAAGTTGTTTTTAATTCTCCTTTTCTTTATTTTGGATTATTTCCCATATGTATCTTTAAAAACAATATTAGACAGTAAAGTAGGTATTTATTTTTATGCCTCTTTAAACACCAAATGGTTCTTCATAAGCATTCAACCAATAGACAATGTGCAGTTATAGAATTTCATTATAACTTAATGATACAGTATGGTACCATCCTCCAACTTTATTAAAGTAAAACACATTTTCATTTTCGTCACAAGTATAATTTGTTGCCAGGAAAAGGCCAACCCAAGAGTAGCTGATGCCAACCCAACCCAAGGGTTGGGCCAAGCCAAGAATAGCTGATGCACTGCACGCGCACAGCTGGGCACCAAGGGCAACAGGGAGGCAAAGGAAAATCTCTGAGACAGGGAGAGAAAACAATGAAAGGAAGAAAAATGAGAGCAGAGATAGCCAAGACCTGAGCAGGACAGGTTCCTCTGTCAATATCTGCCATTCAGGTCATTCAGCTTTGCCCCAAGTATTTGCTTCTTGTTGTCTTCCAACAAAAACCAACACAATCTCTGGAGCCCTTGTCAGTAACAAAAACTCTCTAGAGAGAATCTAATTAGTTCTTTACCTGGTAACTGACAGATGCTGCATCCACCCACTGCATCCACCATGTCAGGCATCTTCCCCAATTCAGTCTGCTGTGAGGCCGTGAGGGTGACGAGGTGCAACCATTATATCTGCTTGCTTGGACTGTCTGCTCAATGGGACCTGGGAATTGTGGAGACTTCTCTGAGAAGAGGAGGCTGTACGAGCCAGAGAATGGCTTCTAAAACTCCATGTGCAAAGAAATCCCCTGGGGGTCTCAGTAAAATGCAGACTCTGGGTCTGTAGGTCTGGGAATCTGCATTTCTGACAAGCTCTCAGATGGTGCTGATGTTCCAGGTTGGTAGGTCTGACTTTAAGTTGTACAAGAAGAGCCCACCGATTTTGTCAAGCTAGGCTGCAAATTCCAATGACCTGGGGTGCTTTAAAATACTAATGTAAAACTCGGCAATTTGAGAATTACAATGACTCTAACCAGGGCAATTTTGTTCCGCAGTGGACGTGTGGCAATGTCTGGAGACATCCTGAGTTGTCGCAACGTGGTGGGACAGAGAGTGGGGGAGTTAGTGGCATTCAGAAGATAGAGACTAGGAATGTTGCAAAACAGCCTGTAATGCACAGGACAGCCCCATGGAGCATCATGTGGCCCCAAATGTCAACAGTACCAAGGCTGAGAAACATACTCTGGTAGGCTCTTGCTTCAAATCATGCCCGTCATCTCTGCTGTTGACAGTTATATTATAAAATTAATTGTGTAATATTTCACTGATGGATAATCGGTTAATGTATGTTGAAACATATTTACTGAGCACAATGTTGCTAATTAGCTTTGTCTAACTGCAACATAGAATAGCAAATAGCCAGCCCTGCACTTAGTTTCAGTTATCATGAAGTGCAAGATGCTAGGAGAAGTTCCCCCAATTTGCCACACTTCGGAGTGCTGCCCCTTGATATTCTCTAATCTAAACTGTGAATTCTGCAACACAGATCTTTGAGGATGAATAATTGCATTGCGATGCTTTTAATATCAAACTCCTTAAGAAAGGTTTTTGTTTAACACGTTATCCTTTGCATGGTACAGTGTAGCTAAATGCTTTATAAATGGTGTATTTTATGACCTACTTGAGCAGTTAAACTATCCTACATCTGCAGAATGAAACTGGATGGTGGCTCGAATCCTTGAATTATCAAAAATATTAACTTAGCACTCTGCAGAAATATGCAACTGATGCTACTTGGAGAAATACTAGGGAAGGGCTTTTTATGAATTTTATTCCATGTAGTAACTTATCTTTTATTTTCTACATTTCCTTCATAGCTCTGCAAAAATTCTTCAAAGAAGAAAAAAAATAAACTTGGTTGGCATTTTTACTAAGGCACAGAAACCATGTATACATATAAAACAAATAAAGAGAAAACATATTTGTCATGCAGAATTGTATGAGCTAAAATCAAAAGACTAGAAAACAGTAATTATCAGGATGTTTTATTAATCTCATTTTTAAAATAAAAGAGCTTTCTATGCTGGTTCAAACTCTTTATGCATAGCTCTATATGAGTAAAAAAAATATGTGAATACATAAATGATCCTCAACTTTTGATGTGCGTGTGTGCATATACACATATATCTCGCAGGATGGATTTATGGATGTAGAGGTCAGGTAAGGTTTTTGACATAAATATAAGAGTAGTTGAGTAGTTCAAGGCTGGGCACAGTGGCTCACACCTGTAATCCCAGTGCTTTGGGAGGCTGAGGTGGGTGGATTGCTTAAGGCCAGGAGGTCAAGACTGGCCTGTGCAACATAGTGAGATCCTTGTCTATACAAAAAAAGAAAAAGAACAAAAAGCAAAACAAAACAAAACAAAAAAATAGCCTGGCATATTAACACACACTCCTAGTTCCAGCTACTAGGGAGGCTGAGGTAGGAAGATTGCTTGAGCCCAGGAGGTCGAGGCTGCAGTGAGCCATGATGGCACCACTGCACTCTGGCCTGGGAAATATAGTGAGACCCTGTCTCAAGAAAAAAAGGAGAAGTTCAAGAGTAGAGGGTTTCCTCTGCTTTCTCCCCCTCTGAAGGAGATTCATGAGACCCTCATATTTATTGAGCAGGTACTGTAAATAATATTTTGTCTTCATAGCGACACACTAGGTAAGTGTATTTGTATGAGTTTGTAGAATTTTTTAAATGTAGGAAGTTAATTGCCTGGCAGAGAGCACAGTCAGGATCGGAACTTGTCTCTGAACCCAAAGTCCAGCGTCTTGCATCATATCATGCTACCTCCTGCCACAGGGGACCTTCCTCAGTCTTTCCCAGGGGATAGAATTGCTGCCCAAGCACAACATTCTAATAAACAAAATGACTGCAGAGCTGGAATATTTTCCCATCATTTCAGCCAATGTATTGGTTATGGAGGGTGATCAGATAAGAGATAGCAACCTATGTGAATGGAAGAGGTCACTGAGAAGTAGGATGAACTAAACCACAGTTGACTACCAAACACAGACACTGGTCCCTGTTCCCATTCTGATTTGTGATTCTGCTCAGTGACAGGTCTGCATTACCCTAAAGGTGGAGCTGTGGAATTGCAATTTTTCTAAAGAGCCCCAGCTAAACTGGGATGTCCTGCAGGTTTGGGAATGATTCATGGCTTTAATTGGGCTTAATCACATTTCCATGCTAAGAGGGATGTCCTTACCCTTGAACAGACATGTGTGGAGAACTGGAGTGATTTATACACAGGACCAAAAGCAGAATCATAGCCTTTTGAGGCTGGGAAATTCAGGGGAAAGGGTTCAGGCACGGAAACAAGACAGCTCAACCCTCATCTTATCATTCACATTTACTGGCGCTGGGGCCTTGCACAAGCTCTGGAACTTCTGGGCTGTTAGTCCCGCCCTCCTCACCAGACCACCATGTGACTTCTCCCTTCTCAGCAGAATCTTCTCCCAACTTGTGCAAGAATCTTATAAAATCTTAATAAAGCAATCTTTATTAATCAAATTACTTCAGAAAGAACAATTCCTTCAGCATAAGGTTTTCTAATGCTAACCATGTAAACGCTAGTTATTGGCATACATTTTAAACATTGCAACTTTAGCAAACATTTTAGAGGTTATTAGTTGTTTATAATTGTCAAATAATTACTTAATGATTGTTTGATTTAGTAATGCACTTTTTTATGTCACATAATAAAATGTGTGTGTGTGTGTGTGTGTGTGTGTGTTTGGGGGGCACTGTGTGTTAGGGTCACATTTAGCTTAAAATGACATTTTTTAATAAAAAAATGGTTTCCTACCCATATGCATTTCAAAAGGTGTTCCATCTCTTTCTTTACCCACAATTGTTTGTGCAGGAATAAGTAGGTGTCCTTTATTGAAACATCCTAAATAAGACTTTTAAACTTTGAATTCTCAGGCTTTGTACCCTTGGCTCTCATCTCGTGGATTACAGTGATGACATGGCTCTCATTTTAGGATTGTCAGCTTAAAGATAAGAACAGGATGTGTGGATGACTTAGGTACCTGAGCAAACATTAGTAGGTGGACTCAATTCCAGGCAAACAGCCAAAAGAAGCCTTGAAAATACAAAGCTCCAGATACTGCTTTTCAAGTTCAGCAGCACTGCCAGAGGAATTCTGAGATAATAAAATGCTGCAATTCTGAGATTGCAAGGCTAGAAAGGTCTCAGACTGCCTGAAGACTGAAGAGGAGGAGGCTTGACTTGCCTACAGAGGAAGTAAATTCCATGCACTAAGAAGAAAGGGGAGCAAGTGAGATCAAGTAGTAGAGATACCAAATCCCAAGTCTTCTCACCCTATGTATAAGTGATGGCTGATGTTAGCCACAGCCAGCCACATGGAAGTGTCTGGAGGAGGAAGGGTGGCCCAGGAAGGAAAACACACAGCAGCTCTCATCCAAGACACCAATCCACACTCTGAGTTTAGAATAAGCTCTACATAGGTACAAACCATTTTTTAAAATGTTATTTCACATGAAACTGCAAGGCAAACCCTACAGACACCAGATTGCAACACAAAATGACATCGAATTTGTCATAAGCAGATTTTGAAGCAAATATAAACAACACATTTAATGCAATGGGTTGACTTCACAATACAGAATCTTCTCACTTGTTCTTAAGAACCAGCATGTGTGGTGGCTCCCATCTGCAATCTCGGCACCTTGGGAGGCCAAGGCAGGCGCATCACTTGAGGTCAGGATTCAAGACCAGCCTGGCAAACATGGTGAAACCCCATCTCTACTGAAAAAAAAAATACAAAACTTAACCAGGCATGGTGATGGGTACCTGTAGTTCCAGCTACTCAGGAGGCTGAGGCAGGATAATTGTTTGAACCCAGGAGGTGGAGGCTGCAGTGTGCTAAGATTGTACCACTGCACTCCAGCCTGGGTAACAGAGTGAGACTCCATCTCAGGAAAAATAAATAAATAAATAAATAAATGGAACTAGCACATGATGGACTCACTAGCATAAGACATTCCTACACCGCGTCCTTACAGAATCAGCATGCTACCTTTGTTTCCATCAGTTTGGTCATACAGTAAAAAAAAAAAAAAAAGAAAGAAAAAGAAAAAAGGAAGGATCGCTGCTAAGGACTCACACCGAATTGTTATGTAATTCTACCAGGTCTTTCCATTATCACAGGAAGAAACATCCAAAAAGTTCTCGAGATTCCTACACATCTCAGGTACACATCTATACATAGCTGCATACTACACATTCTCTTATATCAACCCGTTTGGCAATAGTAAGTTGAAATCCAAGTCTTCCACCAAAGGCTGATTTTTGTGCCTATGCTTTAAAGCAATAAAACCAACCTGTGTTATTTGGATAAAGAGTGATCTTGTTCTCTGACTTTACTTATTTATTTATTTGTTTATTTATTTATTTCTCTACGTGTTTTACATGTTATGGGGAAATGCTATTGCACTGTAAGTAGTTTAGCCTTTCTTAAGTCAAAATTTCACTTAATACCTTCCCCTAACCATCGCCAGTTGGATTAGTAATCACGGCAGCTGCACGGGGGCTCCCAGTGGGTGGGGAGTAGGAGCCAGGAATTAAGTAGATGTTTGTTCAAAACATGAAATCATGAGATTTAAGTTAAATTGAGAACACAGCAAGGATGCATGTTCCCTCACTGTGACAGAAATGAACACCTCACACGGTATAAACTGATAACGTTCCATAGTAAAATGTTATTACAACTAAACAGTCCTTTCACTAGCGACCTGTTGAATTTCTCAGAGAAGAAACAGACAGAATACCATTGTTATTTGTTCCTTCATATCTCCCATATGTATACTAAAGATCTCAAAATAGTTTGAAATATCACTGCTAAATAAAGATGACAGTAACAATGGGAAAAAATCTATATTCTAAAAATTCACCTAAGCTTTTATTAATACTTGGGGCAAGAAAATGTAGAAAAAAGGGATGATACAAATTTCTTGAATGCACAATTATCTTCTTTATCTGAGTACACTCATTTTTTCACATTATATTATAAAGCTCTTATTGTGAACATTAAACTAGTACCTATATGCCTTCCATCACAGCACAAAGGGGCTAAGTATAGTATATATGACTTAGAGGATTTTCCCATCATTTGCTTGTCTTTTAAATGTTTTATAAACAATGCTGCTTTGTAAGAATCCTTTGTCCTCAAATATAGAGCTTGGAATGCTAATAATCACATGTAAAACAAATAAGACCATTTCATGGATGTACTCTGAGCATCTTCATGCCTTTTCACAATACAGCGTATTCTAAGGTTCTTGCTCCATGATTTAAGCAATGAACACAACTGCTGAGTCCTAGGTTGTCATCCTCGGGAGGATGGGTTGAGCCCAGGAGTTCAAGGTTGCTGTGAGCTATGATGGCACCACTGCACTCCAGCCTGAGCAACAGAGTGGCAACCTGTCTCAAACAAACAAAAGATGATGCCTCTGTGATGTGGCCCTGTGTCACACCTAAACAAGCAGGTGCTTCCTTAAAACACTTGTCATCTTGGCATCTCACAACGGGATGTGATTTGGGAATGCTTATCAACCTCAGGTTTCAGAAGTTTTTACTTCATGGCCCAACTTGCCCTGTGTACATTTCAAAGAAACAAAGCCAAACAAAGCAAACTTTGAGCATATCTTTAGCCCCTCCCATTTAGACAGAATTTCAGTAGCTTTTTCATACCCCTTTCCCTACTCATCAATGTGGAAAATAAAGAAAACCCCTGGTTTCTAAAATCAACAAAAAAAGGCTGAATTTAACTGGATGCATTTCGCTAAAATAATGGTTACTTGAAAATCTGTCAAATGCAAACCTGCTGTGGACTGAAAACTTTCCTCCATACCTAAAGATGAACAGAATATGTTAAAAAATCAGTAACACTCTATCTAGGGGAGATATATATATATATCTACTATGAATACATATGGCTATATGAATTTAAGAAAGATGTTCTATGAGCTTTTCATGTTCCCGAGTTTTGACTGAAGAACAGAGGGATAAGTTTACGTTACAGTCTACATTTATACTTACAAAACCAGGTAGAACCTGAGGTGAGAAGTTCAGATTGTTATTTATAAGTCCAAAGAGTGAAGTGAACCTGTCAATATTATTTCCATTTCCAATGAAACAATGACTTGGTGTAATTCAACTGTTGTGATAAAAAAAAAAAATCCATAGTTTTTTCTCAGGATTATGTAAAAAATAAGTTCTACAGCTATCTTAGAATTTCCAAAATATGCTTACATTTAAATGCTATGTCATTTTAGGACTTTGAGTCTCTTAAGTCTTTAATTGCTAGCATTAAAAAGAGATTAAAGAAGACAAGAGAAAACAAGAAAAATAAGAAATAAAAGACAATAAAACTGAATTATTAGGGTAATTTAATTCAATTTCAAGATCGATCTCTCCACCTACACATGCATATGTAGGTATATGTAATATATATGACAATGATGTCATCTACGAGAATCTTATATATCTATATCTGTATAGCTATAGATACATATATATCCGTAGTTCTACTGTTTGTATAGAGCATTGCTTTATTCACTGAGCACTTTCAAAGGAAGATAACCTAGGAAAACTAGTTTGAACTTATCGATTTAATGATTCCCCTTTTAACTAGATTCCAAATTTATGAAAACTCTGCTGGAATCCTAATTAATCACTAGAAAAAGTGTTGTCATTTGGAAAAGTGGGGTGTTATAAAGGTGAACAGGCCCCCTAAAAAAACCCTGTTGATTCTTGTTCTTGGAGTAGTTTCTTCCTCATTCATTCCCTTATTTTTCATCAAATTCCATTGACTTCTGAAGTTTTTAGGGGAGGAAGTTCATACACAACTCTCATAATATTGACTAGGAGGTCAAATGACTTAAGTATGGGATAGAACTGATAAATAGCTATTTGGCTATTCACAGGGACATTATCAGATTCAAATGCTCCCTTAAGACTGGCAGAAAGCAAGAAGATTTCCCTTCTACACACCCATATAAGTAACAAAATCCAATAACTCCACACATTTGTTGAGCTAGGTAAATGATGCATCAGGGAGTAAACATATCTCATCATTTGCCTCATCATTCCCATAAAAAAATATTATCATTATCTCCACTATTAAGTGTGCAGGATCTACTAAAATAGCCTCACAATGAAAATGTTCTTTAAATAGGGGTCTTCTAATATTATTGTATAAGAGGGATCTTAAATTCTTATGTGTGCAAGAATGTTTAGTGTCATATCACAAATTACGTAATGGGAAATGAGAAAGTCTAGACAAAATGAAGTCCAACAGAAATCACTTTTCCAAATTTAACTTATCCACACTTTAGGTTTTATTTCATATTTTGAGAGTCCAATTATTTACAGCTTTCACACCTCAACACCTTTTCTAAACACAACTCTGATTCCTCTTAAAGGTACCAGTAAGAGGAAATCAAGTGTATTTGCAATTTAGACCTTGTTATTTTTGTTTCTTATAAAAAATAGATACAATCAAGAGTGCCTTGTGTCAAATCTCTTGTGGATACATTTTTAAAAAATGACATGTGCTACAGGACCAAAGGTCTTTAACGTGATTAAGAGACCTATTATTTGCAAGAGAAAACATTGGAGATCAAAACCATCATGAGATATGTTTGCTTCATGGCTATGATTATGATCAATTTGCATAAAATGAATGCCTTTTGTGCCTTAATGTTTTGGGGAAAGCATATGTGTTTTAAATATCTATAAATTTTGTTTCTATTATAAATGAAAAGGAAAAGAGAGAAGAGGGGAAGATCATTGTAAGACTAAGTGTCTAGTAGGTAGTGTCAGTTCTGAGTTCCTCCAATGGATTTCTGCGTTCCTGTAACAACCTTGACTCTTCCAAGAAAAACAGTTGGGAGAAAGGCGATTGGGAAAAGTAATGACACATGTCTCTAGCTTTCATATACACAATCAATAAAATATACAAATGTTTGCTCTGAAACGAGTATAGAAACCTGTCCGACTAGTTTGTATCAATTTTCACTCCATCTTCAGGATCTGGTAGCCTTACAACTGAGGCATGTTGCAGAATATTCCATAGTATTTTACTAACCACTGTAATTTCTTCTATTTCTAAACCTTAATGGCTTTTTAAAATGATCTCTCCAAGTCCAAATCCTGAATGCATCCCTGTATTATGCAGTGTGAGCCTTAAATTACATAAGAAATGTTCAAATTAATGATGTTCAAATATTAAATTGATCTGTCAGGGCTCAGTGAAGCCATGAAACTAGTCTAGTAATTTGGACCCTCTCCTTTCCTGGGATATTTTAATGGCCTAAAAGGCTCCTAATTTCAACGTATAATAGGTGTGCTATATTTTAAATAGCTTTCATCTTTCTGTAGCAGTTAAATGGTATAATAAGTTCTGTTATTAAAGAGTCCAGTATGTAGAGAAAAATGTTTTATAAAGTCAAGAATAATATTTTACTGTGGTACAATTCAGGTTTCATTTTTCCTGGACTGTGTTTTGAGATTTTTCATTTCTCTCCTTAAACCGAAGAGCATCTGTTTTGTAAAATACATGAGATATTTTGAGTCACTTTGGCTTCTACTGATAGTTTAGACTTTGGTTTACACTACCAAATGCTCTTGCCAGTTCCTCTGCCTGTTTCGAATTTCCTTGTTTATTCCTTATGAGGTTTATTTCAAAATGTAGCTTGCTGAGACCCCTGAAGGCTCATTAAGCATGAAGGTCATAGATGTATTAATGAAAGTTTAAACATGCTGCTTGGTAGCACAGCTGTGACTGATGGGCACTGGGTAAACAAAGGACTCACCCAAACCCAGGATCAAGTCTCTGCCATCTGAATTATCCCTGCTTATTTTTACAAACTGGACAGTTCTGGTGTCTTACATCACTAGTACTTCTCCTAACAAACAATCTGGGGAATCTAAAATACCACCGATGACAACCATCCGAAACAGGTGTAAATACCTGACATTTCAAGAAGGCTTCACCAAGAAGCACAGCTTAATTACAGAGAAGCAATTGTGAAGATGGAAATAAATGGTCACACTTCCCTGATGTTTCTTGAGACCCTGACAATTATGTAAATATAGTTTTTGCACATTTATTGTGTCTTTCTTCATCTTAGTTTTTCAGAGAAAACTATTAGCCATAGATAAGTAAACACACACGCACACGTGCGCGCACACACACACGCACACGCACGATGCAACAGACATGTTATAATAAACAGCTAATTCCAACCAACAAAAATTTTTCATCATTGACCCACATAAGAAAAAATTTTAATGCATGACTCTTAACTGCATAAATACATTATGTTTTATCTAGTCGTAATTATCAATATTATAAATATATGAATCAAAAAATACTATGTATTTTTATGTCTACATTAATATAGTGCTTATACTAAAGAGGTAGCCTGTTTTTAAAATTTGCAAAATTTGTCCTCTGTTAAAACCACTGAATTTATACTCACTGAGTAATTTTGATTGATCAAAATGAGTAGTATGTTTATTTAGAACCATTTCATTTGATTTGCCAAAATGTTTTAGTCCTGTTAAAACTGCCAATACTATTAATCATCCCAAATTCTGGGAAGTAGGTTCAACCTGACCACAGATTATTTTAAATATTTTATATGGGATTCTATCTGCCAAAGGACTTCTAATAATGACTTTGTCTTACTAGGTTTTTGTTATGATTACCATTATTTGTCACTAGAAGAAGAGATAGAAAGATGCTGAGGCTTGGATTATGTAAATATGAGTAAGCCCAGCTGTAAAATTATCCTGCTTTGCTTTGCTTTGCGTTGTGTGTGGCAATTGTGAAAGACTCAAGCTTATTCCAGTAGACTCGGCGGACAACAAAAAGGCATTGCTGACCCTTCTGTTTGAGAACTTGTAAGCAATAATATTGGCTCGGCCTTACACTTGCTCATGTTCATTATGCACGTTTCCATATCTGAATGCATCCCTGATAGGAGTCCACAGACAAGCTTACTAGTACCCAGTGCAGTCTATAGACTAGCCTACCCACACCTAGTGTAGTCTATAGACTACCTTATCCTTATCAAGTATAGTCTATAGACTGGATTACCCATATTCAGTTTATTCTATAGACTAGTCTACCTATCTCTACCCAGTGGAGTCTATAGACCTGCTTACTAGCACCCAATTTAGTATGTAGACTAGATTACCCATATCCTCTGTAGTCTATAGACTAACTTACCCAAAGCAAATATAGCCTATAGACTAGATTACCCATATCCACTGTAGTCTATAGACTACTTTACCCATATAAAGTATAACGTATATAATAGACTGCCTATATCCAGTTTAGTCTATAAACTAGCTTACCCAAACCTAGTGTAGTTTATAGACTAGCTTACCCATACTCAGTGTAGTCTATAGACTAGCTTACCCATACCCAGTATAGCCTATAGGCTAGCTTTTCCATACCCAAAGAAGTCTATAGACTAGCTTACCCACACCCACTGCTGTCTGTAGAGTAGCTTACCCATCCCCAGTATAACCTATAGACTGGATTACATATATCCAATGTATTGTATAGTGTAGCTTACTCATACATAGTGTAGCATATAGACTAGCTTACCCATACCTAGTGTAGTCTGTAGACTAGCTTACCTATAACAAAAACACATGCAAAACATTTGCTTATCAAATTGTAATTTCTCTAGGGCATGTATTATTTAAAGAAAATCATTCTATACAATAAATAATTTTATTAAAGGAAGATTAAAATGACACACATCTGTAACCCTAAGCCTCTGTGTTTTAAATGTTATTTGGGTATTTCTTGGTCTCCAGTGCTCATCCAAACACAGGCCTACCTCACTTTGTTGTGCTTCACAGATATTGCATTTTTTACTGAATTGAAGGTTTGTGGCAACCCTGCATTGAGCAAAGCTATACATAATTTCTCCAACAGCATGTGCTCACTTTGTGTCCCTATGCCATATTTTGGTATTTCTCACAAAGTTTTTGTTATTATTATATTTCTTATTATTGCTATACTTGTCCTGGTGATCTGTGATCAGTTATGTTTGTTATTACTATTGTAATTGTGTTGGGGTACCACATATCACACCCTTATAAGATGGCAAACTTAATTGATAAATGTTGTGTGTGTTCTGACTGCTCCACCAACTGGCCATTCCCCATCTCTCTCTCTCTCTTTAAGCCTCACTATTCCCTGAGACACAACAATATTGAAATTAGGCCAATTAATCCCCTACAAAGGTCAAGTGTTCAAGTGAAAGGCAGAGTCTCTCCCTTTAAATCACAAGCAAGAAATGATCATGAGGAAGTCATGTCGAAAGCCAAGAGAGGGCAGAAGCTAGCCTTTTGCACAAAACAGCCAAGTGGTGAATGCAAAGGAAAAATTCTTGAAGGAAATTAAAAGGGCTACTTCAGTGAGCACATGAATGCTAAGAAAGTGAAGCAGCCTTTTTGCTAATATGCAGAAAGTTCCAGTGGTCTGAATAGAGAATCAAGCCAGCCACAATACTCTCTTAAGCTAAAGCCTAATCCAGAGCAAGGCCCTATCTCTTTTTGATTCGATGTAGGCTGAGAGAGATGAGAAAGCTGCAGAAGAAAAGTTGGAAGCTAGTGTAGGTTGGCTCATGAAGATTAAGAAAAGAAGCCACCTCCATAACATAAGAGTGCAAAGTGAAGCAGCAAGTGCTGATCTAGAAGCTGCAGCAAGTTATCCAGAAGATCTAGCTAAGATCATTAATGAAGGTGGTTACACTATACAACATATTTTCAATGTAAATGAAGCTGCCTAATGTTGAAGTAAGTTGCCATCTAAGACTTTCATAGCTGGAGAGGAGAAGTCAATGTCTGGGTTCAAAGCTTGAAAGAACAAGATAACTTTTCTTACAGGCTAATGCCGCTGGTGACTTTAAGTTGAAGGCAATGCTCATTTAGCATTCCAAAAATCCTAGGGCCCTTAAGAATGATGCTAAATCTTCTCTGCCTGTGCTCTAGAAATGGAACATCAAAGCCTGGATGATAGCACATCTATTTATGGTATGGTTTACTGAATATTTTGAGGCCACTATTGATATCTACTGCTCAGGAAAAGGACCCTTTTCAACATTTACTGTTCATTAACAATGAATCTGGTCACCCAAGAGCTCTCATGGAGATGTATAAAGAGATTAGTGTTCTTTTTGTGCTTCTCAGCGCAACATTCATTCTGCAGCCCCTGGATCAAGGAGGCATTTTGACATTCAAGTCTTATTATTTAAGAGATACGTTTCATAATTTATAGTTGCCATAAATAGTGATTCCTCTGATGGATCTGGGCAAAGTTAATTGAAAACCTTCTGGAAAGGATTTACCATTCCAGATGCCATTAAGAACATTTATGATTTGTGGGAGGAAATTAAATTATCAACATTAATAGGAGCTTGGGAGATGTTGATTCCAAGCCTCATGGATGACTTTGAGGGGTTCAAGACTTCAGTGGAGGAAGTAACTGCAGATGTGGCAGAAATAGTAAGAGTAGTAGAAGGAGAAGTGCAGCCTGAAGATGTGGCTGAATGGCTACAACCTCATGACTAAACTTGAATGGATGAGGAGTTGCTTTTCGTGAATGAGCAAAGAAAATTATTTCTTGAGAAGGAATATACTGGTGAAGATTATAATATATAATATACTTGTGAAGACTGTTGGAATAACAAAAAAAATCTAGAATATTTACATAAACTTAATTGATAAAGAAGTGGCAGGGTTTTAGAGGATTGACTCCAATTTTAAAAGAAGTTCTACTTGTGGGTAAAATGCTATCAAATAGCATCTCATGCTACAGAGAAATCTTTCATACAAGGAAGTGTCAACCAACGCAGCAAATGTCATTGTTGTCTTATTTTAGGAAATTGTCACAGCTATCCCCACCTCCAGCAACCACCACCCTAGTCAGTCTGCAACCATCAACATTGAGGCAAGACCCTTCACCAGCAAAAAGATTACAAATCGTTGATGGCTCAGATGATTGTTAACATTTTTTTTAGCAATAAAGTATTTTAATTTAGGTGTGTGTATTTTTTAGACACAATGGTATTACACACTTAATGGACTACAGTACAATGTGAACATGACTCTTATACTCACTGGGAAACAAAAAAATTGTGTGACTTGCTTTTATTGTGATATTTTCTTTATTGTGGTGGTCTGGAACTGAACCCACAAATATCTCTGGAGGATACCTGTAGAAGCCCCTTAGCCTCTCTTGTGAGACAGCTGACAGCTTTGCCAATGTCTACATTTTCCAGTAGATAGTACAAGTTGGCAATATGTCTCCTTCCACTTACAAGGAGCTGTCAGGACTAAATGTATTGCTTAATATTAGTGATGGTTACACAGTGGTTTCTAATATAATTATATCCTGCTTTCTCTACATGGTTTCCAATGTTTTTTAATCTTTATTTAACCATAAGGCAATAATGAGTAATTTGCTTTCATTGTTTCCTTTTTATTTATTACACAACACAAACTGAGCTTCTACTATCAGAAATACGCTCATAGAGGTGACAATGAATGAGCAACTGATGTATGATCTACGTCTGCCAAGAGTTTATTAATGTCTGGAAAAGCTCTCAACTAATAATAAAAATAAAAGTAGCAATAACAAAAATAGTATTTAATATTTCCTAGGTGGTATACAGTAGACACACAATTATAAAAAAACTATAATATTCTAGGATAATTGTCTGAATATAAATAGATATTGTATTAATGCTTTCTGAAAATAGTACTGTATGTAGAATTCTCCTATTTAGCATATATTAATGTTTTTCTTACCTCTGTCTCCTTGTGGCTTTTATCTATGAGATCTAGCTCTATCCCCTGGAATGCAACAGGAGGAGTTCTCTTCCTCTCTTACGTGAATTTCAAATATTTCAACAGCAAGATATGTCTTTTCTAGACTAATCATCTCCACCTGTTCCAATGCGTCCCAAACAACAGTTCCTAATCACCTCATCTTATGGATTGGAGATCCATATATCCTATTTAGTTGTGATTACTTTTAAATTGCAGGGCAAAGAAAAGAACTGAAACCTGGACAAAGAGTCTGATTAACATGAATAGCTGAGTTTTCATATTTGTAAAGGACAGGTGCTTCATTGTTTATGACCTATGATGTGCATGCTACCATGAGCACACCTACCATCTTCTTCCACACACTTTCTCAGAGCCCGGGTGCAGACTTCCATTCACATTAAAATTTTTCTTTTAGGTTGAGCCCGACACAGAAATGGAGGAGGCAGCTGTAGAAACAATAACATTTGTGGATAGGGAAATGGCCAAATTCCTTTTTCATTCATGTGCCTGCACTTAACAGCTAGCATACTGTGAAAATAAAGCATGTTTCAGTGAAATACCGAAATGTAGGAGAAATCCTATTAAGCCACTGCTGCCTATGCATACATTTAATATGCTTTTATATATTTGTCTAGCAAGTCAGTCATCCACCTAGCTGAAGTCATAACAAATGAAATTCAAATATATTGAGTGGACACTGGTTATGAAGTTTCATAATCGTGATATGTTGCTAGCAAAGCATGGGGGAGCCAATTAAGTGCTTAACTAATACATGGTGAAAATAAGGTACTGTCTAGTAACAAATGTGATTATTATGGCTTCTTTCGATGTTAACTTTGAAAGGTTGTGATTTGAGAATCTGCCCTCTGTATTTTTAATATCTGTTTGTAAATTGGAGCTAGGACAATGGTATGAAGAAGAATTCCTCTGTCATCTGGTAGACTACCAGTCATGCATTTAGTGTAAGACTTATGGATCTGCCAGGCACTGATCCATTGCTCTGTTATGTTCTGTTGCATCTTTGGAAATTAACTCCACAGATAATTCAAAGGGAAATGCATGTCTTTGGCACATACATTGCAAGATTGTCTTTAGTCATTTCTTTGCCCCTGCAAGGCACGTGAATGGAGATGATAAATAGGCATCTATTTTCTTAATAGGGCTTAGATCTTGGGTTGCAGGAATGGTTCACTTGCAATTTCCTTTATATACGTGAAGGTTTGTTTGGCCCTTACTGTCCTGGGCTGTTTACTGAGAGGCTCAGAACCACTTAAGCACATGTGCACACTGAGAGTTGACTACTGGAGAGGTTGGCAGGGTGGAAATCAGACTAGAGATCTAGGAGCATCAGGCATGAATTGGGTTATATCGGCCCCCTACAAAACATTGTATTTATGGGGTCTTAAGAATTCACTTCAACTCAGGTCATCCTCTTCAATCCAGGGTGCCCTGAGTTAACCTTAAATCCTATAAGTGCCATTGTTCATGTAGGTTTTCAACAGCCTTCTCAGCTAGGAGCAGTGTGTATTTCATCAAACCTCCTGTTGGATCTGTAACCTGTGATGGCTCTGGATATAATTTTGAGGAATCCAGTGTACTTTTATGTGCTTAATTAGAATGGGTATCAGATCATCCAATAAACTCCTACCACAATTATTCATGATTGAGCTCACATGAAGCATTCTGAGGTCATTTTTGAACACCCTAAAAAAGAAAAGAGATGTCAGAGTGTCCATAAACTAAAAATCAAAGCAAATTTTAGAGTTGTGCTTTTCTAAAGAGAGAGAGAGATCAGAAAGTGTACTTTTCTTTCTTATTTCAACACATTGTGTTAGTTGCTTTTCATCAGCATACTTTCAACCTACTAATATAGGGCTGTTTAATACAATCTTGTTCATGTCAGACAACCGTGCACATTTTCCTCTCACCTTTCAGTAGAACAAGGATTCGAAAATGTCGAGGTCTATTATAGCAATTCTAAGGGTGCAAACAGTAAGTTTGGTATTTTATTGAAATGTTTTGTTTGGAATCTGAGAGTTCATTGTTCAACGTCCTCTGTCACAGACAATGAAATAACACATTGTTTTCTTTGCAGAAAGAAAGGTAAAAGTCTTGAGTTTCTGTAAAATAATTTTCAGTGTAGTTTATGGCTCTCCTTTAAATGTCAAGAAGAAGAAAGATTGGGAGAAAACATTTATGCTCTGAAAAGAGAGATTTCCATTTTTTTCTTGTTTTTACTTTTCTATATAGTCTGAATTTTCCCTAATGTGCAATTATTTTTATCACTGGAATTGGAATGAAAAGGATACAAAAGTTGATGGTTTAATAGTTCCCAAAGTCTTTACGTGACTACAGAAATTATTAATGATTTTGGAAGCATCAGCAATTTTTGTTTGCACCATCCATTATAATTTGTATGATTAATCAACATAGTTAAAAACTGCCCTGAGTGATCTTTGTTCCTCAGATGTGTTTACATCCTGTTTCAAATGAGAGACCTCAATCCTTGCTGTGCTTCCTCTGATTCCCTGGGCATGGGTCCCTCAGGATGAAATAATAAAAATAATCTGCCCCATTTTCAAAAAGAGGTAACTCTCTGTGTCACAAATATGGTAATTCATTACTTTTCTGCATCGCTCATCAAAATTCAATGTTAATTTTCTTCTCAATAAACTGCTTCTCCCAAATTTTCAGGCTTCTATGAGGAGTAAGCAGTCTTAATAATAATAACTATAATTTATTGAAGAGTTAAATATCTGCCAGGTGCTCTGCTAAGCATTCTGAATATACCATTGAATTTAATAATTCTCCAAGCAACACTCTCATGGAAGTAATATTAATAGCTCCATTTTTTATGAGAAAGCTGAGGCTTATAGAATTTAAGGATCTTCTACAAGCATCTAAAACTGATAAGTAACTGCACTAGGATTTCACTGCGGGGCTCCTTGGCTCCCAAGTTAGGCTTGCCATGTTGCCATTTAATTTTACAGCCAACGTCCCCACCCACTTTGAGTTGTCCCACATTTATGTATTTCTTAAATGTATTTGATTGATGTCTCATGCCTCCCTAAAATGTATAAAACCAACTTGCGCTCCCATCCCCTTGGGCACATGTTCTCAGGACCTCCTGAGGGCTGTGTCATGGGCCATGGTCACTCATATTTGGCTCAGAATAAATGTCTCCAAATATTTTACAGAGTTTGACTCTTTTTGTCGACACCCAGAACATAGCCCTGTTGTTAATGCGTTATTGTAATTGTCAACCAGAAAAGCAGGGAGCTTCCAGGCTACAGGTAAATTTAAACATTTTCTGGTTGACAATTGGTTGAGTTTGTCTAAAGACCTGGGATCGATAGAAAGGAGATGTTCAGGTTAAGATAAAAGATCGTGGAGACCAAGATTCTTTTGAAGTCTTAAGGTGGCAGCCTTTAGAGACAATAGACGACAAATGTTTCCTATTCAGACCTTTAAAAGGTGCCAGACTCTTAGTTAATCTCTTCAGAACTGGGAGGGCCTGGAAGAAAAAGATCTAGCTATGTTAATAGACATTCTTTACAGATGCAAATTTTCCCCCAGAAAGGACAGGTTTGCAGGGCCATTTCAAGATATGGCAAAGAAACATGCTTGGGGGTAAAATATTTTCACTTTCTTCTTTTGTCACATAATGTTATGTCAGAGTCTTATTGGAATGTAGATCACAATATATAGGGTTAAATGAAACCCATCCGATGAGAATTTATGTTTTGTAAAGCATGACTACCCAGACCCCTTAGATGGGAATTTGGGCAAGATAAAATATCAGAGCTTAGTCCTCATGAGAAATGTGTCATTAAATGATTTTGTTATTGTGTGAATATCAGTAAGTGTACTTACAAAAACCTAGATGGTATAGCCTGTTACACATCTAGGCTATACATGATAGCCTCTTGCTCCTGGGCTTCAAACCTGGACAGCATGTTACTGCGCTCACTACTGTAGGCTATTATAACACAATGGTAAGTGTTTGTGTATCTGAACATAGCTAAACACAGAAAAGGTACAGTAAAAACATGGCATTATAATCTTATGAGGCCAGCAGCATATATGTGATCTGTTGTTGACCAAAACATTGTTATGTGGTACATAATTATACATATAATACCTAATCTAATGTAAATGCTATGTAAATAGTTGTTACTATTTACAAGAAAAATAGGTGTTTATTGTTCACTACAGATGCACTTGATTTTTCTAAATATTTGGATCCAATATTGGTTGAATTCACAGATGTAGAACGTGGCTGACTGTATATACGAGGATGTATGTAAGTTAAATGCAAATACTATGATGTTTTATATAAAGGCTTTCGTATTCTCAAGTTTTGGAATCCATGGGGATCCTGAAACCAATCCCCTCTAGATACTGAGGGACAACTATTGTCAATCAAACAAGGGTATGCTTAAGAAAAGATTGGTTATCTAGTGCTACAATAATGCAGCACAACAAACACCCTTTACCTTACCTTGATGGCTTGAAATAAAATGCAGTTGTCTAACTCATGACATGGATTATGGGTTGCATATTTAGGTTGTGTCCAGCTAGATGGTATTTTGGTTTCCTGTTGACTTCATTCCTATGGCTATCAACTGAGATAACTGCACCATAGGTCTCTTATCTTCCAGCAAGGTAGCTCAGGCATGATCTAAGGATGGGGGCCAACAGCAAGAGCACAAGAAAAAGCACAAGCACTTTCAAAATCTCTGCCACTGTTGACACCCATTGGCTAAACCAAGTAATAAGGTGAAGTCAAAATTTAGGGGTGAACTATCCCCTGTCTTCTGTTGAGAGAAGCTGTAATGTGGTCACATTGTGAAGGGCCTGGTTTCAGGAAGGGCTGAGAAATCAGGGCACTAATGCAATCTCCCTTCCTCCAGGAACACCTGAATTTCATGTCAAATCATCATTAGCAAAAGCAGGTGTCTGACAGCTATTTACACACTACAAGCTTTGTTTAGAGCAGATGCTTTTTGCTGTTTAATTCAACATGAGTGAATGCTACTCAAGGTGCAGTTCACATGTAATTCGTCCTCGCAGGTCCCTAGGGAGGCCATGATGTTCAAAACTGGAACTGCCCAAACACTCTGCAGTTATTCTTTCATATTTAAAATTATCAACGGGTAACCCACACACAGTATTGTCTGAGCCAAAATAGTATCTTCTTGTCCTAAGTTGCAGAAATAAAAAGTCTCAAATGAATAATTGCTTACACCATTGAACATTTAATGTTTCATGAAATAAATCTTGATAAAAAGTATGTGTGTGCGTGTGTGTGTGTGTGTACAAAGTCAGGAATGACTTTCTATCTTAACACATGTGTAAATCAGGATTCTTCTTTCAATTGTAGAACACCAACACCATCACCATTAGAATAACTCTATTAAAGGTATTCATGGACAAACTGTGCAATACTGAATTTATTACCACAAACTCCAACAAAAGCACAATGGGAATAATGGATATATAGGAAAAAATAGTGCAAGTGGCATAGTAATTATACAAACTGTTTAGATTTTCTAAGCTTGGTTCCCTTATCAAAATATTTCCCCAGAAATACTCACCCATTTCACATTAGACTGGCTTTCTGTAACTCCAGCTTTCTCTGACTACTTCTTTTCAGGGTCTTTCTCTGTTGCCCAGGCTGGAGTGCAGTGGTTCTATCATAGCTCACTACATTTTCAAACTCTTGCGCTAAAGCAGTCCTCCCACTTCAGACTCCCAAAGTGCTGAGATTATAAACGTGAGTTATCATGCCCAGCCAAAATCAGAAATAAAAAATAACTTTTGCATTTTCTTTAATATAGCTGCTATATGAACTTTTTATGAGACAAATCCCTCTTAAAAACTGGCTCTAGGAGACAATCTGTTTGTCCAATAAACTTGTTTGCTTTTATCACATATAAAAAATTATAATTTTGGCTTTTTTTCTCTAAAAGAACAAGGTAAATATTGCCACATAATTGCAGTTTCTACATTAGCTTAGGTTTATATTATCATCTTTTTTTTTGTTTTTTGGTTTTTGGGTTTTTTTTGAGACGGAGTCTCACTCTGTCGCCCATGCTGGAGTGCAGTGGTGTGATCTCAGCTCACTGCATGCTCTGCCTCCCAGGTTCATGTCATTCTCCTGCCTCAGCCTCCCAAGTAGCTGAGACTACAGGTGCCAGCCACCTTGCCTGACTAATGTTTTATATTTTTAGTAGAGACGGGGTTTCTCCGTGTTAGCCAGAGTGGTCTTGATCTCCTGACCTCGTGATCTGCCTGCTTCAGCCTCCCAAAGTGCAGGGATTACAGGCATGAGCCACCGCGCCCGGCCTGCATTATTATCTTTTATCAGCCTTTGCACTGATATATTTTGTAATTAAGTCTTCAGTTAATTGTTTAGTAGAGAGATGCCATCTAAGTTATCTATTTCTGCATAGTACTATACACTCAAAATATAGTGGCTGATATGGTTTGGTTGTGTCCCCACCCAAATCCCATCTTCAATTGCGGTTCCCGTAATCCCCACATGTTGTGGGAGGGACCCCATGGGAGGTAACTGAATCACTGGGATGGTTTCCCCCATACTATTCTTGTAATAGTGAGTAAGTTCTCATGAGATCTGATGGTTTTATAAGGGGCTTCTCCCTTCGCTCAGTTCTCATTCTTCTCCTTGTTGCTGCCATGTGAAGAAGGACATGTTTGCTTCCCCTTCGGCCATGATTGTAAGTTTCCTGAGGCCTCTGCAGTCATGCTGAACTGTGAGTCAATTAAACCTCTTTCATAAATTACCAAGTCTTAGGTATATTTTTATTAGCAGTGTGAAAACAGACTAATACAGTGGCTTACACAACAGTTGTTTATTTAATGCATGATACTGCAGTTTGCTAATTTGGGCAGAGCTCAGCTAGGATGGCTCATCTCTATTGCTTGTGCTATCTTTGGGTTCAGTCATGTGGATGGGGCCTCACCTAGGAATGCTGGGACAGTTAAGATGGCTGCACCTCTGTTCCGTGTGGTTTTACTTTCTCCAGGAGGCCAGCCCAGGCATGTTCACATACCAGTGTTTAAACAGAGGAAGTGGAAACTACAGGGCTTCTTGAAGTCCAGACTTGGCACTTTAACACTATTACTTTGTTGTATTTTATTGGTGAAATCAAATGTGGAGGCCAGCCCCAATTTAAAGGGTAGGCAAATAGACTTCCTTTCTTGGAGAGAGGAACTGAAAAGAATTTGTGACCACCTTAATCTTCCACAGCTACAGATAAAGTGAAGTCTAGGTGATTCATCACTGCTTGAAACCGTCGGCACAAAAAAATTGACTTTGGTTGTTTTAATGGAAAGCTCAATTTCCACTTAGGGAAATAAAAATCCAAATTCAGTCGGTGGCAAATCAAATATAAATACAAATAATTACTGTATATTTTAAATGGATATAAGATGTATCAATTAAGGAAACATCAGAGATTTCACAGTACAAATGAATTATACAGTGAAATAGAATTTAATTGCAATGTATTGACACATCTTATGATATCCTTTCAAAAGGCTTCAAAGAGTGAATTGAATTGTAGCCTTCCTATAATTTAAAACAAATTTATAACTTGTTTTTCCTTATATACTTTATCTTTTGCATTAATGCTAGACAGATTTTTAAATAAATATGGAGAGATGTATGTATATGTGTGTGTGTATCCCCAAGTCATTTATAAAATGTAACATACCAGTACCTAAGAAAACGTTGAAAATTAAACAAATAACTATCTCATAACCATCTTTCTTTTTTCAGTAGCTATCTGACTAGGGAAAAAATAGTCAAGTCTAGAGATAAATAGGCCAAAATTTAAAATTAACAATTTTAGTCATTGGAATTGAAGGAGATAAAACTTATAAGTATATAGATTTGTTTTTTATTAAGAATGAATTTCCAGAATTTTTTGAATTTCCCTGGAGGATAAATAGTAATTTGTCTCCTTCCATAATTTCAGCTTTTCACAACCATCTAAAAGATAAATAAGATAGTTATCACAAAGGCAAAGTCTGAAAGCTGATATTTCTCTCCCTCTCTCTTCACCCTAATCCCCATCTTGCACTCTTCTGGAGATAATTGCAGCTTTCATTTGAAGCGATGTGTGTTCCTAGCAAGGGAAGGGCACAGGCATTTGAGCTCTTTGACAGCAAGGCAAACGAAAATGGCATTCTCAAACAGCCTTGATAGAAGATGAAGTTCAGTAGTAAGCATGCAGTGCAAGTACTTGGATGTCTCTGTTATACCCAAAAGACTGGAAGGGATTCTTCTACAAGGCTAATTATAGGGCCACTGCCAGGAAGCAATCTCTGTAATCTCCATATGATTCCCTGTCTCTCTTTCCAAGCTGACACACCTAAGAATAGCTATTACGGAGTCAGCCTCCTCTGTCCTTCCACAGTAATGTGTTATTTTGCCATGAACTCAGGGCTGCCATTACTTTCACAAAAATCGTACATCCGGTGTGACAGCAGAGAGTTAGGATGCGATCCTAAGATGAGTTTTGGGAGGATTTCCAGGGATCCACTCACAGCATACTCTTTCTTCCATGTGACTGAGGGAAAAATATTTAGTGGGTAACTGCTCATCATGGAGTGAGGGGACCCTGTGTAGCAAAAACTCTCAAACCATGTTTTCTCTCTGCTCTCAAACTGCAACAATCAACAGAGAAGGCTTCTGGGACAAAATGTGGGGGTTTTCCCCATGCATACTGTATTAGTCTGTTCTCACACTGCTAATAAAGACATACCCGAGACTGGGTAATTTATAAAGGTTTAATGGACTCACAGTTCCACATGGCTAGGGAGGCCTCACAATCATGGTGGAAGGCAAAGGAGGAGGAAGGCACAGCTTACATGGTGGCAGGCAAGAGAGAGTGTGCGGGGGAACTGCCCATTATAAAACCACCTGATCTAGTGAGACTTATTCACCATCATGAAAATAGCATAGGAAAGACCTGCCCCCATGATTGAATTACCTCACACTGGGTCCCTCCCATGGCATGTGGGAATTATGGGACCTATAATTCAAGATGATATTTGGGTGGGGATGCAGCCAAACCATATCACATACTAAGCAGTGAACACCAGCTGGGTATCCTCTAATTAAAAATTTGGACACTATCTTTCTGGATATGGTGTCAGATCCTACAGGGATTTACCCTGAGATACCAGTTGCAAGTCCAGGCCTCCTGAACTTTGGAGTGACCAGTTTCAAATTGGGGTTCCCACAGCCCCCTCTTTCGGTTCCATTAATTTGCTAGAGTGGCTCACAGAACTCACAGAAATACATTTGTGGTTTATTATACTATTACAAAGGACACAAATGAACAGGCATATAAGGCAAGGTATGAGCAAAGGAGTGTAGAGCTTCCATGCCCTCCCTGGGAATCACCCTCCAGGGACCTTCACATTTTCAGCCACCCAGAAGTTCTCCGAACCCAGTCCTCCTGGTGTTTTATGAAGACTTCATTATATAGGCAAGATTGACAACTCTGTACAAATGCAATTGGACCCAAAACACCCATGCTCTAAACCCAGCAAGTAGTCTATTCAGACTTTTCTTGGCATCTCTGGGTAGCATTCCTTCCTCTAAGGTATGGGGCAGAACGCTCTCTAGAAAGAGGGTGTTTTGATCCACAATCGGATTACAATCTTGCCTTGGGCAGGTGAAAAGAAGACAGGAGAAATTCAGTGAAAGAGAGAGGTTCTGTTTTCTGAGACCTAAGTGCCCCAACATTCTAACAAAAGACTGCAATAAGGGTTATGGAGTTATGAGTTGGGAACCGGGGCCAAAAACCTATACGTGTGTGTGTGAGAGTGTGTGTGTGTGTGTGTGTGTGTGTGTGTGTGTTTTGTCCAATCACATTTCTACTCGTTCTCAATCAAGCCTATGGAATGAAGCCTGCATAAAACACACACATATATGTGCATGTGTGTGTATCATATATATGTATATATTCAGAATATCACAGACCACATGTGAGAATATTTATGAGTTAGCCAGGGTGGCAGGGGCTGGGCAGGGTACAGTTATGAAGCACATCTCGACCCAGCAGCAAAGGGCAGTAGCTATCCTAAGGATCTCCTAGCATGACTGAAGACCCAACTGCATCTAGTCCATTGCCACACAGATCCAAGTTTAATAATGTATAAGAAAAGGTGATCAGGTATCTGGACTGATCTGCATGAGGAATGCCACAGCTTCATGAATAGAAGACCCCACGTGGTTGGGCTCCCAGAACCTCAAAACTGGTTCTCAGAGAGGTTCCACCCATCACCGAACACCTTCCATGATGAAAATTCTGGTGTGTGAAAACACACAATGCTGTCTGTCTTGAAGAATGCTGGGAATGTTTGAGGCACGTATGCTCTTGTAATAAGCTAATTTTACAAGAGGTTTTCCAAATGTGAACCATAAAGCAGAGAGGACCCTGAAATCAATAGAGTGGGTTGCAATGGGCCTTCTTTAACATGAAGGGCCAATGTGGCTTGCAGTGGCCTCTAGTTTGCGGATACCTGTGCTAGCTCAGTGACTTCTACACTTTGTCTTGCAAAGAATCCTCAGGGATTGTAGGTGTGGGGAAAAGAAGGAGGAGGTGAGAGGCTGGAATCCAGACTCTTCTAATCTTCACCTTCCCTGGTTTTGTCTATTTGGCACAGAGAGTTATCAGCAGATCAGCTCATGTGTCGATGTGCCTCAGTATGTTGGGATTTCAACACGAAATTTTTTTTATGTTGAAATGAGCTGCGTTGTAAGAAGTTGTATTAGTCCGCCAGGGATACCGTAACCAAGTACCACAGGCTGCAGGACTTCAACGACAGATATTTAATTCTCTCACATTCTGGAGGCTGCAAGTCTGAGGTCAAGGTGTCTTAGGGCTGGTTCCTCCTGAAGCCCCCCTCCTTGGGTAGATGCTGTTTTCCCTCTGTGCCCTCACATGGTCATCCCTCTGTGTGTGTCTGTGTCCTGATCTCTTCTGATAACCCCCCAGTCTAGGGTCCACCCATATGACCTCATTGTACCTTAATTACCTCTTCAGAGGTTTCATATCCAAATATAGCCACATTCTGAGGCCCTGAGGGTTAAGACTCAGTGTATGAATTTGGGAGGATACAATTTGGCCTATTATAGAAGGGGCTGAATATGTGCTTCCATAACAACATCTCCATGTAATTCCATAAGCAGTCACCTTCAGTTGCTGGGACAGTCTCATTTGTTACCACACAAACCACCCCCATGCAACCAAGGTGGACTTATCGGGTCTAGTACTGGTTCTTTTGACGTCCAGATGGGGAGGAAGGAGAAGAGCACTCAGAAGCAGCTTTCTGGGGCTCCCATGGAGAAGTTGGAGTCCTCTGGTTCTCTGCTGGATGGGCTGTATGCATTGTTCTACTTCATGATCATGGAATTGCCTCAATAAGCCCCAGGACAAGGAGATCTCTACAAAACAGCATCTGATTTATCTTCAGCTGGTTGCAACACAGCACAAACTTTGAGGGGCATGGTTTTTGTTCAATGCTGTGCCATAGTGACAAAGGCGGAGTTCTTCAGTGCCATCCACTCTTGTGGAATCTCTGAGCTTGGGACTCACCACTTGGAGAATCCATTATCTCTCTTACTATGGACTAAATAATTCACTGAAGGGCCGACAGGGAGGGATTCAAACAGTTAAACCAAAATCCCTTTTTACATTTCACAGCAAGCTCAAGATCTAAAAATAACTTATCTGGGATTTGTAAAGTTGTTCTTTCTGAGACCAAGTTCAGAAATCTGCATTTATTGTGAATTAAATCTCATCATTTAAATTTAAGTTTTTATTTTAATCTATTCATTAAAAAAATGCTAACCCACTTATATCATTATCTGCAGTTGTTTCTTTTCATTTGCCATCTGAAAAACATCTCTTCATTTTAGCCCTATTTCCACACAGATGAGATGGCAATAAAGACCCACTCTATTACAGATATCATACTCTACCTTTGGCATTGATTAATTTTTTTTAGAACCATTGAAGGTTATTGAACTTGAAACAAATCTGTAGAATTATATGGCTTTTCGGCTCACATTTTCTTTTGGCTTGTCCACAAGGAGGCAGCAAGGTATTGTGGAAATGATGATGGTTCCCAAATTTGGAGCTGAGAGACTTTATTCCAGAGAGTTAGCCTCTAGGACCCTCAGTATTCTCATCTGTGCCATGGAAACACTGACAACTAATAGCAAACAGCTATTGAGAACTTACTATGTGCAAAGCAGTACATTAAAATTTTTAGCTGCATTTAATTTTCACAATAATTTTTACACATTATGTAAAGCAGGTCTTATAATTATCACTATCTTACCGATAAGGAAACTGAGACTTAAAGAGGTTAGTTCTCATAGCTAGGAAGAGGGAAAGTTAAGAGTTGAATGTAAATCTGCCTGATGCCTAACTTCTGATTTGTAGGATCATGAGAGAATTCCAGTTGGCGTTCATGAAGTTCTTGACATAGGAGAGGTGTCTGAGAGATGGTGAATTCTATCCTTAAAAATAAGAAGGTTTTGCCGATCATTTTTTTGAAATACAGATTTAACATGACTAAACACTTTAGTTAAGACTACCAGTCTTGCATCAAGAAAAAGAATGTGAAAAACCTTGCAAAATGTGTACTTAGAAAACCCATGCTGACTTTTAGCAAGTGCCTCTTAATTTTTGCTAAAGGCTTACAAAACATTTGCTTAAGTAACTGTGCTAGAATTGGGCCCAGGATTTGACATCTCTATCACCAGAGTACTATTTTCTCTACTGCAGGGAATTTCATTTAAAAACTACAGCAGGAATAAGCATTCTATAAATTCTACAGTGCAGACATTCTATAGGAGAAATGACTTGGTTTCCCCAAAAACTTAGTAACATGGGGAAAAGGAAAGCAAAAAAGAGAGGATGAAAGTTAAAAAACAAAAAGATAGATTCAATTATGTCAGCCTCTATTCTCTCAGCTTAGGATAGTGGTAATGTGAAGAAAGACCCCTGATCTACAGAATTCTTTTATTTCTCACCAAAATCTTTCATCTTATAGAAAATCAGAATTTCATCTTGAAACCTTTCCAACACTTTTTAGCCATCCACTTTCCACCAGCTTGAGCCATCCACCTTAAGCTAAATGATAAATACATTGCTTTTAAACTTAAACATTTTTTAAAATAACATAACTTGAAACTGGTCATAAAGTGACATCAGAAAAGCCCTAATTAAAGACATCCTACAAAAGAGTTGAGTAGTGCTCATGCCATAACAAGACTCAAGAACTGCTTATTAAAAAGATTAAAAGAGATTCAATAAACAGGACAACTGAAGCATGATTTTGGACAGTCTCACAATTGGTAGCATCTGAATCGGTCCCTAGATTACCTCCTAGCATTGTATCAGTGCTAAGTTCCTGATTTTGATCATTGCACTGTGGTTATATAAGAGACTGCCTTGTTTTAGGGTATTCCTGTGGCTTTTATCTGTACAAGTTTTGAATTTGTTGCAGGAATGTATTTGAATAATTCTGTAGACTTTAAGTGTCTATGTTATGCTTGAACAATATATCCCTTCCAACATCATTGTCTTGCACACTGATCCAACGTTCTGTGTTCTAAATTTACATTTATATTCATTGACTTTCATTCAACTAAATATTTTTTGGAATAAAAAGCAATTTCACCTCCCATTATGAAAGCCTTGTTTATTTTAAAGACAACGTAGTAGCCATATAGAGCACAGGGACACAGAAATAGTATGAATTAAGAACTGCCATTTTTCTGAAGTGGCTGAGACCACTCTCCCTGACATGACCACACAGGGAAGTTTGCCAGAATGAGCTCCCAGTGCTTCTCAAAGTGTGGTTTCCAGACCATGCACATTAGCATTCCATGGGTGCTGACTGAACAGGCAGATTCCTAGGACCCACTCCAGACACACCGAATCAGAATCTCTAGGGATTTAGCTGGGGCATCCACATTTTAAATACACTGCACAGGTGCTTCTTGTCATTCAGTAATGAACAAATATTGATTAATATCTTCTGTGTGCCAGATGCTATTGGAGGTCCTGAAGATAAAAGTGTACAAAACATCAAACAGAATGCAAAATGGCATAGCCACTTTGGAAGTTTAGCATTTCCTTATGAAACTAAATCCCACTTTTACCATATGATCCAGCAAACATATTTGTTGGTATTTATCCAAATGAGTAGAGCACTTACAGCCACATAAAAACCTGTGGGCTACCCTCTTTGGGTCCCCTCCCTTTGTATGGGAGCTCTGTTTTCACTCTATTAAATCTTGCAACTGCACTCTCTTCTGGTCCGTGTTTGTTACGGCTGGAGCTGAGCTTTCGCTCACCATCCACCACTGCTGTTTGCCGCCATTGCAGACCCACCACTGGTTCCATCCCTCCAGATCCGGCAGGGTGTCTGCTGTGCTCCAGATCCAGCAAGGCACCCATTGCCACTCCCGATCGGGCTAGAGGCTTGCCATTGTTCCTGCACAGCTAAGTGCCTGGGTTTGTCCTAATCAAACTGAACACTAGTCACTGAATTCCATGGTTCTCTTCTGTAATCCACGGCTTCTAATAGAGCTATAACACTCACCCATGGCCCCAGATTGCATTCCTTGGAATCCATGAGGCCAAGAACCCCGGGTGAGAGAACATGAGGCTTACCACCATCTTGGAAGCAGCCCGCCACCATCTTGGGAGCTCTGGGAGCAAGAACCCACTGGTAACATTTTGGTGACCACGAAGGGACCTCCAAAGTGCTGAGTAATATTGGACCACTTTTGCTTGCTATTCTGTCCTATCCTTCCTTCGAATTGGAGGAAAATACCGGGCACCTGTCAGCCAGTTAAAAACGATTAGTGTGGCTGCCAGACTTAAGACTCAGGTGTGAGGCTGTCTGGGGAAGGGCTTTCTAATAACCCCTAACCCTTGTGGGTTGGGAACGTTGGCCTGCCTGGAACCAGCTTCCACTTTCAATTTTCTTGGGGAAACCGAGGGCCGACTAGAGGCAGAAAGCTGTCGTCCTGAACTCCTGGCATTAGTTGGTTGAGATCATGGTGCAGCCAGAACTCTCTATTCAACAGTCGCCCATGCGTGTGCCCCTACCTTTCCTTCTGACTCAAACCTCCTGGGTCCCAACCATGACTTTCTTGAAAGTGTAGCCCCAAAATTCTCCTTACCTCTGAATCTACTTCCTCTGATCCCTACCTCCTAGGTACTAATGGTTCAGACTTTCACTTCCTCTAGCAAGTTGTATCTCCAAAGGGATCTAAGGAAGCTCCACCCTGTGTCCTTAGGCATCTAGACTATAAACCCAGGGAGTCTTGTCCCTGGTATCCCTCCCATTTTAGGCATACAGGTCTCGACGTGGGCAGTTATGTGGGACCCATTACCCACCACCCTTGCCAGGGTCCCAAGTTTGTAATGGCTGAGAGAAGAGGAGAGAGAGACAGGAGAGAGAGAGAGAGAGACAGGAGAGAGAGAGAGAGAGACAGGAGAGAGAGAGAGAGAGACAGGAGAGAGAGAGAGAGAGACAGACAGGAAAGAGAGAGAGACAGAGAGGGGAGAGAGAGAGACAGAGAGGAGAGAGAGACAGACAGAGAGGAGAGAGAGACAGAGAGGAAAGAGAAGGAGACAGAGAGGAGAGAGGGAGACAGAGGAGAGAGAGGGAGTCAAAGAGAAAAAAGAAAGAAATAGTAAAAAATGGTGTGCCCTATTCCTTTAAAAGCCAGGGTAAATTAAAAACCTATAATTGATCATTGAAGGTCTTCTCTGTGACCCTATAACATTCCAACACTACCTTGTCAGTGTAAACAAGGGCATAGCCTGAAAATACTGAGACCACTGATAATCCGTAGCTTTCCTATCAAAAATGCTTAACCCAGTAACCCGCGGATGCATTCAATCTGTAGCAGCAACTGCTTTGCTAACAGAAGAAAGTAGAAAAATAACTTTAGAGGAGACCTCGTTGTGAGCACACCTCACCAGTTCAGAATTATTCTAAGCTAAAAAAGGTAGCTTACTAACTCAAAAATCTTAAAGTATGGGGCTATTCTGTTAGAAAAAGGTAATTTAACACTAACCACTGATAATTCCCTTGACCCAGCAGATTTCCTTACAAGGGATTTAGATCTTAGTTACCATACAAAGGTCCGACCAGACCTAGGAGGAACTCCCTTCAGGACAGGACAATAGATGGTTCCTCCCAGGTGATTGAGGAAAAAACACAATGGGTATTCTTCAAAAGTCCCCTTAGACTCAGAGCAAAACTTAGAAACCCTATTGAACTTGCCAACCTCAGTTTTTTATAATAGAGATCAGGAGGAGCAGGCGGAACAAGACAAACGGGAGGAAAAAAAAAAGGGCCACCACTTTAGTCATGGCCCTCAGGCAAGGGACTTTGGAGGCTCTGGAAGAAGGAAAAGCTGGGCAAATCGAATGCCTAATAGGGCTTGCTTCCAGTGCGGTCTACAAGGACAATTTAAAAAAGATTGTCCAAGTAGAAATAAGCTGGCCCCTTGTCCCTGCCCCTTATGTCAAGAGTATCACTGGAAGGCCCACTGCCCCAGGGGACAAAGGTCCTCTGAGTCAGAAGCCACTAACCAGATGATCCAGCAGCAGGGCTGAGGGTGCCCAGGGCAAGCACCAGCTGATGCCATCACCCTCACAGAGGCCTGGGTATGATTGACCATTGAGGGCCAGAAGGTTAACTGTCTCCGGGACACTGGCGTGGCCTTCTCAGTCTTACTCTCCTGTCCTGGACAACTGTCCTCCAGATCTGTCACTATCTGAGGGGTCCTAGGACAGTCAGTCACTAGATATTTCTTGTCATGTGCGTCCATGTGAAGAGACCACCAAACAGGCTTTGTGTGAGCAATAAAGCTTTTTAATCACCTGGGTGCAGGCGGGCTGAGTCGGAAAAGAGAGTCAGTGAAAGGAGATGGGGTGGGGCCATTTTACAGGATTTGGGTAGGTAAAGGAAAATTACAGTCAAAGGGGGGTTGTTCTCTGGTGGGCAGGAGTGGGGGTCACAAGGTGCTCAGTGGGGGAGCTTTTTGAGCCAGGATGAGCCAGGAAAAGGACTTTCACAAGGTAATGTCATCACTTAAGGCAAGGACCAGCCATTTTCACTTCTTTTGTGGTGGAATGTCATCGGTTAAGGCGGAGCAGGGCATTTTCACTTCTTTTGTGATTCTTCAGTTACTTCAGGCCAGCTGGGTGTATATGTGCAAGTCACAGGGGATGCGATGGCTTGGCTTGGGCTCAGAGGCCTGACACTTCTCCCAGCCACTAAGTTGTGACTGGGGAACTTTACTCTTTTCACATGCTTTTCTAATTATGCCGGAAAGCCCCACTCCCTTGTTAGGGAGAGACATTCTAGCAAAAGCAGGGGCCATTATACACCTAAACACAGGAGAAGGAACACCCGTTTGTTGTCCCCTGCTTGAGGAAGAAATTAACCCTGAAGTCTAGGCCACAGAAGGACAATATGGATGAGCAAAGAATGCCCGTCCTGTTCAAGTTAAACTAAAGGATTCCGCCTCCTTTCCCTACCAAAGGCAGTACCCCCTTTCACTCTCACTGCACCCCCTCCATGCCACTGTACGACCAGTAGCTCCCCTTACCAAGAGTTTCTTGAAGAATGCAGCTTCCCAGAAATATTGATGCCCCATCATATAGGAGTTTATCTAAAGGAAACCCCACCTTCACCGCCCACACCCATATGCCCCGCAACTGCTATAACTCTGCCACTCTTTGCATGCATGCACATACTCATTATTGGACAGGGAAAATTATTAATCCTAGTTGTCCTGGAGGACTTGGAGCCACCATCTGTTGGACTTACTTCACCCATACCGGTATGTCTGATGGGGGTGGAGTTCAAGATCAGGCAAGAGAAAAACACGTAAAGGAAGTAATCTCCCAACTGACCTGGGTACATAGTGCCCCTAGCCCCTACAAAGAACTAGATCTCTCAAAACTACATGAAACCCTCCGTACCCCTACTTGCCTGGTAAGCCTATTTAATACCACCCTCACTAGGCTCCATAAGGTCTCGGCCCAAAACCCTACTAACTGTTGGATGTGCCTCCCCCTGCACTTCAGGCCATACATTTCAATCCCTATACCTGAACAATGGAAAAACTCCAGCACAAAAATAAACACCACTTCCTTTTTAGTAGGACCTCTTGTTTCCAATCTGGAAATGACCCATACCTCAAACCTTGCCTGTGTAAAATTTAACAATACTATAGACACAACCAACTCCCAATGCATCAGGTGGGTAACTCCTCCCACACAAATAGTCTGCCTACCCTCAGGAATATTTTTTTGTCTGTGGTACCTCAGCCTATTGTTGTTTGAATGGCTCTTCAGAATCTATGTGCTTCCTCTCATTCTTCGTGCCCCATGACCATTTATACTGAACAAGATTTATACAGTTATGTCGTACCTAAGCCCTGCAACAAAAGAGTACCCATTCTTCCTTTTGTTATCGGAGCAGGAGTGCTAGGCAGACTAGGTGTTGGCATTGGCGATATCACAATCTCTACTCAGTTCTACAAATTATCTCAAAAACTAAATGGTGACACGGAATGGGTAGCCAACTCCCTGGTCACCTTGCAAGATCAACTTAACTCCCTAGCAGCAGTAGTCCTTCAAAATCGAAGAGCTTTAGATTTGATAACCGCCGAAAGAGGGGGAACCTGTTTATTTTTAGGGTAAGAATGCTGTTATTATGTTAATCAATCCAGAATCATCACCGAGAAAGTTAAAGAAATTCGAGATCGAATACAACATAGAGCAGAGGAGCTTCAAAACACCGGCTGCTCGGGCCTCCTCAGCCAATGGATGCCCTGGATTCTCCCTTCTTAGGACCTCTAGCAGCTATTATATTGTTACTCCTCTTTGGACCCTGTATCTTTAACCTCCTTGTTAAACTTGTCTCTTTCAGAATCAAAGCTGTAAAGCTACAAATGGTTCTTCAAATGGAGCCCCAGATGCAGTCCGTGACTAAGATCTACCAGGGACCCCTGGACTGGCCTGCGAGCCCTTGCTCCGATGTTAATGACATCAAAGGCACCCCTCCCGAGGAAATCTCAACTGCATGACCCCTACTACGTCCCAATTCAGCAGGAAGCAGTTAGAACGGTTGTTGGCCAACCTCCCCAACAGCACTTGGGTTTTCCTGTTGAGAGCGGGGACTGAGAGATAGGACTAGCTGGATTTCCTAGGCCAATTGAGAATCCCTAAGCCTAGCTGGGAAGATGACCGCATCCACCTTTAAACATGGGGCTTGCAACTTAGCTCACACCCGACCAATCAGGTAGTAAAGACAGCTCACTAAAATGCGAATTAGGCAAAAACAGGAGGTAAAGAAAGCCAATCATCTATCGCCTGAGAGCACAGCAGGAGGGACAATGATCGGGATATAAACCCAGGCACTTGAGCAGGCAACCGCTACCCTCTTTGGGTCCCCTCCCTTTGTATGGGAGCTCTGTTTTCACTCTATTAAATCTTGCAACTGCAAAAAAAAAAAAAAAAAAAAAAAAAAAAAAAAAAAAAAAGCCCTGCACACAGATGTTTATTACAGCTTTATTCATAATTACCAAAACTTAAGGAACAATGAAGATGTCATCCAATCATCCAGTAGGTGAATGAATACAACAGAATATCATTCAGTGCTCAAAAGAAATGAGTTATCAAGCCATGAAAAGACATGGAGGAGCATTAAGCACATATTACTAAGTGAAAGAAGCCAGTGTGAATAGGCTACAGACTGTATGATTCCAGCTAGACGACATTCTGGAAAAGGCAAAACTATGGGGACAGTAAAAAGATCAGTGCTTGCTAGGAGTTTGGGAGAGAGAAGAGTGGATGAATAGGTGGAGCACAGATGATGTTTAGGGCAGTAAAACTACTGTCTGACACTATAATGGTGGCTACATGTCATTATATATTAGTCAAAACCCATAGAATGTACACCACTAAGAGTGAATGTTAATGTCAACTGTGGACTTTGCATAATAATTTTTCAAAAGAATGTGAAACTAGGCGTCATAAAACTTAGAAACTAGGCCTCATATAGAAAAAATTAACACCAGGTGGCTCTGGATAGGGTCCCACCCTGCCTCGATAAGGACCCACCCTGATAGGGTCCCACCCTGCCAATTCCGGGAAACAACCTCATGGGGTCCCACCCTGCCAATTCCGGGGGTCCCACCCTGCCTCGAAGTTCCCGGAATCAACAACTCCAGGAAAAAACCTCATAAGGTCCTGCTCTAACCAATTAGCATAAGACACCTTGCTCAGGCCATAGCTAGACCCAATCATTTTGCGCCTTAAGCTTTGTTTGAATTTTGCGCCATAAGCTGTGTTTGAACTTGTGTTTGCCTATATAAACAGCCTGTAACAAGCAGTCGGGGTCCCAGGGCCAACTTAGAGCTTGGGACCCTAGCGCGCTAGTAATAAATAACTCTCTGCTGTGAATCTCGTGTCGGTGATCCTTCGCGGCGACCCCTGCCCAGGAGGGAATCGACAGTTCGGTTCCAACAAATGCATTGCTGGCTATACTTACAAAATTAATAATAATAAATAATAATAATAATTCAGTAACTATTTCTAGACTCATGAGTTTGGCATAGGCACTAAACCTTAAGAGCAAATGTCCTAAGGGATATGTATTAGTTTAATTAGTCAGGATGTCATAAATACAATGATCTGAATCTGCAGGTTCAATATTTTAATTTAAATATATTTAAAATATTAATATATTAACATTTTAACATACAATAAGTATATATTAAATAATATGTAATTAATAAAATAAAATATAAATAATAAAATAAAATATATAATTAATTATTATATATATATATATATAGAGAGAGAGAGTATGCAGGCAATTATGTCTTTTGCCAGCATTCAGCATGTGAAAAATTTTAGATGCCAACTTTAAAACAAGCAAAGAAGGACATTGTTTTTCAAAATGATTTTAGGGGTACTAGAAGAGTTTTGAGAAGCAGTGTTTCATTTACCTTCATATTTAACATTTTGAGTTTGATGACGTTTGCAAGGAGCTGGTCTACACAGTAGTGGTAGTGTATCCAGATATGAGAATGGGATGGGAACCAAGGAGTGGGCATGAACTGGGAGAAAATTAGAGTAAAATTGGAGCAAATCCTGGGAACCTATCTGGGAGAAATAATGGGTTACTCTCCCGCGTGTAACAAGGCCTATTCACATCATCACTTCAGAGAAGTAGGAAAGGAAAGAAAAGAGAATCTGTAGTCCAAATCTTTAAACAATTTACAAGCAAGGAATGGGTTGGGGCAGAGAGAGGACTGTTTCATTTTACAATAAAACACGTTTTGGATTTTGACATCCAGATTCTCAGAGCCACAAATGTCACATTTTTACATTTCCACCATCAAAGTGCAGGTGTATGGCTCCATCTGGAGCACTTGGAACTGAAAATAGGTCTATGGAGATGAGACTGAACAGAAGAAAGCAGCAAGGCAGACTTAATTAGGGTTGGAAATGGGACTAAGGAAAATCCCCCAAATGAATGCACTGATGTAATAGAATCCTGGAGAAGCAAATTTGAGTGGGGTTGGGGGGAGGCGGTGTCCGGGGCTGGTGCTCAGGCTTGCTAGGGAATCGTTTAGTTTTAAGAGCAAAATATGAAATACAAAAAATGGAGTCATGGTAAAGATTGGAAGTGAAAAGCCTCCGAGCCTAAATTACAAGGGATTTGATGGCTGTGTTCAGCACTGAGAAATAAATAAGCTAGACTCAGAGACATGGGCAATAGGGGTGAAAAAGAAAATACATTACCAGTTCAAGGAAAAGAGAAGGGCATGCAAGATATGTTATAAATCAAAATTGTCAGTGCTACAAGAGGAGGACTGGAAAAAATAAAGTATGAGGTGGGAAGAAAATGATCCAGGAAGTGGAGATTGAACGAAAAAGGGTGGCAGGAGATTGGAAACATAATAAACAGCTTCTGGAACAAGCAAGCTGCAAGAGGTCAGCAGATACTGGTGTCCCCCTCAGGGTGGTGGATAAAAGAATGGGTGGGTATTTCTGGGACATGAAAAGACACGCCCTCAGCACTGTCTCTCTCACACACAAACCCACACACACTGTTACTGAAGGAGCTCAGAAAAAGAAAACATTGCAGGATGTAAGCTGAGCGGTGAGAATGAATAAAATACCAGTAGGATGTCTTTTCATATATCCAAACACTGATTCAAAGTAGAATCCATTCATAGAGTTTATCAGAATAAATGGAATTGGTCATTGCAAAAAAAAATCTGAATGAGCTTCTCCTTTTAAAGTATATAAAAGGTATATAATATGATACTTTTGGGGTAATTTAAGCATATACCATCTGGCTTTATAAATCCTAATACTCTTCAATTATAATGTTCAAATATTCTTTATTGCAAGATAAAATTAAATTTATTTTTAAAGATCTGTGTCCTGAGCTGAAATTATTTAAGGTTAGCAATGTTGTTCTGTGAATCAAATAAAACTCTGAGGATGTTAAAAGACAAGAATGCTTATGCAGACCAGAGGGAATGAATGGAGGGGGTCACTGTGTTATATCCAAGTAAATAGATCCCTCTCAAAGAAATAATCATGCCAAGAATTAAATCGTAAGTTATTTTTCAGCTGTTAAATGCCTTTTAGGATGCTATATGGAAGGTGAGGTAGAAATGGATGTTTTCTAACAAATTAAATATATATTATGGCAGCAAACATTTTCTTGTACTATTACTTACATCACAGAAATCATTATTTCAATATTGATGACTAAAGTAAGGTTGCATTAATAATAATGATGGCAATAATAGCTTTAAGTCAGTTTTATCATTTGTTCATATTCACATACAAGATAGATCAGAGGAAACTTTCCAGAAAGAAGAACAAAATGATAGTTAATCAATGGAAATGAATCCATAGAAACTAACCGACATACAAGTTAGAATTCACAGAAAATGACATTAAACATTGTTATTATACATGTATTTCATATGTTCAAAAACCAGAGACTTAGAACATATAAAAGCAACCCAATAAAATTTACAGAGATGGAAACTGTAGTGTCTGAGATGAAAATATACTAGATAGAACTAACAGCCAATTAGAAACATTACAGAAGAAAAGTTCAGTGAGTTTGATGATATAGCAATAGAAACTATGCAAAATGAAACACAAAGAGAAAAAAGGGATCTAATAAAGAAAAGAACATCAATGAGCCCTAAGACAACTCTAACGGATCAAATATATGTACAATTGCACTCACCATTTTTAAAATGTAGACTTTTCAGTTAAGTCCCATTGTGTTGCCATCTTGAATCCAGACTAGTTTTGGTTTTGAGTGTCCAGAGGGCAAACTTCCTAGATTTACACCAGAATCACAGAGTGGATCAGATGATTCAGATATCTACCTACTTTATAGACAGACATTTGATCAACCTTACCGCTAGTCCAACTAAGCACCCTTGCTTAGAGAGGTATCTTTGTGTCTAAACTTTGAGCCTTTGAGGGTTATCAAATGCTGCTTTAGGATGAGTTTCAGGTTCAGTTTATTCGTGTGAGTTACAATATGCCCACATGCTTTCTAGCTTCCAAAAATATTAATATTCACTCCTCATCAGCTATTGACTTGTCTTTGTGTCTTAGTCTCTATGGATCAATATCTTCTTTATCCCCATCTTAGTACTGAAGTCTAAGATTGAAAAAATAGTGGTTGAATCTACCATAAAGTTGCAGTGGTTGGATCTACCAGAAGTTGCAGAGATTCTTTAAGTAGCCTTCAGGACAAAAATGTGGCTGTTAAACTTTATAACTACCTTCCTTTGTAAGAATGTTTTTATCACCCTTATAAATGAGTATGTTAAATGAGTATTGAATCTATGTCACAATCATCAGTTCTCATAATTCTATTGATTGCTATATTATGCTGTGGAATTTACTATAAAAAGAAGCAGTCTGATTATTTTTCCCACTTTGTACAATCTTCATGTGATACTTTTATTCTGCCAGCGAAATTATAGGATTTTTCCTTAATGTTGATTTTTTAAAAAAACACCAGGATACATGGATACCTTTAATTTTGCCTGCTTGACCATAAAATCTGAAATCCCTTTCTCAGAGAATTCTGGTTTATTACAGCTTCTGGTGCCTTTCCTTTGCCCTCTTATAATCGTGTTGTTTCCAGCCTTCCCTTCTATAACATGTCTTTTTCTTCATCCATTTATTCTCTTTATTTTTCAAAAACCTGAATTGAAGTGTATTCTACATTTCATTTTCCAACTCACATTTCTCAGTCTCCAATCCACACTTTTCTGCTGTAATTGTAATTTTAAATATTCAGAAACCATTTCCATTTAATCTCACATGTTCTTGATCTATGGTTGCTCTCTTTCCATGACTACTCTTGTTTCATAATCTCTCAAATCCTATTGACAATACACTTGAGGATATTTCTGATGGATCTTTAAATGCATCTACACAGTCATGTCCTTGTCTGCTTATCATTATGGAAGGAGGTTAATGTTTTGTTTTGTTTTGTCTTGTCTTTGAATGTTTTGGAAGTTGAAATGCATGGATGCAAAACTTATTTGGCTCCCAGGTAGAGAAGCATAGTGTTCAGATGAAGGAAATGTTATACAAGCAAACAAAAGACAGGTTAGGTTTCCTGCAGCTTCACTTCTCCCTATGGATAATGCCATGGGCTGTGGGGAGTAAAGAGAAGGAGGCTATCCACTTTAGGGCAGCCGTAGCCTCTTTGGTGAAGAACTGTTTGTTTATTTGTTTGTTTGATGTGACTGCTGGTAGTTGGATGGAACACAGAGTGCCCTCAGTAATGAACACCACACCTTCTGAGGAGCCTGCACAACAGTGCCCCATTTCCAGGACTTTGGCAGCCTCCTGACATACACACCGGGTGTGCATGCACCTCGGGGCTAGGGTCACACTCTGAAGATGCTTGTCCCTTGTTCACTTCACAGAGGATGCCATATGAGCATTTTTTCTTCCCTGCCTTGTCTACCCTCAGTCTCATCTGGATTCCAGACATCATATCTTGGACTAGGCTTCAGAAGGGGTATGTCTAGGGTGAGTTTCTTTTTTACATGTGAACTGTAGTTTAAATGGCCCTTTCCCTCTTTCTTTTCTATATTTTGCATGTGAGAAGCACTAGTGCTGTATTTCCAGAAATAAATTAATCTTTAGTTGTTCATTCTTTGCTATTTTTTGTTGGAATTGAAAAATAAAAGAGGAATGTAAAATGTAGGTGCTCAAGTGATCCCGAGCTGAAAAACTCTCTTGCTCAGTTATTGTTTAATATGGGCTAATCAACTCCAGTTCTTTAATCTACCTACCTGTAGTATATCTCTTTGATCATCTTTAGTAGTCTCCTTTAAACTCTTTCTAATGCCATTGAAGCCCTTTTAGATAAGATGGCATAAACTGGACACATTCCATATAAATATGAAATAATATTACTTGTGTATTGGACACCTTATTATATACCCCACAATTGTGAACTCTTTTCTGCACAACTCAAATTATGTGCAGTACAGTGCAGAGGTAAGAAGCATAAGTATCAGTGTGATTTTGGTGTTGCAGAAAGGCAGCTATGTGTTCTTCAAACTCTGCTGGTTTTCCAACCAGGCACTAAGCCACTGAGGCTGTGTAATGTGTGCCAAGGTTCTGGGTGACAGAATACGGTCAAAAGTGATGGGCAACCTTTCTAAGCCTGACTCCTATGCTTTACTGCAAAATCTTTTAATCAATCACATTCACAACTAAAATATAAATAACTGGTTTAAATACTGCTACGTAACTCTCAGATCTTGTGTGCCTTTTCAGGTTCTTGTGACATCACTGCCTCCTGAACCATCAACTTCTTCTACTTCAGTCACTGCAGAGGATGAACAATTACTTGTGGAAATAGGACCGTGAGATTTCGTCTCCTTGAGTCCTTGGCTCCTCCTGGCTTCTAAAGTTGTCAAAGGGACTGGATGACAAAGAGAGTTCTATACCATGAGGTAAGTTGTCACCAGTGGAAGACAGAAGGCAGAAGGGAACTCAACCAATAAATTCCTTCCCCTTTCGTCCCTACAGTGTAATCTTCCAATGGATTCTTTGTTCTGCCTGTCTGCAGACTACTCACCTGGCTGAGTGAATGCACCTGTTGATCTGCTATATATCTGATTATATGATTTGTTGTGTAGCAGAGGCCAGTGCACTAAATATTATACCATCTTGCATTCTCCTCAGTGTCACTTCCTTTTTCCCTCAGCCTTTCTGCTCTGGGATGCACCTGCCACATAAAGCATATAAACATAATCCTTTCCTCAGGTTCTGCTTTCTAGTGTAGTCAGGATAAGATACACCATTTCCCAGAGCATTTGCATTTTAAAAATTACAAAATTCTTAAGGAAAAGGAACAAGTAGTTAAAGGTGAACACATCAGCCTCATTGGGAATTATTTTCATTTCAGCACAGAGTTCTCAGTAGCCTTGAAACTTTCTGCATCTGCACTAATATGGTATCCATATATTCAATCTTATTCCAGTGTACTATAATATATAGGCTCATCAACAATAGTAAAGGTAGGACTATTAATTAAGCAGTAAAGTAACATTACCTTTTGGGCATTTCTCACAAGGTAATTCCTATCTTAATATATTAATAAAGCTGCTTCTGTACCAGATAAAGAGAATGGCTACGGTATTTGCTTTCTAGGGCTGCCATAACAAAGTACCACTGTCTGACTAGCTTAAAAAATACACATTTATTTTCTTACCATTCTAGAGGCTAACAGTCCAAGGGAAAGCTGTTCATAGAGCTCATTTCTCCCGAGGCCTCTCTCCTTGGCTTGTAGATGCTGTCTTCTCTCTGTTTTCATATGATCGCCCCTCTGGGTGTGTCTGTGTCCTAATCTCTTCTTATAAACAAACTAGTCCTATTAGATCAGGGCCCAGCCTAAATACCTCATTTTACCTTAGTCATCCCTTTAAAGAGCCTAACTCCAAACACAGCCACAGTCTGATATACTGGCGTTTAGGGCTTCAACATATGAATTGTAGAGGGCACAATTCAGAGCATAACAGCCACCATCTGTCTATAAACGGTGATTTTAGAGACCACAGAATTGCTGGCTCAAGAGCAAAATGGAGCACCTTGGTGCCTAAGTGTGTCAGTTAGGGATCACTGGTTGCATGCAATAAAACTACTCAGAACTGACCTAAGAGAAAAAAGAAATGATTCAAAAGAAATGGGCATAGTGTATGAAATTCAAGGAAGAACTAAAAATTCAGGACTGAATTGAAAAGGCACCCAGAGGCTCCAGGGAACCTATGCAGTGGGAAAAAAATAATTTCCCTGCTACGTCCATACTGTTGCTGGAGTGAGTGAGAACCGGCCACCTGCCCTTAGCCATAACAGGAGGCAGTGCTCTAGTTTAGTGTCCAACTAACCTAGCATTGGTCATTCACTGCTCCTTCCTTGACAAGAGGTGGAAAGGGCATTCGTAGTCACATCCTCACCAGTACTGCACACAATATAGGAGGTGTGCTTCTCCAAAAGAAAACTGCAATAATGTTTCACTAAAAACGAGAGATGGATGTTTGATGGTAAAGAAGGAAAGAGACAGAGAACGAAAAAAGGAAGGTAAAGAAGAAGAAAAAAGGAAGGAGGAAAGAAAAAAGAAAGAAAGAAGGAATAAAGGAAGGAAGGATGAAGGAAGGAAGGATGAAGGAAGGAAGGGAGGAAGGAAGGAAAGAAGAGAAGAAGGAAGGAAGGAGGGAGGGAAAGAAGTAAAGAAGAAAAGGAAGGAAAGAAGAATTAAAGGAAGGAAGAAAGAAGGAAAGAAAGAGAGTAAGAAGGAAGTAAGGAAGGAAGGTAGAAAGGAAGAAGGAAGGAAGAAAGGAAGGAAGGAAGAAGGAAGGGAGAAAAATGAAAGATAGAAAGAGGAAAGAAAAAGAAAGAAAGAGGAAAGAGAAAGAAAGAGAGAAAGAAAGAGAAAGAAAGGACAACATGGCAACAGGAAGGAAGAGAAGAAAGAGAGAAAGAAAACATCACATCTAAATTGGCTTGCATTGTTCATACAAATTGGCTAATCACTGGGCTTCCCCTTGTAGATAGATTTGAGTCCACGAAGCAGGGAAGAACTTAGCCCCTTCTGCCAGTTTTTTTCTGCATAGTCTGTATCTTATCCACCATTAGGTTTGGCATTACTTGCCATTCTTTCCTTGGCCACAAGCTGTGAGCACAGAGAGGACTCCACTGACCTAGCAGGTGTCCAGCCGCCTGTGGGAGAGATGTGCCCGAAGGCAGGTCCCTTACTATGAATTTTCTAGTTTCTGGTTATTGCTCTTTGCTTCTACACCATTTAATTGTGCCATATTTTTACTTACAGTTCTTTCAAGATATCTTTTTCGTTCTTTTTACTGTTACAGCCTGCTGGTGGCTCTTTTAAAGAGCCTGAGTCTTTTACAGTATGAAAACAATGGAATCGAGTTTGTTAAGAGAACTGTTATAAAGAATCCTGCCATCTGGAAGGATAAGGTTGATGGCGATTTCTTGATTTTTACTTCTATGGGAAGGAGCACATAACTAAAGAAGGATTTTTTCTCTCCTATTATAAATCCATATATCACATTTCTGGGCAACTATATAAGGATACTGTGTACCGATTCTCATTTTGTATAAGCACCATATCAAGTCTGACCCAACGTGAGAACTGGTCGTTGTGAAACTCTGGTGTCCTAGCCTCTTAGTTCTGCATCTGATCTTTCCTTTGACAAACACCACGTTTCACCTCCCTTCAACCTTAAGGGTGTCCATACATTCATGTGGCAACTAAATCACAGATATCTCCTTTGTCTTTTCATGTTAGTCTATGACACAGCTGTAGAACAGAGACCACCTAATATTTCTGAAAAGACACAGAAAGTAAATATTTTTGGCTGAGTGGGCCATATGATTTCTGCAGCAACTATCCAACCCTGCTGTTGTAGTGAAAAAGCAGGTGTGAATGGTATACAGATAAATGAATGTGGCTGTTTCCTTTATTTACATAAGCAAGCAGTGGGCCAGATTTGGCACAGGGGTTGTGGTTTGCTGACACATGGTTGTGAGTTTTTCTTTTATCACTAACCCACTGGGTGTTGACCATTTATCCAGCAATAATTGCCATCTGTTGAATCTTATTATATGTCTACCTATTATATATCCATGTAGCTTGTAGAAATGTATTCATCTTTACAACAACTCAATAATTACATTCCCGCCAACATTGTATTGTCAAAGAACACGAACAGACATGTCTCAAAAGAAGGCATACAAGCAGCCAACAAACATATGAAAAAATGCTCAATATTACTAATCATCAGAGAAATGCAAAATAAAACCACAGTGAGATAACATCTTACACCAGTCAGATTGGCTACTGATAAAAAGTCAACAAACAACAGATATTGCTGAGTATGCAAGGAAAGGCAATCTTTTACACACTGTTGGTGGGAATGTAAATTAGTACAGCCTCTATGGAAAACAGTATGAAGATTTTGGTTTTTTTTGAAATGAAGTCTCACTCTGTTGCCCAGGCTGGAGTGCAGTGGCATGATCTCAGCTCACTGCAACCTCCAACTTTCGGTTTCAAGCGATTCTCATGCCTCAGCCTCCCAAGTAGCATGAAGATTTCTCAAAGAACTACCATTTGATCTAATAATCCCACTTCTGGGTATCCACCCAAATGAAAACCAATTATTATACATAAAAGATACCTATATTCATATATTTATTGCAGCACTATTCACAATAGCAAAGATATGGAATCAACCTAAGTGTCCACCAGTGAATGGTATGATAAAGACAATGTGACACACACACACAACACACACACACAATGGAATACTATTCAGTCATAAGAAAGAATGAAATAATATCGGTGGCAGCAACATTGATAGAGCTGGAGGCCATTAAACTAACTCAGGAACAGAAAGTCAAATATTGCGTGTTCTCACTTACAGGTGAGAACTAAACAATGTGAACACATGGACATAGAGAGTGAAATGACAGACACTGAGGACTCAGAAGGTTGGGAGGGTGGGTGAGGGATGAGAAATTACCTATTGGATACAATGTTCACTATTTGGGTGATGAGTGTGCTAAAAGCCCAGATTTCACCACTATGCAATATAACCATGCAACAAAACTGCATTTGCATTCCCTAAATATATAAAAATAAATACAGCAAAATCAAATTAAAATGATAGTTATCCCTATTTATAAAAGAACTAAGCTCAGTTTAAGTCATCTGGTTAATATTTCCAAGCCTTCCAAATCAAGCTTCAGATTTAGTAGTTTTGGGTGTTTTAGTCACAAATCAGGAATGGTTGCACTATGCTACAATTATAAGCAATTCCAAGATCTCAGTGGCTCAGCAAAAGAAAATTGATTTCTTCCTTATGCGAAGTCCAGACAATTCTCCATGTCATCCTCCATGCTGGCTGCTCCACTCCAGGCTGCTTGGACATCATGTCACCACAGAAAGAACATATTCTCCAACGTTCCCTATGGTAACTGAAGAGTGAACTAGAGCAGACTTTCCTAAGCTTTAACATGCATGTAAGTCATCTGTGATCTGGTTCAAATGAAGCTTCTGATACAAGAGTTTGGGGTCTGATGTCTGAATTTCTTTCTTTCCTTCCTTCCTTCTTTTCTTTCTCTCTCTCTCTTTCTTTCTTTCTCTCTTTCTTTCTCTCTCTCTCTCTCTCTCTCTCTCTTTCTTTCTTCTTTTTTTTGATAGAGTCTCGCTCTGTTGCCCAGGCTGGAGAACAGTGGTACGATCTCAACTCACTGCAGCAACCTCCGCCTCCTGGATTCAAATGATTCTCCTGCCTCAGCCTCCCAAGTAACTGGGATTACAGGCACCTGCCACCATGCCCAGCTAATTTTTGCAGTTTTAGTAGAGACAGGGTTTCACCATGTTGGCTAGGCTGATCTCCATCTCCTGACCTCAGGTGATCTGCCCGCCTCAGCCTCCCAGAGTGCTGGGATTGCAGGCATGAACCACCGTGCCTGGCCTGAGATCTGAATTTCTAACACTCCCAGGTGATGTTGATGCTGCAGTTCTGGTGACCACTGTAAGTCATAAGTACTGTCTGGCAAGAAAATGATTCCATCTGAAGAAAAAGAGACATCAGCTCAACACTACATGGCCAAAACAAGTCACATGGCTATGCATAACTTGGAGAGGATAAAAAGTGGAGTTCACTGCTTTGCCAGGAAGTAGAAGAAGCATGTATGTTTATAAATAGTTGTAATACATACTCAGTCCATGCTTGTCTGACTTCCAAATCTTTATACTTTTCACCACATCATGCTACTTATTCTACTTGGAGGTGGAGATAGGTTCTGATGCCCATTTCCTTAGCTAGGAATGCCATCGTTCACTGAAGATCCTTTTCCTGGGATTGATACTTATGTTTTAACCCCCCTTGAGATGCAAAGTGTGATTCCCAGTCCATCAGCATCAACATCAACTGGGGGCTTGTTAGAATCTCAGGGTCCACTCCTGACCCACTGAAGGTAAACACAGATCTTCTGGGGAGGAGTAAGCTGATAACTCTGGCCACAAACATTTACCCTGCATAAAGTTCCCATTAACAGGAGGTCACAGTCAGAAATCACAGAGCACAGGACAGAGCAAGGAGAACAAGAAAGAGTCAGCAGAAAGAGAAAACAGCAAAGTCAGATACTTTAGATATTGGAATAATTAAGTACAAAGTATAAATGCAGAATCTGCATTTTAAGGAGATCTCTAGGTGATATGCATGTGCATTAAAGAATGAAAAGCATGCTCTAATCCAGTCCATAGGCAGCAGACTGCCACATGTGGAGAAGTGATCCAGCTAATGAAAGTTGCCTACAATAATTCTGATTATCCTGCCATTACCTGAATCCATCACGAAGGATACTTTAGGAGGGGCCAATGAGTCTGTAGAGAAAAAGTAGCAAACCAGTCAAAGGGATCAGTGGCCACAATGAGGAAAATGAGGAAAAAACAACTAGGAAAAAAAATGTCCCAGGAAAGAAAATTGCTGGAGGAGGAAGAGAACATGCAATAAAAATTCAACAAATATTTGAATGGGTATCTACTAATTATGATATTTTGCTTTTAGCAAAGCAGCAGTCTAGATATTTTTAAACTCTCCCTTATTATAAAGCATACAGAAATGCCAGATAAATCATTTTAAAACATCTCTTTGAATGCATACATGAGTTTGCAAAAACAGTAATACAAATTCTGAGAAGTAAAATGAAATAATGAATCAAGAGAAGTAAACTAGTGCTAAGGCCCATAACTGCCCTTGGGTCATCTACACATCCCAGGAAATAGGAGCTTCAATTTTAATGTCTGCCTGCACACAAAATTGAAAGAGTGTCATAGGCTCTTACAAGATAAGGATAAAGTCCAAACTCTTCTTTTCTAGTTTTAAAAATTTCGTAGAGATGTGGTGGTTGTCTCACTTTGTTGCCCAGACAGGTCTTGAACTTCTGGCCTCAAGTGATTCTCCCACCTTGGCCTCTCAAAGTGTTAGGACTACAGATGTGAGCTACTATACCCAGCCCCAAAATTCTTGAAATGCTACCATCTCAATGAGAAAGTGAACTACAAATCAGAATAACAACAAATCTGAAACAGAGAGCAGTGAAATGTTTCCTTTTTGAGATTGGCTCTTACACGTCAGGGGAGGTGAAGTCCTAAACGTTCAGATAGGTTTCTAGCCTGAATTCAATTTAAAAAAAAAAAAAAAAAAAAAAAAAAAAAAAAACCATGACCTGAAATATTTGATTTAATGTGGTTTTATTTTTTGACTTTTAACTTTTTATTTATTTATTTTTTAACTTATATTTTAGGTTTGGAGGTACTTGTGAAAGTTTGCTGTATAGGTAAATTCATGTCATGGGCATTTGTCATACAGATTATTTCATGACCCAGGTATTAAGCCCAGTACCCAATAGTTATTTTTTCTGCTCCTCTCCCTCCTCCCACCCTCCACCAGCAAGTAGACCCAAGTGTCTATTGTTCTCTTCTTTGTGTTCATGAGTTCTCATCACTTAGCTCCCACTTATAAGTGACCACATGTGGTATTTGGTTTTCTATTTCTGCATTAGTTTTCTAAGGATAATAGCCTCCAGCTCTATCCATGTTCCTACAAAAGACATGATCTCCTCCTTTTATGGCTGCATAGTATTCTGTGGTGTACATGCACCACATTTTCTTTATCCTATCTATCATTGATGGGCATTCAGGTTGATTCCATGTCTTCGTTATTGTGAATAGTGCTGCAATGAACATTCATGTGCACGTGTCTTTATGGTAGAATAATTTATATTCCTCTGGGTATATACCAGATTGCTGGGTCAAATGATTGTTCTGTTTTTAGCTCTTTGAGGAATTGCCATACTGCTTTCCACCATGGGTAAACTAATTTATACTCCCATCAACAATGTATATGTGTTTCTTTTCCTCTGCAACCTAGCCAGCATCTGTTATTTTTTGACATTTTAGTAATAGCCATTCTGACTGGTGTGAGATGGTATCTCATTGTGGTTTTGATTTGCGTTTCTCTAATAAGCAGTGATGTTGAGCTTTTTTTTCCCATACGCTTGTTGGCCACATGTATGTCTTCTTTTGAAAAGTGTCTGTTCATGTCTTTTGCCCGTTTTTAATGGGGTTGTTTTTCTCTTATAAATTTGTTTAAGTTCCTTATAGAAGTTGGATATTAGACCTTGTCAGATGTATAGTTTGCAAACATTTTCTCTCATTCTGTAGGCTATTTACTCTGTTGACAGGTTTTTGTTTTTGTTTTGCTGTGCAGAAGCTCTTAAGTTTAATTAGATCCTATTTGTCAATTATTGCTTTTGTTGTGATTATTTTTGGTGTCTTTTTCATGAAATCTTTGCCCGTGCCTATGTCCAGGCATAGGAACTATTGCCTAGGTTGTTTTCCATGGTTTTTATAGTTTTAAGTTTTACATTTTTAGTATCTTCAGGGCTTTGACAAATTTAAACATAAATCTTCTGTGAAGGAGTGAATTGATAACTCACGCCACAAGGATTTACCCTATGTGAAGTTCCCACAAATATGAGGTCCCAGTCAGAAATCGCACAAAAGGAAATAATTAAAATCATGAAAAAATTATCAAAAAGGAAAAGGTTAAAGTTGAAGGAACATCTAGAACTTTATATATATTTGAAACTGAAATCTATAGTTAAAGTAATTTATAGCTTACTCCTATGCCAGGCACAGTTACAAGAATTTTCACATATTACTTCATTTAATTCTTAACAGTTTTATGAGGTAGGTATTAATTGCCCTAAAGCCACATGGCTAATATGTCTCAGAACTAGAATATGAATACGAGCAGTCTGTCTCCATAACCTGACCTCTCAATCACTACATAATAGCATCTCTTAATGGCTGCATTTAATGAGCAGAGGAGACAGAAGGAAAAGGAAAATTAGCAAACTGGAATACAGATCTGAAGACATTACGAGAAGAAATGCAAGGAAATGAAATGAGGTTAAGAGACATGGAAGACTGAGTGAACAGGTCTAATACCTATCTAATTGGAGTTTTTGAATGAAATGACGGAAAGAGAGGTGGTCAACCTTGGCAGAGGCATTTTCTGCAATTTGTGGAAAGCATGATACATCAGATTCAGCGACTACAGCAAATATTAAGTAGGATAAATGAAAATAAGTCCATACTTAGTAATGAGAATGCTGAATAGCAATAATACCAATGTCAAAGAAGAGATCTTAAAAGCAGACAGGCACATATACACACACCCACACATCGATTACCCACCAAGGTGTCACATGGAGACTGGGCGCTGACTTCCCAAAAGCAAGAGGAGGGTAGGAAAAAACCTTCAGATTGCCAAGAGAAAAGAACTACATCCCATAATTATACTCACAGATGAACATTCTTTCAAGGACAAGGTAGAAATAAGTACATTTTTTAGATCACAAAACGGTGAAAATTTATCATAAAAAGAAGCCCCCCTCAAATCTAAAGGAAGTATTTAGGAGAAAAGGAAAATAATCTTAAAAGAAATAACTAAAGTACAGGAAGGATTAATGAGGGAGGAAAATGGAGTTTTTCGTAGAACTGGATGAGATATTTTAAAATGTATATGGAAATATAAAGACCCAAGATTAACTAAAATACTCCTGGACCAGTGTGGTTATGGACTAGCTCAAGCTACAGTAGTTAAGGCTGGGTGTGATTGGCAGAAGAGTAGACAAATGTCCTAATGAACCTAACAGAGTCCTCAGGGACTGACCCACACATAGACTTAACAAATGGCAGAACTAAGGGACAGAAGAGGCCCTTCAAGAACATGGGTAAAAATGAAAACATTCTTGCCAGGAGGGAGAATGCAGAAATGACCAGGAATGGACCTATAAGAAGATGTTCAACATTACTAGTCATCAGAGAAATGCTAATGAAAAACACAAGGTAAAAAGCTTATCACTTCACATCTACCAGATTAGAAAATATTAGAATGTAACAATAGCTAATGCTATGCAAGATGCAGAGGAATGAAAACTCTCAAATGCTTCTGGTGGGAGCGTAAGTTGGTACAACCACCTTAGAAACAAATGTAGCATAATCTGGAACCTTATGTTGCTTATGTTCTGTGATCTAGTAATTCCCTTCCTAAGCACCCATTTAAAACGCCTTAGAGAAACTCTTAAGTATATGCAGAGAGGGGACATGCACAAGAATTTTACAGACCCATTCTTTATAGTAGCACACCGTTGAAAAAAAGGAAAAAAAAAAGTAAAAAAGCTGAAAGCTACTCAAATAACCACTTAAAAAAGAGTACATATAAATGATGGTGTTTATTCATAAGATAATATATCCATGTAAATATATATATCACTGTGTGTGTGTATATATGTGTGTGTGAGTGTATATATAGTTTCACAAAGTAGTTTCATTTGCACTGATAATATACATAATTATTAATTATATATAATGAATTACATAATTATGCAATATATACATATATATACAATCAGTGCAAATTAAGGAACCACTATGATTAATATTGATATGGATGGATTACACAAAGGTACTGAATGAAAAAAGTTAGAGATCAATGTGATACCACACTATTAATCTGAACTACAGAATCTATGCATAACTAAACAATATGTTGTTTAGATTACACACATATACACCAAAACTATAAAGAAAAGCAAGACAGCGATAAGCACAATGATACAGATAGTGGGAGGAAGAAGGAGAAATTTGGAAATGGACACCACTGTCTTCAATTATATTTATTTGTTTATTTAAGAGAGCATCCTTTTATTTCAGTAATATTTAAATGTTCTATTTCTGAAGCTGGCATGTGGACATGAGTATTTTTGTTACTGGTTGTACCTCATGTACCTTAGATGGACTATTTCATGATGACGTTATTTATTTTTATTTTATTTATTTATTATTATTATTTTTTAATGGAGTCTTACTCTGTTGCCCAGGCTGGAGCGCAGTGGCGCGATCTTGGCTCACTGCAAGCTCCGCCTCCTGGGTTCACGTCATTCTCCTGCCTCAGCCTCCCGAGTAGCTGGGACTACAGGTGTCCGCCACCACGCCCAGATAATTTTTTGTATTTTTAGTAGAGACGGGGTTTCACCATGTTAGCCAGGATGGTCTAGATGTCCTGACCTAGTGATCCGCCTGCCTCAGCCTCCCAAAGTGCTGGGATTACAAGCGTGAGCCACCGTGCCCAGCCGATAATGTTATTTTTAAAAAATAACGTATTTATTTTTTTCCCTTATGAAGGAGTATTATCACCAGATACATTTTACAGGGCTTAATGTTCTAAGATATTGAAAAGTACTCATATAAACTTGGACCACTAATTTTTTATTTTATTTCAAAGGGCAGACATTAAATGCTATGTACTAAGTTCTAGGTGTCTAACGAATAATAAAAGACAGCCTTTGGTATCCAGAAACTCGTAATTTCGTTTGCAAATAATGAAATATCAATAGATTAAAATAAGTGGTTTAGCAAAAGAGTGTGCAGCGTGCTGTGAAAGCACATAAAAGAACAAGGAAGGAAACCAACACTGTTGAACGGCAACTATCAATTAGGCATTTTGCAAAGTGGTTTCATATACTGTACATTTTTCTCTTTCCATCTGTCAGCAACAGCCCTGCGACATCCAACTATCATTGTAATGCCAATAAGATACATAGGCTCAAGGATATGGGACTCTCACACTCTCTGGTGGGTGTGTCAATCACTGCGACAACATTAATTTGTCACGACCAATAATTTGGAAAGTGCAAAATACTCACAAATCAGCCATCCCACTCGTAAGCACTCCCTAGCCCAGAGCAAAACTGAGAAAGTAATTCCACACCAGACCTGGCAGACTCCCCAGTTCCTGCTTCCTATGACCTCCTGTTTCCTCCTCTATCTTAATCACAGACCAACGGTCTAGGAAAGTCCTTTAAAAACCATTTTCTTAACATTCCTGCCTTCAGACATGGAGACCTAACTCTCCTTATCATCTCACTAGATACATACACACTATTCCAACACCAGGATATTGATTCTTTAGTGCAATTATTTAATCTCCAATAACTGCAATTTGTGAAAAATGGGAGGTCATTTGGTGTTCAGAATTAAATTAAGGGAGAGAACTGGAAGTGTTATTTCCTGTGTCTAATATCTGATTTGGGTGGTCCATGAAGTGAATTACGAGGTAAGCCAAGTTTGTGATGATTACCCTTTTAAAACAGTATTGGCAGTACCTTGACTATCAAATAAGAGTACTGCATTTCATTGGAAATACTTTGCAGATTAAATGATGGATATGCCAACCCATCTTGGCTATCACTGTGTATGGGAGAACTTGCAAATCTCAAGAACACCAGGCAAGAGATTATTTCCCTTCTTGGCAGCACATGGAGGAGTATAGCCTCGTGGCTCAGGATTACAGGCATTTTGAAGAATGTTTGGCCCCTTTTAGAACACTACTTCTAGACTTTGTATCATCCTTAGCTTGATATCTGAGTACGGTATATTATGCTGCTAAGGTGATTCCAGTAGTATCACAGCATTATCATAATATTGCATACTGAAAAATTACTCTTTCTTTATACTGGAAAATAGTCTCAAAGCACTGTCTTGCTCAGATGGTTACTACACTTCACCTCAACACTTCAGTTCTACACTTCAGAATTGTTAGCACCGTCTAGTATCCATGCACCAGGGTGAAGCATCTCACAGTGCATCCAAGGGGGTGTTTTCCGCTCACTCTTACATCTCTTTAGATTAAAGTGAAAGGTCTGTTGAGGACAGGTGCAGTGGCTCACACCTGTAATCTCAACACTCTGGGTGGCTGAGGCAGGAGGACTACTTGGGGTCAGGAGTTCAAGACCAGCTTGGGCAACATAGCGAGCCTCTGTCTCTACGAAATCTTTTTAAAAATTAACTGGGCATGGTAGCACCCACCTGTGGTTCCAGCTACTCCGGAGGTTGAGGCAGTAGGAATGCTTAAACCCAGGAGATCGGGGCTGCAGTGATCATGCCACTGCACTCCAGCCTGGGCAACAGAGTAAGACCCTGTCTCTAAAAAACATAATAATAATAATAGTAATATGTTTTTAAAGTTCTGGTTCAATTATCCAGGGGTCCGGAAGCAAAACTGACAGCAAGTCCAGACTCAATCCTAATAGGATATTGGGAATTAAGATTGATCGTGATTGACAACCTAATATTAGATAGTATCCCTCACTATCATGACTTCAAAGAACATTCTGTTTTCAGAATCCATATTTCCACTTAGCCCATCATCAGAGGTGTTCTGGTTTGATGATAAAATTTAATTACAACATTTCTAATTGCGCTAATAATTATTTTAGCTGTATGCCATAGTCACTAGTATAGATTAATAATGTAAAAATGCCCAAATTGGGGGGCAGAGATCCAAGTTAAACTCCCAGCATGGGCATTTATAAGCAAGCTTAACTTGGACTAATTATTTCACTTCCATGGAACTTAGAATCCTCATCAAAGATGCTTACTCACAGGGTTCCTCTGAGGATTCGGTGAAGAGACCCCTCATCTCAGATACGTCCTCATATTGTCTGTGTGAGGATGTGATGATGGGATACATTCTCTTGCCCCAAAACAGGCTCATGCACTCTGTTGCCAAATCTGACGGTAGGCAATATATTTGAAAGCAGGATTGTTAGAGAGAAACTGAACCATATGCTCACCCATATGCATGGTAAAAGCACTTTGTAAACTGTAAAGTATGATGGAAGGTAGGGTTATTAATCAGGCATATAGCCAGGGGCTGTGCTTATTCTGCAAAGAGGGCCATAATCTGCTCTGAGCTGACTGGAATGTGCACTTTGAAAGGATATATACATTAGCATCACTGCAGGACAGTATAGATATGTTAAATATGCTTAGGAGCATTTATGGCCTCATGTTTAGATTTCCCTGGAGACCTTGAAGTATATTGTGAAGTGTCCCAAATACCTATCTTAATGGTAAGGAAATCTGAGCTGAATAAATGGATACCATTGGCCCTATGATATAACCCTGCTTCATTTTTTGCATGCATAAATGGAGTGTGAATCCCTGCCTATTTAGTAGGGTGTCTTGGAGAAATTCAAAGGCAAAGACACATCTGGCGTCTTGGTAACTCAAACTTTTTAAAACAAATTCAATTTACAGCAGAAAAAAATATGCTAGATGACATTATTCTAGGTAGTTGAGTAAATTTAAAAAAAAATCAAAATGGTAGCACAGGGGCATGGATGAAGTTGGAAGCCATTACCCTCAACAAACTAAGGCAGAAACAGAAAGCCAAACACTGCATGTTCTCACTTATAAGTGGAAGCTGAACAATAAGAACACATGGACACAGGGAGGGGAACGACACACACTGGGGCCTGTCTGGGGATGGCGAGGCAGGGAGAGAGCATCATCAGGAAAAATAGTTAATGCATGCAGGGCTTAATACCTAGGTGATGGGTTGATAGGTGCAGCAAACCACCATGGCACATGTTTACCTATGTAACAAACCTGCACATCCTACACATGTACTTTGGAACTTAAAATTAAATTAAATTAAATTAAATTAAAATTTAAAAATGGTGGGGGGGGATCAGAAAACAAAAAGTAAAACAAAATAAAAATCGTAACTTTTACCATGAAAATATAATTTAACAAGCAAAGCATCATCTTAAATAATTTCCACAAGAAAGTTGATTCAAGAGAAGGAATCAATTTAACGCCTTAACAAATAACTAGTAAATGAAGATGCTTATGAAAGAATCATTGATTATGGTTAAAAATGGAATCAAGACAACTGACTGACACTGAGTATTATTTAATAAAATATTCATAATGTCACATGATTTTAAGCTTCCCTTTAATCTTAGATATCATCCTATTTAGTCAAAGAGAGAAAAGGGTGATATATTTTGACAGACTGAGTGTTTACCAGGGAAGAGTGAATTAACCTGAAAAACTGTTTTCATCAGCACAAAAATATTGTCTGGAAAGTTTATGTCCCTATAATTCCCTTTATTAGGAAGATTTTCAAGCAAGTTGAGAACTCTTTTAGAACATTTAAAAAATTATGTTTAATACTTTAGGTGTATGAATTTTATTTCCCTACAATATCTGAATGAGTAAAACATAATGTGCTAAAATTAAACATTTATCTTATGGTAGGATTATATGTGATGGTGATTTTACCTTGTTTTCTAAAAGATTTCTTTAATTTTGTGTATTTTTTTTATATAGTACTAAAAAGAAAAGCCACTGGCTCTTTGCAGTACTTCATGTATTGGGCTTGCTTCACCTGCACGTAATCTCAAGTGTTAACCTCTTTTTCACATCAGATAGCCATGTATTGATACAGAAAATAAATAAAACAGAGCTAGACCACAAGACACTTTGAAGCCATGCCAAAAGACCCTTAATTTCTAACCTATGGCAAATAAACTGCAAGACACAATTACAGGACAAAAATCAATTGCTTGTGGCATAGGTCATTGTACGGACCTTCATACACCTTCTTACCTTCCTAATGTCCCAGATGTTTGGTAGACATGCATGCCTCCACCATCTCAAGCTAACAAGCCACATGCCCAAGTCTTCAGCATCTCCCATCACTTCCAAACTTGGTTGAAGCTTCAGGCCCCAGTAGGTGCTGAAGGGGCCCAGGTGAAGCCATATGGATGTCCAGGAATGTCAACTCTCTATGGGGCAACAGAGGCTAAGAGGATACAGGAGACAGGAGTGAATGAGTAGATGAAGTCCTCTCTCATCCTGCTCCAAAGCACAGAAAGCATGGATGCGCCATATTGTTGACAATGAGACATCCTGTGCCTTCAACCTCCAGCTCCGTCTCTGGTGGTTCAGAGTGAAACACGGGCAGTGCACATCATTCTGTCTCCTTCCCATCTTTCGCTGCCTCTGTGCCTTTTAGGTCCTCTCTCCATGGCTTTGGGATTACTGCTTCCAGCAAAGCACCAGCCAGCACTTTGCCTAAGGTTTGTTTCTGGAGAAAATTGGCTAAGATCCCCTAACTTAATCTTAACATTAATCCACCCGAGCTCTAACCTTAACCCTACCCTACCCTAAACCAAACCCCAGCCCTAGCCCTAGCCCTAGCTTTAGTCTTAGCCTTGGGCTAAGATCCTTGTTTTGTTTGTTTGTTTGTTTGTCTTTGTTTTCATGGCAATTACACACCATCTATGAAAAGACCAGAGTCCACCTTGAGATAATCAGATGACACTCTGCAGATTTGGCCTCAAAGTCTGGCCCTGAAGATCTCTTAGATGGGCCATGTATACCTTCAAATACCACATTTTTGTTTACACTCACATCCATACATGCTAAGTTTTTGCTATTTTATTGTGCATGTCCGGAAACTGACATTGAGTATGTTTCTCAACCAAGCAAACATAGCAGGATGCAGTCCTCCATCTCCTTACTCTTCACGTCATGTTCTTCTAATGGTTTTGATCTCTCAACTGGAGATCAGTGAGGAAAAACTAATAAATTCCACAAACAATGACCTGCATATTAAGAAATTAAATTGAGGTGCCATCAAGGTAGATTAACCAAGATTTGTGGATGGGACTCAATATTTGCTTTAAAATATGTGAAGTATCGCAGCCTCAGTCTTATTGTTTAACAATTCATTTTGTTATCCTACGTATGTTTAAAGGAATTGTGATACTTGAACATATCCAATAGAAGACTAAAATATACCAAAGTAATTAGTGAACTGGACAGAAAGCTGCCTTATAACATCTCATTTATTACTGCGCAGCTCAATATGGTAGCCACTAACCACAACCAAATTGAGCATCTGAAATGTGGACTGTCTGAACTAAGATGTGCTTTAAGTACAGAATGCATGGCACAGTCTGAAGACTTTATATTTAAAAAGTATAGAAAATACCTTTTTAATAATAGTATGTTGATTGCATGCTGAAATAATGTTTTGGATATATTGGGCTTAGTAAAATATATTATTAAAATGAAGATTGCCCCTGATTTTTCCTACATTTTAAAAATGTAGCTATTAGAAATTTTAAAATTATTTATGGATTTAGCTCTCAATATTGTTCTATAGACTATACTGCTTTACTGCTGGCATTCTACTTCCTGTCTCATGTTCTCATTTACCTAATTTTATGTCTCTAATAAGCCACTTGCATTTGAACACTGGTTTCCATGTACACATATAGGGAAGCCAAACAGAGGCAAATAATAAAATCCCCCTACAGTTGGAATAACAATTTATGTTTTTACTTTCAAGTAATACACAGTAGGTATAAAAAAACTGTTTCTCCAAAAACAGTGTGTATGTGTGTGTGTTCAATGATAAAAATATAGTCAAAAGTAACATTTTCAATTGGTGAAGTTTTTTAATACTTCCAATAAAATTGCAACCATTTACATTGTTGGAAGATTTTAAAAAACAGGTGAGTGCTATAATCCTCAGAATCACACACTGTAAGATAGAAACTAGCAAGCAGTTCTCCAGAAAGAATTGACTCTCACATGGCCCTACAGACTTCAATTACATACCCAGAAGAGTTAGTTGGCTCTAACAGGAATTAAATAATGAAAGTGTTTTCCAAAGACATATGTGAGATCCTTGTGGGTGTCTCATAATTGTTTCTGAATATATGAAGTGTCACAGCCTCAGTCTCATTATGTAGCATTTTGTATTGTTTGCTATGAACGATGAAAGAAATGGTGGCATATATATGTAAAGTCAGATCTCTTTTACTCTAAATGTCCTATTTTTAAATAATTTTGCACAGGATGCCCTTCATTGGCCTTTAGACATAGGACTTAAGTGGCAAATGTCTTTATTTTAAAGTTCTGGGCCTACAGAAAACAGTGGACTAATTACTGACGTTGATGCTGGTAACTAATTTCCAAGCCTTTATGGGTTCTAGAGAGTCTGTCAATATCGCCGTAACCCTGATCCTTTGTTGAAATTCACCCAGCTGTTTAGACAAGTTTATGGCTTGAGAACCTTTTAGTAAAATGTGTTTTTATTGGTTGTTTTCTTTCTTTTACAAACCCGATTACTGGACCCAGAAACCTAGACTCAATATGCTAAGCATCACGAGCAAGCCTCCAGCCTCAACCCTTGAACTCTTTATTCTTAATTGTGGTAATAAAACACACATGCAAAATGAAATTTACTATCTTCATTTTAAGTGCACTGTTCAGTAATGTTGACTATATGCATATTGTTGAGCAACAGATCTCCAGAACTTTTTCATCTTGCAAAACTAAAGCTGTGTAGGCATTGAACAAAAATTACCCATTTTCCCTCCCACCAGCCCCTGGCAACCATCATTCTACTTTCTGTTTCTATGAGTTTGATCACTTTAGATACCTCATATAAGTGGAAGCATACAGTATTTGTGTTTTCATGACTGGCTTCATTCACTTAGCTTCATTTCCTCAAGGTTCATTCATATCATAGCATGTGACAGGATTTATTTTTTTAAAGACTGAATAACATTCCATTGTATGTATCCACCACATTATCCATTCATCCATCAATGGTTCTTCCACTTCTTGGCTATTGTGAATAATGCTGCAATAAACATGAGTGTGCATATATCTTTTCGATATTCAGGTTTCAATTCTTTTACATGTCACCTAGAAGTGGGATTGCTGGATCATATAGTAGTTCTATTTTTAATTTTTTTGAGGAATCTCCATTTTGTTTTCCACAAGGAAGGACTGCACCCTTTTCCATTTTCACCAACAGTACACAAGGGTTCCAATTTCTCAATAGCCTCACCAACACTTGTTATTTTCTTGTTATTTAATACCAGACATCCTAATGGATGTGAGTTGATATCTCATTGTAGTTTTGATTTGCATTTCCCTAGTGATTAGTGATGTTGACCAGCTTTTCATATGCTCGTTGGTCATTTATATAGGTTTGTTTTGGAGAAATGTCTATTCAAGTCTTTTGCCCATTTATTAATCAGTTTTTTTGTTTTATTTTGTTATTGTTTTGGGATTGTAGAAACTCTTTATGTAGTCTAGATATTAACCTGTTTCAGACACATGAATTGCAAATTTTTTCCCATCCTGCAGGTTGCCTTTCCACTCTGTTAATTGTTTCCTTTCATGTGTAGAAATTTTTTAAGTTTAATGTAGTCTCTCCTATCAATTTGTGGGGTTTTTTTGACTGGGCTTTGGTATCATGTCTAAGAAATCATTGTCAAGACCAATATTATGAAGCTTTTGCTCTGTGTTTTCCTCTAGGACTTTTATAATTTTAGATATTGTTTAGGTTTGAACCTGTTTTGAATTAATTTTTGTATATAGCATAAAGTAAAAGCTCAACTTTATTCTTTTGCATGTGGATATCTAGTTTCCCCAGTATTGTTTGTTGAAGAGACTGTCCTTTTCCCATTGAGTAGTGCTGGCATCCTTGTGAAAGATCATTTGAACACATACACGAGGATTTATTTCTCATGTGTCTCTAGTATTCCATCCCACTGGTCTACATGCCTGTCTTTATGCCTGTACCACACTGTTTTGATTACTGTAGTTTTGTAATAAGCTTGGAAATTAGGAAGTGTGCAATCACCAAATTTGTTCTTTTTCAAGAATCTTTTGGCTATTTGGAGTCCCTTCTGACTCCATGTAAATTGCAGGCTTTTTTATATTTCTGCAAAAAAAAAAAAAAAATGCCTTGGCATTTTGATAGGGATTTCATTTAATCTGTGGATCTCTTTCTGTAGTATGGACATTTTAACAATGTTATCTTTCAATCTATGAACACAGGATGTCTTCCTATTCATTTTCATCTTCTTTTATTTCTTTCAGCAATGTTTTATATTTTCAGTATATAAATCTTTCACCTCTTTGGTTAAGTTTCTTCCTAAGTATTTTATTCTTCTTGATGTTATTGCAAATGAGTTTGTTAATTTCCTTTTGTTGATAGATCATTGTTAGTGTACAGATATGCAACTGATTTTTGTGTGTTGATTTTGTCTCCTGCAACTTTATTTGTTAGTTCTAACAGTTTTTTATGTGGAATCTTTAGGGCTTTTTACACGTAAAAATCAACATTGGCATTTTTGATCTCTAATTTTTGTATTACTGAAGTTGTCCCTGTGGTCTCATAAGTGACACTATTTCTGCTTTGCAGAGCCCTGCAAAGACATCTGGATAATTGATTCATTATTTTAAAAATCACAGCAACAGGCTAAATGAGATTAGCACAAGCTCAAGCTGTTTGATGACTGAGGCTTCAAGCCTATCACTGGGACATTTCAATAAGGAAGTAGAGCAAAGAGAACTGCTTCTGCTGGTGTGCCTGGCAGACTCTCCTCCAGTTGGCAATGATGGGCTCTTATTCACGACCAGGATAAGAAACATAAAATGTATTCAGAAGGTACCACAGGGAAAAGGGAAGGCAAAAACACTCTTGTGTCTTTGGCAGTCTCATCTATTCTACCAGTCTCTAGTTAAAATGAGCCAATTTTCTTCTAGCACTGGCTACTTATAGCTTGGTTATTTCTAGCACTGTCATGGATTTTTTTTAAACCTGCAGTGTGGATGAAATGCACCAACATGTGTTCAGATCTTCAGAAAGCATCTCCTGCCCCCATGCAAATGTAAGTTGCCATCGGAACCATTACACTAAAATTCCAAGGTGCTAAAATATTACAAGTTCCACTTGCCGATACCATAGGCTAGGAGATTAACATAAAGATAATATCCCCAGCATAGGAAGAAATACTACTCTGCATAATTTAATGAGTGCTATAGTAAACTTGCAGGAAATGAAATCCATAATCGCCCATCTTGGAGCACTGAAATTAAAAGAAAGCACCAAGGTATAGACGAAATGTGAAATTCAGGAAATGGTTAGGATCACTCAAATCATTGATCTTGGCCCTCTTCTACCTTTGGGGTAGAATTTGGAATGTAGACATTAAAAGGGTTTGGTGGGGTTCAGCTCAGAAGGAGAGGACAAGAAACTTGGAGGATTCTAGCTTGAATACTAATTCATCTCTTCTTCCAGGTCCAAGGCCAGACTCATTTTCCAACTTCCTTGAAGTTGGGCATCACATGACTGATTTCCAGAGGAAGGAATGTGAGCAGAAGTGTTGAGCGACACCATAAAAACCTCCCATGTGCACTTCCTTGTATTTCTTCCACTTGCATGGACTTGAGACCACAAGCAAGGAGAACTTGGAAACTATTCATAGAAGATGGTAGATCCATAGGATGTAAGAGCTCAGGGTTCCCATCGGCTGCTTGGGGAACAGCTACCTTCCATCAAGGATGCCTGTTTTGGTCTTTGCAGGAGTGATAAATGAACTTCCAGCATGCTGGAGCCATTACATGTGCTCAGATTCATTTATTTTGCAGCTAGAATTCCCTGACGAATGTAGTATCTGTAGTAACATCGAAAAGATATTCCACATATCTGAGACTCCATTTTATCATAAAAAAATCATATTAGTCCATCTAGAATTAAATGAAGCCATGAAAATAATATATTTTGGATGCTGTAATCAGTATTATAAGTAGTGTTATCATAATCATCATCTCACATAAATGCAAAATTAGATAATTCCAGCCTAAATGTGCACCTAAGATTTAAAGACTGTATTCCATTGATTCTAAGACCCAGATATGAAATTAGCATGTGACTCAAAATTGATGGACTGGCATTGTCAAAGGGATAGCTTGTTGTTTTAGATGTGTGTGTGTGCCTGTGTGTGTGTGTATTTTACATGTCCTTGTTCTTTAGTGGCATGTAAAATAAAGATACAACTTTCAATGTATGATATCTTAGAATTGATGAAGTGGCATGCCATGTTCTGGATTTCAGAATTATAATTTCCATACAGTTTCTGTTCTTCCAGGATTAGGCCACCCTTATTCTGAGTTTTCCAAAGCTACACCACCCCAGAAATCAAGGATGTTACATAGTCAAGGCCAAAAGAAGTTAAAGTAAAACTCAAACATTAACATTAACACAGTCTTGTCAGAGTTCTATAAGAACAGGGTGAGAGACTTTACCTCGATATTACAGTTTTCCCCAAGCTAAGTACAGTACCTGAGGCTCAAAACTCTAATGTAATTGTTTATACAGATATTTAAATTTTGTCCTAGTGGTAACTATATGGACATATGGAAATATTAAAAAAAAATGAATTGCAATCATTTCCTAAAACTCCAATTAAACTATAATTGGATAATAATTAATCTCTATAAATCATACTAAATGTATTTTATATGTCCCATTGATCCATAGTGTAATATTAAATACAGAACAATTAAACAGATGGTGGTTATCTTCTCTAAATATAATTTCCAGAAATTAAAATAAATATGAAAAAACAAATGTGGTCCTAGTGTCTAATCTCCCAGGATAATGTTTTCTTAAAAGTACATGAAACTCTTTACTTCTTTTGCTTTTTCACAGAACTCCTGTAAACAACTTGCATCTGGGGATGGAGGAGAATGCCTTGTTTTCATTCAAGCATGATCCACTTCTTGCAGACAGCACAATCTACTATAGAATGATGAATTAAAGCAGAGATCAGTGCACTACAGTCCCAGGCCAAATCTGGCTGCCCATCTGTTTTCATGCAGTTCATGAGCTAAGGAAGTTTTTTGCATTTTTAAATGTTTGAAAAAACTTAAAATATAATATTTTGGCCTGGCATGGTGGTTCATACCTGTAATCCCAGTGTTTTGGGAGGCCAAGGCAGGAGGACTGCTTGAAGCCAGGAGGTCAATACCAGGCCCTTTCTCCACCAAAAAAAAAAAATATATATATATATTAATTAACTAGGTATGGTGGCACATGCCTGTAGTCCCCCCTACTTGGGAGGCTGAGGCAGGAGGACCACTTAAGCCCAAAATGTGGAGGCTGCATTCAGCCATGATCATGCCACTGCCCTCCAGCCTGGGCAACAGAGTGAGACCGTCTGAAAGAAAAAATAATATGAAATTCAAAATTTAGTGTTCGTAACTAAAACTTAACTGAAACACAGCTACAGTGTTTCATTTTTTCATTGTCTCCGGCTGCTTTTGGGTTAAACTGGGAGCATTGAGTAGACAGCACAGAGATCATCTAGACCAGAAATGTTTCCTATCTGGTGCTTTACAGAACACATTGGCTGATTGCTGACTTCAGCCTGACTACCCCAAGGACCTGAAGCAGCATCAACATGACCTAGTAGCTGGGCGGTAGAATGCAGAATCCCAGATCCTGCCCCAGAGCTGCTAAATTATAATCTGCATTTTTTTTTTTTTTTTTTTTTTTTTGAGACGGAGTCTCCCTCTGTCGCCCAGGCTGGAGTGCAGTGGCGTGATCTTGGCTCACTGTAAGCTCCGCCTCCCAGGTTCACACCATTCTCCTGCCTCAGCCTCCCGAGTAGCTGGGACTACAGGCGCCCGCCACCACACCCGGCTAATTTTTTGTATTTTTAGTAGAGATGGGGTTTCACCGTGTTAACCAGGATGATCTCGATCTCCTGACCTCGTGATCTGTCCTCTTCGGCCTCCCAAAGGGCTGGGATTACAGGCGTGAGCCACCGTGCCCGGCCTATAATCTGTATTTTTAAAAGATCCCCAGGTGATTTATATAAAAATTAAAATTTGACAAGTACTGCTTTAAAGAACGGGTATGCTATACATTAATCAAGAATAGGATATCACTTTGAGAAAATGCAAACAAATAGATTCATAACTTCTATAAGTCATGGCTATGATAGTGTCCTAGTCCATTTTCTGTTGCTTATAACAGAATAGCTCAAATTTGGTAATTTATTTAAAAAAAAAAAAGTAATTTACTTTTTGCAATCATAGAGGCTGAGATGTCTAAGGTTGAGAGGCTGCATCTGGTGAGAGCCCTCTTGCTGGTGGAGACTCTGCAGAATCCCAGGGTGATGCAGGGCAGTATGTGGTGAGGGGGCTGAATGTGCCAACCTGCTAGTTCAGGTCTCTCTTTCCTTTCTTATAAAGCCACTGGTTTCCCTCCCATAATAACCCATTAAGCCATTAGTTCATTAACCCATTAATCTGTGGAATAAATTAATCCATGAGGGCTCTGTCGTCATGATCCAGTCACCTTTTAAAGGCCCCATCTCTCAACACTGCTACATTGGGAATCAAGTTTCAACATGAGTTTTGAAGGTGACAAACTTTCAAACCATAGCTCATAGTTGAGAAGTAAATATTAGATGATGAGATGTTAGCTTTCATGGGGCAATACTCTGAGGAAATTTTGGATTTAACCCTAAACAACTATATAATGTAAGGAAACAACAAATACAAACCTAGATTAGTTTTTTAAACCAAATGCTTGCTTAATTGTAGTAGTTTATTGTTACTGTTTCTGTCATAATTGATCTTAACTGTTCCTTACTGTATGTATCTGAATAATTAAACAGGAGCACCATATAAACTCATTCAGCTGTGCAAGAGAAGACTGAAGATTACAAGGGAATATATGTTCTAAGGTTGCATAGTATTATAATAAAAAATAATAATTTTAAAAAGTCATTTAGATCATGATACGGTTTGGCTCTGTGACCCCACCCAAATCCCATCTTGTAGCTCCCATAATTCCCACGTGTTGTGGGAGGGACCAGGATGGAGATGATTGAATTATGGGGTCAGATCTTTCCCGTGCTGTTCTGTTGATAGTGAATGGGTCTCACAAAATCTAATGATCTTAAAAACAGGAGTTGCCCTGCACAAGCTCTTTCTTTGCCTCCCGCCTTCCACGTAAGATGTGACTTGCTTCTCCTTGCCTTCCACCATGATTGTGAGGCCTCCCCAGCCAGGTAGAACTGTGAGTCCAATTAAACCTCTTTCTTTTGTAAATTGCCCAGTCTTGGGTATGTCTTTATCAGCAGCGTGAAAGCAGACTAATACAGATCACTTCTGTGGGACAGGTACCACAACCAATTAGTTAACATCTAGTTATCAGAATAAGCAATGTATTGTGCTTTTCACTTTGACATTTTCAGCTGGCAATTTCATCTTCCTTGGACAATGGTTTTGAGTATATAGGATACTCAAAGAGAAGAGTTTAAATTCTTAACATTCTGTATCTCTTAAATTTAAGCCCATGTTTCTTCTGATGGTGTTCCAGGCAATCCTTAGAAATGTCTTCTCTGGTCATTAATCATAGAGGAAGAGCTGACAAGATGAGGACTGTAGGAGCTTTTCCTTGGGCAATTGTTAATTTTCCCAAAATAAGGTATTTAGTCCAGGTTAGAAGGGATGATCTCAATGAATTATCATTTTCTAGGTTTTTTTCTCACCAATGCATATGTTTTCTGTTGGTCTAATTTTAAATTAGGGTGAGAAACTTCAAAATGCTTAACCTTCAAAATATTGGAGGGCGTGGAAGTGTCTGTAAAAGACAGTGACATCTAGTGAAATCTCTCAAGTTAAAACAGTCATACTTATCAATCAATTTCATTTACTTAGCTGTCATTAAATGGATTTGCATAGAAATCAGTTGTCACATGCTATTTACAAACTTAATCGATCATCTGTATCTTTTCTTAATTCTTGACATTGTGGTGATCTATGCCCACACAGGGGTTTTCTGATTCAATTCCAACCAGTGGTTATGGCCCCATCAGTTTTGGTCCACATCACTACAGCCTCATTTACAACATGTCGCAATGAGTTTGCCCTTTAATCATTCCTACCCTTCATATTACCAGAATGTCCATTAATCTGCCTCTGACTTAATACCCAGCCTGGCCTCATTCTACTGGGTGTGACTTAGAGACTGGGAATACTAATGGTTGTTTATAACTGCAGCTATTTCCCCATAGGAAATGGAATCCTACTGTGTTAATTTAATTACCGTGACTTTCACAGTCTTGAGTTCTTCAATGGAAGAATCGTTATTACTAAAGGCATTCTGATTTTTATTTTAAACTGTTAGTTATTAATGCAATTCCTTTAATAAATATAAGATTTACAATAATATCAATATTCTGCATTGGGCACCCTCAATGATTAAAAAAACAGGAAAACGACTAATCCAGTGTTTTGAACCAGATGGATAATAGATTTGAAGTAAATCATATTCACCTAACAAAGTATCATATGTTGAAATTAGTCATAAGGAATGTCAATGTGGATTTATTTATTAGTCCCAGTGATAGAAACCACTGCTAGCTAACTTAAGGAAAGAAACAAAAATGATTTAAACAATAGGATCATTCATAGCTCAGAAAGAATTGGAGCCAGAAACTAACAAGGACAAAGGTGTCTCCAGAATCCAGGCAACAGTGATTGCTTGATTGCTTCATTTGTGTATAGCTCCTGGGATGAATGAACTCTAAGTATTTTTCTGCCCTGTGTAACATTCAAAGGCCCTGAAAAGAGAATCCAATTTCTCTAACATGGATTACATGCTCACCCTTTCACGATGTTCTTGGAAGCCATTTTATCATAAAGTCCCTTATAAGACTGCACATGATGAAGATGTGGCAAACCACCCAAAGAAGTGAAGATACTATTCTAGACAGTGGTGAATGATTGATATGTGTTCAAAAACAAAAACTCCCATGAAATTCTTTGCTGCTCCACCACCCAAAAATAGGCTCTTCTTCACGTGTACATTTTCATAATTATCTTCCACCTAACACGTTGCAACAATTCCATGTTCAATAAAATCCTGACTGACTTCTTCCTGAAGGGAGAAAACTCAAAGCCCAGCCTTGAGTCCTGAACATCATGGGGATATTTATCTCCTCTCTGGCTTTATTTGAATCCATGTTAATATTCAACAATAGAGGTAGTAAGTGGTACATTTAACCATCACAGCCAACATACACTACCATTTTAGGGCAAAAGACAAGGAAATAAGGCATTCGATTTAAAAATGTAAATATGTGAGATAGCAAAACAGGAAATATTGGTAGAACCTACAGATTCCATATAGTATTTTTCACTTGCATCCTTCACTACCTAGTTCAAATCCCTCTTTATTGTACATGGCTCTTCTACTCATGAGGGTTCTTTACTTGATGGAATGAGACCAATGTAAGCAATCGTAACATCTCAAGTGCTGCCCAGGTAGGGTTAATACTGTCTTCCATGAACACTGACCATTACACATGGTGTAATGGAGGCAACCTCCTGGATCTCCCAAGTCTCTTCTCTGTCCCCTTGTAGAAGAACACATTTCCCCTTAAGTGTCCAAGTCTGTGACCCCAGGCAATACTACTAACACCTAACACAGGGATACAGGGGCATGAAAAGCTCCCCATACACAAACATGGACGCCTCAGCTTCACAACACTACTACTAAAGGTGTGTCCCATTGAAGGGGAATTTAGTCATTGAATAATAAAATGTCTGAATCAGCTGACTCAGTGTCAACTAAAGGAAAAATATTTTCTGAGTGGGACTTTAGGAATAGTCATGAAGAGAGACAGAGAGAGAGAAAGAGAGAGAATAAATGAAAACATGCTAGTCTGATGATTAAGGCATTAAGGTACGGAGAATATTTTGTCAAAAATATCTTGAGCATTGGCAAAATGTTATGTGTTTTTACCTAATCTGCAATTCGTTTTTACCTTAATTTAAAAAAAATTAGTTGTATTTTGATTTTTTAAATCTATGTGTTTTATGTACTATAGTGTAAAAACTTTACTCTTCTCTGTAGAAAAACTATGCAAATTCTTCTCCAAGGCCCTTTTCACTTTTTAAAGGAATGGTATCATAATATGATGATAATATTGCTTTTCTCATGGAAATTTAATGTGGAATTTTTGCTCTGTATTGGAGATTTCCAGGAGGTCTATGTATGGGAGAAAAAAAATAATGTGTTTTTAGATGGTAAATACATTTACAGTATTAATAAAATAATTAATGGTGAGAAGTATAATAATTTGAATACAAAAAGCAAAAGCATCCATGTTGTTTGACTGTTGTGATATTTTTCTGGAGTATGTGCTACGACTAAGAAAGGAGGAATGAGGAGTTAAAGTATGAAAAATTTATGATAAAGGAAACCATAAGCCTATGGATTTATATGTGATTATTGCAAAGGGTAATATAGAAAGAGTGTAATAGGACAAAACCAATTACCTATTTATTACTACAGAGATGTGCTGAGCAGGAGAAAGGGGAATATTTGTGCTTTGCAAGGCTCATAAACCAGCAACCATTACTGATTCATGGGTGCAGGAGTTGAGTTAGCTGATGTAACCTACCAAAAATGCTCTCTTGGGATACCTAGAATTCTTCATTTTTGATTTATCACAACAACATTCTTTATTTTATAGTAATGTTTACAGTTTACTGATTTACTAGTAAACAGGTTCATCCATTTTGGGACAGCACTCTGCTTACAAATAAACCATAAAAATCATAAAATTAATAAAAAGAGGCATGGCAAGAGAAACTTGGGCATGAAATTGAAGTAATAAATAAGGCAAATTTTTCTTTTGATGTGTGTTTTTATGACACAGACTGTGTTTTATTACAGAGAACTAATGTCACCATTTGTTGTAAATGGAAGAATTCTCTAAGTAATATTCACCACCCAAGTACTCAGGCAAGATAAAGTTGAACATTAAAATCATTAAGAGTATTTTGTAACTGAAAGAGATAAGCCCGCATTTTAAATGTTTGTTCAGCGTTTGATTTATAAAATATCTCGCATTTTATATCATAATGTGTTGCATCCGTATCATCAAATGCCTTAATTGTCCATCCCCAGCTTTTACTATAATCTCCTAGAGGACAAGAACTATACCAATTTAACTTTCTTGGAGATACAACTAATAGAATAGCTTGAGCTTGGAGATGGGGAAAATGCTTCTTTTGGTAAAGTCTCTGATTCATTCCTCATTTCCTTTCCCAAGCTATTTGCATAATCCAACTCATAGTTGATATTTTGAGTACATTTATATAGTTTTCACTTGTGTCCCTATTGGAAGACCTCCACTTGCAACATGTGTCATTTCTAGAAGCATCTATTTCAGGGGTTTTCAACCTTGGCACTATTAACATTTGGGGCTGGATAATTCCTTGTTATAGAGGGCTGTCCTGTGCATTGTAGGAAGCTTAGTGGCATCAGGCCTCTCTGCCCACTAGATGCCAGTCACATTTTTACCACCCAGCCATAGCACCCAAATATGTCCCCCAGACATTGCCAAATATCTCCTGGGACAAAAGAGTCCCCACTTGAGAACCATTGCCATAATAGAAGTTAAATACAAATCTAGAAACTTCATTGCCATAGACTGGCAGAGAGAAAGATATATCTATATCTATATCTATTGTTTTTTCTTCCAGTTCTCTTCACCTTCAATATCTAAACCTCTTACTGTTTATTATTCCTGTTATTAATAGCTTTCAGCTTTCATTTTTGCACAGTCACTATCTGCTAGGTGTTTGACATGCATTTTTGTAGCCTTCACATTTCGGAAGGTTGATAATTTTTCTCTATTTTACAATGGAGGAAACTAAAATTCAGAGTGTCTAGTACAGTGCTTCTCAAAATGTAACATGCACACACATCACCTGGGGACCTAGTTAAAATTCGAACTCTGGTTCTGGATTGGTACATCTGGAATGGAGCTTGCAAATCTGCATTTCTAATAAGCTTGCAGGTGATGCTGATGCTCCGGCTCATGAAACTATACTTTGAGAAGCAATGGACTAGATAACTTACCCAGACTCCTACAGCTAGAAAATGCTAGAGTCAGAATTTGAACCTAGGTCTGCTTCTCACACAGGATACCCCTCTCTTCCTTCATGCTGCCTCTCTATGTGCAATTCTGTGCCAGGGAAGTTGGCTTTACTCTTCCTAGAACTGTCTCAGGTTCTGGTATTTTATCTCCACCTTTATGTTTAGCTATAGTGCTTCAGGTCTGGTGATAAAAGATAGAATGGGTGTAGTCAGTTTAAGTAAATGGACAGTAGTTGGAATATAACTATCCTTCTTTTACTTTTCATGCATATATCCAATAATCCCTGATGGCAACACATTCTGGCTCCTAGACAGGAGACTAGGAGCTTGAATTCACAGATGAAGGGATACAAACCTTTCTCTCTCAAAGTTCAAGTTTAATTGGGGATATCAATGTATGCACAGATAACTATGAAACAACTTCCTATTGGAGCATTGAAAATGGGAGAATTACAATTGCTTGTTAGATTATGGTCATCGAAGACTGAAACTGATATTGTACCACCTCCTCTAGGATAAACTCGAACCCTGGTCACATCCCCTCAAATTCTGTGGCCATTGCAATGTGACACTGCCATTTTGAAGTTGTTGCCCTGATCTTTGAACAAGCCTGTCCGGTTCTGCTTGACAAGCTGGAGGTGGTAATATAAGTTCATACTTGAACAAGGTATGTGACACACAATAGAATGAATAGAAAGCTTACTTAGAGAAATGAAAATGAAATAATCTACTGCTAGCTTTCATAACTCTTCACCTTGCGGTTTATCCAAAATGTATCCACCATGTGCTACTGTATCTTTGGCTTTCATGAGATGTGTACTAAACACTTAGAAAAATGGTAGATAATGATTTCAGCAATTGAAAAATGTTTCCAATTAAACTTGGGAGGTGAAGTTAACAATCTATGACTTATTCAATGTGCTCCACTCATAATATGGGGGAGTTGACTTAGATGCCTCCTAAAGAGACTTCATGGTTAAGGGATTACTCACATTCATTCTGTCTCATCCTAAATTATTTGAGACCTCACTCTACCTACTTTCTCTCTCCTGCACCTTTAACATCATTCTTTCTACTGATACATACCCATTTCTTTATCATTAATTAGCTGATATGCCATTGATAAACAGAAGAATAATGTCAGAAAAATGTGAAAGTTGCGTTGGCTTATATTACTTTGATTCCAGAGATAAATGTTTCATACCACCAAATAACAGCAAAGGAATACAAAGTGTACTTTTAAAAGCATGAAGGCATCAGCCCCGCAGGAAAAAAAAAAGAGAACTATAACAATTGCCGTCCACCGCATTTTCTCTTTCTGGAAGTTATCACCTGGTGCTCCCTGACTTTTGTGCACTTTTGCCTGTTTCTTCTGAAACCTTCCGTGCACCCCCTCCCATTAAACTATCACTATTGATTTTATGACAATATTCTACACTCATTTTGGCATCCTTTTAAATATAGGACTTTAAACATCTGTATTTCCTATTTTTTGATATAGTTATATTTATTTTTTTAATTACTCAAGCTAGGAAGTTGAGTTCAAAAAATTTTGAGAAAAGTATTCCCCACATATCTTCCCACGAGCCCTGCTATTTTTAGACAACAATTTTGCTAACTACTGGATATATTTTTCAGGTGTGTATATGCCATCCTAGTAAAACAAACAAACAAAGAAGCAACAACAAAAAGTCTGTATTCTCCCTTTAGGTATCCCCCTTTAAGTATGATTAAATATCCATTTTCCTACAATAAAAGTAACAATCTTCATTTCAACTGATTTCTCATTGGAACTACAGATCTCTGTCTCTCCCTTACTTCCTAGCCAAATTTTGTAAAATACTAAACTAAAATTGCCTTCTCCTCTTCACAACTCCCCATTCCCTCCTCATGCAATGTCTGTTCAGCTTTCATTCCAACCACTGCACTAAAACAGCTTTTGCCTTGGTTACCAGTAACATTTTGTTAACTCAACTTAACAGATGAAGAAATAGAGACAATACACATGCCCCTTGAGTGGGGAATGTGGTTGTGTCCATGCAATGGAATACTACTCAGCAATAAAGAGGAATGAACCACTTGTAAGCAGTGGCACAGATTTATCTCCTGTATATGATGTTAAGTGAAGGAAGGCAAATTCAAAGACTGACTACTGTTTAATTCCATTTATATGACATTCTTGCAAAGGCATCGCTATATGGACAGAGAACAGGTGAGCACTGGCCAGGGCCTGCGTTGTGGATGCTCTTAAGTACAAAAGGCCATGTACTTTTGAAAGGGGCGTAGGAAGAGTGTTGTTAATAAAGTTGATCCGTATCTTCTTCATTTTGTGGTGTTGCACAACTGTCACTGTATATGCCATTCACATGATGAACACTTAAAGGGTTAATTTTACTGTATATAAATTACATCATGTTGGGGCTCATAAAACAATACCCCAAAGTGAAAGTCTCAGAAACAGAAGGATTTCTCTGATCTTCTCCTGCCCTTCTGTTTCTCAGTTCCATTCTTTCCAGAGGCACCATGGAAACTAGAATCCCTCTTCCCCAAGGCAGGTCCTAGAAACCAAAACCCCTTTTCTCCAAATTCAGCCATAAAATCCTAAAAGTATGACTCTAATTTTCCCTCTGCCTTTCTGTGTAAAATCTGGCCGTAACGAAATTCCCTGACCTACCTTGTTTGACTTTAGGTCTTAAGACCCCCTATTCCAGAGGGTCTTAAGACCTCAGAGTCTTAAACGCTTTAAGATCCCAGAGAGTCCCGCCCCACACCCAGAAGGAAGAAACATTGCTCAGAGAGGCCAAGAAGAATCTCCATAGACAGGTCTTGCTGGGTTTCCTTGCTCAGTCCATTAGCATTAGATCAGGCCCTTTTTGTCCAACCCTGTTTCTACACAGCTTTCCAAACTTTGTTGAACCTAAGCATAAAAATGGACAATTTCCCCAGTATCTTTGGGTCTTCATTTTGAAGGCTACTGTATGCACATTTTAAATACATTTGTATGCTTTTTCTCCAATTAATCTGCTTTTTGTGAATTGAGTTTTCAGCAAAACTTCAGCAACCACAATAAAATAAATAGATTTTTTAAATAGACATATCTGGTCCTGGCATATTTGATGCAATTGCTGCACATGGCATCCTTGGTTTTCTCTTCTTAGCTGCTTTCCGTGGACATCTTCATTTTGCTCCCTCCTTTCTGATGTCTTCTTAGTATCTCTCGTGGACCCCCACCTTCGTTTATCCAAATCCTCTGAAATGGCTCAGTTCCAAGGCATTCCTTTCTGACCCTCCTCTTGTCTTAGTCTCACCTTTGCTAGCTCCTTCAACCCAGGAGCTGATAAGTCACCAGTTTCCCCAGGGACGTCTCCTGCTCTGGGGAACCCTAAATGGATATCTCATTAATACGTATCCTACGTGCTCTACCCTTGACTTCCCTTCTGTGCCCTCCAACTTGATAAAAACCATCACAATTTCTCCTTTAATGTGGAGAAACATAACTTCATCATTGACTCCTCTCTTCCTCATCCTCCCTCTCCCACAATTGAATGAATGAACACCTGGGACTGAGTCCACTATTTCTCCTCTTCCATGGGCCCTTGAATCTGTTTTCTTCTGTCAACGTGCCTTGCCTCTGGCTTGGGTCAGATACCCATCATTCTCTCCTGGGTGACGATACTATCTTTCAGCTCTCCTTCCTCTCCGCTTGCTTCTTTCCCATCCACTTGTTGCAATGCAGTGAGAATGAACTTCCAGCCAGGTATTCATTTGAATAACATGCATTGGGCCCTCTCTGCAGGCCAGTACTATTATGTGATTTCAAGGGCCTCAAACCCTAGTCAGCACTGGCTAATTCCTGACAGGTACTTAAACCAGAATATGCTCATGAGAGCTGCCCTCAAACTGTGTTGAATTTCTAATAAGAAAAGTATTTATTTTCTGTTAAGTGACATACACTTACAAGCACTAAGCACTTAAAAGATGATGGATACTCTGTGCTTCCTTCAAGGAAGGAATTGATAAAAAGCATCACATGTTAACATGGTAAGTAGATAAGTTTGATAAAATGTCAATATAGACAGGCATGCCTCAGCCAGGCTCTTCCCCACATCATTACCCACACACAGCCCTCAAAGGTACCTTCTGTAATACCTGCGTGTTTGGAAGAAATGGAGAGGAAAAGAGAAAAAGGGGCAGGCAGGGGAAGTGGATTGCTTGTTTTTGTCTTTGATTGTCCCCAAAGGAAAGCTGTTATTATGCTGTTTTTCAAGGTGAAAAATCAATGCTGAATTGAAGTCACTCCTCTACATGGACACAAAACAAACAAACAAAAACCTAACAGTGTTGAAAGTGAGGAATGAGGGCATATCAAATATTCAGGTATGAGATCAAATCGACATTACCCCAAATTGATTAAGCTATCACTTTAGCTTAAGAGAATGGAAGCAAGAGGATTGAAGAAGGAGATTTCCTACACTGGCAAAGCAAAAGTCAGCGATGTTACTAAATAACGTTTAATATAATTTAATGTTGTTAAATAATAACGGTAATAGCAAACACTTCTGACTTGCTTACTATACACCATGTAATGTCCAATACACTTCATATATATTGCTGATCATCACCACAACCTCATAAAATAGATAATTTTATTATCCCCATTTTACAACAAAACAAACCAAAAAGTCATCTAGAATAACCCAGAAGTCCAGTCATTTGCCTAAGATCACACATTTAGTAAATGCAGACTTGAGATTAGTAACCAGTCAGTACTACTCCATAGTATACACTCTGCAACATTTTACTTTCTCAGGAAATTGATCAAAATAAAGAAAAAAATGAAAAATTAATTTTTAATGCCCAAAACTTTAAAACTGCAAAAAAAGAGAGAGAAGAGTAATGATTTCTGAAAAATCACTCCATAGAGAACAAGGGAATTAATAGGGACAACAATTCTGTCCAAATTAGTCTTAAAAATGACATTTAAATTGATTAAAGAAAAGATGTCTCTATGAAGTCTATTGAATTATATGGACAAGACCAGGATGGACGGGTAAGTATCTCCTTCCTGGGCCCATCAATTTCTCCCTCGGAAAGCTTCTGGTGTTAGAATAGAATGCATTCACTCATAATGACTTCAAAACTTGGAAATCATATTTCAAGGGAACTCACTCCATTTTTAAACTAAGCACAGATAAAATATAGCCAGTTCTATTTTCAAAGGTATTTCACTCTGACAGACCTGGCAGAGTATGTGCTATAGCAGGTTGTTTTTCAAAAACTCACAAACTGTATCCTAATAACTATTTTCCCTGTTACCAGACAAAATATGGAGTATCATATATCTGAGAATGTTAAGTACTTTATTTTTGCAGTAGGGAAAAAATAAAGGAATGCTCATTTCTTACCCAACGTACTCTTTCATTATCTTTTAACATATGCCCAGCATATATCAGACTATAGAGGCAACATCATTCTGTTCTTTCAGTTTCCAGTAAATCTAATAGTAAATATGGAGTGTTCTCTGGTAGCTGAATCCAATTTCTTCAGATAAAAATATATGGAGGAAAATCTCTGCAGCATTTTCAGGATGGGCATTTCTTCAAAATATTAATAATCCATCTGTTTGAATGGTCTATTTCAATATTTATCAAATAAGTAATACCCATATGAGTGTCAACATGGCCAATTTTATAGTAATTAATTCCTTAAAAAGGAGAGTAACTTAGGGTGATAAACTACTTGTATGTTTTATGTTGCATTCCATTGCAATATTTGTATATCTACAGACTAGGATAATCTAGAGTCATACTTTGCTAGTAAAAGATCTTTCCCAGAGTAGGGGGAAAAAAATCTGTGGGTGAAAAACCTATTGTATTTTTGTAACCGTTGAAGTGTAGATCAGTAATCCTCTACCTGGACATTTTGTGTATTTTTAAGATTTTTCTCCTGAGCTTGAATATCAAAGAAGTCATGCTAAAGAATAATATATGCTCACTTGCCAAACTCAAAAATAACTACACTTTACCCAGGTGCTTATACTTCATGCTACAAAAAGGGGGAAAAAATCTCCATTGAATGGAGAGTGGCCAACTCCCAGGATGTAGCAGTGGCTCAGAACAGGAACCTCTGAAAGTCCTGGACTAGTCCTCATTGGTTACTCAAGTTCACACTGCATGGTGTGCTTGTGCCTTGGTGACCATGTGCATGTGCTTGTAGGATTTAAGGATTTAAGCTCACTTGGCTTGGGGCAGCAGAGTAGACAAATGTGCTGAGTCTCCTGTTCAAAGAAGGCCTGGTTTTTAATAAGGAGGTACAAGTGAAAGAGTAGGTGCAGAGAAGCATTCTTTCCATTTTTTAAATGTATTCCTAAGACGGAAGGTGGTCGATGGTATTGTCTTCCACATAGGGATTGCAAAGTGGGTTTCATCTTCAATAGCTCAATGCTATTTATCTTCAGAGTTGGGGTGAAAATGATGCTACAGAGATCAGACATGAACTAAGAAATAAAACATATCGTGGTATTTCTGAGCCCCTCTAAATATTCTCCAGACAAAACTTAGAACCTAATATCCACCAAATCAAAATATTTTGGTTGGGTTGTTGATGCTGGTGTTTTCTCCTGCAGTTATGTGATCTCAGAGAAAGAAATGTTCTAACCAAAAGCCTTCTCAACATGGCCTGGGATACAGCAGGACTAGATTTGAGTGTGCACTTGATCTCCTGAAATAGGCTGTTTTGTGCAGCAGATGAACTTCACTGTCAGAAGTTCAGAGAACCAGTGTTGTCTGATTTTTAAAGATAGGACTATTTAACCTTCAACTGTAATAGAAGAAAGTCTGTTTAAGGGGTTTTTATTGTGTTAATGTAGCTAAGGGAGTTCTATGCTTTTCAGAATTTGTTTACCTGTATGACTCTGGGTTAAGGTTGGCCACACAGAAAATTTTGTGAGGCTGGTGAGATGGAGTAGAGAACCCTCTTAGGGACCTGCCACTGCCCTTCCCCCATCCCCTGCCATGTATGGAAATAAAGGAAAGTCTTGAGTTCCTACAAGAGAAATTCCAGGCACCCACCTAGCCTTGAGAAGTAAAGAAGCAACCTGATAAGCAAGGACGTAATAATAGCTTAAAACAATATTTAAGGAAGTTACAGTCCCAAAATGTTTGGTTCCTTATAGACACTAAAGATAATGTCTTGACATATGACCTTAATTTTTCAGGAATCCAGACTACTACCAAAAGGAAAATGCCATCCATTTTCTAATTCCAAACTAATTCCAAACCCTAATGAGTGATTCCATACTGCCTTATGAGAAGAATTTCTAAGCCTTGGAGTCTTGTTCCTAATTCCCTTTATGTCCCTCAAAGTGCTAGCAGACTCTTTGAGGCTTACACCAACATACCTGGATCTGGACCTCAGATAAAGGGAGACTGAGGACTGACATCTGACTGCCATCCTTTGCTCTAAATTTATTCCTGAGGGGACTGGAAGAACTCACACCCATAGAACAGAGTGAACATTCTTTTCTGCTGATCCCAAGTCTTTAAACAAAGTTCTGCCTCCTTAACCAATTACAAATCAGAAAATTTCTGAATCTATTTTGAAGCTCCCACTTCAAGATAAACTGCCTTTGTAGGTCAAACCAATGTATAGCCTCTGCCTATTGATTTATGACTTTGCCTGTAGCCTCTGCCTCCCTGCCTTAAAAACCCCCACTTTCTCTCACTGCAAACCCTGATGTCAGAATTTGACTTTGTTGTGCCAGATGGGTAAACCCAAGTTGGGTTTGGTAATACGGGGAAGGTATGAGGAATTAGTAGCCATTACAGAAGGCTGACATGGGGCCAAGCAAGGATGCACCAGTTCAAGTTTTCATTGGTCACTTCCACTCCATGTTGGTATGGAGCGGTCACTGGGCCTATAACTCCTCCAAATCCTTCCAAGCACCTCCTCCAGTGACTCCAGGCCCCAGGCCAGGTGCACATGCAGTTTCATCCAGAGGGCACTGGCTTTTTCTACAGATCACTGAATGGTCTGGGTTTCAATGTGGAATTAAAGATATGTGGGTTCCAGTTTCTCTTGGTAGACTCCAACTAGTCTGCATGGGCTCCAGGTTATCCTTATTGGCTCTAGGTGTCCTTGCAGCTTTCAGTTCCAATACTCTCCATGAGTGCCCAGTTATCCTAGAAGGCTCCAGTTTGTCCTTGCTTTCCACTGCTTCATGTCCAACTTTCTTCTTCCCTGTCTCCCCTGCTGGTAACTAGAATGTAATTTAATTAATTCCTCTACCAACCACATGAAGTAGGAATTTTTATACCCAGCTATTATGTGACAGAGTCAAACTGTAAACTCAGAGCAATAAGTCTCTAATTCCATACTCTAGTGAGTGATTCCATACTCTTTCATGAGAATAATTTCTAAGCCTTGGATTCATGTTCCTAATCTCCTTTTATTATGTCCCTCAAAATGCTAGGAGATTCTTTGAGGCTTACACCAACATATCTAGATCTATATGTCTTGCAGCTGAAAAGCCCCTTTGAAACTATGTTCTATTCATCAGTTGCTTTATTCTAGAATTTCCCAAGTTCAGCGACTACCCACTTGAATGTCCTACTTGTTTGATTTCTTTGCTTCAAAGCTTGACAAAGGGAGGCCAATGAGAAAATTCAGAGTGTCGGTAAAAACAAGACTGGATCAGGGCTGCACAATGTGATGTGCTTTCATGGGGACTTGAAATATAAACCAAAAGGGATCAAAAGCTATAGAAAAATATGAAATACTTGCAAGAACAAAGACAATGGTATGAATTCCATGCTGCTGCTCTGACTAGCTATTATACTCCTGTTATATATGTTATATTCAACCCCATGAGTGTCTCAAAAGTGCAAAATAGCTCTGAAAATAATTTCAGAACAAGCTCAGTCCCTCCATTTCTGTCTGCCCAAATTTCAATTTGACAGAACCTGCTTTGTTCACGTCCAGGCTTCATGACATGCATTTCTATTGTTTTTGTGCTATTTCTGTCCCCAATTTCAGTACCCCCCGAGTTGGTAAAATTAGAAACTGCTGGAGTTTGGATTCTGCATTGTGTTGTCCTGTGAAGATCCTGGTGTACCTGCAATTGTCTTCTTCCTCAGGTTGTTGAAGAGGCTGCTTTAAGAAGAAAGACGAAAAAAAGCAAATGTGTGTGTGCATGTGCACTTCAATGCTGCTTCTAAATTCTCTGCATTACTCAGATTGCCCCTTTTCTGTGGTTAGATCCTATCTATAATGACAAATGCCTCCATTGCGGAGGAACCACCTGCTTTGTGGGCCTATTTGGGGAAACTTGGCTGAGCCAGCACTTTTATGTTAACTGCGTAGTGCCCGCACTCTGTACGTGACTCCTCGAGAGGAGAGAGGCAACTGGGTAACATCCCTCACAAAAAAAAAGACCAAGCATAAAATGTATTATTCCATGATGGAAATAGATTTAGCCAGTAATACATTATATAAGACTCATTAGTGAATTACTTCTATAAAGAAATGCATTATTATTGAACTATCCTGCTATGACTCTTTAATTTGAAGGTGGAAACCCTGCCTACTTCTATGTCTGAGAACAGACACGTATTTATACATTAAACAATTAGGTAATGAAAATTCAAGTCCAACATAGACCTACTCCCTTAAAATGGGAAACGAACAAATATTGCTACTGGAAAGGAAGGGAGGCAATGTATAAGTAATTGATAAAAAGATATACACTATTTTAAAAAATATGATTAGAAACATTAACAAGATACCAGCAATAGGTCATAATGGGCAATCTCTCAATTCTTCTCAATTTAGAGAGGAATCTCTTAGAGCTTCAAATACTGACACTTCATTATGGCCAAATAATTGTTTCTGATTTCTCCTACTTTTTCATTTAGATTTGTGACTAGGTTTAGGTGGATCAAGTGCTTACTTAGTTTTCCTTCAGGAAGACTCACTTGCTCCACAACAGTCACACACACATACACAGACACACACACACACAGACAACATGCACACACACACACACCACATTGCAGCAGCACTAAATGTCCGTGCTTTACTTCTCTTTGTCAGATGCCTATGAGAGTGCTCAATAAATATTTCCTGGAATTAATCTAATCTTTGTTAAGAATTTTCCCAAAGAATCTTTTTTTTTCAAATACTATCTTGGAAGAAGTCATGCTTTAGCCACTAAGATCTCATCAATAATGAGATTATCAAGTCATTTATTCTTTCTTTGAAAGAGAGAAATCAGAATAGTCCTTCATAACTGGGCAACTCTGTGTGTGTGTGTGTGTGTGTGTGTGTGTGAGAGAGAGAGAGAGAGAGAGAGAGAGAGAGAGAGAGAGTTACAGAGAGAGAAGAAAGAAAGGGGGTTGGGGGAGAGAGAATGAAAAAGAAAGAGAGAGAAGGAGGAGGTGATGGAAGAGGAGGAGGAATGAGGAGCTAATTTAAAGAAAGCTGAATGTAGAAAGAAAAGACAGCACCTACAACAAAGAAGCAAGTACGTATTGTAATTTTTCCTGGTAGTAGAACTGGTTTTTCTGGGATATGAGTGGAGGAGCAGGAATATCTACTTCCGTTCTCTCAAGTCACTCAGTGTGACACTACTGGCCTGTGTTTGAGCGAGGAATGACCTACACCTTAGTAATGACCTGGCAGGAAATAGCTTGGAGGACCTGGGACATGTGTGTCCAGTTTCAATACTCTCCTAAAGTGCCTGTGATATTGTGACATACTAAGAAATACGTTTTTGTTCTCTGTCCCCTGAGTCCTGGCACAGAGGTCCTAAAACCGCATATGTAGGGGTGCTAGGAGAATCATTTGTTCCAATACTTGGTCTTTGACCCTCAGTTCCCATCACAGAGCTCCTAAATTTGTAGGAATTTACTGGGTGATAGGAGCATGTTTTTTTTTTCTCGTGAGAAGACTCTTGGTGGGCTTCTGGACAGCCTCAGGATGGGGGCTGATGGCCAAAAAAACCAACCTTGTCATTAGTGGGTTGGAGTTTGCAGCCCCAACTCTTGACCTCTGGGGAGGGAAGAGGAATGGAAGTTTGAATTGATCACTGTCTTATCCATTCATGTCACTATGATAAAATATCTATCTTATTCTGGGTTATTTGTAAATAATAGAAATTCATTTCTTGCAATTCTTGAGACTGGGAAGTCCAAGTCAAGGCATCTTCCAATTCAGTGTTGCATGAGGGTATGCTCTGCTCTAGAGATGGTGCCTGTGGCTGGGTCCTTACATGGAGGATGAGGCTGAAAAAACTACAGAGGTCCCATAAATTTCCTTTCTAAAAGAACTAATCCCACTCATAAAGGCAGAGTGCTCCTGACTTGATCACTTCCCAAAAGGCCCCACCTCTTAATACTATCATATCACATTGGCTCTTAGGAGCCAATGTATGATTTTGGGGGAATACATGCATTCAGACCATAACCTAATCACCAATAGCCAATGATTTAACCAATCATGCCTGCATCATAAAACCTCCATTAAAAAGCCCCAAATGATGGTATATTAGTTCTTTCTCCCGCTGTTAATAAAGACACACTCCAGATGGGATAATTTATAAAGAGAAGAGGTTTAATTGACTCATAGTTCTGCGGGGCTGGAGAGGCCTGAGGAAACTTACAATCATGATGGAAGGGGAAGCAAACACGTCCTTCTTCACATGATGGCAGGAAGAAGTGCAGAGCAAAGGAGGGGAAAGCCCCTTATAAAACCATCAGATGTCATGAGAACTCACTCACTATCACAAGAACAGGATGGGGGAAACTGCCAGCATGATTCAATTATCTCCACCTTGTCCCTCCACAACACAAGGGGACTATAGGAACTACAATTCAGGATGAGATTTGGGTGGGGAAACAGCCAAATCTTATCAGATAGGGTTCAGGGAGCATTCAGTTATCTGAACACATGGAGCTTCCTGGAGGATGATGGACCCAGAAAGGGCATGGAAGCTCTCCACGCACCCTTACATCCCTTGCCCTGTGAATCCCTTCTATCTGCCCATTCATCTGTATCCTTTGTAATATCCTTCCTAACAAATGAGTAAAGTAAAGTGTTTCACTGAGTTCTGTGACCACTCTAGAAAATTCACTGAACCTGAGGAGGAGGTCATGGGAACCCCCAATTTATAGCCAGTCAGAAATACAGGTCACAACCTGGGACTTGTGACTAGCATTGAAAGCGTGGGGGGCAGTCTTGTGGGACTCAGTCTTCAACCTGTGGGATTTGACACCATCTCTGGGTAGATAGTGTCAGAAATGAATTTAACTAGAGGACACCCAGCTGCTGTCCGCAGAAGAATTGCTTGGCATGTTGGGACAAATGCCCACCCATCTGGTGTCAGAAGAATTATATTGAGTGGTGTGTGAGTAGATGGGAAAAAACTCATTCTGTTATGGTGCCCCATGATGGAACTTGAATTGCTGTAGTAATTCAAACACTATAGCACCACTTACTTAACATATTATCTATAGAAGATTATTTCCACTCATCCTGGGTGTGGAGGTACATAAGAAGGCACACACATACACACACACTATATATAGACAGAGTCTCCCTTCTGCAGGGCAGACATTTGTGCACAACTTAGGTTAAGAGAAGACCTCCAAACATTGGAACATACATTTTTGTTGTTGTTATTATTGTTTGCTATAATATGTCAGTTCTCCAATAAGATAAATTAGGACTTTCCAACTACTCTAAACCAGGGATCTCAATTAGGGATGACTATGCCCTCACCCAGGGATATTTGTCAATGTCTGAAGACATTTTTTAAATTTACAACTGGAGGCAGGATGTGCTACTGGCATCCAGTGGGTAGAGAACAGAGACTCTGCTAAACATCCTCCAATGCCCAGGTCAGCCCCTACTATGAAAAATTATTGGGTCCAAAAAGTCAGCAGTTCCAAGGTTGAGAAAGTTTGCCCAAAATCTGCATAGGAAAAATCCACTGACAATAACTTGGTACAAGTTGCAAGACAGTGATGCTTGGAAAAGAAGCAATCCCTGTATCCCTGAAGCTTCAGTTGTCCATTTTTACCGGCACATATCAGATGCTTGAGAGTGGAGTGAAACCCATTCTGTTGTTTCATATGCCCAATTACTTCAATACTCCACTAATAAGCCACTGGCCTTGAGGCAGGGATTTAAAAAAAAAAAAAAAAAGCCTCATATGCTAAGAAAAATCCATGGAGGAATTCTAGGTGACAACACTCTATTGGGGCTGCTGGGAGTATAATCTCCTGAGAGGGTAAATTGGACTCAACTCGCATGAGCCTTAAGAAATTCATATCCTACAGAATCATAATGTGGAGATAAGGGAAAGAAAAGAAATATTCATATCTTTGGGCATATTAAATTTTCCTCATGAATTATATTTAACTGTGGGTAAAAGGGTCCTAAAATGTCTTCCAGTGAATAACTCTATAATTAATATCTATGAATGTGAGCTTATATAGCTTTAAGGGAAACAAAACTAAAAAACTAAAGATCTTGAGGGGATGAGCACAAGCAGATTTTTTTTTTTATTATTTAAAGACTGAGTCTTACTCTGTTGCCCAGGTTGGAGTGCAGTGCCATGATCTCGGCTCACTGCAGTCTTCGCCTGCCAGGTTCAAATGATTCTTGTGCTTCAGCCTCACAGGTAGCTGGGATTACAGGCACCTGCTACCATGCCCAGCTGATTTTTGTATTTTTTAATAGAAACAGAGTTTCCCCATGTTGGCCAGGCTGGTCTCAAACTCCTGACATCAAGGGATCTGCCCATATCAGCCTCCCAAAGTGCTGGGATAACAGGCATAAACCGCTGTGCCCGGCCAACACAAGGAGATTCTTAATGGTTTCCAGAATACAAAATACAAGTTGGCACCTCTTTGAAATTTGTTATGTTTGGTGGGTTTCTGGTTGGTTGATTAGTTGGTTTTACATTAAAAAATGTAAAGAGCCTGTTTCTTTTTGTTTTAAATTTACATCTATTCTTTGTTCATTAGAGTTATGGATTCTGTCTTTTTGTCTGCTACAGGTACTTTTCCACTTAATGGTTGAATTTTTACATAAAGTTTATAATTCTTTTAGTGTTTGCATTACTTTTAAACTTTACAAACTCACCCATTCAGAGTATATGATTACTAATTTGTTTATTTTTGTTCTTTGTTTGTTTGTTTGGAGTTAGGGTCTTGTTCTATTGGCCAGGCTGGAGTACAGAGGCATGATCATAGCTCACTGCAGCCTCAACCTCTCAGGCTTAAGTGACTCTCCCACTAAAGCCTCCTGAGTAGCTGGGATTACAGGCATGCACAACCATGCCCTGCTTATTATTGTATTATTATTATTATTATTATTATTTTAGTAGAGACAGGGTTTTGCCACATTGCCCAGGCTGATCTCAAAGTCCTGGGCTCAAGCGTTCCAGCCACCTTGGCCTCCTAAAGTGCTGAGATTACAGGCATGAGCTATTGCATTCATCCAATTCCTTTGTTTTCAAATAAAAATAGGTTAAGTGTATCTAATTAGAATTAGAAAAACTAATTCATGCTCACGTAGAAAATTCAAGCATAATATCAGTCATTGGCATTCAAAGAATTTTGATAAGTTTCAAACTCTGAATTATTTTAAGTTGACATCTACAAAATTTAACGTAAGTTTAAATAGTTGCAAGAGATGATTTTGCATTCAGAATAAAATTTCTTCTCTTTGTCATAATATCCTTTGATTTTAAAAAATAATTCAAGCTTATTTCTTTAAGACTCTTCAAAATGATGATCCTGCAGACATTTACCTCCCCACTCTGTGTCCACAGGTCTCTGTTTTCCTCTAAAGGTCTTGGCTGATCTCCCTTGCTCTGTCTCCAACATGATTGCTTTATTTAGTTCGCTCATCTGACTGCTCTCTTATCCTCCATCTCAACAGTGCATTTTTTTTTTTCTCAGTGGGAAAAACAAACATTTGCAAAGAGGCAGGTATTGGAGAGGCAAAGGATAAAGGAACTAGTTTATGCTGCCGGGACTGACCTTTCGGCCATTTGATAGACACAGACCTTAAGCCCAGGGGAGCACTCCTGCACCACAACTACCCCAGCACTTGGCTGTTTGCTACAGAGCGGGCTTATTTTCCTAACTTAAGAAAACACAATGTGTCCTTTAAGTCAGTCTGAAGACGTTTGCTTTTGGTGCCATAGAGTTGCGTGGCATTTTTCATGTTACGCCGTGTTATGTCTTGTCGTGTGTGAACTTTATTTTCTGTTACCAAAAATAAAAAATAAAAATGAAAGAGTGCATAGACAGGTTGCTTGACCTGACAGAAAAGTAAGCTTGGAGGATTTTCAGAAGCATTGATCACAGAAGCCCCTCTTTCCTCTCGAGAGCACAATTTCCCTTGTCCATGATGATTTAAAGAATTGGAAAAGCATTTCATGGAATAGATAAAATGTAGAGATTGAGAAGAGTCTCGACCTCTTTTCGGGTCAGTTTTTAATTCAATTTGAATAAAACAAAATGCACTAATTGATAAAGGAATTCAAACAGGCTGTTTTCCTAACACGATATATACCAGGCTCCAAGATCTTTTTTTTTTTTTTTTTTTTTTTTTTTTTTTTAAATCCGGCCTTTCTTCTTCACTGGGGGACAGGAGCAGTGAAATGGCCTAAAACAGAATCTCACTTTAAATTGCTCTGTGGACCATATAAGCTACTTGATCTGTTTTGCTGACTGAAATCTGATCAGGGATTTCCTGCACAGGCTGAATGGAGAAAGAAGATTAAGGTAAACGCAGGCTGATCTTTTAGGGTCCATCCTAAATGGTACCTTTTCTATGATGCCTCCTCTCATTGCCTCCAGTTGGAATTAACAGCTCTGTCCATTGTACCTTCAAGGTACTTCTTACAACATTTCATTACCGATCATTCAGAAGATCATCTCTCCCACATAAATGGGAGAACCTCAGAGACAGCAGCAGCAGGACCTCGCTTATTTGTACTTTTTTTTTTTTTTTTTAAAGCCTTAGAGACACGGTCTCACTATGTTGCCCAGGCTGGTCTCAAACTCCTGGGCACAAGTGATCCTCCAGCCTCTGCCTCCCAAAGTGCTAGGATGCTAGGATGTACATTCTTCATATCCAATGCATAGTGGATGCCAATAAATGCTTATTTTATATGAATGAATGCATGAATAAGAGCAATAGCTCACCCATTCAGCTTACCAAGTACCAGTTGCTATTCTAAGCCCTACAACACCATAAGGAGGGTAATTCAACTGGGGTTGCTCAACTTGAAAATGATGAAGCGAGTCCTTAAGGTCTTAAGGTCGTAGATGCTTTTGCTAAAGGCATCAAACTAATGGTTCAAAAGTAACGATGATAGGAAGCTCCCAAGGACAAAGCCAATTGATCCTCAGAAGTTATTCATAAATCAAAATAATACACAGCACTAAACAAATTCCCTGCTAAGTGTCAGCAGACAGACAAGGGCATGGGCCATCTTATTATACAATCACCAAGTAAAATTAAGGATGTAGAATACTGTGACAAGGAGTCCTAGGCATATTATTCTGAATATAGGCAGATATGAAAAAGGAATGTAAAAGCATGTCACACAGATATAAATGTGCACATTCTGAGAACTACATTCTACAGGAAGCAGCAGTTTACAATTCATGGAGTGAACAGGGTAAGACTTTGTCTGTGCATCTGCCAGTGAGGCTTAGAGGAAGAACCCCATCCCACTTCAGGCCCCAAGATAACCTGTTTGGGAAGAAGAAGAAGGGGGAAAATTAAGGCCCCTATTTAATAGAAGCTGGATGTGAAAGCCAGAACTCAGCCTCTGTCTGAAAGCATTTTAAATAAGAGTAAAGAAAGACACAACTGGGCTCAGTCTTAATTACTCCACTTATTCAATTATTTATTTACTTATTTATTTATTTTTATTTTATTTTTTTGAGACGGAGTCTTGCTCTGTCGCCAGGCTGGAGTGCTGTGGTGCGATCTCGGCTCACTAAAACCTCCGACTCCCTGGTTCAAGCGATTCTCCTGCCTCAGCCTCCCAAGTAGCTGGGACTACAGGCACCTGCCACCACGCCCAGAAACTTTCTGTATTTTTAGTAGAGACAGGATTTCACTATGTTAGCCAGGATGGCCTCGAGCTCCTGACCTCGCGATCTGCTGCCTTGGCCTCCCAAAGTGCTGGGAGTAATTACAGGCGTGAGCCACTGTGCCCAGTCTATTCAATTATTTATTAATATGAAATATTCATTTATTTATTCATGAATGTTACACATGAAAATAAATTTTAGGAATTTATTCTATAAATACTTTCTACAAGTGATTACCGATCATCTGTTAGGGCAGCACGTCTCAGACTTTGACGGGTTCTGTTAGAGTGCACTTTCTGACTCAGTAGGTCTGAGGAGGGGCCTGGGATTCTGCATTTCTAGCAACCCCCCAGAGGATATAGATACTGATGGTCTGTGGATGACATTTTCCCAGGCACTGAGAATTTTAAGATAGATAGGATACAGTCCTTCTGATGCAAGGAATGCCTCTACTAAACTGGGAAGATAACCAATGAGACTTTCCTCAAAAGTTCATTCCTACTGCAACCAACTTGGATGTTCAGGGACAAAAGTATATCCTTTGTATTCTGTCTCTATATGATTATATATGTATATAATACATATAATATACGTATGCACATATGCATATACAAGTTGCCTATCCCTTATCCAAAATGCTTAGGACCAGAAGTGTTTCAGATTTTGGATTTTTTTGGATTTTGGAATATTTGAATTGTACTTAGGGGATGAGCATTTCTAATCTGAAAATCGAAAATCAAAAATACTCCAATGAGCATTTCCTTTGAGAGTCAGGTTGGTGCTCAAAAAGTTCTGGATTTTGGAGCATTACAGATTTTGGATTTTTGGATAAGGGATACTCCACCTTTGTTTTAGAGGATAATTATTCTTTAATCTCATCTGGTTTGGAATTGTTATGAGGTTAATCTCAGTCTCTCACACTTGCTGTGGTCTGTTCTCTGAATAGTACCACTATACTGATCTCCAGGTACATGGAAGGTTATGTGTGTGAATTTTCCTAACTCGATGAGGGGGATAGTCAGGGTGTCTGAACACAGCCTCTCTGGTTCCCATGTTCTCCTGGGAAGTGCATCCTGAAGGTCTGCCTGGTCACTGCTTCTCCTGCTGCAATTCACCACTGAAGCCCAGAGAGCTGACCACGTGGTCCCTGTCAGGACCCAGACCTCTCTGGTTGGTGTGGCCTGACTTTGGCCCTTCCTGCTACCATAGACCATGAGTCAGCTCTATGACTTCCCTCTTACTGAACCGAGCTTGGATCCAGCACCCCTGGAACAGCAAAGGCAAACATTGACAGGATTTGCAGCAAGAGAAGGTGAGGCATTTATTGCAGGGCTCCAAGAAAGAAGAGCACAGCAGCTAACACTTAAGACCCAAACTCTTCAATGCCTTGTGTGTCAAGGTTTTCAAAGACAGGAGGCAGAGGTTGCAGGCAAAGTCATAAATCAATACATGGAGGCTATACATTGGTTTGAGCTAAAAAGGTGAGTCATATTGAAAGGGGAGCCCACAGGTCAGAGGTGGATTCAAAGATTCTCTGATTTGGGATTGGTTAAGGAAGTGAAGCTTTGTCTAAAAACTTGGAGGTTTTAGACAAAGGAATTTGAGCTTGGCCTATAGGTGAAATTTCCTCCAGGCACCTCAGAAAGAAACTTAGAACACAGAACAGCAGTCAGAGTTCAGTCCTCGTTCACCCTTTATCTGAGGTCTACATGTCAGATCTCATGAGACTTATTCACTATCATGATAATAGCATGGGGGCAGATCTTCCCCCTTGCTATTCTTGTGATAGTGAATAAGTCTCATGAGATCTGATGGGTTTATCAGGGGCTTCCGCTTTTGCTTCTTCCTCATTCTTCTCTTGCCACTGCCATATAGGAAGTGCCTTTTGCCTCCTGCCATGATTCTGAGGCCTCCCCAGCCATGTGGAACTGTAAGTCCAATTAAACCTCTTTTTGTTCCCAGTTTCGGGTATGTCTTTATCAGCAGCATGGAAAGGAACTAATACAGTGAGTATTGGCCAAAAAAGATTAAACTGGGCAGTGGGAAAAGGAAATCAGCTAAAACAATAAACTGTTGGTCTCCACAGTCCTCTGTTTCATTTGTTAATTTTATTTTTATTTTTTAGTTTAGATACAAGAGGTACATGTGCAGGTTTGTTGGAAGGGTTTCATATGTGATGCTGAGGTTTGGACTTCTACTGATCCCATCACCCAGATAATGAACATAGTACCTAATAGGAAATTTCTCAGCCCTTGCCCTTCTCCCTCCCTCCTTCCTTCCTTTTAGAGTCTTCAGTGTCTATTGTTCCTATCTTTATGTCCATGTATACCCAAGATGTAGCTCCCACTTATAAGTGAGAACATGTGGTTCTCTGTATCTGGTTTTCTGTTTCTACGTTAATTTGCTTCAGTTATGGCCTCCAGCTGCATCCATGTTGCTGCAAAAGATATAATTTTGGCTGCATAGTATTCCATGATGTATATGTCCCATATTTTCTTTATCCATTGCACCATTGACAAGCACCTGGCTTGATTCCATGTCTTTGCTATTGTGAATACTGCTGCAATTAACATATGCATGCATGTGTCTTTTTGGTAGAATAACTTATTTTCCTTTGAGTATATACCCAGTAATGGGATTGCTGGGTCGAACAGTCATTCTATTTTTAGTTATTTGAGAAATCTCTGGAATGTCTTTCTGTTTCAGATCTAAATGTCACAAATATTTTATGTCTTTTCCTGAGAGAAACAAAAACCTTGGGACAATCTCTCTTCTGGTTTACAGTTTGGTCTCCCAGGCCTTGACTACAGCTTACCCTGGGAGGATGAGACCCTGTCTGATTATTGTGAATAGGTAAAAACTAAAACTCTGGGTTATAAAATTAAATACTTATTTCCTTATTTCACATACATTATGAGAAATACTCTCCTTTTCTAGAATTTTTCAAGACTCCAAGATTTTTGGCCGTGATTTTCAGATAACTCAGATTCATTTACATACAGAAGGATAATTCTTAACATTCTAGTGGCATTCTTCAGACAGAACAATTTCATTAAATCAATGTAAATAGTTCAGGTGAGCATACATGAAGAACATATTCATCACATGCCATAACAAGTATTTGTCATGCATTTATGTGCATATGTAGTCACATATGTAATGACTGCATACTATACATAAATACGTAAACTTATATATGAGCTCTCTCTGGATTCAAGCTTGTAGGAAATGCTCTTCACCTGGTTTTTTTTTTTTAATTTTTTTTGGTTTAGCACCTAAATTTACATTTAGGCCATGTCAGTGAGTGATGTTGTTAAGCCACTCACAATTGAAAACAATCTTTGTCTCCATTGATCAGGCATTTTTAAATCTTTTGAATACATACTGCTCTACAACATTACGTACTAATACACTCCTGGAACTGCACAACTCCATTTCTCTGTTCTGTTTACTGTGTTCATTTCCAAGCCACAATGCTGTAGGCAATCAACAATCTAGTATCATTGTGTTCTGAACAAATACACTTCAATTTCAGTCACAAAGCACAGAAAATGAGATGATACCAAAGATGGCAAAACATGGCCAAAGAGATAAAAGCAAACAAACATTCGCATAACCTTTTAAAACACGATACAGAGGCGACACATTCGGATACCAGACAGACGTCTTAACCTATTCTAACATTTCTACGTTCTACAGATTTTTTTCTCATCTCCATCATGCAAACAATGTAATAATCAACACACTTTTAAACTTAATGTTAAATAAGCCACTACAGCTTTGATTATGATAGCAGAAATAAATCAACATCTAGAATGTCATGTTTTTTTAATGATCAAATAATGTATGCCCAAGTCAATGGACAAAACTCTGAAAATGAAAAATCATGGCTTAAGAGAAATTTTCAGTAACATGGGACAATATTTGTGGTGAAAGATTCAAGGAAGAAGTAGCTTATTGTCCAAGTATGCATTATGTATATACTCTTTCATTAAATTTAAGCCATGGGTAGATAGGTGATGGATAGACATAGCTATATAATGCTCTGATACATAAATATTAAGAAGAAAGTTTTTAAAAGAAAAAGCTGCAAAGAGATATATCAAAATTGTAACTATTTAGTGATGTGTGGAGGGGTTTTCTGAACAATTATTTTACAGAAGAGTTAAAGAACCCTGTAAACATCAATACACCTCAATAATTTGACATCTCATGGCTTTTCCCTAAATATAAAATTTTCATGGCCATATATGCTCATCTGTGTGTCTACGCCTGCCCAACCAAGTTATCCCCTCAAATTAGTTCAAATCAATCATTAGTTCAAATAAATTATTTATGTCAAATGTTTAATGCTTTTTTTCTACTTCCAGAGTTACATGCTGTTTAATATTCAAGACTATTTTAGTCTCAATGATGACGAGTAACTAAAATGTAGAAGTTAGGCACATGTGAATAACAATTGACTGTTGATTGTTAACACATGTCATGTTAATATATATACACACACATAGATACATATAAGTCTATACACACACACATATATATACACACACATACACATATATACATGTATTATATATACATATTTATAGTATTGTGTGTGTGTGTGTGTATATATATATATGAGATCATAGTGGTAAACATTACTGATTTAGGAGAGGTGTGATATTGTGATATAATAGAAAACATATATTTGATCTTTGTCCCTAGCTCTTGAAAGAGAGCTCCTAAAATTCCTAAGCTCAGAATTTCCTAAGTAAGAGAGACTTTTGTTATTTGTAATGAGCCCCTTTCAACCATAGTTGATGCTACCTGAGTTTATGCTAATAAGGTAAACTTTGGCGGGCCCTGGATAGTTTCACAATGGGTTCCACTTACCAGAGGAACCAGTCCTATGATTAGAGTGTTGGGACTTTCAGCTCTACCCCCAACCTCCCAGAAGGGAAGAAGGGCTGAGACTTGAATCAAACACCAAAGGTCAATGATTTCATCAATCATGCCTATGTAATGGAAACTCCATAAAAATCCTAAATGGAGGAGTTCAGAGAGATTCCACATTGGTGAACGAGAATGCATCCATATGCTGGGAGAGTGGTGTACCCCAAGCTCCATGGGGACAAAAGCTGTCGTGCTCAGGACCCTTCTGGACCTCACTCTATATACCTCTTCACATGACTATTCTTTTGTATCCTTTAAAATATCCTTCATAATAAATTGGTAATAGTAAGTAAACTGTTTGCCTTAGTTCTGTGAGCTGTTCTGGCAAATTGTCAAACCGAATTTGTAACCAAATCTGATAGAAGTTGTGGATAACCTGGGGACCACTACTTGCTATTAGTGTTGGGGTAAAAGTGGGCAGTCTTGTGCTACCAAACCCCTAAACTGTGGGTCTGAGTTAACTCCAGTGAGTTAGTGTCAGAATTGAGGACACCCAGTCTGTGTCAGTTGAGAGTTGCAGAATTGGTTAGTATTGGGGGTGATCCCATACATTTGTTGTCAGAAGTGTTGAGAGTATAGAAAAGCAGTTTATTTTCTTTTTAAGAGGCTGGTTTGGAAGAACAAACCCATGGCCTAAGGCCTCCTCCATCATTCTGTTTCCTGGTCTTGGTTCTGCTTGGGCTCAGAGAATGATACCTCAAAGTGTCATTTGGTATTTTGGCATGCTGAGAACTTTTGAATTAAAGGACATTGTAAGGCCTTAGAAGTTGCCTCAGATCCAAAGACTTTCTAATCTTCTCATATTTCTGCCTCCAATGCTCAGGTAGGGCCTCTCTCTGGAAATTCCCTTATGTGACAAAGGAAAACTTCTTCCAAAATAAATGTTAATTGTCTTAAGGTCCCCTCCCTTGGAATCTCATGAAATAACCAGAAATGATTAACCACTGAAGAAGAGAAAAGACCAAAAGTTATCATGTGCCCAGAGAGATTTTTCATCTATTCTTCTGAGGGCAGTTCCAAGAGATTACCTGGGAAATTTCATTTGCATAATAAGTCAACCTTTGTTCATAGTGCAATTCAGCTCCTCACCTTCCCTCCACTTCCTCCAGAGCTCAGAGGAACTTTGCCTCAGCCATTGTGTGTTCTTTGGGCTCATTCATTTCTCTTGAAAATAATTTACTAGCTCTCACAATTGCCTACAGTTTCCATTCCCCTCTCTCCTATGAAGAGGGTATTTAACTGTCAGCCATCAGTGCCTTCTTTGAGTCTCATATTTTGTATGGTTTCCATGCTTATCCACGTTAATAAATGTGTATGTCTTTCCTTCTGTTAATCCGTCTATTGTCAGTTCATTTCAGTAGACTCGATCCTTTGGTGGGGGGAAGTGTTTGGAGGTGAGAGGGAAGCTTTCCCTTGGCCCCTACAGTTCAAATCCTGCTTTCCCTTCTCCCCTCTACTCTCTTCACACACAGACATTCAATTCTCAGCTGTGAGATTTTAGGAAAGCTGCTTAATGTCACTTTGCTTCATCTTGTCAATCTGTAAAATGGGAGTAATAAGAGTAAGACAAGCTCTGATTTGTTTTAGGGGGATATAAGTCTCAGCACAGAGGCCAGTACACACTGAGGAATTAGTAACCCTTATCTAGTATTGGGAATCAGAGTACTCTATTCCAATGAATTCACACTCACTGATTCCTCTCTAATCACTTCTAAGCCAGCCATCACCAGTATTCAGAGGTATCCAGAGGTGGCCCTGTGTTAACACTCAGTTTCTATCCTGGGGCTAGAACAGGAGTTGGCTAACTGCAGCCTTGAGAGGCCACATCTGGCCAATGCTTGTTCTGTGCTGCCCTGAATTAAGCCAGCCACGTTCATTCATTTCTGTACTGTTTGTGGCTGCTTTCTTGCCACAAATGCAGAGTGTATGTCTTGTTGACCAGCAATGCCTAAAATATTTATTCTCTGGCCCTTTACAGAGAAAGCTTGCTGAGTCCTGGGCTGGAATCTTGATGCGGGCTGTAGATAACATCTATATTCAAGGTTTTACTGATATATATTAATATAGCACCAAGACATGCACAGTTGCTTATGTTTGACACCAAGTACAGCGTCTCTATTCATTTGAAGTGCTACATGATGAGGTAATTGTTTAACTATAAATGATGATTTATGATTCATGGGCTTAAATAACCATGAAGAAATGTAATTACTAAAGACGTAAGTGGGGAAACAGCACTAATCGAATCCATGCTACATAAAAATTCCCACAATAAATCCATGCTACACAATAATGCCATCTTTTAATAGGAAAGAAGGCTAAAACAGTGACATGCTAATTTTCCCTAGAATCATCTTCTATTTCATTGGCTACATAATTATAACTCTCTGTGATTTTATTTTATTTGGTCGTAGCATTCTCATTTTATAATGACTCTCCTCCAGTAGAATTCTCAGTGATTAGGGCTTTTGCTAGAACCAATGGTTCACATTGGTAACATTCCCCCTTCCAGCATGGCACAACCATGGTCTTATGGATAAGTCAAATGCAAAGAGTAAAATATATGGACAGAAATTGATGAAGGGTGGTTTAGGATGCCAGATGAAGGTAACAATGTCTTTTATTCCCTCAACCCTGAAAGACAGTGATGTGTATTGTAAGTTATCAGGGAAGACACTATAATTTATCTTTTCCAAATGGCAACCAGTATCCTCCTTCTTCTCTTTGTGGGCTGACAATTGTGTTCAGAAGGCCTGGTTTTATGGGAAGATTCCCCATGCTTTCTCAAACTTGCAAATTTGTACCATTGTCATTGCGTGTCAACCATTCCCTTTATAAGGGGAATGGAAGCATCGTGCTAACGATACTAGGCTTGGCAAGGCTTCAAAACTTATCTATCCACTCAAAAGAGCTTGTGCAAAGTTGAGGAACAATGGATCAATTCTTCGTTGAAATGGACTAGCCATTTCCCAATGGTAGAAAATAAAACAGAATTCTTAGGGCAGGCTATAATTATTAAGGAGCACAAATGCACCCCTACTCTTGTCTTTTTAAGATCAGTGGACCAAAGTTTGAAAAGATTTATTCGTAGAATGCCAGTTTCTGGGAGACTCTTTTCACTGATGACAAGCAGTTTATTTGCACTTTCGTTAGGGCTGCAGTGACTTACGTGTCTGGGAAGCATTTCTTTGCAAAATGTGGTAACTGCTGCCATGAAAACACACTGGTTTTAATGACAATAACTTGATATTATGGGTGGCACCATCAATTGCTCAGAAATTGCTATGGGTGATAAAAGGTCTGTAAACTTAAAACCTGATACAATGGTGGTTAAGAAGGAGAAAAAGACACTCTTGGGAAACCATCGTAATAAAAATGTCTAAGCTAGCGGTAAATTGGGACAAAGAAAATGCCCTTTGGGAAACAAAATTCCTGCCTGAAGGGGGCACAAAACCTGTTCCGGGTTACCAGATATCAGCTATCACTTGAGAACTAAACCAATTGTCCTCTATCTCTTTGAAAAATAGGATTTGAGTCTTTCTTTTCTATTTTTCCCCTATAAAATAATAAAAGATTTTATTGTTATTAAAATCAAATATAGAGGGTTACATGGCAATTTTCTGTACTCTGCTCAGGTTCTTTCATAAAGAAAAAACTCTTCTTAAAAATTAAATCTAGTGAAATGCAAAACTACAAAACCCTTAGAGGATTTCAACTATAAGGATGACATTCTGGAATAGGCAAAGCTATGGAGACAGTAAAAATATTAGGTGTTGCCAGGGGTTAGGGAGGGATGAATAGGTGGAGTTCAGAGGATTTTTAAGGCAGTGAACCTACTGTGTTATACTATGATGGTAGATACATGGCATTATACATTTATCCAAACCCACAGAATATGCAATACCAAGCATGAACCCTAATGCAAACTGTGGACTTTGGGTGATAATGATGTGTCAATGTAGGTTCATAAATTGTAAAAAATCTATCACTCTGGTGAGGATGTTAACAATGCGGGAGGCTGTGCATATGCAGGGGCAGGAGGTATATGGGAAATTTCTGTACTCAATTTTGCTGTGAAAATAAAACTGCCCTAAAAGTGTAAAGTTTATTAAAACACACACACAGACACAAAATTCACTTTTAAAAATAAAGTGTGTGTGTGTATATATATACCCAAAACCTGACAGTCAGTCAGAATGTTATGTTGTGGGAAAGATGAAAGAAGCACCGTGACTGTTTCGTTGGTGAAATTTGCCGGTTTTTAACTTAAGCTCAAGGCTGCTACCCATGGTTCCTTCCTCTCCGTTTCCTAAGCCTAGGGCTGCTTCACAGCTGTTTGCTGAAATGTGGACAGATTTCAGGAAAAAAAAGAAACTGAAGACAGTGTAACATGCTTTAGTCTTTCTTTGGTGTGTCTCAATGACAGAGAAATGTCACTTGCTTTGAGGAAGCAGACCCTGAAATACCATGTGCGAGTACAGTGCCAGGCCTGCCATAATTATGTCCAAGTCTGAATGAAATCTTTACCAGATGATGAAAGGGAACCTCCTGGCATGTGTCTCAGGAAGTCAGGCAGGATTCGAATACGAAGAGATGATTTGGGATGCTAAGATGGAAAAGTCCATTAGACCCTTAGGATAGAGGGTTGAATGAAGGGTTTAATCTTACTTGATGTATTCACCTTTATCTACTTTTTTTTTTTTTTTTTTAATTGAGATGGAGTCTCACTCTGTCACCCCAGCTGGAGTGCAGTGGTGTAATCAGTGACCATAGCTCATTGTAACCTCAAACTCCTGGGCTCAAGTGATCCTCCTACCTCAGCCTCCTAAGTAGCTAGGACTCCAGGCGTGTGTCATCATGCCAAGTTAATTTTTTATTTTCTGTCGTGACAGGCTCTGGCTATGTTTCAGAGGCTGGTCTTGAACTCCTGGCCTCAAGCAGTCCTCCCACCTCAGCCTCCCAAGTTGCCACCACATCCAGCCCCCTCATCGGTTCTTTCAAGATATTCCATTTGTTCCCTAAAAATAAACGGCAGCCACACACTGGGATATTCTTTAAGTCCTGCTCCTGCTAGAGCTATATAGAAAGAAGAGCAGAGAATGGAGTCCCTGGGGGAATTCCAGGGCGTTCCCTCTCGGTGTCTGATTGGGGTACTGTGTACTGATGCCCCAAAGCTATACAGAGTGTGGCACCTGGGCATCTACCACCTCCATTCTTGCTGGGAACACATAATCCCCTATTTGTAGCAGGTGTTCAGGTGATTGAATCTAACTCTCTCCATTCAGGTCATAGAATCTAAACCTCCACGAAATTGGTAGGCTGAAAAACATGTGCTTTATCTTGCTTGGGTTCTAGGGCAGTTAGGTTTTCTAGCTTAGGTCAAGAAGTAGATTACTGTCTGTACTTCCTGGAACAAATTAGCTCCCTATCGTTTTTATTTGCTTTTCAAATCTAAAAGTGCAGCTGATTACAAAACGTTTCTATGCCTCTTTGCATGTACTTTCCTCAAAAACACACAGGACATGGCGGCCTGCTGAGGACAGAAATCATTTTCTCATGGTCAAGGTGGTCAGCAAAGTCAGTCTTCTGTTCAGGTCACTGAATTCTCTACTGTGACTGCCTCTCATCTAGTCCTTTAAAGATGATTCTTGTCATTGAATTAAATGATTGTGGCAGTCTTAATGTAAGAATTTTGTTTTAATATTCTAAAATAAAAGAAGATAACTCCCACCCCAACTCCCCTGTATATCTGTATGACTCGAACCCAGTTAGCTCAGGATCTTTTTGTTTGAAAGATTCATCCGATGTAAGGCTGCTTTTAGTGAAGTATGAGTCATGCATTCAAAGTCATGCATACATTTAGATCCAGACTTTTGTTCTGAGACTAGGAGTTGACAGCTTTAGTGAGACTTTTTTCTACACTTTTGTATTTACTGTCTCACTAACAAGTGACTACACTGACTTGTTTAAAACAGTATTTCCTTTCACAAAATCTTTTTTATTTGCTGAAAAATGTTTTAAAGTGAACTCTAATGCGTTAATAAATTATGTCAAAATTCATTTACAATTGACGAAAACATTATTTTGTCAACTGTTTAAAAAATAACATTTCATTTGATTTGTAAAATTTAAATATTCCCTTTCTTCGCCAAGATTAAAAAAAAAAAAAAAAAAGAAGCAGCAGCTTGTCATTTTCTTCATGATTAACATGAACAGGGCTTCTACTTGACATGTTAACTTGTTAACTTTTCTATATCTGAATTAACAGAACTTTCACCTTTTAATTAAACGAGGTACTTCAAAAGCTCTGACCTCTTTGGGCATGATCCTTTTCATCTTACTCAGTCTCTCCCCAAAGGGGAGTTGATTAATAGTGCTACAGAAGTTTTACTAGCATGATTTTTTTAGATCTTCTAATAACTCTGTGAGCCTGGATGTGCCTCCTTTTATAATCTAGCAAATGCTGAAAGTTTGAAAAATGTCTGTTTCTTTCTCAAGGATTGTCTGCTTTCTTTGATTATACAAATCTGCTTTATATGGGACCTGGAGGCTTTCTCCAGGTTGTTGGAGAATTACTATTTCAGTTGACTACAGAATAACAGGTAAAATACTCCATCACTATAGAAAAGGTAGGTTGAAAGATTTTAGATACACAGATATTGATACAATTAGTTATAATATACATTATATACTGATATATACAGCTATATATGATATACAATATGCACAGTTTATATAAAATATATATCATATGCTAAATTTGTTATGTAAATGTGTAACTACAAGGAAACCTTTAAGTGAAACAAGTATTAAAATTTATTTATTTTTAAAATTTCAACTTATAGGTTGGTGCAAAAGTAATGGTGGTTTTGTCATTGAAAGTAATGGTAAAAACTACAATTACTTTTGCACCAACCTAATATATTTTAGATACAGGGGTTACATGTGCACGTTTATTACATGTTAATTTGAGATCTAACTTCTTGATGAAGATGTTTAACACTACAAACTTTCCTCTTATTGCTTCAGCTGTATTCTAGAGATCTTGGCAAGTTGTGTTTCTGTTTTCATAAATTTCAAATAATTTTTTTATTTCTGCCTTAATTTTGATGTTCACCCAGGAGTCATTCAGGAACAAGTTGTTTAATTTCCATGTATTTGCATAGTTTTGAGAGATCTTCTTGATATTGACTTCTGGTTTTATTGCACTGTGGTTCTAGAGTGTGCTTGGTATGATTTTGATTTTTTAAAAAATTCATTAACACTTACTTTATGACTGAGCATGTGGCCAGACTTAGAAAATGTTCTGTTTGCAGATAAGGAGAATGCATATTCTGTGGTTGTTGGGTGCAGTGTTCTGTAGATATCTATTAGGTCCAAATAGACAAGTGTTGAGTTTAAGTCCAGAGTTTCTTTGTTAGTTTTCTGCCTTGATGATTATCTAACATTGTCAGTGAGATATTGAAATATTCCAATGTTATTGTGTGGCTAAGTCTTTTTGTAGGTCAAGAAGAACTTGTTTTAGGAATTTGGATGCTCCAGTGTTGGGTGTGCATATGTTTAAAATAGTTAAGTTTTCTTGCTGGATAGTATCCTTTATCAATACATAGTGCTCTTCGCTGTCCTTCTTAATTGTTATTGGGTTAAAGTCTGTTTTATCTGATATAAGAATGGTGACTCCTGTTCTTTTTTTGTTTTTCCATTTGCATAGTATATCTTTCTCCATCCCTGTACATTGAGCTTGTGGGTGTCATTACATGTGACATGGGTATCTTGAGGATAGCAGATGGTTGGGTCTTATCTTCTTATCCAGCTTTTCATTCTATGTCTTTTGATTTTGATTTTGTTTTGTTTCGTTTGAGACAGTCTCACTCTGTTGCCCAGCTTGGAGTGCAATGGCACGATCTCAGCTCACTGTAACCTCTGCTTCCCGGGTTCAAGCAATTCTCCTGCCTCAGCCCCCTGAGTAGCTGAGACTACAGGCGTGTGCCACCACATCTAAGGTTTGTATTTTCAGTAGAGACGGAATTTCACTATGTTGGCCAGGCTGGTCTGGCTGAGTTGATTCAAAGAACAGGTCTTTGAGCTCTGAGAGTCTTTCCTCAGCTTGGTCTATTCTGTTGTCAATCCTTCTTATTGAATTATGAAATTCTTGTGGTAAATTTTTCAGCTTTAGAAGTTCAGTCTGGTTCTTTTACAAAATGAGTATTTCATCCTTTTGGTTCTTGGATCATTTTACTGGATCCCTTGGATTGAATTTCAACTCTCTCCTGAATTTTGATGAGCTTCCTTGCCATCCAGGTTCTGAATTCTACATCTGTCATTTTAGTCATTTCTGAGTGGTTAAAAATCATTGCTGGGGAACAAGTGGACTTGTTTGGAAGTAAGGAGACACTCTGGCTTTTTGAGTTTCCAGAGCTCTTATGCTGATTATTTCTATCTGGGAGGGTTGGTATTCCTTCAACTGTGGTGACAGTTGAGTATAGTCAGCTGGCTTTACTCCTGGGTGTTTTTTACAGGGCCAAGGCTCTGTACAGGGTCTTTATTTGTAGGTCTTTATTGCTTCACAGTGGGGTATTTTAGCAAAATATTTTTGGTGTTGTAGTTTGGACTGTGTTCCAGTAGATAATGCTTAAGAGTAATGGCTGATAGATAGGCTCTTAGGTGCCTGTATTTCCTCATGTTTGCAGCCATGCTCTGCAGTGTGGAGGGAAGAGAGGTGACTACCTCACCAGGCCCACTCCTGGGCCTTGGGGGAGCCCCCTCCAATAACTGGCATTATGCCTACATTTCTTTTGTTAGGTGTTCTGGATCATGGGGCTCCCTTGGGCAAAATCCATGGCAGGGAGCTAGGCCACGTCCTTTCTGGGCTGGCTCTATGGAAGGAGGCATGACCCACTTCTGCAGCAGCCTATGAACCTGTGTGTCTCACCCCTCTCAGTTCTCTGAGAGTGTTCCTCCCCAGCTCAAGTGCTGCCCACAGGTCTCAGCCCAGCACTCCTGAGCTGCACATCACAGCCCTGGGTGGTGGGACACCCCACACCTCCATCCTCCAGACCCTTGGGCTTGGGTTCCTCGTGTTCTAGGAGATCCAAAGTGCTCCGAGGATGCTGGGAATGTACTCAGGTGCAGCAAAGCACCTAGGCTGGGCAGCAGAGACTGTGCCGTGCACATGCACACACTCTTGTAAGTTGGCCAGATAGGGGCCCTGAGAGGGGCTGGCAGGCAAGAGGGCCTGCAGAACAGACATGCCCTAGTCCCACTGCGAAGCTGGTTCCACTCTCTCCTGGCCCAGCAGTGAGCTGAAGCTAGAGCTTCTTGGAGGGAGGTGGGGAGCCCCAGGGGGATTGGTGCCTATGGCCGGGCTTGCTGGAGCCGCTGCATACACAAAGGCCCCCAGTGCTTCACTGGCTGAAGTCCTATCTCTGCCTACTCTCTGGATGATCCCCTGGCTGGGTCAGATGTCCATGGGGTTTGTGGGGTCCCCTCTAGCTAGGGATCCCCAAGGTCCACCGCAAGAGTGGGAAGTCCCACAGTCCTTCATGTACCCTTTCCCCAGGAGCTCTTCAGGGCTGGGAAGCAGCCCCAGCATTCAAGCACCCCATGCCAGGTTCCCAGCTTCTTCCTTCTTCAGCCTCAGTGTCCACATCACATCTTCATCCATTCTCAGCATATTGTCTCTAAAGATCTATTCAAATTATGTTGGTTTACTCAAAATATTGGTCTCTCTTGGTGGGAGCAGTACTTCCTGGCTATGTCTAGTTGGCCATCGCGTCCCACTCCAAGTATTGAAATTTAAATTCAAGAATTAAACATTTTCTCAAGATTGGGCAAGCCACATATGGTCTAGAAATTGTTTTTAAAATATGGACCTAGTTAGAAGAAAATGCCAACAGACACCATATGAAATGGTCACAGCATACTCTCTTATTGGAATGTGTTTTTGCAGTTATCTAAAAGGTTTTCTTAATTAAAAATATCTAGTTTGGAAGGATTTTTAAAGCCAGATTACCATAAACATTATTCATTTCTTCACAGCTATATGTTTCTAAATGTATATGTATATGCTTAAGGTATTTGTAAAACTATACCTGTTGGGGGTATGTGGGTATGTTTATGTATACAAGTATCCATATCACTAAAAATCTTGAATTTAGATGCAAATAATATATTTTGTAGTAGATGATTTTTACTATAAATTTTTTAAATACCATAGGAAGAGTTTTAGAAAGGGGAATAAATTTGGCCAGCTTTCTAATTTTTTTCTAAATCAAATATTTCCCTAATATCCAAAATTTATGTACAAAATTATGTATCTTACTTAATTTCAACAGAAACATCCTGGGAACAGGCATTTTCATAAGACTGATTATATTAATAAATGCTTTATACTGACTTTTTATTTTCTAATTAAATTTAAAATAAAGTCAAAACAATCTTTTACTTTTGATCCTTGGTCAGAAGTAGAAAAGTAGCACAGAACGTAGGAATCAAAATAATCAAGGAGGAAGATAGGGTCACTGTTGGGAAGTTTATTTAAACATTTCTTTATGAATAGAATTTCAAATTTGCAAAACAGATTACAGAATAAATCCTGTGTTGAATTCAAGACCAGATGAGGTGAAATTAATGCAGGAAGGGCTCTGTATTTTGCCAACTCAGCTAATGACTGTAGAAATGTTCTTAGATTGAAACAAAATATTCCTTATAAAAGCAAATGTGATTATTTTTAAAGACATCAAAGAAGGCACCCTTTGATTGTGTAATCTCAGCAAAATAATTAAAATCAGCAGCAAGTAGAGCACAGAGGAAGATGAATGGAAAGGCAATGACATAACAGTCAACTCAAAGCAATTCTCCTTTAGAACCAAAGTCTTAACATACATACGGCTGCTGAGACCTCTGTTTCAACAGAATTTGAGAAATAACAGATCAGATCTGGATATTGGAACACAATAGAGGGTAAGTTTATTTGAATTAAAAAGACATAATAATACTAGTAGATTATCAAATGAGCTATTTGAAAGGAAGCAAAGGCTGAAATGAAGACACTCTGTGCAACTGGTGTATGTACTAATTTTAGCTCCAATAAGGCAGTCTTTTATACTTTTTGTTCGCTCCTGTATTCCTCACACGTAGAACCAGGTCTGACACCCAGAATATAAATTACATATTGGAAATGACTCACCCATATTTCCATAACTAGGTAATATTATAACGAAGCCATAGAAGGCATAATGATCAAATTGAATCAACCAATTTTCATGGTGCACTAAAGAGGAGGCATTTTTAAAAAATCACACTGGTATTATATGACTCCAGTTTTCCTAATAGAAAGTGTGTGTGTGTGTGTGTGTGTGTGTGTTTGTGTCTGTTCCTCAATTTAACTTTTTCCTAAAAATTATTGCTTGTTTCCTTGAGAAATCTACTGCCTCTCACACATCACGTTCTATAACTGTAAAAATTAGCCAAGAAAATTACCTAAAGAAGAGACATTTAACGGAATTTGGAAGAATGGTGACTCAGGACATAGAAGCGGGAATCTGCATTGATAGGCTGAAGTCTGAGCTCTCTGGAGATAAGTGGCTTTCAAACAGAAGAACCGGGAATCGAATGTACACAGGCAAAACCAGTGTGAAGACCAAGAGGAATGCAGACAGGCAATGCAGTAGGGAAGCTTTAGTAGCACCTGCATGGAAATGTGATGCAATTCAGTAACAGGAGAGGCTTCAGGAGGCTTCATTCTTCTCCAAAGTGAGGACCTATTCAATCCTGTCTGTAACTGTCATTAGGACTCCCTTCTTTGCTTGTGTCCACATATCTGTGCTCATTAACAACCAACTTTTTTAGCTTAAGCTTTCCCGTTGATCTCTTTGGTAGGTATATCTCCTACTTTCCAGAAACCCGATATATCAAAACTACCATCACTCAATCTCAGTTACAGAAGCCTGGTAATAAAACCAATTAACTAAGCTCAGGCTCTCACCAGTCAAAATGGGGACAGGGTGTGTGATCACAGTACATGAGTTTGCATGTTAGTAATTTTGGTTGCATCAAATTTCACCCTGGAAAATGGTTGTGGACCTCTTCAATGAGAAGTCAATTTCAAGTCCAATATCTCTTCTGTTTTCCCCTGGGATGCAGCAGAGTCCCCTAAAGTGCAACATAGTTCCTGCATTGTATCCCTGGAGCTGGGACAGAAGCAAGGACTTCATTATAAGGAGGCAAAGGAACCAAGAGAATACCCAAGCCTCAAGGAAACTAGTGTAGCACCACCCTGGCACCTAAAGTTTTGAAGTTCACCCCATACCCAGGGGCATGTATCTAATTCTGGAGGGGTGATTACTAGGATTACAACATCCTTCCTCTTCATTCATCAACAGATGCAGAAGTTCTGACAAGATGGGCAGCTCATTATCATATTATTAAAGTCTACACAAACTCTGCTTGGATGTCTTTAAGACACAGGACCTATTCTCCACCCATAAGCAGACAGTATGTTGCTTACATTTCTTCTAAACAGAAAAAAAAAATACAGACAATTGCTTTGTAATCTCAGAAATGCCAGGTTCTGCAGCCCTCAGCTATAAATTCATTCCTGTCCAGAGTAGCAATTGTTCACAGCAATGTCAGACTTTGCAAAGTTAGAAATTAATACCAAGAGGATTTAGGTAAACTCTCTCTCATACAGAAGTTCCTCCCTTTGAGCCGGTCCATTTTGTACTAATTTCCTGGTATGTTCTAATCATGACTCCGACTACTTTTCTCTAAACCTACCGTAGTACTTGCTTGTGACTCTTAATTGTCTCTTAGAAAGTAGCGTGTGTCCTAGGCTACAAAAGTTGTTTGGTTTTAAAATTCACAACTTCAACCACAAGACCACATATGAGCATGACTTAGCAGGCAGTTGCCTTGAGCCATCACAGAAAAGATCTTTCTTGGACCACCCCTCTCAGGACTAAATACAGGAAGATTTAGTTCCAAACTCTGCCATCTGAAAAATGTACATTTTATCTTCACTATGATATTTCTTTCCCACATTATTCCAAAAACTGTCACGACAGAGATTTGATTAAATCTCAGTATCTGGTCATTGTTTCAACAGTCTGGTTGTTTGAGTGAAGTGTGTTCGTGATTCAGGTTTAAAGTCATGATTTTAGCTCCAAATAAGGCTAGATGATGTGCTTTAGCTAACAGATGCTAGGCTACCCTTGAAAGCCCAGCTACTATAAGCCCATTGAAGTCACCATCTATGCGGACCATTCTCAGTGGGGGGCATAACAGTCAAAGGAATAAAATCCAGCATCCAAAAGGTGACTTTGAACTTGTAACTGTGCTCAATCTCCATACTTGCATTTCTTGAACACCATGGCATGATAGATTGCCCACAGCGATAGTTTACAAACTTAATTTCTTTCTCCCTGAGTTACATCTGATTCCCTCCTAACCAGTGGCTCCTCCAGCACTGCAATGTTCCAGACTTAGTCTAAAGCTCCTCATTTAGATGTAGCCTGAGGCATGGGGAAAGCTGAACAGACAAATCCATGCTTCTTTTAAACAGACAAGGAAAGAAAAAAAGTGAGAAGCACAGATACACTTGCATTGTTATTCCTCAATAAGATATGCTTGTAGAAGACAGAACTCTGATTAAGAACTTCCTGCTATTTTGAAAAAGGAATTAAGTTCAAATATTTAGGGGACTTGATTAGGTGACCTCTAAGCAATAGACTGATTCCTCCATTTTTTTTCCCAAACAAGCATGTTACTTTGGGTCCAGCACTGCAACTTCAATTTCATCTGCTTCCGTTTTGTGAGATGATGCCCTCTTGGTGCCCTGTACTATCAAAACTTTGATAAGGTGTTAGAAAATGAGGAAGTGGGTTCTCCTAAAGTTAATTTATTACCAGGATTCTGTAACTGAGTGAATCTAGTTTGGATACATCTGGTCTCTGGAAGGCAGGACATATGCCTACCAAATAGATCAATAGGAAAGCTTCACCTAGGCTGAAAAAGTTGGTTGTTAATGAGCACAGGTGTATGGATACAAGCAAATATCACACCTCCAATAAATAACCCCTGTTCATGGTAGTCTATGTGGGAAGGCTTTCTGGTAAAGGTGCCATTTCTGCTGCTAGAAGAATAAGTCATCATTCAACTCGCCACACAGTAGAAGGTGGACGTTTGCACAGATGCAAAATCATGCCCACCTAAGGGACAAAGGACCTTCTAGAACTTACTTGGATCTGCCTAGAAGTTTAGATTTGGGCAGACATGTTGCAGAAAAGGAAGGACCAGGTTGTTTTTATTGCCAAAGCAGTTTGCTGTTTATGTGCAGCCTTTGCTATGCCTAGAACTTGGCACTGTTGCAGAGCTGTCCCTGGAAAGCCAAGGAGACAGAGCTTAGCATATGAGAAGCTTGGCAAATGGGGGGCATCTTCTCAGGAGAAGAAAAGGAAGGAGGCACATCTGAACAAAGGGAAAAATTTGAGCTGTAGTGCTCTCACAGTAAGCACTTGGCTGAGCCCATGAGAGCTCTGAGGTTGCAGTGGCCTGGTAGAGTGCTCTGGAGTAGATGAGGTTGCAGTGGCCTGGTAAAGTGCTATTGAGTAGATGAGGTTGCAGTGGCCTGGTACAGTGCTATTGAGTAGATGAGGTTGCAGTGGCCTGGTACAGTGCTCTGGTGTAGATGAGGTTGCAGTGGCCTGGTAAAGTGCTATTGAGTAGATGAGGTTGCAGTGGCCTGGTACAGTGCTCTGAGGTGTGTTTGTGGGGAGGAAGATTTATACCCTTGCACTGAACAGTTACTGGATATAGGATGGTCCTGAAGTAACAGCACGGCCTAGGAAAAGAGAGATGTTTTCAGAAAAGAGTAATTCTTGGAGAGGACGAAGAGTTGAGGGCTACTAGCAGGGACAGAACCTCCTAGAAGCTGGAGGAGTAATCCCTTATCCTGTAGTGGGGCTGGCAGAGTAGCATGGTCTTCATCACAGATCCTGATAAGATACTCCTGGGGGGCCAAAACTGCCATGTGCATGATGTGCAGGGATGGGACGTGAGCAGCCAGTGTCCATGGATAAAAGGTATTTCCTGAGCTGAGATGGAATGTGGACAGGGAGCACTCAAACTGATCAACTGACTGCTCAGGAGACATCTCTGCAGGCTTTCCTGGATCCATTAGTACTGACCAGCCCTTGATGGAAATGTTTGCTTCTCATCCAGGGACCACCCCACTGCCTCTCTTTCCTCCACTCAGTTCTGGGCCACTGGGAGTCCTGGGATGTAGTTAAACAAAAGTTCACAGGGGATGGGAAGAGAGGAGGAATGGGGACTCTCCCAGGACATGGGAAGTAGCTCAGGGAAGGCTTCCGGGGAAATATGCTCTTTCTGCTGCCCTAGAATAAGTCAACATTCTACTCACCACATAGTAGAGGTGGACACTTGCACAGATGCAAAACCATACCCACATACAGAACAAAAGACTTTCCAGGAGTAATTTGTGTGCCTTGACTATGGTCCATTTGGGGCATAGGTTGAGGAGGGCCTTGGGAGAGGCTAGAATGGGGTCAGCTGAAGGGCCTGGAGAGCACTTGAGATTTTACCTTGATACTGAGAACGGATCACTAAGGCTGTTTGAGCTGTTGAGAGAGATGCTTAGATGTGCCATTTGGTACAGGAGTCAAAAGGGAATGTGGCTAATACAAGTCAGTGCCATGAGCAAGACTTTTGTAATAATCTCAATGCAAATGCCTTTCACCTTTAATATGCAAATCCATACTTCAATTTCATCCACTTGAACTGGCAAGAAAATAAATGCCTGTAGTCAGTCCTTTGTACTTGGAGATAAGATTAGCTACTTCTGTAAGGCAGGTATTTAGTAACACTTTCAGGACAAAGAACCTTGTGATTAAAATATTTAAAAGATCTCAAACACTTAGGAAATTGTCTTTTAAAAGATCAAATAAATAATTTAAAGTATGAATGGAAAGACCATCTTCTTATCTGCTTTAGGAGCTATTTCTGTGAATCTTCCTTAATAATCATTTTTTTTTCAGTCTGATAAATGTTGTATACCAAGGCAGGGATAGACATTTCTTCACCTGAATTAAATGCTGAGATTATAAAATATGCCTTCTCTATTGAGGAGGCATCGAGGGTAGGTATCCTGCAGCCACACATTACTTAAAATGAGCAAATAAAAGGCTCTAACATAATGCCCAAGCTGTGGCAGAGGGACACCCTATCCCTGAACTCCCAATACCTTTAAGATAACAACTTACAAAGTTGAGGTCTCAGGCATTTCATGAATGAATAGTTCATGGGCTTCCTGTCTAAATAATCACTAATTTTCAAAAAAGAATTGATTGGATGCAGGACAGAAGAGAGCATCTTCAATAATTGAAAGACTCAAACATTGTTTGCCTTAAATCAAAGAAAAAAGAAAAATGACTTATACCGAGAGGACAGGATAGCTTCCTTGGCAATTTAGGAAGCTCACTGCCATTGTCAATAAAGTCTCTGCACAGAAACACTGCAGCATGTCACCTACACACACTCTTTCCCAGAGCACAGCCTCTCTCATAGAGTTTAGACAATTATTTCCTCTTAACCAAAATTGCCTTTTGGCTTATCTAACAGAATCAACTCTCTTTGCTGGAATAGGTGCTCTTTATTTCTAGATCCCAATAAAAAGGTCTGGGAATAGAACCACCTGGATTGTCTACCTTTGCCCACTACAGAGGAGATGCAATGAGTGATACAGCAGTTTGGGGAACAGAGGCAAGATTGTTAGAAGCATGTTCTCTTCCTAGGTCATTGCATAGCCACTCATGATAATAACAATTTCATCCACAGGGCACACAGCACTGCTTACTGAGGATACTATAATAACCCTGGCAACATATAAGCAGATTCTGGTAGGTGATACTATTATAACCCTGTAGTATATTTCCAGTACCAAGCACCAAATGTTACTAGAAGAACACATGTGGTGTAATGGAAGCAGAACTGTAGAAGGGGTGTATAAATACCAGCCTATACAGTTATTGTGAAGGTTAAATGAGCTATCATGTGTGGGGTGGTATATGACACAAGGGGAGAAGAGTTACTACCATTTGGGTTATTGGCTTTTCATATGGTATGCTCATATTTTCAACCCTTCATTCATTTAGCTGTCCATTTATTCAACAGATGAGTAAAGATAGAATTCTAAGCAACTTAGTTAGATAGAATTCTAAGCGACTTAGTTTCCGTCCATGGGAAGCTTAGGGCTAAGATGAAGAGATGTTAACTTCAGAAAGAGAAGATAGTAAAAGAAAGGATGATGAAGAGAGAAAAACAGAATGAGAAGGAAGGAAGGGAGGGAGGGAGGGAGGAAGGAAGGAATGGATTAAGGAAGGGAGGGAGGGAAGGGAGGGGAGGAGGAAGGGAGGGAGGGAGGAAAGAAGGAAGCGAGGAAGGAAGGAAGGAAGGAAGGAGGGAAGGAAGGAGGGAGGGAGGGAGGGAGGGAGGGAAGGAACAAAAGAAGGGAGATAGGGAGGAAGGAAGGAAGGAAGAAAAGAAGGAAAAGAGGAAGAGAGGGATGGAGGGAGATGAGGAAGGGAGGGAGGAAGGAAGGAAAAGGAAAGGAAAGAAGGAAGGAAGAGAGGGAAGGAGGAAGGAAGGGAGGGAAGGATGGAGGCAGGGAGGGAGAGAAGGAGGGAGGGAGGATGGAAGGAAGGGATTAAGGAAGGGAGGGAGGGAAGGACAGAAGAAGGAAGGGGAGGAAAAGGGAGGTGGTGAGGAAAGAAGGAAGGAAGGGAGGGAGGGAAAGAGGGAGGGAGAGGGGAAGGGAGGAAAGAAGGAAAGGAGGAAGAGAGGGATGGAGGGAGAGGAGGAGGAAGGGAGGAAGGAAGGAGAGGAGGAAGGGAGGGAGGGAAGAAAAGGAGGAAGGAATAAAGAGAGGAAGGGAGGAAGGAAGGAAGGAAGAAAGGAAGGAAGAGAAGGCAGGCAGGGAGGGAAGGAGAAAGGAAGGAAGGGGGGAAGGAGAGAAGGAGGTAGGGAGGAAGGAAGGAAAGAAAGAAAGCAGGGATGGAGAGAGGAAGGGAGGGAGGAGAGAGGAAGGAAGGAAGGAGAGGTGGAAGGGAGGGAGGGAAGAAAAGGAGGAAGAAATAAAGAGAGGAAGGGAGGAAGGAAGGAAGATATAAAGGAAAGACAAAAGGATGGAGGAAAGAAAGGGAGGGAGGGAGGAAAAAAGACAGAAGGCTAACAAGATAGAAATAAGGGAGAAAGACAATGACAAAAGGAAAGAGAGAAGGAAGGAGGAAAGAAAGAAGGAAGGGAGGGAGGGAGGAAGACAAGCTGTAAGATGGTAGCTGTAATAGTAGGTATAAAAGAGAGGGATACTGTGCTGGAAGGGTGGCCCTTTTCCTAGACTGGAGTGCACAGGGAGAGTGTCCCAATACTCAATGTTGGGATGGTAATTTGACCACAGCAAGGCAGTACTACAGAAAGGTGTCTGGAAATGAAGACTCTGAGAGAAGGTAAGATGTAGCAGATTTATGAAGATGGGAGTTGGAAAGCAAGAGAATTTTCTGTGTGCCTGAATGTCTTCCTCTCCAAAGTGGGAGTAATATCATTGAGTTCCAAGTTGCTGTCAGGACTGACGCGGGTAAAGTAGAAGAAGACACCTGATAGGTCCTCACACTAATTAGGTCCTCTTAGGTTTGTTTATACATCTATCATTTTGCCTCTTTGTTCTTTCCATAACTTTTGGTAATGATTCAGGCATGAGACAAGAGAGAGAGGATAAATAGGGGCAAATACTAAGATTGTGGCTAAGAAAAGCTATTGTACTTGGAAACATGTAGAAAATAAGATTAAAAATTAATGGACCACTGATTGTTATGGGAAATGGAAAATTTCTATTGCTTTGGGGTTTATGAGAGGGCAAGAAAATTAGAGGGTTGCTAAACTAATGTTTCTTGACTGCTCCCCTTAGGGGGAAAAAAACTAAAAACTACAGCACATCAGAGTCTCTTACCATTAAGTGATCAACATATTTACATTAATTCTTTTTTTCTTTTTTCATAAATGACCTTAGTAAGCTATTAATGTTAATTCTTTACAAGGTTCACCTAGAAAAATGTTTTTTTTTTTGTTTGTTTGTTTTTTTGTTTTTTGGTTTTTGTTTTGCTTTTTGGTCTTTAAATATGGAAGAGGAAGAAACAGATTATAAATGCAAAGAAATAAGATTGCTGCATAGTGTATTGAAAAAAGCCCTGAGAAATAGGTAGGCCATTGCCTAGCACATGTATTGGAACTTATTTTACAAACCTCCTTAGTGATGGGGTGCAAAAAATGCTACCCCAAAACCTAGCACCTCAGAAGTTGAGAAAACATCAGAAGCAAGGATGGTCACTCTTTGACCATCTCCCATCCTTCCTCCCTGAGAGTTGGCCATAAAAGAATTCTGGCCTACTTCCCCTGAAATGAAGTCATAAGACCTCATTTCAGAGGGGTCCTGCCATATATACCTGGAGGGAAGGGATGTTGCACAAAGAGGCCATGAGGAATCTAGACAAACAGGCCCTGCTAAGGTCCCCCCAACTGCCCCCAGCCCCTGGGGTTGCTTGGATGGCCCTGAAGTACAAGAGTGTTAAGACCTCGCAGGGGAGCTCAGATGCAAAGCCATACCTATTAATATATATCCCTTCCTCCCCCAGTGCACTTCTCTGGATGATGTCATTCTTCCTATGCAGACTTGTCCAGCCTGCCTGAGCAGCCAGCTGTGCTTGCTCCTCAAGCTATAGCCAGTTCTTTAAATGCATCAATTCCTCCTTGATTTCCTTGAGCTTACTTTCTCTTGGTAAAATGTAATTCTGGGGGTAATCACTCTCTCATTCTCCCCACGTACATGTTGACATGTTGATAAATGTGTATGCCTTTTCTTTTATTAAAAAAAAATGTAGGCTGGGCATACTGGCTCATGTGGAAGATCGGTTGAGGCCAGGAGTTCACTACCAGGCTGGGCAACAAAGAGAGACTCCCATCTCTACAAAAAATATAAACATTAGCTGGGCATGGTGGCCTGCACTTGTAATCCCAGCTACTCTGGAGGCTGAGGCAGGAGGATTGCTTGCACCCAGGAATTAGAAGCCGCAGTGAGCTACAACTGCACCACTGCACTCCAGTCTGGGTGAGACCTTGTCTCTAAAAATAAAGAAATAAATAATGTAATCCCACAAGCTGTGCCTTAGCCACTAGTTTCTATGGAATCCAGGTACAGACAATAATAAGCACCTTCTTGGACTAGAAAGCAGACCCACTGGAGAGGATTCAGGACTTAGGTCATCCACGCCTTTTGAAGCACTAGGGACTAGCTTGCTGGAGGTAAGTGGAGATGGCGATTACACTTTGCAAACAGTGGCATCATGGTTGCAAAAGCTTTCACCTGTGGATAATTGGGATGCATTACAGATGGAAGAAAGGGCTTTGAAAGACAGAGTGGCTGCTATCCTTAACTGCTATGTGGGCAGTGATCATTGGAATGAGTCTGGTGTGGGAGGGTTTTGAAGAAAGAAAGCACTAAAAGAAAATGAGAGGCTCAGAGTGGCACGTTGGCCATTTAAGGGATACTATGATGGCCGGGAGGCCCCTTGGGAAGGTCTAGAGAAGACTTTCATCCTCTGCAGCTACAGGACAGATTATGTAACAAGTCAGTCCCAAGTTGGATAATAATAAGACCAAGCTCCAAAAGTTACTAAACAAGGAGCCCCAAGAGCAGCACCTTAAGACTTGGGATAAAAATATTTCGGTGGACAAGCTTGAGGATCTCAAGCCCCCAACATCTCCTGGAACATTCCTACATGGCACAAGCAGCCCCATTCCACCGAGCAGAGGAAACATTTCTGCCGATGCAGTGACCCCACCTGGCAGAGGTGCCTTGAAAATGAAGCACAGGTTCTGCAAGACCCATCCCCATCTGTGTTTGTGTTCTCCAGAGCTGTGATTTTCAAACCTGAGCGTGCATGAGAATCACTTAGAAGACTAGTTAAAGCACAGGTTGGTAAGACCTACTCTCAAGGCATCTGATTCAGTTGGTTTGGAGTGTGTGCTGAGAATGTGTCCTATTAATTATTTACCAGCTGCTGCTGCTGCTGGTGGTCTGGAAGCCACACATGTAGGAACCTCTGCTGTAGATAAGAACTCTTATACAAGTGGTCTATATAGGAACCTCTGGGCTAGTCCTATAACCAGGTCTCATCATAGCCCGAGCTGGGCAGTACAAGCCCAACTCCTCAGAAATAAACTCCTGTATGTCAGACGAGTTGCAACACTGGGCTCATTTGTATCACTTGTGAAACCATAGGTTTGTATGTTTGTTTGTTTTTAGATACAGGATCTTGCTCTACCACCCAGGCTGGTGTGCAGTGGCACAATCACAGCTCACTGCAGCCTCAACCTCCCAGGCTCAAGCAATCCTCCTGTCTCAGCCTCCTGAGTAGCTGGGACTACAGGCATGTGCCACCACACCCAAATAAGTTTTTAATTTGGTGTAGAGATGGGGTCTCCCTGTGTTGCCCAGGCTGGTCTCTAACTCCTGGCCTCAAGCAATCCTCCCACCTCAGCCTCTCAAAGTGCTGGGATTACAGGTGTGGGCCACTGTGCCCACCTTGGGACTTGGATCTTTAGACAATGAGAGTGGAATTGGAGGAGAATAATATAAAGCTAAATAAGAGAGAAATCATTGATTAGTTAGCACTCACATGTTCCTTGAGGTTCAAATTCTGGAAGGACATCTAGAGCTGATCATGAGAGTCTGACGTGAAGGCACCTGGAATAGTAGACACAGCAATGCCTTCTGTAAATATGGGGGAGTTGCCAGATATCCTTAGCACAGAGATGGGAAGCGTTGAGAAGGATAAGAGAAGCTGGGATGCTAGAATGAATTGCACATGGAAAATTAGAGACCTCCTACCTGACTTTATTCTCTGGGAGGATTCAAAGGGACCCCTCCCCACTGCACTACAGCTCTAAGCAATGCATGAATGAATGGGGCATTAGCCCATTTTAGAAGCTACTCAGTGGCTGTTATCTATAGGCCAGGGTTGAGACTGAATGATGCAGCCATACAACTAGGTTCCCTAATACCAGTGACATTGACTGAATTCTGGTGGAGGAAACGCCAGCAGTTAGCCATCAGATCCAAGGTGGACCTAATTCCTGTAACTAGCATCGACCCAGGGTAACAGTCAGGATGTCTGATGCTTGGGGAATCCGTGGTATCAGTGGTGTTTCTCTATTGCTTTCATAAAAAGAAACTAGAACTAGCAAACAGAAAACTCTATCAGCTGCTTAAGTGCCGAGCCCCTTAATCAGTTTGCAAAGCTAAGGCAGCTCACAGACCTAGAGCCCACTGATAGGAGGGAAAACTAGATTCTGCTGAGGAAAGACCCTACAGCACTATTACAAGAACATAATGGGTAAATATTTCAGTTACTTTTCCTCAATGGTATCCATAGACAATTGCCAGGACATTAGGGAGAATGGAATACCCAGAAATTTTTAGGAGCCTTACATATGAACTTTTGACCCAAATGCTTCTCACAGTAGATTCACTGGTTCTGTAGAGTTTCCCAGGTCATTCTCCAAGTTTGCAAGTATATAACTGAGATTATCTACTGAAGTGGGCAGAGGCATCACATGAATTTTCTGAACTAAGAAATAAGGGTCGTGCGATAGTTTGCTGAGAATGATGGTTTCCAGCTGCATCCATGTCCCTACAAAGGACATGAACTCACCCTTTTTTATGGCTGCATAGTATTCCATGGTGATGGGTGCAGCACACCAACATGGCACATGTATAAATATGTAACAAACCTGCACGTTGTACACATGTACCCTAGAACTTAAAGTATAATAATAATAATAATAAAGAAGTAAGGGTCGTTATAATAGGAAAAGCCAAGGAGAATCCCCTAAACTCACCAAGAGAGTGCATCAGTAGCAATCATACGTGTAGGAGAAATTGCGAAGGTTAGAGGCAGCATGAAGTCATGAAGGACTCAGGAGCCATGAGTACCATCATATCCTATTCAAATCACTTGTCTAATCTGTGCCAAAGTCAACTGGGACATAGAAAGTAATTGCTGTTCACCATAGACCTAATCAGACAGTAACCCCAATTGCAGCCACTACTCCAGAAATGGTATGTTTAATGGAGCAGTTCAAAATTGTGTTTGGTGTGTCACTATTTGAGAATTATTCCTTCTTTGTACTCATCATCAGGGATGATCAAAAGCATTTCCCCTTCACATGTCGACTCTTCTGCTCTCTTGCTATCTTGCTCTCTCTCTCTCATTTTGATCATCTTGACATTCTGCACAGCATCACACTAGTCTATTGTATTTATAACATCACATTATTGAGCAGGAAGTGGCAAGTTCTCTTTATGGTCTACTAAGATAGGTACGCCAAAAGGGGAGAGATTAACTCAATGAAGACTTCACATCCTGCCACACTGGTGAAGCTTCAGGGTACGGCAGTCTGGGGCATGCTGGGACATCACCTCTAAGGTAAAGGGCAATTTGTTGTACCATAAACTTCCTCCTACTGACAGACAGGCACCAGAGCTTGGGGGGATATGAGAGAAAGAGCAAAGTCCAAGTTATATCCAAAGCTTGGGTCCCATTAACTTGATGAAGATTTCGTTTACTGAACAGAGGAGCAGGTTGGGTAAAATAGCGATAATCACTCACTTTAGACATATGAAATTTAAGATTCCTATTCAAGAAGCACTTGAATATGTGGATGTGTATTCAGGGTGGAAGTCACTGCTGGAGTCATCAGCACTCAGGTACTGGTTAGAATCATGGAACTGAATAAGATCACCTAGAAAAGTGAGCATAGCTAAGAGATTCAAGGACTGAATGCCCTAATTAGGGACACTGAAGTGACACTGCCTGACAGAGCTCTCACAGGTGAGCCGATAGTCTCTTGATTCACATTTACGGAGGGGGCTTAGCCTGAAGTTTGTTTTGCATTTATGAAACCACCATCCCAATTCTTCTTTTCTGGGGAGTGAACTCCCCAGATGTAATAGAATCAAGCATTTGATAGATATAATGATTGCTCAACAAGGAGTGCCTCACAAAAGCATTTAGCCAGGCTTCAGTTCACCCAGGAAATGAAGATTTTCTTTAAGCCTTCAACAATTGCATAGCAAAATTTAAACAGCCTGTCAGCCGGGCTGCTCACTCAGCTTGAATATTAACACACTTCATTTTCGCAAGCCCCGGGTCCTTTTGCATTTGTTTGTTTGTTTGTTTTTAGACAGAGGCTTTCTCTGTTATCCAGGCTAGAGTGCAGTGGCTGGGACCTTGGCTCGTTGCAACCTCTGCTTCCGGGATTCAGGATTTTCCCACCTTAGCCTCTCGAGTACCTGGGATTACAGGTGCGCACCACCATGCCTGGCTAATTTTTGTATTTTTTTTTTTGTAGGTACAGAGTTTCACCATGTGGACTAGGCCGGTCTTGAACTCCTGGACTCAAGCGGTCTGCCCGCCTCCGCCTCCCAAAGTGCTGGGATTACAGGCATGAGCCACTGCGCCCAGTCAGCCCTGGGTGGCTTTGAGGGGATTCGAACTATGACTTATTTAGGATTAGATGACACAAGAAAATTTGAGAATGCTTTGAGCTCCTGAGTTTACGACACACACATATACATATATAAATTATAGTCATTTATTTTTTCTTATTTAAAAAATGATTTTTATTATATACGATATGAAAAATAGGGAAATCTATAATGAAAAGAGTAAAACTATCCCAAATCCACTTCCTAGATTTAACTCTTGATAACTTATTGCATGTTCAACTCCAACCAAAATCTAGGTTGTGAATTTGTTCAAAGAAGATTGGAATGCAGGACTCCTATTTGGGGGATGAGAAGAAACTCATGGAGGCGGTTTCAAGCTAAGCAAAAAAGCATAGGCTTTGCAGAGTGTGAGAGAACGTCTGAGCAAACAGCTCAGAATATAAGGTCTATAGGTATTTAACATGAATGGATTCTAAATATAAAAATAAATATATATGCGCGTGTGTGTGTGTGCGCGCGCGCGCGCGCGCGTAAGGGTCTGTGCAAAGACCCACCACAAATGAGGATTCCATTATTGCCTTTGCACCTAGTACATAGCTGCCAGTGTTACCTCTTAATTATCAGTTCCAGATATCCAAGGATTAAATGAGAGAGAATATTTGGAAGAATAGACATATTTTAATTGGGATCTCTATATCTGTGTCTTTTCCAGAGCAAAAGCCATCTCCCTTTTCAAGGAAACCACAGCGTGTGATGTGATTTTCCAAGAATGTGAATTCTGTCTCTTGGTTTATGGTCATTGTGCTCTAAGCAGAGCACAATGGGAGTTTTCTTTTTTATTAAAAAAATAAACAAAGAGAGCAATGAGACATCACTTCTGCCAACTTTTTAATTATATTATGATGGTTTTTCAGGAATAACACCTTTCTGTAATCATACATCATAAGTAAACACAATTAAACCCACACCGGAGGGCCTACAAAACCACAGTCACCTTTACTGAAACAACACAAAATTATTTGAGAAATGTTTATTGGAAAACATTTTCCCCTCACTCTTATGTCTTCTATACATCAACACCCGAATCATTGTATTATTTTTCCTCGCCATGGTTGCTAACCAGGCCCTGACGTTGCCAGTACTGCAACTGTCTAGAGAGGGTTTTTTTTTTTTTTTTTTCTGCCTTCTGTGTGGGCCATCTCAGTCTTTCTGAGGAGGCCTCTCTGTCATCCCCCGCATGACAGGCCTGCGTCAATAACACCTCTCATGACACTCGGTGATTTTCCAAGAGTGTTGAGAGCGAAACCCACAAAGAGGTGCTTCAGATCATCACGTGCTAGGTATTTGCCATTTGAAGAGCTCTCTCAAATCTTTGTTGAAAAGAACAATATGAGTGCTATTAATGTGTTTGCCCGGAACTCCCGTTCCCCACCTTAGTATCAGAATACAGTTGCTGTCCTTGCCAAAACAAAGACACCTAGTTCCATGTGTCAGTGTTTTCTTCTGCTTCTCACTACTGAGCAGCTACTTCCAACAATTCCTGAATTTATGTCAAATCCCAGTCCCATAAATCAGACAACAGTCCCATGGAAACATAGACGGTTGAGTGATAACATTGAAAGTATAAGGATGATATGCCTTTTAGTTATTAAGCTCTGGCTTACAGGTGTGCAATATTTTAAAATCCAAACTTTTCATTAATTCATTCAACAAATATTTACTGGTTGCCACTGTGCATTAGACCCTGAGCCTCATGCAGGGAATTCACCACAAAGGGTGACACCTTTTGTATGAGTTTTTTGTTATTTAAAATTTTTGTTTATTTTTTCTTCATATATTCAGCAACTTTTATTGGATACCTACTAGTTCTAAAAACTGAATTTTGCAATGAATTTTTGAATTGCCCAGCAGATTATATAGCAGTCCCTAGGAACAGTGACTACCCAGAGATGGTCCCTTATTGTTTCTGCTAAGTGGATAAGACCTGCGGTGGTAATACTACTAAAACGGATAACTAATTACAACTGGGATGATCCTAACATCAAAACTAATGTGTAGGAAGCTCTTGATCCCTGCCAGAGGCCATGCTATAGCTTTTTGCATGTTTTTAAAATTTGTTAAAGTTAGAAAAAAACTTAATTGACAAAAACCTGTATAAGTTTATGGTGTACAATATGATGTTCTGGTATATGTATACATTGTGAAATGGTTAAATCAAGCTAGTTAACATATGTAACCTTACGTACTTATCATTGGTTTTGTGGTAAGAAAACTTAAAATTTACTCTTTTAGCAATTTTCAAAGATACACTATGTTGTTTTTAACTATAGTCACCATGTTGTACAATAGATGTCTTGAACTTATTCCTTCTGTCTCATTGAAATTTGTTTCCTTCGTCCAACATCAAAATAACCTGACATTGGTCTTATTAAAACTCCACTGATATAGATGCCAAATCTAAAATTTTAGAATAACTGATCCAATATCAGAACATCATTGAAAAGAAAGAAAATACTGAAATGCAGATGCACCCACCCTATAACATGGATGTCCCTCAAACACATTGCACTATGTGAAAAAGCCAGAAAAAAAACAACTGCAAATTGCATAAATCTTTTTACATTAGAAGTTCAGAATAGGCAAATTTGTAGACACAGCAAGTAGGTTAGTGGTTGCCAGGGGCTGGAGGTGGAGGAAGGAATTGATGACACATAGGCACAAGTGATATTTTAGGGCAATGGGAATGTTCTCCAATTGAATTGTGGTGGTGGGTGTACAACTCTATAAATTATTAAAAGCCATTAAACATGTGAGTTCTATGGTATATAAATTATACCTCAGTACAGCTGTTTTAAAAAAGAAAGAAATGGTCCTTGCCTCGGGAACAATGAGGGACCTTGTCTTTCAGGGTGATTAATCCACATTTCCACATGGTTTCATGTTTATCATCTCCCTCACCAGGAGACTGCAGGTCTTTTGCGTGGCTTCCAGACCCCACCTTTTCAGTTGAAGTTTAGCTGCCCTTCAGAATACAGGATGAATTGCCTCTGAGCCCCACTCCTATCTGAGCTGTCGATGCCTGAGGTTTCAGCCAAGTACAGGGTGCAAGTTCTGTTCTCTATGACCTCTCTCCCTGAATAAGTCGGTGAGCCTGTGCCTTGGTGTATAGGAGAAGCAGCATGTATCCAGCCCCTGCTGTGTGCCAAACATAGCCACTTTGCAGAGGTCTTTTATTATTCCTCATAAAACCATGGAGAACGCATCTCATCATCCCACTTTTCAGGTGCAGAAAGTGACAAGTAGAGAGTATTTTGATCCAAGGTTACACAGACAATAAATGGCAGGGCCAGAATGTCATCCCAGCCGTCTCTAGTTCCAAGAGCTCTCATGTTGATTGATTTGGTCTGCTCAGGTAGTAGTTCCTTATCCCCATATGCACTCTGAGTGTGTCATAATTCCGTCTTATCAATGGGCATCTTAAAGATGCCAGAAGGTTGGTAAAACTTGTATTTTGCAACCACAGAGTGCTCAGCTGTGGGACAAAGTTCAATAAATAGCCAGGCACGGTGGCTCACGTCTATAATCCCAGCATTTTGGGAGGCCAGAGGGGGAGAATTGCTTGAGGACAGGAGTTTAAGACCAGCATGAGAAACATTGTGAGGCCTCATTTCTGCAAAAATTTTAAAAATCAGCCAGGCATGGTGGTGTGCATCTGCAGTCCCAGCTACCCAGGAGGCTGAAGTGGGAGCATCGCTTGAGCCTGGAAGATCAAGGCTCAATAAGCCATGGTCGTGCTACTGCACTCAACCTGGGCAATAGAGTGAGACCCTGTCTCAAAAAAGAAGAAAGAAAAAAGAAAAAGAAATTTCAGTAAATATGTTTGCAATGCCTTCATTGCTTGAACTCTAATTACATTTTAACAGAAGCCAAGCAAAAACCTTGAAGAAATGTAGCACTAAATCGTCTGTACCTAACATAGATCCTCAACATTTAATTTCTAACATGCCAATGAGGCCAAACACACTTTAATTACTGCATATATTTTTTCAAAATTCCACTAAAGTCCTTTTCTAAAAATAACATTTTCATTGCTCAAAGACCACATAAGACAAACTGAGAGGATGAACAGCATTCTGGTCTTAATAGAGGACACAAAAAATCCAGATAAAGAAATCGGGACACATAGGGAGAAAGCAAGGCACACGTGTTTGTCAAAGCGTTAAAAAATGCTGGAGTGTTTTTCATGACAATTTAGAAGAAGACAATGAGAATGGAAGCATATATAGAAGGGGAACTCATAAGATTGTATTTAATTTCAAGAACATCAGTATTTAGTAGTGCAGCAAGTAAGTTTCTATTTAAAGAATTATACAAAATTGTGTTATTTATATCAGTACTTCTCAAATGGGGGGATTTTGTATGTGGGTACGCACACACTTTATGTGAGACAGTCAGCAATGTGTGGAGACATTTTTTTGTTTTCACAACTGTGGGAAAAAAGGGCTACCAGTATTAGGTAGGGACCAGGGATTTTTCCAAATATCCTACAATGCACAAGGTAGTTTCCCCCAACAAAGCTATTCAGTCCCAAATGCTGAGAGTGACAAGGTTGAAGAAATCTGGTTTCTTCTGAAGCCATGAAGAACTTCATGCACTGCTAAAAAAACAACCGGCCTTAGGACTTTTACTAACTTAGTGATGATTTGGATTGCATATTTTCTTAGTATCGCTTGATATCATTTATTAGAATTCTATAGACTCCCAGGCCGGGCGTGGTGGCTCCCACCTGTAATCCCACCTTGGGAGGCCAAGGCGGGTGGATCATCTGTGGTCAGGAGTTCAAGACCAGCCTGTCCAACATGGTGAAACTTCGTCTCTACTAAAAATATAAAAATTAGCTGGGCATGATGGCGCATGCCTATAGTCCCAGCTACTTGGGAGGCTGAGGTAGGAGAATCATTTGAACCCAGGAGGCGGAGGTTGCAGTGAGCTGAGATCATGCCACTGCACTCCAGCCTGGGCAACAGAGCGAGACTCCTTCTCAAAACAAAACAAAAACAAAAACAAACAAACAAAAAAAGAATTCTACAGACTCCCAAGTCATCAAACCAGAGCATCATTTCAACCCTTCTTTGAGGAAAGGACTTTTTTTTTTTTTTTTTTTTTTTTTGGAGAATAACTGTGCTACCAAAGTACTATCCAGCAACATCCCATGGGGAGGTTCATAGCTGGACTTTGAAGGCAGACATTTTCATCCGTTTTTAACATTGCCCATCATTGTGTGTCACGCAGAATGATATACTGGATCGTATAACCACTCAAACCAGCCTTTGCAGAAAAATGTTCCCTAGATGAAATGAACAGATTTTTAAAATCTCTGCTACAAATATGAGATGTCATCAAGGAGCTTCATTTCAGAGCTACCTTTGGCTGTGAGATAGGAATTCATCTCTTTTTAGGATTTTTGTTTAGAAACTGCTCAACTATGGATGTTTTGGTTTTCAGGCTAAGTTTCCCAGGCCTGATCATTGAATAAGTAGATTGATTGTGCTTCAAACAGAAGGACCTACAAATAAAGCTGCTCCAAGCTGCTCTATTCATTAATTTTGTGCAGTCACAGCAGCAACAATTATATATTGATTTATTAGAGAAATTTTGGGTTACTATAGCTGCATTTCAGTCTCAAACACTCATGAGAGCCACTTACAGTTTACCAAACAAAAAGCATTTTTCCAGTTAATAAACTTCTTATTTATCTATTAATCCTCACACAAAAGGACATTCATAAAATCCTTCTGAAGGCTTGCTTTGGAATTTTGAATGAAAGGCATCCACTGTAGGGAGCCACATTTTATTCCTACAGCTCAGGTTTTTTATGATCCTGTGCACTCCTGGGTGCGTTCTGCCTTTGGTCAAGGATGGAATGTGGTACACATCCTCCATTCAAAGGCAATACTTTAGCTTCATGCAGCACTAAAACTCACCACATTGGTGAGACAAGCAAGACTTGAAGGTTGCCATAACTCTTGATTTCAAGGTTTGAAAATCTTGTACCCAAAACTACTCTCTCTTTATTTATTTTTTTCTTTTTTGAGATGGAGTCTCCCTCTATTGCCCAGGCTGGAGTGGAGTGGCATGATCTTGGCTCACTGCAACCTCTGCCTCTCATGTTCAAGTGGTTCTCCTGCCTCAGTCTCCAGAGTAGCTGGGATTACAGGCGTGCACCACTGTGCCTGGCTAATTTTTGTATTTTTAGTAGAAATGGGGTTTCACCATGTCGGCCAGGCTGCTCTCCAACTTCTGACCTCAGGTGATCTGCCCGCCTAGGCCTCCCAAAGTGCTGGGATTACAGGCATGAGCCCCAGTGCCTGGCCGAATCTCTCTTAAGAAGGGATATGCATCACTCGCCATCAGAGAAATGCAAATCAAAACCACAATGAGATACCATCTCACACCAGTTAGAATGGCAATCATTAAAAAATCAGGAAACAACAGGTGCTGGAGAGGATGTGGAGAAATAAGAATACTTTTACACTGTTGGTGGGACTGTAAACTAGTTCCACCATTGTGGAAAACAGTGTGGCGATTCCTCAAGGATCTAGAACTAGAAATACCATTTGACCCAGCCATCCCATTACTGGGGATATACCCAAAGGATTATAAGTCATGCTGCTATAAAGACACATGCATACGTATGTTTATTGCGGCACTATTCACAATAGCAAAGACTCGGAATCAACCCAAATGTCCATCAGTGACAGACTGGATTAAGAAAATCTGGCACATATACACCATGGAATACTATGCAGCCATAAAAAAGGATGAGTTCATGTCCTTTGTAGGGATATGGATGCAGCTGGAAACCATCATTCTCAGCAAACTATCACAAGAACAGAAAACCAAACACCGCATGTTCTCACTCATAGGTGGGAATCGAACAATGAGATCACATGGACACAGGAAGGGGATCATCACACACCGGGTCCTATTGTGGGGAGGGGAGAGGGGGGAGAGATAGCATTAGGAGATATAGCTAACGTAAATGACGAGTTAATGGGTGCAGCACACCAACATGGCACATGTATACATATGTAACAAACCTGCACATTGTGCACATGTACCCTAGAACTTAAAGTATAATAATAATAAAAAAAAGAAAGGATATGAATACTAATGGGGGTCTTTAATGGAGGATGCAACAAGTGTGTTTGAGTTCTGTCATTGATTTTACAAAGTAGTGTATTAGTCAAGGTTTTCTAGAGGGACAGAACTAATAGGATATATTAGTTTATATATATATAATATATATAAACTCATATATAGATATGAGTTTATTAAGTATTAACTTACATGATCACAAGATCCCACAATAGGCTGTCTGCAAGCTGAGGAGCAAGGAGAGCCAGCCCAAGTCCCAAAACTAAAGAACTTGGAGTCCAATGTTTGAGGGCAGGAAGCACCCAGCACAGGAGAAAGATGTAGGCTGGGAGGCTAGGCCAGTCTCTCCTTTCACGTTTTTTTGCCTGCTTTGTATTTGCTGGCAGCTGGTTAGATGGTGCCCACCAGATTGAGGGTGGATCTGCCTCTCCCAGCCCACTGACTCAAATGTTAATCTCTTTTGGCAACACCCTCACAGACACACCCAGGATCAATACTTTGTATCCTTCAATCCAATCAAGTTGATACTCAGTATTAACTATTAACCATCACAATTAGGGTAGAGTATCTGAACATAAGGATAGAGAAGTCTCATCTATTAGACATACCTAGCTGTGGTTAAAAAGAGGATCACTTCTTCCAACTCACGGGAATTAAATCAGGGTGTGAAGGGTGTTTGTCAGAGGAGATTAGAATGCTATTTTCTCCTTTCTTTCTCCTTATTCTCTCATCTCCCTCCATCCTTTCTCCCCATCCTCCACCCTGTCTCTTCCTCCTCCTTTCTCTCATGCAGTACGAATGTCCAGGAAGAATTAGAAACCGCTGCTCATAAAGCAGCGGTTCATGAGTTAAGTTGTCTTTGTGCTGGGAGAGCACCTGCATGTGAACACAACAACACGTTGTTTGCAACCACAGAATGACGCTTCAACTCCTTTCTTCTTTCCCACTTCCCGTGGATGTTTGTATAATATTTAACCATTAATTATGTAATGTTTGTGAAGTGTTTGAAGCTCCTAGGGAAAAGGCACTAAATTAACAGCATTATTATTAGTGTTTTCCCCATTAAATTTCCATTACAAAACGCATCAAGAAATGAGGAGCGGCCATCTGTCACACAGCTTAAATGCTTACAATCTACAGGACTGTGTTTACCTCGGAGTGGCAGTACTTTGTAAGTCATATATGAAAATAATTTGCAAAAATGAGTTGAACAGCTGCTGTGTCCTGTACTAATTTTAACACCTTGCTGGCAGTTATTATTTTTAACAGCCTGAAAAGCAAATCACAGTTTGCATTGCTCAGTTCTAATAATGACCATGTAAGCATGCATCGTGTTATACCATAAATAATTTCATTAGGAATGAAGAAAGGCAGAAACTCATGTTTGGCTTTTTGATGGATCTCAGGGTCTCTGACAAGGTCAGTTTTTGCCCAAGCCACAGCACAACCTGGAGAATGACCAGAGAGGTTGCTTCCAGGTAGGGCTCAGCGAGCAGGAGCATCGTGGCCCTGCCTAATCTTCAGCTGTGCTTTTCATCAACACTGAGATTACCCCGCTTTTGATCCCTGCTAATCTAATAGGTGTAAAAAGCATCTTAGCTTTTTCAAATTTCTTCAATATTCCATAGAATTGAATATATTTTCAATGCATATTTGTGTTAAAGAAAATAATATTCAATAATACTTGTTAAAGCATGGTAAGGAAGACTTTATTCAGGACCTTTGAGTTATGTGTAGGGGCCATAGCCATGGAAACCAGCAGTTTCCAATTCTTCCTGGACATTTGCATTGCATAGGGGAAAGGAGGAGGGAGAGCAGGAAGATGGGGCGGAGGTCAGGGAGAAAGGATGGAGGGAGAAGAGAGAAGGAGGAGAAAAACAGTATGGGGTCTTGTAGTGAGGGAGAGAGATTGGGCTCAACTCTGAATACAGCATGGGCAAGTGGGAATTTGTAGCCAAGGAGCAGAGTGAAGGTCAGTAGAAATTTGGACATTGGATGGAAAATGACTAGAAGGAAACATCAGGGGTAAAGGAGGTTCTGGGTAAACCCACTTAACAGGATTCTTGCTGAAGACAGGCAGAGTGACCAGATATCACTTGGGGAGGGTGGAGGATGAGGAACTCACTCAGGTATTGAGGGGGATAGGATATCAGGTGTGGGGAGTTCCTGCAAAACTGACTTAGCAGGGTTCTCTGCTAAGTCATCCATTCTCCATGGATTTTACAGGGAGGTACACAGGTGGGCCTAGGAGAAGATTCAGAAGCCTGACTACAGTTTGGCCAGACAGAATCTTTGTCATTCACCATTGGTACTTTATTTTCTTTAAACTTCTTGTTCATACTCTTGTCCATATTTGACTTGAGTTGTGATCTTTTTCTTTTTTATTTCTAAGAGACCTTATTTTCGAAAGAAAAGCATCTTAACTAGACATATTGTTCTAAGTACTATTTTTCCCTCCAAATTTTCATTTCACTTTTGGATTACTGATGCAATGGTGTGTGTGTGTGTGAGAGAGAGAGAGAGAGAGAGAGAGAGAGAGAGAGTGTGTGTGTGAGAGAGAGAGAGAGACTTCACTATTTGGAAGACATCAACTTACAGTACATTTTCTTTTTGACTTCTGGACTTAACATAGTGATTAGAAAAGCTTTTTCTAAGCCCCTCTTCCCCGCTCAAAAAGCTATCAAATGATTTCTTACGTTTTCTTTTTTTTTCCTCAAGACTGAGTCTTGCTCTGTCACCCAGGCTGGAGTGCAGTGGCATGATTTCAGCTCACTGCAACCTCCATTTCCTGGATTCAAGTGATTCTCGTGCCTCAGCCTCCTGAATAGCTGGGATTACAGGCACCTGCCACCACGCCCAGCTAATTTTTTTTTTTTTTTCATTTTTAGTAGAGACGGGGTTTCACTGTGTTGGCCAGGCTGGTCTCGAACTCCTGACCTCGTGATCCACCCACCTCGGCCTCCCAAAGTGCTGGAATTACAAGCGTGAGCCACCACGCCTGGCCTATATTTTCATTTTTTAAGTAGATGTTTACATTACATATAATTTATTTTGGTACAAATTGTAAGAAAGGAATACCAGTTGTGTTATTTTTCCAAATGATTTTTTAGTTACCCCAACATCTGCATTTTTTTTAATTATTCCTGTTTCTAAAATATAACACTAACATCAACTAAATTCCCATGTCTATCTGGTTATTTTTGCTGATATTCTGCTCACTATATTGATCTGTCTCTCAGGCCAATACCAAACCACTTAGATGTGGTTTTTCAAACGCATGTTACTGAGGATTAAAAGCATCCTCAGTAGTTGCATTTTCTTCCTTGAATGACCTGGGATGGAAGCTACTAATTGCAAACCCTGAAATATGTCTTTAAACATAGGAGAAATTAAATGCCAATGCATTGACCAGAAACCCCATCAATATTTTCAAAAAGCAAAGCCATTCTTATCACTGAAAAGTTTTTGTAGCATTGAAACTACACAACTCTTAGAGGTGAATGACCTAGAGTTTAACAGATATGTTACAAAATATCTTTATGGGTGCCTTATTTAAAAGTATAATTGATAGTTTTCTATTAGGATCTTTGAGCTTTGTGTGTAAATGTGAAGACCTGAAGGCCACCGTGACTTTCCTCCTAGATACAGTAGTAGATACAGAGTATTTGGTCTTGACTCCAAAGACAGATGTATGAAAAACCATGTGTCAGGACTTCCTTTGGCTGTTATTATCCTTTGGCTATGAGTCACACAAAGCTCTGCTAGGGTAACTTAAATAGACAAGGGGTTTGTGATGGTTACTTTTAGATGTCAACTCGAGCGGATTGAGAGATACCCAGATAGCTCTTCAAGCATGATTTCAGGGTGTGCCTGTCAGGGAGTTTTTGGAAGAGACTGGCATTTGAATCAGTGGACTGAGTAAGGATCCACCATCATCCAGTATGGGTGGGCACCATTCAATCATCTGTAGGCCCAGATAGAAGAAAAAACAGAGAAAGGCAAATGAATTTGCAGTATCTTTCTCTTGTGGAGCTGGGAGACACTTCTCCTGTCCTTGGACATTAACACCCCAGCTTCTCCAGCCTTTGGACTCCAAGACTTGAACGAACAATGCCCCTCTCACTCCGCCTATTGTCTGCAGGATCTCAGGCCTCCAGCACTGAACTTAGAATTACACCATCAGCTTCCCTGGTTCTAAGGGAAGTCCCTTGGACTGAGCCATGCTATTAGCTTCCCTAGTTCTCCAGCTTGCAGATAGCCTGTGGTGGGACTTCTCAGGCTCCTAATTGTCTGAGCCAACTCCTCCAATAAATCCCCATCTCTCTATCTCTCTATCCATCTCTCCATCTCTCTCTCTAGTTATCTATCTATCTATCAATCATCTATCTATTCATTTATTCTATCTATCTATCTATCTATCTATCTATCTATCTATCTATCTATCTATCTATCTATCCATCCATCCATCCAGCTAGCTATCAGATCTGTTTATACAGTCACTTAGCTATCCATCTATCATATCTATCTCTCGATTCATCAGTCATGTTTAACTATCTATCCAGCTAGCTATCAGATCTATCCAGCTACCTACCTATTCATCTATCACATATACCTCTTCATCCATCCATCATATCTATCTATATATCTATATCTATTTATCTATCTATCTCTATATCCATCTCTCTCTCTACCTACCTACCTAGCTACCTACCTATCTACCTACTTATCTACCTACCTTCTACTCATTCATTTTATCTATCTATCTATCTATCTATCTATCTATCTATCTATCTATCTATCTATCTACCAATCTATTATGTATCCATCCTATTGGTTCTGTTTCTCTAGAGAAACCTGATGAATACAAGATTGATTCATCTCTGGAAACTATAGGGATTGGTGTGTTTATAGTTATTCAAGAAATGTACCTATGACATTGACTTCTTCTGTCTTTACTCCCAAGTGGTTTTATCTGCATAGTCATCGAATGTCCGCTGAGCCTATAGATACTATGCCAAATTTCTAAGCAGAAAGAAAAGGGAAAAGAAAAATGGACGATAGATGATACATATGTTTCATTGGCCACTCTCATAGCACATGGACACTCATAGCTATAGAAAAGGTAGATGAATCTAGTTATTTTCAAAGCCTTTGGAAAAGAGGCAAGTTAAGAGGAAAGGAACTAGACATAGTGATAGAGTTAGCTAAGCTACAGTGTCATACTGTAAAAAAAAGAGTCTTTCATCTTCAAGTCAGCGGGAGATCTAAATTAATTAAACTAAACCCATGTCTAAATGTATCTTGAGAAAATGCTTAAATTCAAAGCCATGAAAAAAATATTGTTGGAAACAGGTGCTTGGTGTTGCAAAATCAACACTGAGACAAAGGATCTCTCAGCAAGGCTAGTTTACTTTCTGCAGAAAGAGTGCCGTCTTCCTAGCAGTCTTGCCACAAGAGCACACCCAAACAAAGGAGATGGGGACTTTTACAATCTTTGTAACCTGATGCAATTGTCCTATGGCTGTGTCCCATTTCCATTGGCTGGAACAGGACCTCACATTCTAAGCTTGACCCAATTGGCTAACAGCTTGAAACTTTTCTAAAGAGGCAAAGGGGAAAGAGAACAAATAAAAGAGGAAGCTAGTCATGAGAGGGTTAGGAGGGTTTCCAAATAAGGAATGGCATGTACTATGGTCCGGGGCTCACTTAAGCCTATCCAGGCATGCCAGATCAAGTCAGAGCAGCTACACTGAAACATGTATAGATATGCATAGAGCAAAGAAATGCCAAGCTCTTTATGGTTTTAAGAAACCTTGAAGAAAAACTTCTCCATTCCTCACAAATATGAAGACTTCAATCCTCCATATCTTTCAGAAAGAAGATATTTTTGATATTTTGATGTTTTTGATATTTTCTTTGAGAAAATATCAAGTTAGGTCCATAATTCTTCTCCAAAGTATAAGCTATGAAAAGGACATGGGGATTTGGGGACCTAGCATTGTAACTCGCAAATGCTACAACCAAACAAGGTAAATATTCTGTCATGCAAGAATTTTAAATGGATGCTGATCTTTAAAATACTCAAGTACTCCAATAAGCTAATAGATGAACCAAATTAATTTGCCCATGAAGAGAAGTTATACATATAAAGAAAAGGTCAGTGAGCAATGGAACAGTGAAACTCTCAGCTAATGTCTGAACATTGGATGATATCATGGTCACTAAGCATAAGACGAGCCAAAACTAAATCTTAGAACAGAAAAAAATATTTATCAGGAGATAAATAGATAAATTAGATATGCCTTACCAGAAACAATAAAACCCTTCTTAACCAAGGTGGAAAATCCTTATTTAGCATCTACTGGAGACGCCACCCACTAATTACAGGGGTTTTCCATAAAAAGTTTAAAGTCTACTAAAGAGAAATTCCATTGTCGATACTAGGTAGCACATGGTATCAATAACTCTCAAATTCAGAGACAGCTATGTGACTTGGGTTGAGATAATTAAGAAAGGCATGTGGAAAAAGTAGTATTCAACTTAATCTTAAATTGCGAGCTGCTTTTGATACCTATAACTATGTAAAAAGGAGATGTATAATCATGTGAATTGATTTTTTTTTTTTTTTTGGTTTTTGGAGTTTTTGTTGTTTTGAGACAGGGTCTTGCTCTGTCACCCAGGATGGAGTGCAGTGGCATGATCTCAGTTCACCGCAGCCTCAAATTCCTGGTCTCAAGCGATCCTCCCATCTCAGCCTCCTGAGTAGCTGGGATTACAGGTGTGAGCCGCCATTCCAGGCCCCTCATGTGAATTGTTCTACATGAAAATACAAAGAACAGTGCCAGGTGCAGTGAGTCATGCCTGTAACCCCAGCACTTTGGGAGGATAAAGCAGGTTGACTTGAGGACAGAAGTTTGAGGCCAGCCTGGGCAACACAGCAAAACCCCATCTCTACAAAACATGTAACAATTGGCTGAACCTGCTGGTGCACACCTGTAATCCCAGCTACTTGGGAGTCTGAGGGGCAGATTGCTCGAGGCCAGGAGTTTGGGGTTATAGTGAGCTCTGATCGCATCACTGCACTCCATCCTGGGCAACACAGTCACACCTTGTCTTTGAAGAAAAATACAAACAAGAAGGCATAAGCAGCTTGGCTGAAATACAGAATGAACATGAGAAATGGGCAATAGATCAATCTGTTCAAAAATGTGCTTGCCCTGCCTGAGGGTGAAGGATTATTGATTCAGGAAGAGCTGCCCAATGAGTGTGGCACAAGTAAGTTATATATGATTTTCACAGCTGAAATAAATTAAGGCTACTTTTCTTCAGACAGCTTACCTTTGGGATTCCAGCTCTATCTTTGCTCCAAAGATATGACCTAGACAAGGTTATTTAACTTCTAACCCTTAGTTTCATCTCTGTGAAATACAGATCATAATATTTCCTAGGTCATAGGGATTTTTATGAGTTTGAATTAATTCAGGTAAAGCACTTAGCATCACCCTGGTCATATATTCATGTTTCTTTAACTATTGCCATTTGTGCTTGTTCAGAAGAAAAATATTGAGGAGCTAGCGGTGTCTCAAGGTGAAACTATTCAACTAGAGTTGGAAATTAGAAACTAGAAACTAAGTCAATGTACAGTGGGATCTGTCTGCATGGAAATGACTCCTGAAATCAAAGGAAGGAGGTACAAGGATATATAAATAGTGATTTCACAACAAGGATTTATGTTTCTGTTACTAAAACACTCAGGGAAAAATTAATTTGTTATAAGATTTAAAGATATATAAACCTGGAACCAAAGCAGAGGTTTCTATGAATTCTCCCAAGTATTGGCTTAGTTTATTAACTTTGGCCATATGAAAGTCTTTTCCTTTCCTCCCTACAGTCAGGAGAATATTCAGCCTGCTCTTCTTTGACTCAATTTTTTGATTAGTCCTCACAAAGCTTTGTATTTCAAGTTGTGACAAATTTAACTTTCTGACTTTCCTCTCTATCTACTTAAAAAAATCTGGTCATGCCCAGGTGTGGAGGCTCACACCTGTAACCTCAGCACTTTGGGAGACCAAGGCAAGAAAATTGCTTGAGGCCAGGAGTTTGAGACCAGCCTGGGAAATAAAGCGAGACTCTGTCTCTAAAAAAAAAAAAAAACTCTCTTAAAATGAGCTGGGTGTCTTGGCAGTGGTTGTAGTCTCAGCTACTCGGGACACTGAGGTGGTAGGATCGCTTGAGTCCAGGAGTTCGAGGCTGCAGTGAGCTACGATCACACCACTGCACACCATCTGAAGTGACAGAGCAAGACTCTGTCTCAAAACAAGCAAAAAAATAAACAATAGAGTCTTTCTCTGATGTTTGGCATGAGCAAGATGTGGCATTTACCTCCACACTCAACTGTATTTCCTTAGGCACTAAACTTTGGCTTGTTCCAGTACTGCCTTAGTTTCCCCTAGATCTTCCAAAATTGAAGTTTTTGTCTGTGTTGAAATATGGGACTCATGCTGAAAAGACTAAAGCCAAAATGTGCAATGTAGATATTAGGAAGACGGCTACTTCTTCACCAAATTGATTTCCTCTTTTTCACTGGCACTTGGCCAAACAGTACTTCACAACCTATCTTTCAGTTAGGTGCAGTTCCTGGACATATTCTAGACAATAGTTAATGAACAGAAGTGATGTGTGCCACTTCCAAGACTGGCTCACAAATTTCTCCAATGAATTTCCTCCATGTTTCTCTCCCTTTCTGTGGCCTGGGATATAAATAAACCCTACCACTTCCCCACAGGGAAACCTTGGACACCACACATTGAAGATGAGTCCTGAAAAGATGGCTTGGAAACAATGATCAGAGTGAAGAGACAAACCACAGATGACTGTGAGAAAATACTGGCAAACCATATATCTGATGAGGGGCCAATATCCAAAACGTATAAGGAACTCAATTCAATAGCAGTAAAACAAACAACATGAGTAAAAACTGGAAAAAAGGACCAGAACAGACATTTCTACAAAGAAGACATATGAATGGCCAGCAGATTTATGAAGAAATGCTCAACATCTCTAATCACCAGGGAAATGCAAATTAAAACCACAACGAGACATCACCTCACACCTATTAGAATGGCTATTATCAAAAACATGAAAGATAAGTGTTGGCAATGATGTGGATAAAAGGGAACCATTGTACATTGTTGGCAAGAATGTGAATTAGTATAGCATTTTGGAAAACAGTATAAAGATTCTTCAAAAAATTAAAAACACAATTACCATATGATCCAGCAATCCAATTTTTGGGTATCTATCCCTTAGTGGATGAATAGATGCAGGAAATATGGCTTATATATACACAATGGAACACTAGATAGCCTTTTAAATAAAAGGGAAATTCTGTCATTTTCAACAATGTGGATGAACCTGGAGGACATTATGCTCTGCGAAATAAGCCAGGCACAGAAAGACAAATACTGCATGTTCTCACTTACATGTGGAATCTAAAACTATTGAACTCACTGAAGCAGAGAGTAGAATGGTGGTTACCAGGGGCTGGTGGTGGGGTAACAGTGAGATGTTGGTCAAAGGGTACAAACTTTCAGTTAGAAGAAAGTTTCACTGATCTAGTGCACAGCATGGAGACCATAGTTAATAATAATGCATGGTGTATTTCAAAATTGCTACAAGAGTAGCTGACTGATATGTTAATTGGCTTGATTTATTCTTTCTCCAATGTATAAATATATCAGGACATCACCTTGTACCCCATAAATATATACTGTTATTGGTTCTCAATTTTTTTTTTTTTTTAAAAAGATTCCTTGGAGCAGAGAACCCCTTCCATCCAATCCTAATAACCAGGTACCACATCTTAGATTGCTAGCAAGAAGACAACTTCTATTAAGCCAGAACATTATTCATTTTTATTTTATTGGTTACAGAAGTTTGGCATCCTCAAACTAATTTGGCAATTCTAACTATCCTGACCCAACAAGAGAGTTCCAGAAAATGCTGGCCACCTGGGAGGGCCTCTACATTAACAAGGGATCCTCTATTCTGCAGGATATATTGGATATAACTCCAAGACACAGGTGGAGTGTCAAACCTATTTCTTATGAAGGCATAGTTTACATTTGCATAAGGCTTCAAATTCTTTTATCTCTCACAGTAAATTCATATTAGGAAATTTTGATTTAAGAAGTCATTCTTTCACCTTTTAAGTATTTACACATATTGGGACTAGTAAAACACTGGTAAAATATTAAATATTCTGAGAATGGTCCCCACAAAGTTTATGGGAAATGAATATATATCCATATATATTCATATATATGTGTGTATATCTACACATATATACATATGTGAATACATATTCATTTATATATGTATATATGCATGTATACAAATCAATATATATTATAAATATACAGATATCTTATAAATATACCTATAGCCATATGTATATATACTATATATAAACAAAGTATATATACTTACAATGATACACATATTCACTTATATATGTATCTATACGTGATATATTATGTACAATATACACATACATATGTATATATTACCTATATACATATATACTATATACATTATAATATATAATGTATATATGTACACATATACATAAAAGAATATATGTATATTTGTAAGTGTATATATATTAGAAATATACATATTTAAAACTGCAGTAAGGGTATTACCCACTGTCCAGGTCTCTGCATTTCAGTAAAATCAAAACACAGCAGAAAAAGGCTCAGAGAAGAAGAACAGGATGATTAAAAGTCCAGGGCCGTTGCTGTATGCAGACAGCCTTAGAGGATTAGTATGATTCCATCTGCAAACACTGAAGCTGACAGGGGATATGATTGAAGTCTATAAAACTCATAAAATGTATGGCTGTGATGAACACAAACATGTTCACCAAATCCCAGTTTACCATGACAACAGTCTTTCCCTTATATCTTGAAAGAGGGAAATTTAGAACAAACAGAGAAAGGATAAGTTAACAAAACAGAGCAGGTAGCAATGGCCAGATTGGCAGAAATCATAACCTTGAAAACCAGAGGCAGACTGCAAATATAAATAACTTCAACTAAGTACTAGAAAAATCCACACATGACAGTTCCATTAAGGGAGCTAAAATGATGCCTAAAAATTTAAAGAGGCTAAAACTGATTGACCAAAAATGAATGACTTAGAATTAGGAATCTTTCTAGATTTAGAGTCTTCATAACAACAGCATTGCACACACATCCTCACCAGCTGTGCACCTTTGGAAATTGCCCCTGCATTGCTTCCTCTGGTTTGCTACAAAATATTGCTTCTGGCAAATTTATCTCATGTCAGACAAAGTGCTGTTTTTATGGAATTGCCCATGGAGAGAAGCCCATCATAGATTCTGAGCAACATGGAGAAGCCCTGGCACACCACTAAATTTAGATAGAATTGAGCCATACACTAAAACTCTTAAATGACCTCACTTTTCAAATCTCCTCCAGGCATGAAATAGACCCACTAGTGTAAGATGTAGTATGGGCATTTTCGGAGGGAATAGGAGATATTCTACTCTTCCAAGAGCAGGCATATGAATCACAATGAAGTCATTGATTAAATCCCTGGATGCTTGCAGATTAAATTTAGTTACTTTTTTAAACCTTGCCTTCTGGATGATTTCACTCTAAAGCAAGTAGCACGGCTTCTGGTTACTGCCAGCCCAAGACTTTCTGCTTTTCTAGGAACTGTTTCAATTGGAAAAAGGCACTTAGTCTTTGGAAACAATCCCATTTCGAAATAGCAATGACCATACTCAACTGATTACAAATTAGTATGTACTGTGCTTGAATACTATACCACACAATTTCTCAAAAAATGCTGAACTTCTAGGATTCTTCTCTTCAGTATTCCTTACCACACAAAATATGTATTTTGCATTAATTCCTAAATTATAGATCATGACTAATCTCTATCTAATCAATAACTAGATGTTTGTTAAGTATTTACTGGTTCTCGGGAGCAAGATGGCCGCATAGGAACAGCTCCAGTCTCCAACTCCCAGCGCGAGCGACACAGAAGACCGGTGATTTCTGCATTTTCAACTGAGGTACTGGGTTCATCTCACTGGGGAGTGCCGGACGATCAGTGCTGGTCAGCTGCTGCAGCCCGACCAGCGAGAGCTGAAGCAGGGCCAGGCATTGCCTCACCTGGGAAGCGCAAGGGGGAAGGGAATCCCTTTTCCTAGCCAGGGGAACTGAGACACACAACACCTGGAAAATCGGGTAACTCCCACCCCAATACTGCGCTTTAAGCAAACAGGCACACCAGGAGATCATATCCCACACCTGGCCGGGAGGGTCCCACACCCACGGAGCCTCCCTCATTGCTAGCACAGCAGTCTGTGATCTACCGGCAAGGCAGCAGCGAGGCTGGGGGAGGGGCGCCCGCCATTGCTGAGGCTTAAGTAGGTAAACAAAGCTGCTGGGAAGCTCGAAGTGGGTGGAGCTCACAGCAGCTCAAGGAAACCTGCCTGTCTCTGTAGACTCCACCTCTGGGGACAGGGCAATAACAAACACAGCCGAAACCTCTGCAGACGCAAACGACTCTGTCTGACAGCTTTGAAGAGAGCAGTGGATCTCCCAACACGGAGGTTGAGATCTGAGAAGGGACAGACTCCCTGCTCAAGTGGGTCCCTGACCCCTGAGTAGCCTAACTGGGAGACATCCCCCACTAGGGGCAGTCTGACACCCCACACCTCACAGGGTGGAGTACACCCCTGAGAGGAAGCTTCCAAAGCAAGAATCAGACAGGTACACTCGCTGTTCAGAAATATTCTATCTTCTGCAGCCTCTGCTGCTGATACCCAGGCAAACAGGGTCTGGAATGGACCTCAAGCAATCTCCAACAGACCTACAGCTGAGGGTCCTGACTGTTAGAAGGAAAACTATCAAACAGGAAGGACACCTACACCAAAACCCCATCAGTACATCACCATCATCAAAGACCAGAGGCAGATAAAACCACAAAGATGGGGAAAAAGCAGGGCAGAAAAGCTGGAAATTCAAAAAATAAGAGCGCATCTCCCCCGGCAAAGGAGCGCAGCTCATTGCCAGCAACGGATCAAAGCTGGACGGAGAATGACTTTGACGAGATGAGAGAAGAAGGCTTCAGTCCATCAAACTTCTCAGAGCTAAAGGAGGAATTACGTACCCAGCGCAAAGAAACTAAAAATCTTGAAAAAAAAGTGGAAGAATTGATGGCTAGAGTAATTAATGCAGAGAAGGTCATAAACGAAATGAAAGAGATGAAAACCATGACACGAGAAATACGTGACAAATGCACAAGCTTCAGTAACCGACTCGATCAACTGGAAGAAAGAGTATCTGCGATTGAGGATCAAATGAATGAAATGAAGCGAGAAGAGAAACCAAAAGAAAAAAGAAGAAAAAGAAATGAACAAAGCCTGCAAGAAGTATGGGATTATGTAAAAAGACCAAATCTACGTCTGATTGGGGTGCCTGAAAGTGAGGGGGAAAATGGCACCAAGTTGGAAAACACTCTTCAGGATATCATCCAGGAGAACTTCCCCAACCTAGTAGGGCAGGCCAACATTCAAATCCAGGAAATACAGAGAACGCCACAAAGATACTCCTCGAGAAGAGCAACTCCAAGACACATAATTGCCAGATTCACCAAAGTTGAAATGAAGGAAAAAATCTTAAGGGCAGCCAGAGAGAAAGGTCGGGTTACCCACAAAGGGAAGCCCATCAGACTAACAGCAGATCTCTCGGCAGAAACTCTCCAAGCCAGAAGAGAGTGGGGGCCAATATTCAACATTCTTAAAGAAAAGAATTTTAAACCCAGAATTTCATATCCAGCCAAACTAAGTTTCATAAGTGCAGGAGAAATAAAATCCTTTACAGATAAGCAAATGCTTAGAGATTTTGTCACCACTAGGCCTGCCTTACAAGAGACCCTGAAGGAAGCACTCAACATGGAAAGGAACAACCAGTACCAGCCACTGCAAAAACATGCCAAAATGTAAAGACCATTGAGGCTAGGAAGAAACTGCATCAACTAACGAGCAAAATAACCAGTTAATATCATAATGACAGGATCAAGTTCACTCATAACAATCTTAACCTTAAATGTAAATGGACTAAATGCTCTAATTAAAAGACACAGACTGGCAAACTGGATAAAGAGTCAAGACCCATCAGTCTGCTGTATTCAGGAGACCCATCTCACACGCAGAGACATACATAGGCTCAAAATAAAGGGATGGAGGAAGATTTACCAAGCAAATGGAGAACAAAAAAAAGCGGGGGTTGCAATACTAGTCTCTGATAAAACAGACTTTAAACCATCAAAGATCAAAAGAGACAAAGAAGGCCATTACATAATGGTAAAGGGATCAATTCAACAGGAAGAGCTAACTATCCTAAATATATATGCACCCAATACAGGAGCACCCAGATTCATCAAGCAAGTCCTTAGAGACTTACAAAGAGACTTAGACTCCCATACAATAATAATGGGAGACTTCAACACTCCACTGTCAACATTAGACAGATCAACGAGACAGAAAGTTAACAAGGATATCCAGGAATTGAACTCATCTCTGCAGCAAGCAGACCTAATAGACATCTATAGAACTCTCCACCCCAAATCAACAGAATATACATTCTTCTCAGCACCACATCGTACTTACTCCAAAATCGACCACGTAATTGGAAGTAAAGCACTCCTCAGCAAATGTACAAGAACAGAAATTATAACAAACTGTCTCTCAGACCACAGTGCAATCAAACTACTACTCAGGACTAAGAAACTCAATCAAAACCGCTCAACTACATGGAAACTGAACAACCTGCTCCTGAATGACTACTGGGTACATAACGAAATGAAGGCAGAAATAAAGATGTTCTTTGAAACCAATGAGAACAAAGATACAACATACCAGAATCTCTGGGACACATTTAAAGCAGTGTGTAGAGGGAAATTTATAGCACTAAATGCCCACAAGAGAAAGCAGGAAAGATCTAAAATTGACACTCTAACATCACAATTAAAAGAACTAGAGAAGCAAGAGCAAACACATTCGAAAGCTAGCAGAAGGCAAGAAATAACTAAGATCAGAGCAGAACTGAAGGAGATAGAGACACAAAAAACTCTCCAAAAAATCAATGAATCCAGGGGTTGGTTTTTTGAAAAGATCAACAAAATTGACAGACCACTAGCAAGACTAATAAAGAAGAAAAGAGAGAAGAATCAAATCGACGCAATTAAAAATGATAAAGGGGATATCACCACCGACCCCACAGAAATACAAACTACCATCAGAGAATACTATAAACACCTCTACGCAAATAAACTGGAAAATCTAGAAGAAATGGATAATTTCCTGGACACTTACACTCTTCCAAGACTAAACCAGGAAGAAGTTGAATCCCTGAATAGACCAATAGCAGGCTCTGAAATTGAGGCAATAATTAATAGCCTACCAACCAAAAAAAGTCCAGGACCAGATGGATTCACAGCTGAATTCTACCAGAGGTACAAGGAGGAGTTGGTACCATTCCTTCTGAAACTATTCCAATCCATAGAAAAAGAGGGAATCCTCCCTAACTCATTTTATGAGGCCAACATCATCCTGATACCAAAGCCTGGCAGAGACACAACAAAAAAAGAGAATTTTAGACCAATATCCCTGATGAACATCGATGCAAAAATCCTCAATAAAATACTGGCAAACCGGATTCAGCAACACATCAAAAAGCTTATCCACCATGATCAAGTGGGCTTCATCCCTGGGATGCAAGGCTGGTTCAACATTCGCAAATCAATAAACATAATCCAGCATATAAACAGAACCAAAGACAAGAACCACATGATTATCTCAATTGATGCAGAAAAGGCTTTTGACAAAATTCAACAGCCCTTCATGCTAAAAACGCTCAATAAATTCGGTATTGATGGAACGTACCTCAAAATCATAAGAGCGATTTATGACAAACCCACAGCCAATATCATACTGAATGGGCAAAAACTGGAAAAATTCCCTTTGAAAACTGGCACAAGACAGGGATGCCCTCTCTCACCACTCCTATTCAACATAGTGTTGGAAGTTCTGGCTAGGGCAATTAGGCAAGAGAAAGAAATCAAGGGTATTCAGTTAGGAAAAGAAGAAGTCAAACTGTCTCTGTTTGCAGATGACATGATTGTATATTTAGAAAACCCCATTGTCTCAGCCCAAAATCTCCTTAAGCTGATAAGCAACTTCAGCAAAGTCTCAGGATACAAAATTAATGTGCAAAAATCACAAGCATTCTTATACACCAGTAACAGACAAACAGAGAGCCAAATCAGGAATGAACTTCCATTCACAATTGCTTCAAAGAGAATCAAATACCTAGGAATCCAACTTACAAGGGATGTAAAGGACCTCTTCAAGGAGAACTACAAACCACTGCTCAGTGAAATCAAAGAGGACACAAACAAATGGAAGAACATACCATGCTCATGGATAGGAAGAATCAATATCGTGAAAATGGCCATACTGCCCAAGGTAATTTATAGATTCAATGCCATCCCCATCAAGCTACCAATGAGTTTCTTCACAGAATTGGAAAAAACTGCTTTAAAGTTCATATGGAACCAAAAAAGAGCCCGCATCTCCAAGACAATCCTAAGTCAAAAGAACAAAGCTGGAGGCATCACGCTACCTGACTTCAAACTATACCACAAGGCTACAGTAACCAAAACAGCATGGTACTGGTACCAAAACAGAGATATAGACCAATGGAACAGAACAGAGTCCTCAGAAATAATACCACACATCTACAGCCATCTGATCTTTGACAAACCTGAGAGAAACAAGAAATGGGGAAAGGATTCCCTATTTAATAAATGGTGCTGGGAAAATTGGCTAGCCATAAGTAGAAAGCTGAAACTGGATCCTTTCCTTACTCCTTACACGAAAATTAATTCAAGATGGATTAGAGACTTAAATGTTAGACCTAATACCATAAAAATCCTAGAGGAAAACCTAGGTAGTACCATTCAGGACATAGGCATGGGCAAAGACTTCATGTCTAAAACACCAAAAGCAACGGCAGCAAAAGCCAAAATTGACAAATGGGATCTCATTAAACTAAAGAGCTTCTGCACAGCAAAAGAAACTACCATCAGAGTGAACAGGCAACCTACAGAATGGGAGAAAATTTTTGCAATCTACTCATCTGACAAAGGGCTAATATCCAGAACCTACAAAGAACTCAAACAAATTTACAAGAAAAAAACAAACAACCCCATCAAAAAGTGGGCAAAGGATATGAACAGACATTTCTCAAAAGAAGACATTCATACAGCCAACAGACACATGAAAAAATGTTCATCATCACTGGCCATCAGAGAAATGCAAATCAAAACCACAATGAGATACCATCTCACACCAGTTAGAATGGTGATCATTAAAAAGTCAGGAAACAACAGGTGCTGGAGAGGATGTGGAGAAATAGGAACACTTTTACACTGTTGGTGGGATTGTAAACTAGTTCAACCATTATGGAAAACAGTATGGCGATTCCTCAAGGATCTAGAACTAGATGTACCATATGACCCAGCCATCCCATTACTGGGTATATACCCAAAGGATTATAAATTATGCTGCTATAAAGACACATGCACACGTATGTTTATTGCAGCACTATTCACAATAGCAAAGACTTGGAATCAACCCAAATGTCCATCAGTGACAGATTGGATTAAGAAAATGTGGCACATATACACCATGGAATACTATGCAGCCATCAAAAAGGATGAGTTTGCGTCCTTTGTAGGGACATGGATGCAGCTGGAAACCATCATTCTTAGCAAACTGTCACAGGAACAGAAAACCAAACACCGCATGTTCTCACTCATAGGTGGGAACTGAACAATGAGATCACTTGGACTCAGGAAGGGGAACATCACACACAGGGGCCTATCATGGGGAGGGGGGAGGGGGGAGGGATTGCATTGGGAGTTATACCTGATGTAAATGATGAGTTGATGGGTGCAGCACACCAACATGGCACAAGTATACATATGTAACAAACCTGCACGTTATGCACATGTACCCTACAACTTAAAGTATAATAATAATAAATAAATTAAAAAAAAAAAAAAAAAAAAAGTATTTACTGGTTCTCTTTGGACTTACAAGGAAAACACTTTTTGCAGTTATTTTTTCTTAAGATAGTGGATAAACACTACCCAGCTGGAAATGTACTGCCTGGAAGTAGCTTCTGATGCATGTCTGCATGTCCACATGGTACTCAATTTCAGGGCACCAATATCTTTAGTGGGTATGGTGCTCTACCGGGTTATTGTTACCTTCTTCCTTCTGTAGGCACTTTCTAATAAAAGCATGAAATTAAGTACTCCTTGTGATTTACCAGTTAAAAATTTGCAAATCCCTGCTGGCCAAACATGTTATAGTTTAATTGTGGAGGTACAAATAGACATCTTCCTAGTAAAATGTTCTTTAATCACCCAAAGGGCAACCCTTTATAACCATTATCATATCAACCTTATAACTAACCCTAAATCCCCTACCTGGACTGACAGTCTAACTAGGACCACAAGGAACAGAATAATGTAGTTCCCAAAGAATTGACCAAAGGAGGAGGAAATATTTTAAATAAGCCGTGCACAAAAACTCTACTACATAAAGTTCATAGTCTTTTTGTTTGCAAGACTGAGGCAATAGTCATTTTGTCCCATAAACACAATATTAGTAAGGGCTGGAAAATTATGGAGGAATCAATAGTATAGAGGTCATTTTTTTTCCAATAGCTAAAAAGAATGTGTGTGTGTGTGTGTGTGTGTGTGTGTGTGTGTGTGTGTGTTATGTAAGTAGAATCCAGATAGAAAGAGTAATTCAAAATACAGGAACCTCCATCACAGGACACTCACCATTTGTTGTACCTTCATGTCCTCTTGAAAATCAGCCACTCATAATGCATGCTCCAAAACTGCATAAGGAAAGATGAAACACAAGCAAGCATTGGTCTTTTAAGGGCAATACGAGAGCCAGGAGCTGAGGCAGTATGGCCAAGATCATAGGCTCTTACTATGACAACACGTAATTCAGAGGCCCCCTGTGAAGGGAGATGTCATAGGCAACTGTTGGAAATTTAATTGGTGTCTGGGACTTTATCAGTGACAGCTCATTATTTGTGTTACCCAGAGAAGAGGAGGAAAAACACGCTAACCAGCATCCTTTCAAAAGAAAGTCTCAAAGACCCAACTGCAGCTTATATTCAAACAGCATTTTTTAGAGGTGACACCAGACATTGACACCTGACATGTTAGAAACAAACTCAGGCTGGGTGTGGTGGCTCATGCCCATAATCCCAGCACTTTGGGAGGCCGAGGTGGGTGGATTACCTGAGGTCAGGGGTTCGAGACCAGCCTGGCCAACATGGTGAAACCCCATCTCTACTAAAAATACAAAAATCAGATGGGTGTCGTGGTAGGCACCTGTAATCCCAGCTATTCGAGAGGCTGAGGCATGAGAATCGCTTGAACCCGGGAGGGGGAGGTTGCAGTGAGCTGAGATAGTGCCACTGCATTCCAGCCTGTGTGACAGAATGAGATTCTGTCTCAAAAAAAAAAAAAAAAAAAAAAAAATTGAAAGAGAAGAAAAGAAAGAAACAAACCCAGGCTTAAGGCTGAGCGACAAAAACAGCTGCTTGTATTGCAACTGCACACCCAAAGCCTCTTGCCTCAATGAAACTTGAGCATTTTCATTTAGAACTTTTGAATTACAGTTTCTGGCTTTATGGCATGTTTCTTCTGGGCCACTTCCAAATGGACCCTCTGGCATGGTTATATCCTATGATAGAGAGATGTTCAGTTTAAAAATAATTACCTAAATCATCTCTGCCACTTTGATTTAGTATGAGGGGTGGTTGATTTTGTTTTCTTGCTCACTGTGAACATTTTACTCATGGTAACATTACTTTGACTTTTAAATTGAACTCATAGATAACAAAATGCAAATTTAGAGTACATAGTTTTGGGGTTTTGTTTCTGACACCTGTGTGGAAACAAATTTGACAATGTAACTTTTCCTGAGTTGAACCAACAACGAAAATTTAGTGTTTGCTTGAGATAAGAGAATAGAAGAACTGAATGTTTTGGGAATCTTCTGAATCTAGTTTGAGAACATTGTACTGTCAGTAGTTTCCATACTCACCCACTAGGAGGAAGACTCAAACATGTTATGCAACCAAATCAGTGAAACAACTTCTTGTCTTCATTCAGCTTGGCTTAATGACTTCATCTTGAGATGTTTCCTAATTTCTTAAAAATAGTTTCTTACAGGGAACAAAAAGAAAAATAGGTAATTTAAACTACTTCAAAAGTAAAAACATCTGTGCATCAAAGAACATAATTAACACAGTGAAAAAGCAACCTATGTATGAATAGGAGAAAAGAATTGCAAATCAGATATCTGATAAGGGGTTACTCTCCAGGATACTAAAAAACAAAACAACAACAACAAAAAACCTCTTGCAATTTAACCACAGCAACAACAAAATACTCTGATTTTAAAATGTACAAAGGCCTGGAATAGACATTTCTCCAAAGATGACATGAAAATGGCCAACAAGCTTAGGGGAAGATAGTCAACATCACCAGTCATTAGGGAAATCCAGATCAAAACCACAATGAGATATCACCTTATACCCATTAGAATGGCTACTGTTTAAAACAAACAAACAACAGAAAATAAGTGTTGGGAAGGATGTGGAAATATTGGAACCCTTCTGCACAGCTGGTGGGAATGTAAAACCCTTCTGCACTGTTGGTGGGAATGGTGTAGTTGCTATTGTTTAATGGAAGTTCCCCCAAAAGTTAAAAGTTGAATTATCATATGATCCAGCAATTCCATATCTGGGTATGTGTTCAACAGAACTGAAATCAGAGTCCTGAAGAAGTATCAGTGTTCCCATGTTCATAGCAGCATTGTTCACAGCAGTCAAGAAGTGGAAACAACTCAAGTATTCATTGACAGATGAATGGATAAAGAAAATATGATGTATACACACAAATAAATATTATTCACACTTAAAAAGGAAGGAAATTCTGATACATGCTACTACACGGATGAACCTTGAGGACATTATGCTCAATGAAATGAACCAGTCACAAAAAGACAACTACGTCATGATTCAATTTACATGAGATATCTAGAGTCATCAAATTCATAAAAACAGAAAACAGAATGGTAGCGGCCAGGGGTTGTGAAAAGAGATTGGATAATTATTGATTCGGGTAAAGAATTTCAGTTTTGTAACATGAAAAAGTTGTAGAGATTGGTTGCACAACGATATGCCTACACTTAACACTACTGAACTGTTAAGATGGAAAATTTTATATGTATTTTACCACAAATAAAACTGTTTAAATTTAAAAATAGTTTCAACCTAGCACAGTGGCTTATGCCTGCTATCCCAGTACTTTGTGAGGCTGAGGCAGGAGGATTGCTTGAGGCCAAGAGTTCGAGACTAACCTGGACAAGATGGCAAGATCCCTGACTCTATAAAAATTTTTAAAATTAGCAAAGTATGGTGGCACATGCCTGTGATCCCAGCTACTCAGGAGGCTGTGGTGGGAGGATCCCTTGAGCTTGGGAAGTCGAGAGCTGTGATCGTGTCACTATACTCCAGCCTGGGTAACAGAGCAAGAGCCTGTCTCAAAAAAAGAAAAAACAAAATCGAACATCAAGAGATTTGCCCTTTTTTTCCCTTTCAATCAAAAACTTCCAAGCCACATGTAGAATGTCATGTGTATCTTCCTAAAACTAAATTGGGCCACTTTAATCAAACCTAATGATTGAACAGTTCAAAAAACTGCCGTATTTTTTGAAAGATTTTCAAGCCAGTCAGAAATGTTGGGAGTTGATATTACATTCTTAAAGCTACCTTTATCATTCCTTCTTTTGAACACCATGCATAGACTTCGTGTAATGTTTAGCTTCAGAATACCAAAGTGCCATTTATAAACTGTGGTTGTTAGCCCACAAGCCTTCAGTTAAAATGAGCATTAAAGTTTTATGTTTTCTAAGCTCTTTTAATTGATGATACAAATGAATGGGGGAGGGGTGGTGGTCAAGTGTGTGTTATCTGTCTGAGGCTTAAATAAATGTTTCAGTTTCAGAAAGCTAACATTTTTAAAGATGCCTTGTAAAATAACGTTATTTGATATCATCAACAAATACTGGTCAATCAATCTTAGGTATCTTGGTAGCTACCAATAAACAAACAAAAAAATACATCCTATTTTTTGTCTTCATACACATATACAAAATTAACCCTGGGAAATAAAATAGCAAGAAATTCCACATGCTTATGTCAGAATATGTAAGTGTCATAGCACAAAATATAAATGCTATCATATCTAACCCAGTACCTCTTTTCTAAGAGGTGGATTCAGGAAGAGCTTACTGGAGTGTCCAGGACCCCAAACATGTGGTGGAGCAAGAATGTTGGGGCTAAAAAACAAGCTGGCCTGGCGAAGGTCACTAAGTGTGCAGGTGAGACACATAGACACTGGAACCAACTGATATTGCCAGGTTAAGTGCCATTGCTGGAGTGAAGGAGACAGCAATAGCAAGCTTACAGGACGTGGTAAGTTCTTTCTCACCTCTTCCTGTCTCCCAATATCTTCTAGGTCCCCCTATTGTTAGCACTAAATAGAGAGTCAACTGACAAAGGAGAAAGACATTTGCCCCATTATCACCATGGAGAATATAGATGGTGGATTTGGAACTGAGAGATAAATGCTTAATAACTAGCACAGGAACCCTCTTAAATTTCTTTACGATCAATTCTCAATGGGTATTATACGCTCTGCACTCCACAAAACGATTCCTTGCTGACTGGCATACAGAAGTGCCTAGCTTTGGTTCATCCTGAAAGTCCAAAGAATAAACCTCCACACTGAGAAACAGCAAAGTAGGAATCTGTGAAACTCTTGCCTGAGTTTCCTGCCTGTCATCTTATCCTATGGAATTCAGACGTGCCAGACCCCACAATTACATGAATCAAGTCATTAAAGTAAATTTTTCTCTTTCTCACTCTCTTTCAATAGATTAGATAGATATAAATAGATAGATTAGATAGATAGATAGATAGATAGATAGATAGATAGAGTGAGCTATCGTTTGAATGTTTGTGTTCCTTCAAAACTTATGTTGAAACAACACTATTCCAATGCAATAGTATTAAGAGGTGGGGCATTTAGAAGGTGATTAGGTCATGAGCACTTATGAGGGATTAAAGGCTTTATAAAAGAGACTTCACACAGCATTTGACACTATTGTCCTTGTATCCCTTCCACCATGTGAAGACACAGTGTTTGTCCCTTCCAGAGAGTGCAGCAACAGGATACCGCTTTGGAAGCAAATAGCAGCCTTCACACAACACCAAACCTTCTAGAACCTTGATCTCGGACTTCCGAGCCTCCAGAACTGTGAGAAAAAAAATCTATTGTTTATAATTATATATGGTATTCTGTAATAGCAGTACAAATGGACTAAGATATATAGATGATATATGATAGATAGATAGATAGATAGATAGATAGATAGATAGATAGATAGAAAGATAGAGTTCTTTGGCATATCCTATTGTTTGAAGAACCCCAATTAACACAGTTCTTTACCTATGCAGGAAATCAAGGGTCAGGAAGTAGAAACCTCAGCTGCAGAGACAATAGTGGCAACATCTTATGTCATACTCTCCCTGGGAGAGATAATGCTGCTTTTTCTCCCTGATAATTATTTTTGCTTGGTAAGGATTGAGCGGAAAAATTATTTCTCAATGTTGCTTGAATCCAGTGATCCCACAGAACTGGAATCATGTCAGTCTCCTTCTTTCCATCATTGCCATTGCCCTTTAAATATTGAGGGAGTGTTCTATCTGGTTATCGATGATGTGTCTTGCTGCATAATTCATTCTGGAGACTGGTGACACTGTGGCCACTTCTCTTCTTGAGATGCCTAAGCCTGGAGAAGTGTCAACATACATGTGAGGACTTCCCATCAGACTTTGCACATCCTTTCCCAAGCGAGACTCATAAATAAACATAAGCAGTAGCCAAAATGTGGTTAGCCAGCAGGGAAGTGCTCACGAATAATAGCTTTATTGTAGAGTGCAGCAGACCATAAACACAGAATGCCTGTGGGCAGCCTAATGAAACATGAAGTAATTGTAAGATGGAGTAAATGCATTTCCTTCATCTACCCTTACTTGTAGGATAGATTAAATAGCTTTTCTTAAAAACAAAAATGATATATTTTCTTATTTAGGAAACTCAGTTTCAGTTCCCTAGGTGAATAGTAATTAAAACCAATGTCCATAAAGGAGATACCACAGTAGATTTGGACATTTAAAAACAGAATAACTAGTTTGGAGCATAATCTTTGGGGTTTTGTCTCTTCAAATATGCTTTCTGTTGACAAAGGTGAATAGCTTCCAGTTTATTCACTGAAACCACTTCTTTACATCTCATTTGCCCTTATTCTCTCTTATTTTTGTGGGAATTATCACACCCAGACCTTCAAAATTTCTCACTTGACTTCTCAGTCATTGCTGTGGAGTTTTGCAGGTATTTCTTGGTACCTATATTATTAGCTAGGACACTAGAAAGTGTCAAGGGATCCAGACATCTCTCTACAGACCTTGTAGATAAACATCATTCAGATCACCTAGATCTTTCCCTCCCAAAGGATCATGGTATACAGGAGGTAAAATATGTTGTGCAAACATCCTGCTAAGAAGAATAGTGATAGATTTTGGGAGAAATATTTCCTGGCTTTTTAAATGCATTTTGCATAGTGGGATTCAAAATATTGTACTACAGAATTCTGTGAGCAAAGCAAAGTCCTCTGGAATGTCATGGAATTTATATATTCTATATATAAAAATATATATATATTCTGCAAATATATAGATAATGTTAGCTTTTATGGAAATAGTATAACTAGGCTTGCAGACAGTCATTTCTATTTCCATCTTTATGTTAAGAGAAAATTATTATTTAAAGGTAGATTCCAATCACAGGGTATCTTGTAAGCATACCTATTGGCATGTTCTATCAGAAATGACCCTAATAAACATATTATTTTATTCTACAAAGTCTTTTCATGTATGAAGAGGCAGAAGACAAGGCATAAAGTACTGTAATTTTAAAGCATCTTTATAATTACCTGAGTTCTTCTTCCCTCCCCATCTCTTCCCTGCCATCCTTTCCTATTTCTTTTTGCTTAGCTTCAGAGGTTTTTGCTTAAAACAATATAATGCAAAAGATATAACTCTCACCCCGTTGACCTCTTTCTACCTTCTATTTACTACCTCTATTTCTTTTCTAGAGATAACCACTTTTGTGAGGTTAGTGTACAATTTCCCCTCCTCTTTTTATAGTTTCAGTTACAGGACAGTGTATTATTCTTTTAATTTAAATTTTCTTAAGTACTAATCAGGCTCATTCATTCCCACAAACCTGTCTGTATCCTCTGGCCACTTTTAGATTGAGTTGTTTGCCTTTTATATTGACTTTTAGAAATTCTTTACGTATTTTAGGTACAAACATTTAGTCACTTGTGTATGTTACAAATATAAACATTCCCAGTTCATTGTTTCCTTTTTTTTTTTTTTTTTTGAGGCAGAGTCTCTCTCTGTCACCCAGGCTGGAGTGCAGTGGCTGGATCTCAGCTCACTGCAAGCTCCGCCTCCCAGGTTTCTTACTTGCTGGTTTCCTTTTAATGAAGATGGTTTTAATTTGTATGTAGTCACATTTACTTTATTTAGGGAAGAAATCTCTGCATTCCTATTCCAGGCACTAACTTAGTATTCCATGTGGTGAAGAGGAAAAAAGATGGAGGCTCAATAATTTGATATGCATCTTTTAATTATTCTTCTTCTGTTTCCTCCCTGTGTGTCTCTTATAACTATCATGTACCTTGTTTCATTGATTTACAAGTTTCTCAGGGTTAAATAATTTTCCTCCCCCTTGCCCTAATCACTCTCTACAAGTGTCTAAGATAAAGGATTCACCCACTTTCCATGCTCAATACCAATACTCTTCCATATGTGTTTCTGTGTTCAGAATTTCTGTGATTTATTCAAATACACCCTCCGCTCTTCTCTTTATCATTTTATTATCTTACTATCATTGGGTGTAGGAATAAATAAATAAATGTGTGTGATCCATTTGCGCTTTTTAATGTAAAGACCACACAACTGTTGCCAATGCAAGGGATTTGTCTAATGCCCTCTCGAGATGGTAGGGAGATGTCCATGGTTCTGATTTTAAGAAAAATTCTTAGGTGCTGTGATTGACTAATAATATAGTTTGGCTTTGTATCCCCACCCAAATCTCACCTTGAATTGCAATCTCCATGATCCAAATGCACCAAGGGCAGGGCCAAGTGGAAGTAAGTGAATCTTGGGGGCGGTCTCCCCCATGCTGTTCTCGTGATAATGAGTGAGTCTCATGAGATCTGATGGTTTTATAAGCGTCTGGAGTTTCCCCTGCTTGGATTCACTCTGTTCTGCTGCCCTGTGAAGAAGGTGCCTTCTGCCATGACTGTAAGTTTCCTGAGGCCTCCCAAGCAATACAGAACTGTGAGTCAATTAAACCTCTTTCCTTTATAAATTACCCAGTCTCAGACAGTTCTTTATAAAAGAGAGTGGACTAATACAACTAACAAGTAAAAATGTCCATAAAAATATAAAATGATAAACTACTGCTTAGTGATATGGAAAGTAAACATATTACAATATGTTTTGTATTTATGCATGCATCTTTAAATGTGGCTATATTTTAAACAACCACATCTGTTTATGACCGTACAACACTGCATTTAATATATTATTATGTGCATAACCATTCCCCTATTGTTGGACCAATTTAAAATTAGCCTATTCTTTATTTTGGAGATTCTAGAAGTGTGTGCTTGAGCAACTTACATTATAATTATCTTACATTATTTTGAAAAATCAGATTCCTTGATACCACCCAAGGCTTGCCATAAAAGAAGCACTGATAAAATCAACACTTGAACTTAGTTGATTTGCATATGTCTCAAATTTTTTATATTATGTCTTAATTCTGTGCTTGCTATTTTAATTATGTTAGTCCAGCACCACAATAGGGAAGTTTGTAGAAAGAAACTGATGATAAAACACTGAGAATAGAAGCAGAGAGGCAGTTGAAGTGGGTAAATTTAAGTATATTCCTCTCCTTGACTACTCTACTGACTTCCAGTTCCAAATTTTTCATTTAATGAGAATACTAATACATGTTCCACTATCACTGCAAACCCAAAATGTTTGAAACAGATAATGAATTTTCAGTTATGGCAGTTATATAAACAGTAAATTAAGCCCTCTGGGGACACAAAGTGTGGTTTGTGGATGCTGGGAGGGGAAGACAGGAGTGGCTTCTCTTAGAAGGTGAAATTTGAACAAGCAACAATAATTATGAAGCACCAAAATGTGTTCCACAAAAGGAGATAATATTAGAAAGAGCCTGACAATGGGGGAATGGGAGATAGGAGAGGATAAGCCAAGAACAATACAAAGGCTGGCCATATGAAATAAGAAAATCTGTGTTTGAAATTAAAGTGTTTCCATCGCTATGAGTCTCTTTAATAGGAGAATGATAGATTGACATTCTAAGAAATAAACTTGACATTCTAAGAAATAACGTGGAGAGACTGTAGATTTCTGAACTGGTAAATAATATCTGTTGTGTGATCCAGATTATTCTGACTGAATGAAGCCCTGTTTTAACCATGGCAAAATCCAGGTGTAAAATGACGAAAAGTTGGATGGTGGTTTTGTGTTGCTAGATGAAGAAATAAAGAATAGGCAAAGAGACATGTGGAGCTCTTGCTGGGACTGGCAACCCAATCTGGAAAACTGCTACAATGTGTCTGCTAAATGAGCATCTTCCTCAGCTAAACTGTATTACTAAAGTGACACAAGTATAAAATAATTACCTAACATGTCCAAATGCCTTCTCATTCAAGCCTGATACAGACAGCTGTTACTATGTCACTCACAGCTTGCTCTTGCCGATAGCTTAACCACCTTGAAAACCCATGCCCCTTCCATTCTTAGGCATCCATTAGTAGTCAATTTAAACCATCATTCTATGTCTGCATCCTCTGGGGCCATTTCATTAACTATGAGCAATGTTGCTAGTCAGAGAGAGGTGTAAATTAAAGCAGCCAAAATTGAATCTAGTAAATTTGATTACTTGATAATCATGCTCATGCAGATATTGAGATAGAGTTTGAGACTATTGAATGGAATTAGGTTTGAGATTTTCTGGGGATTTAACTTACCCTTATTCCTTTTGTTTATAATCAGCATAAATTACAGAGTTGAGCTTGCACTGAGAACAAATTGTACTTCTCACCATACATATCACATTCATTTTTGCCAGAAAAATGGTGATGTTTCTGAGAATATAAAACCCAATGAGAATTTGTCTTGTATTATTTGTACCTTTCTAATTGTTCACATTTTTCTTATTTTTTTAAAATAGAGACAGGGTCTTGCTATGTTTCCCAGGCTGGTCTCAGACTCCTGGGCTCAAGCAATCCTTCTGCCTCAGTCTCCCAAAATGCTAGAATTGCAGGCATGAGCCTGCTCCTGGCCATGAAATCTCTTTTTCTTTACTTTCAATACTTTAGCTTGCATATTGGTCAGGAGAGATAAAAAAATGAATGATAAAACAGTTAATTAGAAGAATGAGAGAGAAGTTCTACTTCAACCTCGTGGCACTCCCAGTAGTGAATATTACTTGAAGAAGCCTAAGGTGGTGAAGCAAGAAGAATTTTTGAAGAACCAGATTTCTTCTCAATCTGTGACCTATTCATCTTGCCTTTATGGGGAGAAGAAGCATGTTTTGCTAGCATTTTAAAATCATCGACTGCAAGCCAGTTAGAGCATTAATCATAATCTCTATCACTCTAACAGCAGAAAATATATTTTGAATTGTCATATGTTCTTATTGACCATTTATTGAATACTACATGCATTAATCTGTGAAAGCCCACAGAAATGAGAAAGACAAAGATGTTTCAGCAAATAGCTTGGAACTGGTTTTGGCCTTCTGAGATTAAAATCAGCTACAGGTTCTGTTCCTGTCTTATGAGAGTGGTAGATAAAAGAACAAATCCCTACTGTAAAAAGTGCCTTGTGTTATTTTTACGTAAAAATGTTGGACATATAAGGCTAACAACAATTTTGTAACACCTACCTGTCTTAAGCCAGGTCCCCAAAAGCAAACTTTAATAAGAAGACACACATGAAAACAATTGATTAATAAAGTAGCCAGGTGTATTAGTCTGTTTTTATGATGCTGTTAAAGACACACCTGAGACTGGGCAATCTATAAAGAAAAAGAGGTTTAACGGATTCATAGTTCCATGTCGTTGGGGAGGCCTCACAATCATGGTGGAAGGTGAAAGGCATGTCTTACATGACAGCAACAAATCTCTCCTCCAATACCCTAACTGCAGTCCTTAGCAGACAGTCCTTCTAAAGAAGGATGCAAGTGAGAGTGTTGGGAAAGAAACACATAAAGTTGGGGGGTAGGCACTCAGAACCAATTGTCTGAGTAGCTGGCAAGGCAGAACTGTCATTTCCTCAGCTGATGAAAACCAGTAACAGGTTTCAGGTAGGGAGATGAAGAGTTTGATATGGAGCTTGGTAAGTGAGAGCTGCCTACTAGACACTCAAGTGAAAATGCTGAAAAAGAAGTTAGATTTATGAGTCTGGGCTTCAGGGCTCATAATGTAACTTCAGGGCAGGAAATTTAATTTGGCTGTTAACATCATCCAGTTAACATTTTAATTTGAGATTATGTAAGATCATCAAGGCAGTGAAAAGAGAAGAAGAATAAATTGCCCAAGAAATACTGAGGCATACTCCAAGATTTAGAATTGGGAGAGAAGAGGACAAAATGAAGGAGACTGATAAAAATTGACCACAAAAGTAGGGAGAAAATCAACAGAGTGTGTTCTCTTAGAATATAAATTAAAAATAACTATATTATGTAAGTTGAAGGACATCAATTTTCTCAAATATTGTTAAACTGAAGATTAAGATAAACTGAAGATTAAGAATTGGCCATTAGATTTAACAATATGAAGATTATTGGCGACTTTGACAAGGGATGTTTTGTGGGATTGTTGGTGGCAAAGGTTTTAGTAGAGCACACTCAAGAGAAAATAGGCATTTAAAAGATAAATTTTACAAATGTTAATGCTTTATATTTTCATCATGTGGTTACCATGTTTCTAGTAATGATAAAAAGTATTAATTGGTATATTAAGCTTACTGGAAGACTTTTTTTGAGACAAAATCTCTCTCTATAACTCACTGCAGCCTCGATCTCCCAGGGTCAAGTGATCCTCCCACCTCAGCCTCCTGAGTACCTGAGACAAAAGGCACTTGTCACCATTCCTGGCTAATTTTTGTTTTTATTTTTTCAGAGACAAGATTTCACTGTGTTGCCCAGGCTGGTCTCAAACACGTGGGCTCGAATGATCCTCCCGCCTCAGCCTCCCAAAGTGCTGGGATTACAGGTGTGAGCCACCGTGCCTGGCTGTAAGATATTTTTCAACTTAAAAATATATATAGTGCCAAAGGTATTTTTTCTCAGGATATATTCCCCTAAATTTTCAGGAAGCAGAGAAAACATGCTCAAAGACAAGATATTTATATATCAGTGTTCAGGAGCCGGTTCTCTGACACTATGGCCAAGAAGAAGAAAAAAAATGGATGGAGCTCCTTATTAGGATTCAGTTGGAGGGTGTTGGAAGACTAGCAGAAGACTTTAGTTCTAAAAAAGTTTAAAGAACCAAAGCAGGAAAAGGAGACAAGAAGGCCATGAGGATACCAAGCTAATGGCTGAGAGCTCAGATCAATAAGGATGTTAAAATGAGGTCCAAGAGATGAACTGAAGGCTTACCATAAACCAAGCAAAGACAGCAAGGAGCTGATCGGTGAAGAGAGAGTTCAGTGTGAATCTTGCAAACACTAAATTTTTGTCTCCACGTTTCCTCTCATTCAGGATTTGCCACTACTGCCCTACTGGAAGTTACATTTTTTTTAAGGATCCATTTCACTGGAGAAATAAGTGAATTGAGAAATTGAAAATATAAAATGAAAGTATCCCTCAGTCATGAAATGCATTATAATATTTCAATTGGCTTGGACCACAAGCAGATAGCATTTCGTTTCAGAGAGTTGTTCAGAGGGCAAAGGGAGTTTGTGTAAAGATTCCTAGGACTGCTCTCTGCTGTCCCTGGTCCTGAAAGTTGAATATCAGCGTGACAGACAATGTTATGGCAGTCAGGACTGCGTCTGTTCTTGTCAGCTCTGATTCATAAGGTACAAGGCAGGCCTGAATTGTCCTTGTCAGTTACCAACTAAGCATACAAGAAGATGGGGCAGATCAAATGTAGTTTTGGTGAATGGAATAGTTTAATTCATATATTACTTGCAAAGGATGCTCTTGGCTTTAACAGTTAATGCTACTCTTATATGTAAATGAGTTTAAGCATTATAGACCCAACTTTGATGGGTTACTAAGGGCTCTTTTCTTCTGACACTAAAATCATTTAAGGGACCTGCAGTTTTGTGTCCATTTGTAAAAGACTAAGATATATAACTGGTTTTTAAAAAGGAATCAATAATTGTAAACCATGGTGTCAAGAATTAGAAAAAGATTAATTGCATGTGGTCCTTGTTTAGGGTGAATTAACAACCCCAACTAGTAAGGTTCTAGCAATTACTAAAATACCCAGCCATAAGATTTACATTAGTGTTCAAAGGTCAATCTATTACAATGAAGGAGTGTATTCATTAGGAAAAGGAAACTTCAGGGAAATCCTATAACAGTCCCTCATTCTGCACACTTCTATCAGTCTTTCCACTGGCGAAAGCCTATAAAAAGAAGAACATGATGTTCCAGTGGTAATGGATATGAACTGCTCCTCACAAACACTGAGTAGTAATTGGATTATTTCTTAGCTCTTGAACTGGCTTTCAGGAAACACAATAAAGGCTTGAGGAAGCAAATATGTTGCTCCACTTTCAATAATACAGAAATAATGACTTATTTCTGTCAATGAGAACTGAAGAGGGCAGTCAGATATCTCAGAGCTTTCAAAAAATAAAATCTACTTGCTTTCATTCAAACCTTTTATCTTTTGATGCAGATGAGATGTGCAAAGTTGTGATGGCAAGATTTCCAATTTGTAGAGAAGCAAGCCAATATAGTTGTATGAAAACATTCAATTTAAAAATGATGGATTCTAAAATACATATGGTAAAGTACGTATTACTTATACTATAGCTTATAATAAAACTGAGTATAGCTTGATTTTTTTTTCTTTTCTCTTTTTATTTCTTTTTCTTTTTCTTTTTTATTTCTTGAGACAGGGTCTCACTGTCACCCAGGCTGGAGTGCAGTCATGCAATCATAGCTCACTGCAGTCTTAACCTCCCAGGTTCAAACGATCTTCCCACCTCAGAACCCTGAGTAGCTGGGACTACAGGCAAGCACCACCACACCCAGATAACTTTTTATTTTTATTTTTGTAGAGACGGGGTTTTGCCATGTTGCCCAGGCTGATCTCTAACTTCTGGACTCAAGCAATTCACCCACCTCAGCCTCCCACAGTGCTGAGACTACAGGCATAAGCCACCACACCCAGCCTTGATATTTTTTTTGTACATATATACCCCTGTAACCAAATACAAGAATAAAACACAAAACTTTTTCACAACCCAAAAACCCCTTATTTTTCTTTCCAATCAACATTCTCTGAAGTTAAGCACTGTTTTGACCACTAGTGAAAGCTCTTGAAATTTACACCAATGAAATCATATAACATGTACTCTTTTGTGTCTAGCCTCTTTTATTTAATATTATATCTGTGCCATCCATCCATAATCTTACATGGAATCATTCATTTTTGTTATTATATAATATTCCATTTTAAGAATACAGAACAACTCCTTTATTTTAATAATAGACATTTGGCTTCTTTTCAGTTTGGGGCTATGATGAACAAAGTTCCTATACACATTCTTGTTCACGTCTTTTGTAGAGAATACACACTTATTTCTTGTGACCTAGGAGTAGAATTTTTGTATTATACAGTAGGTGTGTTTTCAGTTCAAATTAACACTGCCCAACAATTTTTGTAGCAATTTATATTCCTACCAGCTGTGCATGAAAATTGCTTCCATTATGACTAACTTTTGACATTTTCTTTCTTTTTAACTTTAGCCATTTTGATAGGTTAAAATGCCATACTTTTGATGCATATTTGGCTTGATTATGTATGTTACAATATCGAGTTATTTTCATATTTTTCAAATTTAAGAAATCATGTGAAACATGTATTAAGATATGTATTAAATACTTTGTGCTTGATATTAAAGATGTTATCTCATATTAACCAACATTTATTTAATTACAGAAAATAGAGTTTGCAAGATTTACATTGCTTTCATTGCATTTAGTATGACTAAGACCTGGTTACATTTTCTCTCTAATGTCACAGACCATTACAGAGATTAGTATTTCTAAGCCCTTCTCATTTTTAACTCACTTTATTCCACCGCACCTGGCCATTTTCTCTTCTTTCTATTGATATTCTAATTTTTCTTTAATAAGCAGATGCTACCCTTAACATTTTAGAAAGGCTATGTGAAACATTTTTAAATAAATTATGTACAATTTATGAATAACTAATGATTTAAGTTTCCTAAATGTCCCTCTTGAGGTCTTGGCATAAGTGTGCTTCATTTGGTAACAATGATTGCTGGTTTAGCCTGGTGAAAATGTGATATCTGTGTGGCATACTCACAAGGTATTTTATGCACAAAACAAACCTTGGGTCTCACAAATTAGTGCAAAACAGAACCCTAAACCTTTATGTGCCTTTAGCATGGCTACAGACCCTGAATAAAACAAGAGAACAATGAACTGGTATAAATTTGACTCATAGATCTAAATGTTAGTATATCAAAAATGACTATAGCCTTTTTCAGACCCAGCTGAGGAGCATTTTAAAAATAAAAGAATATCAACTCAAAGTTTCTACTGAAATCCTTAAAATGTATATTTACTGAGTGTTTTATAAAAATAAGAGAAAACAGTTCAATATTTGAATGCAATACGTATTCACTTTTAAATTCATTCAACCAATATTTATTGAACACCTGCTAGTCTATGCCAGGATTACAAAGTGTGAGACTTTATTTCATGTTTACCTAGTTGAGGAGACAGATATTAAAGTAACGAAATACATATTTAACAGTTTCAGGTAATTATTCCTTCAGGTCATTTGGCAATAAAACTGGACATCTATGATTGCTAAATTTTAACCTGAGTCACTCACTGATATGGTTTGGCCGTGTCCCCACCCAAATCTCATCTTGAATTACAGCTCCCATAATTCCCACATGTTGTGGAGGAAATCTAGTGGGAGATAATTGAATCATGGGGGCGGTTTCCCCCATACTGTTCTTATGGTAGTGAATAAGTCTCACGAAATCTGATGGTTTTATAAGGGGTTTCCCTTTTCACTTGGCTTTCATTCTCTCTTGTCTGCCACCATGTAAGATGTGCCTTTCATTTTCCACCACGATTGTGAGGCCTCCCCAGCCACGTGGAACTGTGAGTCCATTAAACTTCTTTTACTTTATAAATTACCCAGTCTCAGGTATGTCTTTATCAGCAGCATGAGAACAGACTAATACACTCACTGATTTTAAGATTTTAAACTAAACATGGAATTTGATCTTTAGAAAAGTTTATCCCAAGTCAGGGATTTCAAACTTCAACATTTGGCATAATGTGCACTTTTTGTTTTGTTTGTTTGTTTTGTCTCCTTCCAACCAATATGAGTCACATTTTAGATGAAAAATGGACTCTAACAGGCAGCTTAAACATCACAGGTTGCTGATTGGTTCTCAGCAATGCAATTCTTACAAGTGCCACTTTCTCGAGGAGGCAATTTGAAAAATGATTTTCCAACACCATCTGCCCGAAGCACCTGAAGACATTCATGCTGAGCTATTTCATAAGGAAAATGCAGGATGAAAAAGACAGTGAGCTGAGGCACGTTCCTGGAATGTTCTGCAAGCGCCAGTGCACCAAGCTGATAGATGACTGTCATCTGCCGCTGGGGCTCATTTGTGCAAAAGGTTTTCTTCCTAGTTGATTTAATTTTTGTTAATTCAGCAACTTCCTGGAATAAATTTGTGGTGTGTGCATTTTCCTTACAACAGCGGCAATCCCTCCAGAGGATTTCCTCGGAATACAAGACTAACGAAAGTAATCCAGATTGCCTTTCATGCAGCAAACCATTTACAAGAAAACCACACGTGTGCACAGAGCATAAAAGCCCTCCTATTGAAACTGCCATTGTTCAGAAGAAGAGTAACTTTAAATCCCTAACTGAAGGTGAACTGGGTCAGGAATTGTGCAAGTTAGCACTGCCAAGGACTCAAGACTTCTAGGGAGGCTTCGAATACATTTTCTGAGATTCCCATGAGTAGACATTTTGCTTAATGTAGCCTGAATTTACTATATCTCTGAGCTATTCTCCCTAGAATAGTAAATGTGAGAAATAATGAAATAAGAAATGAAGGTTCCACATCAGTAATATTATATTTTGTTATAATTTTAATTGCCATTTAACACTTAGCTCACCATGTTGATTGAAGGAGAGAAAATGCTTCAATTTTGTCATCACTGACAACATTTTACTGACAACATTTAACAGGCATAAAATCTATATGTCAAATAAGAGATGAAATAACTATAGGCAATTCTTCTCCATAAGTGACCTCCCGGTTATTGACTGATCTTTATGAAATATATAAATTCCATGGAGTGTGTGATTCTACTTATGGAAGAATTGAGATAAGGAAAGCATCATTCATATAGGTGACTCCACTGACGTAACTGCATGAAACTAACACTTCTTATGCACCAATATTTTATTTATAAAATGTAGATAAAATCTACTTCTTAGAAAGTTAAAAATATCATTCCCAAGTTTCCTTTGGTGGTCCATTTTTATGAAGCAACATTCATCTGATTTCTCCGTCTGCAAAGGTATTTTAACACCAACAAAATCAGGGGCCAGAAATCTATATTTCAAACCCGGATTCCACTTGTTTTTGTAAATAAATTTTATTGGAACACAGCCACACCCATTGACTTATATTCTGTTTACAGTGTCTTTTGAGTGCCACACCAGCAGAGTTGAATAGTTGCACTAGAGATAGTACAGCTCCCCAAATATTTACTGGCTGGCCTTTTAAGAAAAAGTTTGCTCATACCTGAACTGGCCCAATCCCCTCATTTAGTGATGAGGAGGCTGAGGTTCACATATATTCAGAGAGCCACCCTAGAACCAAGCAAAAACCTCATTCAAAAAAAATCCAGGCTGGACATGGTGGCCCATGCCGGTAATCCCAGCACTTTGGGAGGCTGAGGAGGGTGGATTGCTTGAGCCCAGGAGTTCAAGACCAGCCTGGGAAACCCTGTCTCTATAAAAATTACAAAAAGAAAAAAAAAAAAAGAAAAAATTAGGCATGGTAGCACTCGCCTGTAGTACCAGCTACTTGGGAGACTGAGGTAGGAGGATCACCTGAGCCCAGGAGGTTGAGGCTGCGGTGAGCCATGATCACACTACTGCACTCCAGCCTGGACAACAGAGTGAGACCCTGTCTCGAAAAAATAAACAATAAATTCCAAGGCCACCTTTTGAACTTCATATTTGGATAGAACTGCAATGTTATATAAAATAATTGGTTTTCATTGGTGCCTTTCAAAGACGGGTAAAATGAAATATTAATACACTTTTTTTTTAGTGTAACAGGTAAAAAGGACTCTTTGTATTATTGTTATAACAAATAAATTAGCTAAACATCAATGTGAATAAGATGTTAGCACATATGTCAATTTAATCAAGCACTTTCTATAGTATTGCATCTGAGGGGGAAATGGTGTCTTTCCTTTTCTCGGTGCACATTACCACATAAGAAGTATGAATGAAACTGATACCGCAGAACAGTGGTTGGCAAATTACATCCCAAGGGCCAGATCTGCTTGCTGCCTGATTTTATGCAGCCTACAAGCTAAGTATCATTCTTACATTTGTAAATAGTCTTCCAAAAGAAAAACCAAAAGAAGAATATTTCATGACATGTGAAGTGTATAAGGAATTCAAATTTTAGTGTCCACACATACAGTTTTACTAACATGCAGCCATGTGCATTGTGTATCATGTATGGATTGCCCACTGTGACTTTTGTGCTAAAATGGTGCAGCTGAGTATTAGTGGCAGAGACTGGCCTGAAAAGCCTAAAATCTGATAATAGAGCTTTTTGCAGGAAAAAAGTTTGCTGACCCCTGATCTAGAAGCACTTATGTCTCTCCTGGTGCCTGACAAGTCTCGCCTTTCAAAGCTCTGAATGCATAAGGAAAAGTTAAAACAGAGGCTTGCTTTGTTCTTGCTATAAAAATATAACTTCAGTTCTCAGCAGCTTCTCAAAGGCCACGTGCTTCTGACCTTGTGTCCCTGTATATCTCTCTTGTGTAGTTCAGACCCTCTCCCTAAGCCCTCAAAAGAGTTGTTTTTCTTTGCACAGCTCAATGCAATTGCACAAGAACCTTTTCTGATAATAACCTGTCCCACGGATGTTGGGTTGGAGCTTAACGATGGTTGATTTAAATTGAAGTAAATGAGCACAAAATGAAGATAATCACTGAAATGACTCCCATTTGATTACATAAGCAGAAAGCCTGAATTCTGCCATTCCTTTTCAAACAAGTTATGGAAGCATAATTTATGCTAATCAAATGGTATAGTCCTGACCTATGACATGGGAGTATTTGGAAAAGACTTTAATCCATTTACACAATGTGTGCATAAGTAGAGAAGATACCTATATAGTCAGGGGTCTCCAGATAAACAGACTTGATATGAGATCCATATGTCTCCAATAAAGATACACATATTAAGATGTGTCTGTGTGTGTGCATGTGTGTAGTCAGCCTCTATAACTGCATAAGCCAATTCTTTAAAACAAGTCTCTCGCTGCATAGAGAGATACAGGATAGATAGCTCCAGGAAAGATACATATGATCTATATGTAATCTGTGTGCAGACACCCATACACACACCCACACACACACAGAGAGACAGAAGGAGACTTAATATAAGAAATTAGTTCATGCAATTATAGAAGCTGAAAAGTCCAAAACCTGTAGAAACTCCAAATGATCTCCCAAGTGAAGTCCTAAGGCTGGGAGGCGGCTGCAGAACCAGGAAGAGTCTATGCCCCAGTTTGAAAGCTGACAGGCAGGAGAATTCTCTGTTACTCGGGGGAGGTCAGTCTTTGTACTTCTCAGACATTTGACCGATTGGACAAGGTCCAGCCACACTGGCAAGGACAATCTGCTTTAGTCAGTCATCGATGTAAATGTTAATCTCATCCTAAAATCCCCTCCCACCAAAGGTTAAATGCTGAAGGGAATGAATACCTAATTTTCCATGATGTGATTATTATGCGGTGCATGACTGTACCAAAGTATCTCACGCGCCCCATAGTTATATATGCCTACTATGTATCCACAAGAATTGAAAATAAAACATCTAAAACACCTTCCTAGACAGACTCAAAAAGTTTGATCACGTATCTGGGCACCCTGTGGCCCAGTCAAGATGACACATGAAATTAACCAGCCCAAGAAACTTGAGTAACCAATGACTCACACTTTCAGAGTCCAAGGACACTACAGATATGCAATAGATGATCTCTAAGCTTAGAAATGCAACAATCCTGATGGGAAAATAGAATAGGCTTGAAGGGAGGCCTTAGCAGTTTCAGAGCTTAATACACATGAAGTCCCTCACACTGCCAAGCCTGCCAGACTGTGTTGGAAATCAACACCAAGACCCAGAAATCATTGTCTTTGTTATTACTCAACCCCGTGAAACAAATAAACCTATCCCACTTTCTGAGTGTATTTCATCTTTTGCCCAGGGTTAAAAAAATTAATTTACATTTTATTTAGGCAATAAATCTGCTAATAAAGATGTGAAACTTAAATACTGTAAGAAAGCTATGCAAAATGTCGAGACCTTAAGGATGCTTCCAATATTAGTTTTCTCACTTGTCCATTCTCATAAATGCTTTTCGTTAACACACTTTGTCAAGTGTTTCAGTATGGATTATTTATTATTATTTATTTATGTTTACAATCCTAACCCTCCTAATTATTTCTACTTCCTGAAACGTTCCGCCTGGACCTGATTCAGCACATCAAAGTAAAACTCTTATGTTTTTTAGAGTATGTACCTTTAACTTCCTTTTTTTTGATATGTCTGAACATCCAATTACACTTACTAGGTTAAAAGGAGCATAAACACTCACTCAGGAGGCTGAGGTGGGAGGATCACCTGAGCACAGCAGTTTCAGGCTGCAGTGAACCATGACTGCAGCACTGCATTCCAGCCTGGGCAACAGAGCAAGATCCTATTTCAAAAAATAAATAAATAAATAAATAAATAAATAAATAAATAATTTTTTCCCCAGGGCAATGAGGAAGAGAAGTCTATTTAGAAAATAAAGGAAAAGAAAAAAAGAAAATATGAGGGAAGGAAAAAAGGAAAAAAGAAATGGATGGAAAATGAAGGGAAGGAAAAGCAAAAGTATTTTTGTGATCTTCCTCTCAAAAACCTATAAACCCAGTCTAATCCTGGGAGAAAAACATCTCATTCATATCAATTGAGGGGCATTTTACAAAATATCTGATCTTCTAACTGTCCCCATAACTGTCAAGATCACCAATAAAGCATTTGAAAAATTGTCACAACCAAAAGGAGCCCAAGAAAACATGACAAATAGTGCGATATATTATCCCGGATGAGGTCCTGGAACAGAAAAGAGACATTAGATAAAAATGTAAGGGAAATCCGAATAAGAAGTGGACTTTAGTTAACACTAACATGTCAACCTTGGTTTATTAAAATTTTGATAAATTTACCAGATGTTCACAATAGGGGAAGCGCGGTTTGGGGTATATGGGAACTCTGTGTACTACCACTCGTTGTAATTTTTCTGTAATTCTAAAACTATCCCAAAATCTTAAGTTTATTCTTAAAAGAAAAACAGAAGAAGAAGAAAACTAGAATTAGTTGAGCTACTACTAAAAGTAAGGATTATTCCAGGGGGATAATGCCATTAGCCTCATTTTGTGGAAGATAACGACTTACCTTGGGAATTATCTTGGGTAACTTTTGTACCATCCTGCTAAGGGATGACCATTCCTTCCACTGTTGTAGATGAAAACAAAACAAAACAAAAGAACAACTGAAGCTGAAGGAAGGAATCTTTGCCCAAGTCCAAAGAGGTAAAATACCCAGCTCTTCCTACTTCCACTCTCATCTTCTCTCGACCATAGCAAGTATAGAAATAATTATTGTAATCTATCTATTAGAGTAATTGCAGTGTTAATAAAATTTCAGACCAAGGATATTAAAGCAGTTCAAATGCCATTCCTTTTTACCAAGAGACTACGATTTGCACAACCAAGGAAAACTTTAGAGAACCACTCAAAACCTCATATAATTACATGCTAAGATGTACCAAGTGATAAGACTGCCAATGATTGTTACTTTGGAATCACACACCCTAAAATAATCAGTGTGAGCCAGAAGGTAACTGAGCGGTAAGTGGGAAGATGTCTTAAAACCAGAATTGATTTTCCTCACTGAATTGTTAATGCCTCCAGAGAGGTGGTTCTTAAAATTGTGGAGCTGTGTTACCCTCCCCCAAATGAAAAGGCTGCGAGTATGCCAGTATTTTCTCAGTGATTTGCTTTGAACTTATCTGTGCAGAATCATCCGCAATGCTCATTTACAGTGCTGGGAGTTAGATATGCCACAGTGAATTTCCTGATTTTCTAATTCACTGGTGATTATTAGCTAAGGAACTACTTGCAGACAATAATACAAATTTGAAGTATGACAGTCTGTGAATGGAAACATCAAGAAGAGACTGTTTCATTACGTGTCTTTTTTCTCCATATAGGAAGGTAGTCCCTTAGAATAGTATTTTAAGTAACTGTGATTTTTTTTAAAGCCATCACAAATAGTTTTGAAAAAAAGACAGGTGGCTCTCAAAGACAAATAGCTAGAAGCCTCCACTAATGACTTTAGGATTTCACTTTTTGTACAGAAGAGAATGGAAAGTACAAGGCACTATTTAAAATTTAATTCTAATAACAACTACCAGAAGCCAATACTAATTCCACCCCATCTCCAGCCCTGTCTGTCTCACAAGATGATGAATCACGAATAAAATGATAACTTTGATTCAATGTGCTCTATTTAATATGGCAGGAAAATGTGCTGGTACCATCTTGAATTTTTTGCAATCACAAGAGTAGAAAGAAGATGTCTCAATGTCCTTAAATGAAATGGAACATTCAAATAATCAGGTCATCTATTCTCAAAGTATAGAGAATGTACATTATTTTTAAATTTTAAATCATACTAATTTTAATATATAAGTGAGGACAAAAGTGAGCTAATTTTATGCCGAGATAGGTAAACAAGATCCTTATAGATATGTATGTATATGTAAATATAGGCATAGATTCAGATGGAAATAGGTCATTTCCATGACTAAACTCAGGTTCTCTCTCCACATGTGACATTAGACATGCAGCCTTTCAGTGGGTGGTGAAAATTACTACAAAATGCCTATAAATGAACACTTGCATAATCCTCTGATTTCAGGCTCACTCATTTATATGTCTGTTTTGTCCTCTAGAATGGCAAGAGGGAAATTGCCAAATAACATGTTAACATCTAGACAAGTTATATCCAGGGGTTTTAATAAAACTGGCTTGGTAGGGACATACTTTGAGCAAACCCATCGAGCCTCTGGAAATTGCTATTTCATTTACTGTGGGCTTACAAGACATTTGTTAGGTTATCTATTCTAGAACACAGAGAATTATTGTCAAATTTAATAGTCTGTAATTTCCAGAATGCTATCCTTTTTTAAGAAAAGAAAAGAAAGGGGAAATGGGGTTATATTTACCCATCTCTTATCTCTCAATAGTGCTGTCGTCAACCATCATTAATCAACAAATACTAGCAAATATTCTCCATTCTGGAGATAGAATTCATCTGAGTTGGAATTTATTTTAAGAAGCTTTGTCCTCTCATTGTTTCTTCACCTATCAAAGGCTTAAATCTCTGTCACCTCTATTTGCTTTCACCTTTAAAATTTAAAGGCCATTTTCTTTGGTGTAGAAATAGAAGAAGAAAGTCAGTATTTGAAAGAGCTCTGAACTCTTTACAGCTGCTACCATACCACCTGCTCTCAGAAATAGGCATGGGTTTTCTTGGTCTTCTTACCCAAAAGCTACCACCAAAATACTTTTTAGCTTTCCTTAGCATTTTTCATAAGCCTGCGATTCAATGTTCTTGACATTCATTTACTGTGATCTGATCACTGCATATTTTAAAATGTCATTTTGAGTGTCAGTTAGGGAACATCTTGAGTTGCCACACACTCTCCCAGCCCCGAGAACTCTACTACTCCTGTTAGCATAAAACATGGTATAATTGCTTTCATCTTCTTAATAATAAAAAATCCCTGTTACTTCTATTGCTTCCCTTTATAGCAAAATTTGTATTTTTTCTTTTTAGAATATTTTAAACTTTTTATTGTGAGAAATAACAAATACAGGAAAAGTAAACAGACTGGTTTATTGACCCTCCCCCAAATCCACCACCACACCTCAGTGCTATCCATATTCTGCCATTCTCTATGATCAATACCTCTACCCATTCCTAAACCCTATGTAATTATTATTTTCACAGTGCTTTTTTTAATGGTAAAGTATGTAGTGCTAAAACACACAAAAAGTAACTGCACAATTTTGACAAACAGATACACTTCCATAATCCACAACCTTGTTACCATATAGATCATTTTCATCCCTTTTACCACTTCCCAGTTAATCGTCCAACAAGAGACAACCACAGTTCTGATATGGTTTTCCTTCTGTTAGTTTTGCCTGCTCTAGCAGTTTGTGTAAATGGAGCCATACAGTGCAAGCTCACTGTTATCAAGTTTCTTTTCACTCATCATCGTGTATGTGAGCTTCATAAGCATTGTTGATATGTCAGTCCTTTGTCCCTTCTGATTACTGAGTGGCACTGCAATGTAGGAACATAAAAAAAAAACCAAAAAAACAAAAAAACCCACAGTTCGTTTACTCATTCTCCTTTTGCACTTTTCGGTTGCTTTGCAGGTTTTGGCAATTGTAAATACAGAAGTTATGATGATTCCTGTACAGTTGTTTTTCATAGATAAACTCCTAGGCATGAAATTTTAGGGTCAAAAGGTAGGTGCATATTTAATTCCATAAGAATTTGCCAACAATATTGTTGGACCATTTTATACTTCCACCACCAATGCAGGAGAGCTTCACAAATATTTTGTTCTCAACTTCAAAAAAAAATTTTAGCCATTCTAGTTGCTATACAAATGGCATTTTGTCTTGTTTTTCATTTGCATTTCCCTGATGACTAATGACATTGAAGACATTTTCATGTGTTTATCAGCTATTTGTGTTATCACCTTTTATTTAAAAAAATTGTTTTGAACTAATGTTAGACTTACCCCAAAGTTGTAAAAATAATATTGTCCTTACCTCATACCCCAATGTAAACATCTTACATAACCATAATATAATTATCAAGCATATGAAATTAACATTGGTAGAATGTTAAACTAGATCTTACTTGATTCAGTGTATCTTAGTAGATAAAAATTTATATGGCTCCAAAAACACGGTACAAAATGGCATATATTGAGTAACCTCCTACCTGCTAATCCCTCCTCTCAATTTCTGGCCTCCCCATTCTATACGCTTCCAATGTTTATTCAAATATGAATATATATTATTACTCCCCTTTTCCTAAGCAAAAACTGGCATACTGTATATACTCTTTTTCTGTTCCTCACTTTTTCTATGTAAAAGCTTTCTGGAGATTTTACATATCAGCACATAAAGCACTTTCTCATCCTTTCACAACTGCACATTATTTCATTGTCAGGATGTACTCTAGTTTATGTAACCACATGTATTTTTAAAGGTTCCTCCACCTTCCCATTTATTAGAGTGATCTTTGATGATGGTGGTGTCAGAATTGCATCTCGTTTAAGAATTTCCAATCAGATTGAAATCCAAGCACTTTGGGAGGCTGACGCAGAAAAATCACTTGAGCCCAGGAGTTGAAGAGCAGCCTGAACAGCATAGCGAATCCTAGTTTCTACCAAAAACTAATAATAATAAAATAAAAAAGAAGGAAAATTGGCCTGGTGTGGTTGCATGCCTGTAGTCTCAGCTATTTGGGAGGCTGAGGCAGAAGGATCCATGGAGCCCAGGAGGCTGCAGTGAGCCGTGATTATGCCTTTGCACTCCAGCGTAGGCAACAGAGTAAGACTCTGTCTGATAATAATAATAATAATAATAATTATTATATATAATAATAATAATTATTATTATTATAGTTTCTAGTCAGAGGACCCTAACCACATAAGTTCTGGTGTTAAGTACATGGGGTTAACCTTGTTAAGCTTTTGTTGTCACAAACTCTGAAAGAGGGCCCCTCATGGCAAAAACCTCAGCTCATTCACAGCGAGCTGCTGAACTCCAGAGAACAAGGACTCCAGGGACAATGGGAGGGTGGCCCTGCTGACTGCTACAGGAAGCAGAACGCCTCATGAAGACCCCAGCCCATCTGGTGGACATATTAATATACACTGACTCAAATATTGGCAGGTTCTAGACACAAGAGGACAGAACCTTCTACCTCCAGGAACTGTTTACTGATCTACCTGGCCTGTAAAATGGAGAAGGTCCTCTCTTCGTCACCTCCCACTTACCCTAGGCAGATCTCACCAAGTAGCAAAGACACATGCAGAGGAATGGGGTTCATAAGGCTCTGGTCCAGAATCCAATCCCACAGCACCCTTGAAGATGTCCAGCATGTGGAGTGTCAGGCAGTTCTTGTCATCTTCTTTCCTTCTCCAGCAGGACCTACACCAAGCTTTAGCAAGAGCTTTGGAGCTCATTTCATTTCCTGTCCTCATGCAGCGTGACTTGGAGGCAATTCCTTAACCTCACTTGTTCTCTATCGTCTCGCCTTTATATCTTGAAGTTCTTGTGAGCCACTTTTCCTTTTTGAAGAGCTCACAAATCATACTGTAACATGTCTGTTTTAGAGTCCTTCAGTGATTAATTTTGAACTCAACAGCATAAATTTCTACAGTAATTCCCCCATTAATGAAAGGATAAAACACAGTCTTCATTGCAGAAGGGTGTATGCTATAACTCTATATTTATAAACCTCTTAAATATGTAAAATTATGTAATTTAAGAGTGCACATCTCTGTTATAAAAGTATAAAGACATGAATAAGAGTGCTAAACACCCATTCAGGATAGTGCTCATATCCAGGGTGAAAAAGGAGGGGAATGAAATCAGGGACGGATATTTAGAGTGCTTCACTTAATACACAGCATTAAATAAAAGAGAGAGAGCCTCCTCCTCCTTTGTTCTCCAGAGATAAAAATAATCAGCTACCAGCCCTGGTTTGGTTGCATGGTTCCCATGTGTGGGGTAGACTAGCTGAACCTGCCTGGCACGGAAGCCAGCATTCACGTGATTCTAAGATGTTACAGATGGCATTTTCTGGACTAACAATGATTTCAAAAAAAATCATGCGAGCAGCACAAAAGTATTTGTTAGTAAAAGTAAGCATAAGCCAAATTTTAACTTCAAATTCCATCAAGAGCTGGAGAATTGGAACTATTTTTAATTTAAGTTTGATGTCATGAGTGTAAGCATGGGAATAATATACTATTCACAAGTCGGTGGGAAATAAGACTTAAAATACACTGTTTTGTGGAGTAGTCAGGGGAGAAGTTGCATTCCTACTGTTTTTCCATTTATTTAATCATCGGAGTGTAGGCTTTCTTATCCCCCACTAAGTTTTTAAGTTGAAACAAAGAAAATCATTTTTCAGTCTAGATGGATTAAACCTACATCCTGTTTTTCTCCAAATGTGCAAATGACTGGAACAATTTGATTAACACATATTCGGAGAGGTTGAAATAAAAAGTGTTTACTAAGAGAACACTTAAAAAGCCTTAAAAGTTAAGGCTTTGACACTCATAAAGCCTTAACTTGTGGATGTGCCATTTGTATATTGATGGAATTACTACACATTCTGTATTGTCTTCTTTTAGCTACTTTATTCTAAAAATGCAGAGGGAAAAAAGAAAGAAGGTAGGAAAGAAGTAAAGAAAGAAAAAGAAAGATAGAAGGAGAGAAGGAAGAAAGAATGATGGAAGGAAGGAAAAATGGATGGAAGGAAGGGAAGAAGAAAGGAAGGGAGGAAAGGAGAGAGGGAGGGAGAGAGAATAAAAAATTAACTTTATCTACCATGTAATCTACCCTTATCAAACATAATATGGTGGTTGGGTGGCTGGGTGTTGTTTGCTGTTTCTGAACCACTGTTATTTTATTTATTTATCTGATATAGATCAACACTAAGACAATCAGTTCCTTATTAAGTTGTCATGTCAAATGCCCTAACAGTATGCACAGATTTACTCTGTGAACATTTATTGGGCATTCTGTATCTGGCTGGCTGTTTAAAGCCATCGAGAATCCAAGGTAGAATGAGACATGGAACAAATACTAAAGAGTTACAACAGTTAAATCTCATTTTTAAAACTATGCATGGATAATTTTTTTTCTTCTTTCTAGAAAACTTATATTTCAAAAAAAGCCAAATTCCTTTTTTCTGGGCTAGTTTGGGATTTCTTTCAAAGAAGAGCAGGGAGGGGAGCAGATCACAGAGTCACCAGTTGATGTCTTGTTAGGATTTTCTATTTTGTGCAGGGTATTCGAGGGGCAAAAGGTGGCATACTAAAATGGAATAAGTAATTGAGATTTAGTGAAGAACTATTCACAGATGTGGAGGAAGCTGGCTTGTGAGGGTAAGAAAACACATGGGGAATATGGAGCACCCTGAGTTTAGGGACTGGGGAGCCATTCTTATCCTGAGTCTGAAGGATCAAGAGGAGAGAGCAGGTACCAGAATTAGAAACAACCTCCTTCAGCTCAGGAATGCAGCCAGCAGCGGGGTGTGGTCTTCTAGCCAGAGAGCACAGAGGATGCAGAGCATGGCTTCACTCCCAGCTCACCTTTGGATACATTACTAGCTTACCCGGAGAGTTCAGATGACAGAAAGCAAAGGGCAAAGGGACCTGTTAATGATGTCCACTGTAGGTTGGCTGAGAGCAGGCTGAAGAAAGGTTCAGAGGAGATCCGAGGTGAAGAATGTCCAGGAAAATATTCAGGCATCGAGGGAGATTGCCGAGACTCCATTGTTCCTACTATGCACCATGAAGATCCATCTGCAATTTTTAACTGAGGTGTCCCTAAAGAGACCACATCTTGAGAAGCAGAGATTCCACTAAGAAGAGTTTGACCTATTGGCTCACTTATTATTTTTCTTCCATATTAGACTTGAAGTAAGATGTTCATTTTCTTTCATATATCCCCAGCACTTATTAGGACAGTGACTGCACATCACGGGTGCTCAAAAAATAGCTACTAAGTCATCTGGCATAAATTCAGAAATATCCATGTGAGACAATGAGCCACAAGGGCAGACACTTTAACAGTGTGTATTTTGTTCTAGTTGCATCTCCATGGTGCTGAGACTTGCTCTCACAGAACCTAGTTCTGTAAACTAAAGTTAAATAATGTGCAGTTGCAATGGAATCACAGCAGCTTGCCCTGGTTTGCAGGAGGACGGAAGTATAAGTCAATGGTTAAAACTTGTCAGTTCTAAGTTTTTTCCAAAAGCTTTTCTCAAGTCACAGGAATTTGCTACTGCCTGTCTACTTGTAAAAGACAAACCACTGTCAAAGAAGCAAATAGCCTCAGGAAAAATTCAGAACCAGCCTGTTATAGATAAGCACAACTGCGGCTGAGCTTTGGGACTGCATATAGAACATGGTCATATTTTATTATAGAATTTCTCTTCAATAATTTCATGGAATTAAAATATCAACATCCTACCATGCCCTACAAAGAACATTATGAATTTCAGTCTCTCTGTCAGCTGAAAACAGCTATGCACCACTTTCAGGACTCATGTCAGGGTGTCCGAATGTTCTTTTTTCATGTCCCTTTCATCCTGATAAACAGATCCTAGGTGGAGCATGAATCAAGAATGTGACACTCATAGACCCTTCAGGAAACGTGCTGCATCTTCCCTGAATTTCTCCCAGGCAAGAAGATTTTGGTTGGAATTACAGGTATGAGTGACTGTGCCCGGCCCCTAGTTGTTGGCAAAGATGGGAAGGTGGATAATGAGCTCCACTCTCAAAAATGAGACAGAGTGATGAGGCTTAGGGAATAGGTGCCAAGCCCATCAGAATGGGTAAGTCAAAAGAGTGACAAGGAAAATTCAGTGGGGTTCTTTTCATTCATTCATTCATTCATTCATTCAACAAATGAGTAGATTATATGACTATATTAGAAAGTCATAAACATTACAGGGGAAAATAATGCAGGGTGAAGAGCCAAGATTTATCTTTAAGACTTTCTTCTGGCTAGCCATATGCAGAAAACTGAAACTGGACTCCCTCCTTACACCTTATACAAAAATTAACTCAAGATGGATTAAAGACTTAAATGTAAAACTGAAAACCATAAAAACTCTAGTAGAAAATCTAGGCAATACCAATCAGGACATAAGCATGGGCAAAGATTTCATGAAAAAATGCCAAAAGCAATTGCAACAAAAGCCAAAATGGGATCTAACTAAACGAAAGAGCTCCTGCACAGCAAAAGAAACTAGCATTAGAGTGAACAGGCAGCCTACAGAATGGGAGAAAATTTTTACAATTTACCCATCTAACAAAGGTCGAATATCCAGAATCAACAATGAAACAAATCTACAAGAAAAAACAAACAACCCCATCAAAAAGTGGGCAAAGGATATGAACAGACACTTCTCAAAAGAAGACATTTAACCGGCCAACAAACATATGAAAAAAAGCTCAGCATCACTGATCATTAGAGAAATGCAAATCAAAACAACAATAAGATACCATCTCACGCCAGTCAGAATGGCGATTATTAAAAAGTCCGGAAACAATAGATGCCGGTGAGGCTGTGGAGAAATAAGAGTGCTTTTACATTGTTGGTGGGAATGTAAATTAGTTCAACCATTGTGGAAGACAGTGTGGTGATTCCTCAAGAATCTAGAACCAGAAATACCATTTGACCCAGTAATCCCATTACGGGGTGTATACCCCAAGGAATATAAATCATTCTACTATAAAGACACATGCATACATATGTTTATTGCAGCACTATTTGCAATAGCAAAGACATGGAACCAACCCAAATGCCCATCAATGATAGATTGGATAAAGGAAATGTGATACATATACACCATGGAATACTATGCAGCCATAAAAATTAATGAGATCATGTCCTGTGCAGGGACATGGATGAAGCTGGAAGCCAGTATCCTCAGCAAACTAACACAGGAACAGAAAACCAAACACTGCGTGTTCTCACTCATAAGTGGGAGTGGAACAATGAGAACACATGGACACAGGGAGAACAACACACACTGGGGCCAGTTGAGGGGTGAGGAGTGAGGGGAAGGATAGCATTAGGACAAACAGCTAATAGCATGCAGGGCTTAAAACCTAGATGATGGGTTGATAGGTGCAGCAAACCACCATGGCACATGTATACATATGTAACAAACCTACATGCTCTGCACTTGTATCCTAGAACTTAAAGTAAAATAAAAATAAAAACAAGAAAAGAAAATAGCAGGTAAAAGCAGATGGAAAAAAAAAAGACTTTCTGTCCTTAGGATGTAGCAACTCTTTCTAATTTATTTGTGTGTTTTCATTTTTATTTTTTTTTTTTAGTTTTGAGATGGAGACTCGCTCTGTCACCCAAGCTGGAGTGCAATGGCACCATCTCGGCTAACTGCAACCTCTGCCTCCCAGGTTCAAGCAATTCTTCTACCTTAGCCTTCTGAGTAGCTGGGATTACAGGCGTGCTCCCCAACGCCTGGCTAATTTTCATATTGTTTGTAAAGATGGAGTTTCGCCATGCTGGCCAGGCTGGTCTTGAGCTCCTGACCTCAAGTGATCCGCCTGCCTCGGCCTCCCAAAGTGTTCGGATTACAGGCATGAGCCACCATGCCCAGCTTATTTGTGTGTTTTTAATTACCCTTTCAATTGTTTTTATTTAACCTCAAACAGAAAACCCTTTATGTAAAACATTGTGGTGTGTTTTCATGACACCATGTCTGAGGCAAATCCATTCTACATTCTGCTGGGGCCAGGATGTGTGGGGACACCAAGGAGATAGAGTGAGATTTTTACTTAAATTTATTTAAATAAAATAAATTGCATGTTTGAACGATTTCATATTTTTATAAAGAGACAGAAAAGAAGATCAAGCTGTCTCTAGGTCCTTTGGCTTGGAAGCCAATTGGAACAGAGAAGTGGGCCTGGAATTTTAACTCTGAAGCCAGCTCTGTCAAAATGAACTTTCTAAGACAAGTGTTCTCCATCTGACCTTTGCAATGCGATAGCTTCTAGCTAGTATAATATAACTGAATAATATTCTTATTCAGTTGACAGCTACTAGCCACTTGTGGCTACTGGGCAGATGACAGGTGGCTCGTGCAACCGAAGAACTGATTCTCACATTTATTTATTTTTAGTGAATTTAAATTGAAATGGCTACATGTGGTCAGTGGCTATTGTATTAAAGACCACAGGTCCATATAATCTCTCCTGTGATTTTTGGAATGTGGGGGTTTATTTCTGATGTGCAATACCATTCTTACGATTATTGTATATTTCATAAGAAATCAACAGATAAACCAATCTCATTGCAATCCACTGCACTTCAGTTTCATTCAATTTGATTAAGGAGTGTGTATTGATCAACTATCTTATGCCAAGTATAATGCTAAGCACTGGAGACCCAAAGATGAAGGAGTCTTTGTCCTTGTGTGTTTGGAAGAGTTCTCAGACCACATCCTGCATTCTCTCTACTCATGTTTGCATTCCAGGCCATCAGCCAGTTTATCTACTCTTCACCTCTGTCAAATCAGATAAATTTTAATCGGTAAGCAATCCTTTAAACCTAGTTTACCCACTGTGTATTGGTAAATTTTAAGGTCCCCATAAAAAGGATTCTTAAAATATATAACTGCTGGTCGGGCACAGTGGCTCACACCTATAATCCCAGCACCTGAGGTCAGGAGTTCAAGATCAGCCTGGCCAACATGGCAAAACCCTGTCTCTAATAAAAATACAAAAATTAGCCAGGTGTCGTGGCACATGCCTATAATCTCAGCTACCTGGGAGGCTGAGGCACGAGAACCACCTGAACCCAGGAGGAAGAGGTTGCAGTGAGCCAAGATCGCGCCACTGAACTCCAGCCTGGGTGACAGAAAGAAACTATACATACATATATATATAGTTATAGTTATAGTTATAAAGTTATATATATGTGTGTGTGTGTGTGTGTGTGTGTGTGTGTGTGTGTGTGTGTATCTGCTATTCCTATTTGGTAGACAGAACTATGTCATATCAGGGAGAAAATGAAGAAAAGTCATTTCTAAGAAACATCTGGTGAAGAAAAGTTCCCTACACATGCAAAGCTGATTTCAAAAATTGTCAACATTTTCAGTCTCTCCTCTGACACTATTTACAGTTAAGTTAAACCTCCTTCTATTTAATAGATAAAAGGCAAATTGGGGTGCTATTGGAAACTGGGTTCCCCAGAATAGGCCCTTGAGATTAAAAAGTGATTTTTTTTTTTAGAAAGCATTCCCAGAAAATCCATTAAGGGTGTGGAAAACTGGGGCAAATCACAAAAAGATAGCAACGAGGGTACAGTAAGCAGTAGGTTTACTGAAGCTTGATCCCACAGAGGAAGATTAAAAACAGGGCAGATGACACCTCACGGTTGTCCCCAGCAGGAGCAGAAGGAGCTGAACTGTTTCTACTTGCATGCTGTTCGTCATTGGGTAAGGGCTGCCCCTGGGAAATTCCCAGAGATTTCCTTGTCTCCACTCAGGCACAACAACCCTCGGAAGCCTGAGGCTTCCTAGGTAAAATGGGATCTGAGAAATCATCTGTGGTCCACTGACAGCATGCACCACAGTTGCAGAAGAAACTAATTTGAATGAAGCCCTGCAGATGCCCCTTTGGGGAGAAAACGAAATGTAACAACAACAACAACAACAAAAAGCTAACGAAAATGGGCTGCAACTAGGCATCTCTCCTAGTAGACTATTGCAGTGCTCTGCTCCTTCCTCAGAAAGAGGAAAACTTGACAAAAAAAAGGGTCATGTGTCGTGGGACCATTGGGTTTTTACTTCCAAGAATCTAAAAGGCAAAGTTTCAAGATGCGACATCCTTGTCACTCGATGGAGCTGCAGGTCCATGCCTTCCTGGGCTCACTGCTCCTGTTTAACCGAACTCAAACGCCAAATATAAGGGCAGAATCTTCACAATGGAGACCACAATCCAGAAAATGGCTTAGCATGATAACCAGACAGCACTGAAAGAGAGATCGGTCACATCTTGGGAAACGGAAATCCACGCAAATACTGTGGCAAGAGAGGGTTGCCTGGAGTACTGAGTGAAAAGCACCCAGTTGGGTTTGTTTATAAGATCTTGCATAATTTAGTTTAATTTAGCATAGCCACACTTAATTTAATGAACATTGCAGAAATTGTGTTACCCACTGACACGCAAGTGATTCAAAATCATGCCAATAGGTCAGGTAAAGTCTTGGGTTGTAGCACCTCTCTTTCTGCTTATTTTAATAACAGTGACTTTGCATTTCAAAGTAAACAGAAAACATATTCTCTTCCCCCAACTGCTTCCATGACAGAGCCTCTCTCCAGCCAGAGAGACTACTACGTGTTTTCTCATGAGATCACAAACTATTTATTTTTACTAGTGTTTGGGTTTTTCTCTGAGGAATTTAAGGGAATATAGCAGGGAGTTACTGATAAAGATTTCCTAAGAAAATAGTCCATCAAAGGAGAAGAACATTTAATAGTCTTGCCTGCTGTGGGCAGATCCCGGAAACAGATGTTATATTAGGCACTATACCTGAACCAGGTTTGAGGTGGAAGTCCGTGTGCAAGAATTCTCTTTTAAGATATGACACCACTGTGAGTTTGTAACAAGCATTGCTTTAAAAGGAAGAGTCATATTTTATCCTCTCAAGGATCCCTCAAGAGGAGATGGCCAAGACATTGATTTAAAGGGGTGCTTGATTTGGGAACATGACAGGTATGAAGGACAAAGTTCAGGACTTGGCGTTGTGTGGTGCCCAAGCATGGAGGCTCTCAGACAATTTAGACTGCAGGGCTACCCTGGAAAGCTCACTCTCCCTCCCTCCTCCCTCCCTCCTTCCCTTATCTCCTTCCTCCCTCTCATCCCCTTCTTTCTCTTCTTCCTCCCTTCCTCCTTCCCTTCCTCCCTCCCTTTTTCCCTCTCTTCTTCCTCCTTTCCTTCCTTTCCTTCCCTCCCTCATCTCTTCTTCCTTCCTCCCTCCTTCCTCTCTCCTGTCTCGCTTACTCCTTCCCTTCCTCCCTCTTCCTCCCTTCCTTCTTTCTTTCCTCTCTTCTCCCTTACTTCCTCCCTCTATCCCTCCCTTCTTCCCTCTCTCCTGTTTTCCTTTTTCCTTCCCTTCCTCCCTCCCTTCCTCCTTCCCTTCCTCCCTCCCTTCCTTTCTCCCTTCTTTCTTCCCTGCTTCCCTTCCCTCCCTCCCCTCTCCTTTTCCTTTTTCCTTTCTTTTCCTTCCTTTCCTCACTTCCTTTCCTCCTCCTTTCCTTCCTTTCTTCCTTCCATCATCCCTTCTTCCAACCTCCCTTTCTCTTCTCATCCTAAAAACATTTCACTTGTAGGATTTCTATAATGTATTATGCATTACGAAATCTACGAAAACATATTTATGACAACAATACCAAAAAAAATCTACCCACAAACTGAAACTATTATGAGAGGAGTTAGAATAGAGGCTGCAACCTGGGGATCTGGGTAGAAAAGAACATGAACAAGCTTCCCAGGGTGTCAGAAATCGCCCATGTCTACATTTGGGTGAATGTTACACAGAATTCTCATAGGTAAAAACACATCCAACTGATCAACAAAAATGTTTGCACTTTTAGGTATTTGATACCTCAATAGGAACAGAAATTTTAAAAATAGAAATGTAGACCAGGCGTGGTGGCTCATGCCTGTAATCTCTACACTTTGGGAGGCTGAGTTGGGAGCATTGCTTGAGGCCAGGAGTTTGAGACTAGCCCAGGCAACATAGTGAGAAATCCCGTATCTGCAAAAAATAAAAAATTGAAAACATGAACCAGCTGCAGTCGTGTGTACCTGTAGTCCCAACTACTTGGGAAGCTGAGGTGGGAGGATCACTTGAGCTCAAGAGTTCAAGGCTGCAGTGAGCCACGATCAAGTCACTCTAGCCTGGGCAAACAGAGAAAGAGCAAGCCTCTGTCTTGGAAAATAATGTGTGTATATATTCATATAAATGCCTTACTCTTACCACCAAGAGGAAACTGATGTGTAGCTGTTTCTGATCATGTGTTACATGAGTGTGTGTGTCCATTTGTATGTGTGCACATGTATGTATATATGGAACTGCATGCACATAAGGTTTTCAACCACTTTTTCCTCCCCTTGACAGTAAATGAGAACATTTAGTCACATCCCTTCTCCTTCTTCTCCTTCTTCTCCTTTGAGACAGAGTCTCCTTCTGCCACCCAGGCTGGAGTGCAGTGGTGCAATCTAGGCTCACTGAAACCTCTGCACCCCAGGTTCAAGCGATTCTCCTGCCTCAGCCTCTCAAGTAGCTGGGAATACAGGCACCTGCCATCACATCCTGGCTAATTTTTGTATTTTTAATAGAGACAGGTTTTCACCATGATGGCCAGGCTGGTCTCGAACTCCTGACCTCAAAAGATCCACCCACCTCTGCCTTCCAAGGTGCTGGGATTATAGGCATAAGCCATCACACCCAGCCCCTTTAGTATTCTTACTAATTATACCTTTTAAAGATGATAATATTCCATTGTCTGGAGTGCTCTCTCTAGTAGGACCCTTAAGTAATCTTCTGTTTTCAACCATTAAAAATAATACTCTAAGAAACATACTTTCAGCACATTATGTGTTCAGTATGCTGTTATTTTGTTGTATAGTTAAAATATTTTTTTCTAAATTAGTCCTTTGAAATTGCTGCCCTTAATGAATCTTCTGATGTCCCTACAGAATGAAGGGACTGTAAGTTTAATGTTGGGCATCACTATTTTGTATTTGAATGTTGAAAAGAAAACCATATTTTATTTTATAGTAAAGAGAAAAGTTATTTTGAAGAAGTAGCTGAAGAAAATAAAGAAGCACTTTCCCTTCCTTTTTGCTCTTATATATACCAATACATCTTTTTAATGGAGTTTCCATTTTTAAAACCCATTTAACCATCTGGGAGTTTTTAAAATTATTTGAGAAGTTGGACTGGGAAGGAGATTTTTCTCATAAAAAGCCAAAGCCTATTCCACACGAATAAAGAGCCTTATTTTTAAAAAATAAAAAAAAACATATTATTAAACCGATTATTCCCTAACGTAAACAGAATTATGTTAATTTTTAAATTATTAATGGATGAGTAAGGGCTCAATATGATTCCAAGGTAACCAAGGGGGATTTGGAAAGGAATGAAAGACTGAAATTGAATTTGAACACTGGCAAAGGAAATAACAAAACAAAATATACAAGGCAGGTAATGCCACAGTCATACAGCAGAGAGCAGGAGGTTCATTCTTTCCTGGCCTACCATCGTGGACACTAGGGCATATCTGAAGTTGCAGAAAGAGTAGGTTCTGGGATTTACAGGAGCAAAGTAGAATCTGATTCTTGAAAATGAGGGAGAACAGATTTCACAGGGAAATGGCAGAACTCACAGAGACACTGTTTTTGTAAATGGTGTGATCTGCAATGATACTGGTTATGACCCCATCATCCATGTAGAATGCCATGCTACATCAGGGTCAACCTGGTAGCAGGAAAGAAGTGACAGGGAGTGAATTATTTTGTGGATAACATGGTTTAAGCAAGAAAAGAAATTTAGGAAATAACTGCATAATATTAATTTCATTCTATACGTCTTAAGGATCTGTTGGTGTCAGGCTCTTTAATGGGAGGAGGGGAGGAGGAAGACTCCAAGAATGAATAAGATATGGTTCATGTTCTAAGGCAGGATTCCTCAATCCCAGTTATTATTGACATTTTGTGCCTGGTGGGTCTTTGCCATGGGGGCTGTCCTGGGCATTGTAGGATGTTTAGGAGCATTCTTGGCTTCAAAGCACTAGACACCAGCTCTTCCTAATAGTGACAACAAGAAAGTCTCCAGATATGGCCAAATGTTTCCTGGACAACACGCTTATTCCCAGTTCAGAATTACCATGCTACATAAATCATGTCAATGTAACGTGTTAGGTGCTGTAGGGAAGATATTGCAAAGTGTCTGAGGAGAGTAGAAAATAATTCTGCTAAAGTTAGAAGGAAAATAGATCAGCAAGTGTGATATTTGACCTGGATTATAAAATACGATTTCCCCAGGTGAACTAGAAGGAAAAAGCTAATCTAGGTAGAAGGAAAATGGCAGGCTTAAAAGGGTCTTTTGAAGGGGTAGGTGCAGACCATTGGGGACAAGGCTTTTAATTGGTGAGGCTTTCTAGGCTAACAGTGAAGGCTCTTGTATACACCATGGGAAATTTGAGCATTATCCTCTAGAAAATGGAAAATACTGAGGGTTCTTAAACAGAGGAGTGATAATCAGAGGTCAAATAGATGACTTAGAAAGTCATTTTGGCTGCTAACTGCTTATTTGAAATTAGGATAGGTGACGGGGAAAAAAGGCCTTTGTAAATTTCCAGAAAAGCAGTCAGTCAATCTCATGTAACCAAAATGAAAACATGGTAACATACAGACTCCAAACAAAAAGTGATTTTTTCCACTTCCTGGGTTAGAGGAAACAAGAAAAAAAATCTTGTAAGTGAAAATCTTTAAGAAATTATTCCTTTTCTTTCTCTACCATACTAATTCTCAGTATTTATATTTATATCCCGGCTGTTAATTAGGAAATCTAAGAAAACAGTTTTACAACGTGAATTATGTCTGTGTAAGATTTTTGGGGGGAGGTTTTATCATGAATGTATCTGAAGGGAGAGAAAAAAGCAATATGAAGGCCCACATTCATGGAACAAAGCTATTTAAAAACACACTGGGCCGGGCGTGGTGGCTCACGCCTGTAATCCCAGAACTTTGGGAGGTCAAGGTGGGCAGATCACTTGAGGTCAGGAGTTTGAGACAAGCCTGGCCAACACAGTGAACCCCATCTCTACTAAAAATACAAAAATTAGCCGGGTGTGGTGGCGTGTGCCTGTAATCCCAGCTACTCTGGAGGCTGAGGCAGGAGAATAGCTTGAACCCAGGAGGCGGAGGTTGCAGTGAGCTGAGATCATGCCACTGCACTCCAGCCTGGGCGACAAAGTGAGGCTCTATCTCAAAAACAAACAAGCAAACAAGTAAAAGCACATTGGATCCGACCTAGCATCCCATTCGACCTAAAACACAACTAGTAAATTCACTCTCCTCTGTATACTTCTGTAACATTTTGCTAGCTTTAAAATGTCTGAAACAAATGATTCCTCTCTGTCATTCATGAATCTAATACATCAGAATGATATCAGCTTCCATCTCTGTATTCAGCAAGAGATTTTAATATTTTATAAAGCAGAGGCTGAGGTAGGATGTGAAGCCAGGAGTTAGAGACTAGCCTGGGCAAAATAGTGAGGCCCTATCTCTACAAAAATAGAAAAATAAAATTAGCTGGGCATGGTGGCACGCACCTGTACTCCCAGCTAGTTACTGGGAAGGCTAAGACAGGAGGATCACCTGAGCCCAAGAGTTCAAGGCTGCAGTAAGCTATGATTGTGCCACTTTACTCCAGCCTAGGCAACACAGCAAGCTGTGTCTCCAAAAAATGAAAAAAAAAATTAATGTATTCTTTCGCATGGGCCATTCCATTTTTTCTCCATTGGGGATAGGGAAACTTTAGTGAAAGATATATGAAATTTGACATTAGATTCCAAAACCCAACCCAATTGTCTATTACACAAGTGTTAATGAGGAAAGCTAACAGAGAAGAAATAGGAGCTACTGTCAATAGTAATCACTCAATAATCAGCTACTTAAGTTTGATAGCCTCTTTCCCACTATTATATTGTTAATTAGCTTAAGTACTGTTGAATATCCTACTACTAAAATGTCTGTGTAGAACTATATAAAGATCCTAGGGAAAAAAAAGTGAATCTCATTGACAAAATCAGCATCAATCTATAATAACTTAAACAGATGTTCTATTTTAGCCAAAGAGTGAATTTCTAACTTGCAAATCATTTTTTAATTTTAATGCTATCATTCACAGTGGATTCTCAGGCAAATGACTTTGTTGTAACTGACTTGAATTCGTCCTCTCTTTGAATTCCACAAACAGGATGTGACTTACTACAGTGCAGCCTGAATTTAGATATTACCAAGAACACATTGAATCTATCTTTCAAGAGAATGATTTTCAAACTGTGCTTCAAGGATGGGCAGAAGAGAGAGAATATGGAAGAGTGAATAACGGAAGGGGATAGATGAGTAGGTGGGCTTAGAATCCCCCATCTCCTCAACTTCCAAAGAAGGGTGGTTTATTCATTTATTTTTTTAACATATTAACCATATTCTAAAGAGATTTCAGTACAGGGTAAATACTGGAAGAATGTTTCAGAAGAACAGTTTGTCTTCTTAATCATTCCCTGAGCATTATGGGATTCTAAAATAGACAAGGGAATTGAATTTGCTTTCTACTTTTATTTTCCTCTCAGGTTTTCACTCAATAACACGGGAAAATCTTATGTGTGTAGCAATGTGGAGTTGCTGGATTAAGAAAAGTAGAGCTCATTTTCAAGTGTCTGCTTGCTTACTTCTAATACAGGGATTGCAATATCCACCCCCAATTTCCTTTACAAAAGGTTGTAAAGTCCAAATGAAACACTATTTTAAGAATGCCTTATAAACTATAAAGTGTTGTGCAAAGGATGGTATGATTTCAATAAAATCCCAAAGAGTAGGCGATAAATGATTCTTCTCTCCAGAAGGTAAGGATATTGTGTCTCTGACATCTTCCATATTTTCTGACTTTTGTGTAAGTCATGAGAATATTTATTTGATATATTCAGTGTTGGAGTACAGTAATTTTCTCAGAATCACTAATAACATGAGTTGGCAAAATTCTTATAAGGGCCCTGTGTGTATTTCTGTGAATTTGACATTGGTGGTACTTTGAAACTGCAACCTCTTGCCTTAGACTGCATTTCCATAGACTCTGATTCCATGTTAAAGGTAAGCCCCTAAGGTTTTCGTAATAAAATCTAGATTTTTCCTAAGAAATCCTACATTTTCCTAGAAAGAACATCTGTGCAAATTTGAATGGGAAAGAATTTTCCAGTTACTAGTTTTTCTTTCTCCGGTAATGGTTTCACATTTCCAGTGGTCAGATGTACTGATAACCTCAGTCAGACATACAGTAGCTTCAGACTGTGAAACAATTGCAAGGAAAAAAAAGGGAGGAAACATTGTGTTGGCAAACTTTGCTGCAAAGGGAGGCATGATGCCAGCCCAACCACAACCTACCAAATGGGCAAGGCATATAAAGTCACTATTTTAATGATGTTGATGATGTCATTTCTACTGCAGTACTTTTCTAAGCTATATGTGTTAGGCTGAGTGTCAAGGAAGACAGAAAATAAAATTTAAATTTAAAACTGACAAACTAACAAATAATAACTCAAACTGAGAGCACCCTGGAATTCTAATGGCCCTATATATACTGTATATATAATATATATTATATATACTATATATTATAATATACACTGTATATATAGTATTATATATTACTATATATAGTAATGTGTAGTTATATATACTGTATATATACTGTAACATAGTTATATATACTGTAATTTTTGAAGGAGCTTCTTGGAATAGTATACTTTAAAAAATCAATATGCAATATCTAGAAAATTCACTTTTAATGAGTGTCCTCCCTCTTCAGTGATGATGGGGGAAATAATCTTGTGTTCATTCATTTATTCCATAAGTATGTTTAAATATTTCCTACATGAGTGACAATAACCCATGAGTTAGAAATGTAACAGCCTCCAAAGGAGCCAAAAAACTCCACCTGCATGCAAATGTCAGCCTGTGGATAATGTCACATTACTCTACCAGAAGAAATGTATATTAAAAGACAGAAACTGTTAGTGGTGGCATTACAGTGCATACAGTGTACAAGTGGCATTACTCTTAGTGATGGCATACAGACTACCATCTATAAAAAGTATGCTTTCTGTTGTCAATCCTTTCCTCCTACTATACAGGAGACACTGCTATCTTCAGATGGCATATGTAGTGTGTGTGTGTATATATATATGTGTATATATGTGTGTGTGTGTGTGTGTATATATATATTAGGATATACAATTATCTTCTGATTGCATCTTCACCTTTCAGGGTCAGAATGACCATGATCATCCTATAACATCTAAACCATCCTTCTAATTCCTAGCATCTTCTTCACTATACCCATAGGAATCTAAAGTTCACTTTGTCCAACACAAAACTAATTTTCTTCTTTCTCCCAGTCCAGATCCAGTTATTAGATCTCTTTTCCCATTCAACAATGGCACCATTCACACTTGCTGGAAATATCCACTCTCATCTGTGCCTTTCCTTATGGTGATGATTTTTTACCAAGACACTAGGGGTTTGGTCTAGTTCCTGCTGCTTATCACACGGAAAGCCAATCACTGAGACAAGTATTGCCAAGGAAGAAGGCTTTAATCAGGTGCTGTAGCCAAGGAGATGGGAGATCAGTCTCGAATCCATCTCCCTGACCAACTAGAATTAGAAGTTTATATAGCAGGGAAGAAATGTTAACTATGCCTGGGAAAACAGGAACTTGGGAGGGGTAAGAAGGCAATCTTAAGGAATGAAGGGCCTGGAGCTTCATTGCCTAGATGCAGCGGTCTGGTGAGTTTCAGCCCTTTGATACTTTTTGAGAGGCTTGGGGATCGTTTCCTGAGGATGGAACTCAGATAAAACAAATGTAAGTTTCAAGCTTTAATACCAGAAGGGCCCATTTTTATGTTTGTCAAAAAAAAACTCTGTCTATGCAATTATTGAGGTTTCAGATTCATATAGTCTCCAATCTATCAGGTATACGTTCTTCACATGACCTTGTTATGTTTTTAAAACACAAACACCATTGATGCAGGATATTTTCTTCACCCCTTGGCAGGACTCTTCACAGGGGTGCCCCTGCCTTGCGGGAGGGAGCGTGCAAGTGAACATGTGCAGGAACCAGAGGAAGCCAGTGCAGGAACCGGCCATCAGCCTGGCAAGAGCAAATTCCATTCACTCGGGTCCGCCGAGCTCCAACCCTTGTGAGAGGTAGCATGTGAGTGAACAAATGCAGGAACTGGTTGGGCACTTCAGCGCCAGCAGGAGCAAACTCTGTGCAGGCCCTGTGGCAGCATCCAGGTTGGGGTGCAGGCGACCCCAAGGCCCCAGAGGGCGTGTTACAATGCTCTCTTAGCTCCACCATCCATGGACAGCAGTGTGTTATCAGCTCAGTGGGCCCTTTGTTCATCACATGGGGTGGCTGCCCTCTGGCAGCGAGGGCAAAGGGCCAGTGTGACAGCCTTTTGGGATACCCCACTTGGTGCATCCCAAATTCTTGTCTGGTTCCCAATTTCTCATGCAGACAAATTGAAGGATGGTGAATGTGGAGAATTTTGTTGAGTGATGAAAGCAGCTCTCAGCAGAGAGGGAAGCTGGAAAGGGGACAAGAAGGGTAGTTTGCTCTCCCTTAAAGTCAAGCCATCTTTCAGTCTTTCTCTTCCAAAGTCAAGTTGCCTCAACCAGCCGCCAACTCTGAAGTTAAGTCTCCTCTCCCCGATGTCCAGTTGCTTCTCTTTTCTGCAACCTGAGTCTGTAGTCTTTATAGGCACAGGACGGGGGCAGGGTGGGCTGTAGGTAGTTTTGGAAAAGTCAACATTCAATTGGTAAAAAGACATTATTCAGAAAGAACCAATTGGGAGACAGCAGGCACACAGGGACGGAAGGTCTCACTTTGGGCCTCAGGTTTCAGGCTTTCTGGCTCAAAGACGAGGTTTTGCCAGGGACCCACTCCTATCTACTAAAATTTCTCTGCCTCCTGTAGCTATCATCATCATGTATTGCTCTGCTTAAAACCCTTCAAGGACCCTATCTTTTTTACCTAATAAAAGTCAAGCTCCTTAACATGACACACAAGTTCCTCTCATCCTTTCCCTAGTCTCTCTACTCTCCTGCTCTAGAGTTCTCATCTTCTTTGTCTAATAATTCAGCAGCCACTCTCTCCTAGCTGTTATCTATCTAAAAAGAGCATTTGCTTTTTGCCTCTGAGCCTGTGCATAGGCATTCCATGTTTCTGGAATACCTTTCTCCTTCTTTGTTCAATGGAGATCCCTCCTCAGTCTTCAAGACCTGGCACTGTTGTCAGCCTCTGAGTCACTTGCTGACCTTTCGATTGGTGTCCTTATTAAAATCACCCTCCCCTGTGCACTGGGTACACACTTTGATTTGCACCTGTGACCAGGCAGTATTACAAACCTCTTTTACTTCCTTTTTCTCCTACTCCACAGAGTTATTTTTATGCATAAAAGGCACTCAACTCATCTTGGCATCTGCTGTGTGTGGTCCAGCCCTTAAAAGGAGTAGATGCCCTATTCAGAAAAGGTTGGTAGAAGTAAAGAGTTGAATACAAATCACATTTTAAAAATTATATCATGGTGTGTATCTAAAAAGAAACTTGACTGTTCAAAGTACTATGCCAGCCTCAACTAATCTTGATGGAGATTCCTTGTGAATTGTGAATCTCTCCCTCAATTAACTATTCTGAAATTTTTAATGTTTCCAAAAATAGACTAGCATCTGCATTTGCAGAATTATTGGCAATAAAAGTGCTTTACTTTGGTGGTTTGCTCCACTAGAACTTGTAGTAAACTACATTGCAATACCTGCTAGGAAAAAGAAACCTCATGGAAAGTCCTGAAGAGAACATCTGGGCTTGTCCTCAAGCACAGAATTAAAAAGCTCTAAGGAATTTATCTAGTAGGAACACTGCTTATCAAAGCCCTATTCACATTCTAGTTAATAATAAAAATAATTTTGAATAATCTTTCCAAATTGAGGGTTTGTGGGAAGCAGCACAAAACCAGATAGGTCCACATGTTCCTGATGCAAATGTGACTTGGACATCCTTGGAAGCTTATTCATTACTGGCCTCTTGGCTTATTTTGTGCAACTCCCATTTCTTTTGCTCAACTCCCATTTCTTTTGCTTCAAAACAAAGAAAATATTCCACTCTGCATCTTAGGAAAGCAGAGGTGAGGAGCTCAGTGATTCCATAAAAGATCAACAGACAAGTGGAACGTAGACCAGTAAAGGATGTATTATATAAATTCTTATATTGTTGGTGACAGAGAGAAATCATGGAAGTAGGAAATAACACGCAGACAATCAAAGATAAATTTTCCTTCAAATGTGCAGGTTTTAGAAAATATCTTCTTAGAAATCTGGATATTAATTTGTCAATGTTTAAAAAATAAAACACCTATCTGCTATAGTGAGTTGATTCATTATGAATACCTCTGGGCTAAAGAAAAATCACACACACACACACACACACACACACACACACACATGCACACACTAACCTATGTTCACACTATGCATTCCGCATGTAGATAACATAGAAACAGATCATGTGAAGACAGAAAGAATGGAAAGTGTATTAGTCTTTGTTACTGGCAAACAGTGAGAACTTAAGCAACATGCACGCCCTCTCTGGGCTTCTGTTCCTCATCTGAAAAAACAAATGAACAAAAAAAGACTTGCACCAGAATATCTAAGGGTCGCAAACTCAAGTGCCTACAGCATTAAGCAAGGTAATGGAAATGAATCTGCAAAGTGCTTAATTTAAGGCAATAGGAATGCTGCACTTCTTTCTTGTTTGGATGAGACTGTCTTTGGGCTGGATAATTACTCATGTAGTCAGGTAGGGAGGGAATGTCCTGTGCGTTATAGGGTGTTGAAGCATCCCTGGCCTCTACCCACCAAATGCCAATAACCTCACACTCCTCCCCAACTTGTGACAACCAAAAGTGTCTTCAAGCATAACCAAATGTCCTCTGGGGGATAAAAGAGCCCTCCTTCATTTAAGAATTTGTTTTCTAGATATAAAGTCAAAGGGAAATGACTTTCTTTTAGTATCAATTGACTATATCTGAAAATAGAGAAGAATAAATAGGTTTTTTTTTTACTTTCTTGTTTCAAAATCATTACAAAAAAATAATATTTATCCTTCTGGCCCTTTCCTTTAAATTGATGAAGACAGAGTCGGATTAATCCTTTGGCTTCTCAAGCCCCGGCAGAAGGACGGTGAGGACATTCATATTTTCGCTGCCCTCTTAACCTTGCCATGACTCCTTTCCCATTGACAGAGCAGGCAGGCAGGCAGCCACAGAATCTTACCATCTGTTTGCATCTAATTCACACAATTTCCTTCTGTGAAATTTTTTTCTCACATTCAACAAATGTCTAATTTCATTTTTATGATAGTTTTTTTTTTTTTTTTCCCAGAAAGATTGGACTCACCAAAAAGTCAAAAGACACATTCACGGTAGAAGACTAGATAATGTTTTTTTTCCCATGACGGTGCCAGATTTCTCATTAGGGAATCAAATTACATACATCTTTAACGCTCATACAGCCGTTTGTGAGAACATCATGCTGTATTATTCATTGTGACACATAAATCGCTAATGCATTTAAATTTTAAATAAAAATTCATGCCAACACTAGATGCCTTTGATCTTGTATGGGTAAGTTTTCCTCCTAGGTCCCGGCTGGAAACAAAGCTCTTATGAAGGAAACGCATCCAGTTAGGCATAAGCACAACAACTGTGGAAAAGAATACATTGTTTTGTGTTTGTGTGGCATATGGAGGGTAAAAGGGCCTGAGCAGAGTTGACCAGCAAACCTTTGTGTTCCTTTTTGAAGGTTTCACTCACAGCTGTGCGAGAAGAATTATTCCACACAATATATGACACCCTGGGGATTCCATTGGCATGTAATTAATTTTCTTGCCTGTATTATGAGACCATTTGCAAGCTGTTTAGAAGCCAAGTGTCTGTCTTTTGAAATCACTTTTTAAAGACCAGCTTCCAGTTGTCCCTCACCATTATGAGATGTCGATTTTATCTGAAGTTATTGGCAATGGGCTGCAGGTAGGATCAATATCATGCATTGCTAATAAGAAACAAACAAGCCACATTTGCAAGGAAGCAATGTTTTTCTTGATTCTTTCTGTCTTGCTTGGGTATGTTGAGCCAGCATTCCCAGGGCCCCCGGCGATTGTTGACTCTGAGCTTCATAATGTGTCTGGCTTAGCCATCACATGAACACATGGACAGTGTGCTCATTCCTACCGACAACAGCTCAGTGTAGTTTTGCCTTATCCACCAGTTTGTCTTTTCCTAAGGAATGTGCCATGATGTCAGTGGAAGGATGTGATGAGTAGAGTCGGCTGCAGCCCCAGTTTCAGAATTCTTGCACAGTTCCAGAGCTTTCATACTTTGAAGGATTTCCTTCTGTTTTTCTTCTTTAAATAGTTTACAGCTACCAAGATAATAAATGTGACAGGGAAAGATAAGAAGATCTCTTGATTATAAGCTAGTTATGGTTTTTTTATGGTAGGGATTTATGGATTGCATACTAAATCATACTAAATCAAATATGACATGTGTTAACCTATAGTTTCTTAGGTTTGAACTGGAGGTCCTTGCAGATTTTTCTCATTCACACTTGAAATAGTCTAGCCAAAGGAAGACTAAACAAAAAGAACAAATCTGGAGGCAGTGTACTATCTGATTTCAAACTATACTATAAGGCCATAGTCACCGAAATGGTGTGGTACTGGTATAAAAATAGACACATAGATCAATGGAACAGAATAAAGAACCCAGAAATAAACCCAAATACTTATAGCCAACTGATCTTTGACAAAGTAAACAAAAACATAAAGTGGGGGAAAGACATCCTTTTGAACAAATGGTGCTGGGATAATTGGCTAGCCACATGTAGGAGAATGAAACGGGATCCTCATCACTCACCTTATACAAAACTCAACTCAAGATGGATTAAGGGCTTAAACCTAAGACCTGAAACTATAAAAATTATAGAAAATAACACTGGAAAAATCCTTCAAGACATTGGCTTAGGAAATAATTTCATGACCAAGAACCCAAAACAAATGCAATAAAAACAAAGATAAATAGTTAGGACCTAATTAAACTAAAGAGCTTTTGCACAGCAAAAGGAACAGTCAGCAGAGTAAACAGAGAACCCACAGAGTGGGAGAAACTCTTCACAATCTATACATCTGACAAAGGACTAATATCCAGAATCTACAACAAACTCAAACAAATCAGTAAGAAAATAAACAAACAATCCCATCAAAAAGTGGGCTAAGGACATGAATAGATAATTCCAAAAGAAGATATACAAATGGCTGACAAACATGAAAAAATGCTCAACATCACCAGTGATCAGGGAGATGCAAATCAAAACCACAGTGCGATACCACCTTACTCCTGCAAGAATGGCCATAATCAAAGAAATAAAAAAACAGTAGATGTTGGTGTAGATGCAGTGAACAGGCAACACTTCTACACTGCTGGTAGGAAAGCAAACTATAATATGGAAAACAGTGTGGAGAGTCCTTAAAGAACTAAAAGTAGAACTGTCATTTGATCCAGCAATCCCACTCCTGGGTATCTACCCAAAGTCATTATACGAAAAAGATACTTGTACACGCAACCCAAATGCCCATCAATCAACGAGAGGATAAACTGTGAGATATATATATACACACACACACACACACACACAATGGAATACTATGCAGCTATAAAAAGGAATGAATTAACAGCATTTGCAGTGACCTGGCTGAGACTGGAGACTATTATTTTAAGTGAAGTAATTCAGGAATGGAAAACCAAATGTTATATGTTCTCACTTATATGTGGGATCTAAGCTATAAGGACGCACAGGCATAAGAATGATACAATGGACTTTGGGGACTTGGGGGAAAGAGTAGGAGGGGGGTAAGCGATAAAAGACTGCAAATATGGTGCAGTATATACTGCTCGGGCAATGGGTGCACCAAAATCTCAGAAATTACCACTGAAGAACTTACTAATGTAACCAAATACCACCTGGACACCAATAACTTATGGGAAAAAAAAAAGAAATACTTTCTCCCAATGTCTACCTTCCCTATCACATGGGAAAGTTTCCATTCACAGGCACACCTAAGACTTCAACAGAATATTGAAAAACTATTGTTTCCAAAATTCCATCATCCCTTCATCCTGTTCCAAATTATTTTAATAGGACCCATGGTATATTTGTTTATTTTTTCCTTATATTTATTCATTCTGAAACTAAAATTAAAAAAAAAAATACGCATCTATTGTTTTCCGAGAAAGAAAGGGTGTGTCTTCCTTGGATCTATCTTTTGGAGGATATCAGTTGCATAAATTGTCTTCCCAGAGTTTACAGATATGGGATAGTGGCTGATATGTGGAACTCCTTACTCAGTCTTCCATGTCTAGCAGATTTTTCTTCTACATCAGAGCTGCCAGTTCCATCATGCTTCACCATCATGACATTCTATTCAGATGGGCACATGGAAATGGCCACCAGCAACAGTACTTCACCCCAGAGACAGTACAACCCTTGCAATATCTAACACTAAGGAGTGCTAATGGTGTATCAGGCACCATTCTGGGCACTTTACACATGTACCTCAGGCAATGCTTTTAGCATGTCTATGAGGAAGGACTTCAAATTATTCCAAACAAAGAGATTAAGAAACTGAGGCACAGAGAAGTGAAAACATTTGCTGCAAATATTAATGTTGTTAAGTGGTGGCACCAGCAACAGGAACAGACATTTTTATGTCTAAGGATCATACACTTAATTTGTACCCTGTGGATATCTCCACCAGGTCCCCTCCACTCTCCGTTCATTGTTCACTCAACTTACTCTCCATGGCTAGATTTATTTGTTGATTCAGAAGTATTTATTGAGTAGAGATTGATGGAAGAATGTGGGAATAATTCAGGGTGATTTAAACAGATACAGTCAGTCCTGGCCTCATAGAGCTAAAGTGCTACTAGGAGTCAACTAGAAAACTAACAAACTACTATAGTTAATACGAATACATTCTGCTAGAGCAAAATTATAGTCAACACATTGCAGGAACACGCAATTCAGCCTGGGGGATCAGAGGTTGCTTCCATGCAGAAATTACATTTTTGCTGAGACCTAAAGTTAGAATTAAAGTGAAAGGGTTATGACCAGGATCAAGTGTGTTCCAAAAAGAAGGCATGATTTTTGAAAGCCCCCAGTTCAGGAAAAAAAAAGTTTCTACCCTTATTTATTCATACCATTGTGGTCAGAAATGATACTTAAGATGATTTTAATTTTTAAAAGTTGATTAAGTCTTGCTTTGTGGCCTACCACATAAACTACATTGAAGGACATTACATGTGCACTAGAGAAAAATGTATGTGCTGCTACTGTTGGATATTAAGTTCTGTATATATATTTTTGGTCTGTTTTGGCTAGAGTTTAATTTCAGTACTTCATTATTAATTTTCTGTCTGATTGATCTGTCTATTGTTGAAAGTGGGGTATTAATGTCCTTTACTATTATTGTATTGCTACCTATTTCTCCCTTTATGTCCATTAATATTTGCTTTATATATTTAGGTACTCTAATGTGAGGTGCATATATACTTCCAATTGTTTTGTCTTTGTGATTAATTAGCCCTTTCTCATTAAATAATGATCTTCTTTGTCTCCTGTGACAGTTTTTTTACTTTAATCATATTTATATGATATAAGTATAGCCACTCCTATTTTCTTTTTCTTTCTCCATTTACATGGAATATCTTCTTCTATCCCTTTACTTTCAGCTTATGTGTTTCTTTAAGGCTAAAGTAGATCTCTTTTAGGCAACATATTGTTGGATCTTGCATTTTTTTGTCCATTCAGTCACTCTATGTATTTTGATTGGAGAATTTAATCCATTTACATCAAACTAATTATTGATGGGCAAGGACCTACTGCTGCCACTTTATTAATTGTTTTCGAGTTGTTTTGTAGATCCTTTGTTTCTTTTTTGCTCCCTTTGGAAACTGTGAATATACATGGAAATTAAACAACATGCTCCAGAACAACCAACAGGCCAATGAAGAAATTAAAAGAGAAATTATAAAATTTCTAGAGACAAATGAAAATGGAAATACAACATACCAAAACATATAGGTTATTAAAAAAAAGCAGTATTTGGACGTTTATAGCAATAAATGCCTACATTAAAAAAGAAGGAAGATCTCCCATAAACAACTTAATGTTGCACTTCAAAGAACTAGAAAAACAAGAACAAATTAAACTCAAAATTAGTAGAAAGAAAAGAACTAATAAAGATCAGAGCAGTATAAAGAAAACAGAGATAAAAAATAAAAGATCAACAATATAAAGAGTTTGTTTTTTGAAAAGATAAACAAATGACAAAATTTTTGTCAGGCTAGGAAAAAAGAATACTTAAATAAATAAAATCAGAGATGAAGATAGACATTATAATGGACACTACAGAAATACAAAGAATTATAAGAGGCTTCTGTCAACAAGTGTAAGCCAACAAATTGGAAAACACAGAAGACATGGATAAATCCCTGACCCCATATAACCTGCCAGGATTGAATCATGAAGAAGTAGAAAATCTGAACAGACCATAAGGAATAACAAGATTGAATTAGTAATAAAAAGTCTCCATCAAAAAAAGAGCCCAGGTCCTGATGTCTTCACTGCTGAATTCTACCAAACATTTAGAGAAAAATTAATATCGATTCTTCTCAAACTCTTCCAAAAAGTTGAAGAGGAAGGAATTCTTCCACACTCATTCTATGAGGCCAACATTACCCAGATACCAAAACTAGACAAGGACACATACGCACAAATAAAACTACAGGTAAATATCTCCAATGAAGATAGGTGCAAAAAGACTCAACAAAATACCAGCAAACTGAATTAAACAGCATATTATAAAGATCACTCAAGTGGGGTTCAGCCCATGGATTCAAGAATGATTCAACATGTGCAAATCAATAAAAGTAATACATCACATTAACAAAATGAAGGACAAAAAACATGTGATCATTCTAATAGATGCAGAAAAAGCATTTGAAAAAAAAATCAACATCTATTCATAATAAAAATTCTCAACAAATTACACATAGAAGGAACACACCTCAACATAATAAAATAAATATATGACAGATCCACAACTAACATCATACTGAATGGGAAAAAATAAAAATCTTCTTCTTTAAATCTGGAACAAGACAAGGATGCCCACTTTCACCATTTTTATTCAACACAGTACTGGAAATTCTAGCCAGAGCTGTTAGGCAATAGAAAATTTTAAAAGGCATCCAAATTGGAAAGGAAGATGTTAAAGTAGCTCTGTTTACAGATGACATGATTTTATATACAGAAAACACTAGAGACTCCATCCTAAAACTCTTTGAATTAATAAATAAATTCAGTAAAGTTGCAGGATAGAAAATCAACATAAAAAAGCAATAGTATTTCTATATGCTAATAAAAAACTATCTGAAAAATAAATATAAAAATTCCCATTTATACTAACTACAAAAATAAGTAACTACGATACCTAAGAATAAATTTAACCAGTGAGGTGAAGGATCTCAACACTGAAAACTATAAAACATTGATGAAAGAAATGGAAGAGAACATAAATAAATGGAAAGATATCTGTGTTCATGGAATAGAAGAATTAATATTATAAAAATGTCCATACTACCCAAAGCAGTCTACAGGTTCAATGCAATGCCTATTAAAATATCAATGACATTCTTCACAGAAATAGAAAAACTAATCCTAAAATTTGTATGGAACCACAAAAGACTTTGAACAACCAAAGCAATCTTGAGTTAAAAGAACAAAGCTTGAGGCATCACATTCCTTGACTTCAAAATATACTACAAAGCTACAGTAACCAAAGCAGCATGGTTCTGGCATAAAAAACAGACATTTAATGGAACAGAATAGAGAACCCAGAAATAAATCCACACATCTACAGGCAACCAATTTTTTACAAGGGTGCAAGAATATACATTGGAGAAAGGACAAGTTTGTTCAATAAATGGTTCTGGGAAAATTGGATCTTCATATGCAGAAAAATGAAACTAGACTCCCATGTTTCACCATATGTAAATATCATCCTACAGTGGATTAAAAACTTGAATTTAAGACCTGAAACCATGAAACCTAGAAGAAACTATTGGGGAAGGGTTTTTGGTTAAGACCTCAAAAAGCACAGACAACAAAAGCAAAAACAAACAAATACAATTACATCAAACTAAAAAGCTTCTACGTGGCAAAGGACATAATCAATGGAGTAAAAAGTCAACCCACAGAATGGGAGAAAATATTTGAAAACTATACATCTGAGAAGTTGTGAATATTCAGAATATATAAGGAACTCAAACAACTCTATAGGAAACAACAACAACAAATAGTTCAATTTTTTAAATGGGTAAAAGAAGACATACAAGTGGCCAATAGGTGTATGAAAAAATGCTCACCATCATTAATCATCAAGGAAATGCAAATTAAAACTGCAATGACACATCACCTCACTCCAATTAGAATGGCTATTATCAACAAGACAGATAACAAATGCTGGCAAGGATGCGGGAAAAAAGGAAACCTTTACATGTTGTTGATGGGACTGTAAATTAGTACAGCCATTACGGGAAACACTAAGACATTTCTCAAAAATTAAAAATAGAACTATCATATGAACCAGCAATCCAACTACTGCATATATTCAAACACAGAGAAAAAAAATGATTCACATTGCAAAAGAATAATTTTGCAAGAGAGTTTAAGTTGAGAGTTAATGCAGGAAAAGTGATATCTGCACTCCCATGTTTATTGCAGCACTATTCACAATAGTCAAGCTATGGAATCAGCCTAAAATGTTCATCAATGGATAAATGGATAAAGAAAATGTGTATACATACAGAGTAGGAAATACTAGTTGGGAATGAGATTCTGTCATTTGCAGCAACATGGATCAACCTGGAGGGAATCAAGTTTAAGTGAAATAAATCGGACACAGAAAGAGGAATACTGCATGATCTCACTCATATGTATAATCTTAAAAAGTTTACCTCATAGAAGTAGAGAGTAGAATAGTAGTTACCAGAGGATGGAGAGAGTAGAGGGGAGGAGAGGTGGGAAGAAGTCGGTCAATGGGTACAGAGTTACTGTTAAATACAGGAGTTAATTCTGCTTTTCTATTGCATAGTGGGGTGACGATGGTTAACAACAATATATTGTATATTTCAAAATAGCTAGAAGAGAGGATTTTGAGTGTTCTCACCACAAAGAAATGATAACTATTTGAGGTAATGAATTTGCTAGGTACCCTGATTTAATCATTATACAATGTACACATCTATCAAAACATTACATTGTATGCCATAAGTATGTACAATTATGTACAATTAAAAATAAAATGATTAAATTAAAAACAAAACAAAAAACAAGGTGTAATTAAATAACAAGGTATAATTAAACAACTGGAGAAAAATATCAGTGCTTCTGGAACGTGGATAGAGGATGGGTTTATAGGGTTGGTTTGGCCAGGTAAAAGGGCCAAGTGTCAATTGATGTGGCTACAGAGTTAGGGAAACTCTAGGTAAAAAAATAGGCACATTAAAGTTAGATCTGGTGCCACCAAAAATCTGGGGCCATGGCTGGGCGCGGTGGCTCACCCATGTAATTCCAGCACTTTGGGAGGCCAAGGTGAGCGGATCACGAGGTCAGGAGTTCGAGACCAGCCTGACCAACATGGTGAAACTCAATCTCTACTAAAAATACAAAAATTAGCCTGGTGTGGTGGTGTGCGCCTGTAATCCCAGCTACTCGGGAGGCTGAGGCAGGAGAATCACTCGAACTCGGGAGGTAAAGGTTGCAGTGAGCTGAGATCTTACCACTGCACTCCAGCCTGGGTGACAGCGTGAGGCTCCATCTCAAAAAAAAAAAAAAAAAAAAAAAATCCACAGCCATGTAGTTGCACACACTTGGCACTTCTGAAGAAGGGGGAATAGAAGGTGGAATACAGAGGTCTTGTTCTCATCTTTTGGGTAGACACAACATGCGCTGGGTGTCCATTTTATGTTTTAATTCTGTTCTTACCCTCTAAAAGTTCACAGATTAGCATTCTTAACTTATGACTATGAATTGTTGGCAAAGTTCTCCAACCCTTTGCTAGACTATTCTCTTGAACCTATCTCAAGCCATTGTTTCTAAGCTCTCATCTTTCTTTCCCAAAACACTCTTCCGTGTTTATCACAGATAGTCACGGCCCAGCGTGTGTTCTTCCAGCTGTGGGGCTTGGGTCTGCTGCTATATCACGAGGAGGTGGCTACAGAAATGGTTGCCAAAGAATATCTGAAAAATATTTGGATAATAAAAGATAAATATATGTTTCCTAGTAGATAAGAGAACAAGGGTATTCTAGACTGATGAGTCCTTTCCTGCATTGATTTTCATCCTAGACACCCTTACCAGATCATTCTTCTGCAATGTGAATCATTCATTCACTTTTATTGATTACCTATACTGACTAAGTCACTGATATTTACCAGGGATTCTGGAGGTGACATAATAATGACCTGCAGTAAAAAAATGTTATCCTAGATAAAAAGCACAGTTTTTATTTCTGTTTACTTACGTTATTCTCAAAAAGTGAAGAAATGAAGTAGCATTTATTGATGTCCTCTATCAGCCAGGTGCTGTTCTCTGTGTTTGGAGACAATTACACAGAGTTTGCTATCCCAAACTGAATGCACCATGTCCAAGATGAGAACTGCCTTTTAAAGAGTCCAAGATCAATTCTCTTGCAAACATTACATTCAGTTGACTCTCAAAATAGAGACTCTAGGGTATTTATTTGTCTTACTATTTAAAAATTGGCAAAAAAAAAAAAAATACCTCAAGAATGAAACACTCAAACAATGATGTTCAATTTGAAGCTGTAACTTCAAACACAGGAATGCTTCTTTTTAGGCATTATGTTAGAAGACTTTGTTTATATTATAATATAATGGTTTGCTTACTCTTGTCATTTCATTTTTGCATAGAGATCAACAACAACTTCTCACAGTTAGCGTACATTTTTGATGCACTAAGCATTCTACATTTGTCAAAGATTTAATTGCTAGAACAATTCCCTAGTGTAGGTGTTACTATTTTTATCAGTTTTACAGAGGAAGAAACTGAACTTATAGAGACATTAAAGAACTTTCTGCATGTGTGAGAGGCCAAATAGGACCTGAGACAGGGTTGTCCACCTGCATTCACTCCCTCTATGAATTATTAAAGCAAAACACCTACATCAATATGTGGTTCAGCCAGTTAAGCTCTGGCCTGCTGTTCAGGCATCTGTCACAAGCTAGCAGCAATGATGAAAATGCAGCAAATCAACCCAAACTCCCACATTATTTATATCTGTGGTTGCATTGGCAGTCAACAGAATTGAAGAATTTTCAAAAAATCAGTGTTGCAAAAATCTTTTCTTTAAGTTCTTTAATAAGCAGAAACCTGGATCAAAACACTAGAAACTGTAGACAAATTCTATAGATACTTCTGAAATGAATCAAATTCCACTTGAACATCACAGTCACTATTGCTATCATCTACAACATCCATCCACCCTGTAATGGCAAAGAAAAGACATTTGAGAGACAGAATATAATCTTTTATAATCTTTTTCCTATTAATTGCAATTATTTTTTATTTTATTTTTATTTATTATTGTTATTATTTATTTTTTTTGAGACAGTTTCGTTCTTGTTGCCCAGGCTGGAGTACAATGGCGCGATCTCGGCTCACCGCAAACTCCACCTCCTGGGTTCAAGCGATTCTCCTGCCTCAGCCTCCTAAGTAGTTGGGATTACAGGCATTCGCCACCACGCCTGGCTAATTTTGTTTTTTAGTAGACTGGGTTTCTCCATGTTGGTCAGGCTGGTCTTGAACTCCCAACCTCAGCCTCCCAAAGTGCTGGGATGACGGGCGCCCACCTCAGCCTCCCAAAATGCTGGGACTACAGGTGTGAGCCACCACGCCTGGTCTATTAATTGCAATTCTTAAAGAAAAAAGGGCCCATGCTTTTAGACAGCCATTCTTTGTGTGTAAACGTGTAGATTTCAGAGCTATGAATCTGTACACTATAGGTTTTATTTATGTACATCAGTTCTGTCATTGCCAGTAACATGCAACATCTCCCGTCCTGGTTACTCATATTTAATGGGTGGAGTGATATGTGTTCTGGCTCTAGAGAGATTAAGTTGCTTGCACACTTAGTCTATACCTCATTTATTTTTGTATCTCACCAGTACAGAGCTAGTTTCAGGTACTCTATGAATGTGAGTGGGTGAGAATGTGGGCTGGTTTGCAGGTACAAGAGCAAATTATTTCCCAAAAGGAGCACAGGAAGGTAGCAACAGACTTGAAGCATGGTCTACAAATAATACTCTTAAGAACCCCAGCTCAACTTGGTGGTGGTAATCATTCCATAATATATATGTATAGTAAATCATCATATTGCACACCTTAAATACAAACATTATATTTGTCAACTGTACCTAAATAAAGCTGGGAGGGGAAGCTAAAAAGAAAGAGTCCAGTTCAGTTCACAGTAGTTGCTAACGTCACCACTGCCTTCCATAGCTCAACACAAATCAGGTTTCTTTGAGCAGAAGATTTTGCTAGATGCATTAAAGCAGGGGTCCCCAAGCCCCAGGCCATGAAATGGTACTGGTTCGTGGCCTGTTAGGAACCAGGCCACATAGCAGGAGGTGAGTGGCAGGCAAGTGAGAGAAGGTGCATCTATATTTACAGCTGCTCCCCATCACTCACGTTGTGGCCTGAGCTCCCCCTCCTGTCAGATCATCAGGCATTAGATTCTCATAGGAGTGGGAATCCTACTGTGAACTGCACATGTGAGGGATCTAGATTGCATGCTCCTTATGAGAATCTAATGCCTGATGATCTGTCACTGTCTCCCATCACCCCCAGATGGGAGTGTCTAGTTTCAGGAACACAAGCTCAAGTCTCTCACTGATTCTGCATTATGTTGAGTTGTAGAATTATTTCATTACATATTACAATGTAATAATAACAGAAAAAAAGTGCACAGTGAATGTAATGTGCTTGAATCATCCCAAAAGCATCTCCTCTACCTGCTGGCCTGTAGAAAAACTGTCTTCCATGAAACCAGTCCCTGGTGCTTAAAAGGTTGGGGGCCACTGTACTAAAGGACACCATCTGTCATCTTAGGGCACCTGAGTTCACAGTGCCCTATATCCCCCAGCTTTGTGGCCCTACGTCAATCACCAAGTCCTCTGTTCTCTGACCCATCTCCCTGAATCCATCCTTGTCCTCAAGTAGAGATTCTAATATAATCCTGTCCTTCTCCCATTTAAGATCCTCTAATACCTTCTTATTTCTCCCAGGATAAAGGGAGAAGCCCACAGGGCTGCTGCATCTCAAGCCTGCAGTTTGTTACCCCAGGGTCTTTGCACAGACAGCTCCCTCTCTCCAGTTCCCTCTGTCTGAAAGAACTGCCCAATCATTCTCTCCCAATTAGTCTATAAGCTTCCAGAGGGCAGGGAGAAGGTCTATTTTTTCTTACCTTTGTAATCTTTGCCATTATATCCATGAGACGTGGGTATACCTGTGCACTTACCTATGCACAAGGTAAGTGCACACGTGTGTGTACAGGTGTATATACAGGTGGGTACATGCACACATACATCCTGTACACAGCTAAGGGCAGAATTATTTTTCCTGGTATATTTATCATTGAGAACAATGCCTGGCACATAAGAGTGTTCAATGTATTCATGTGGAATGAATAAATATTAGAGGCAACTAATTATTTTTCTTGTCAGATAAACACTCGGTGAATAATTATTGAATGAGTTTCACTAGGTGTTCTCTAAGACCCTGAGTGGTCTTAGAGAACATCTTTCATTCCACAGCCAAGAGGGCACTGTTATCTTTTTGCCTTCTTTGGTCCCACTAATCATAACAAATCATACAAGGGCAAATTGAAGGGCACAGAAGAGAGATTCCAAATCTGCTTATGAACTTACAGACAATGAGAAATAGTTCCTCACCAGAATGAGTCACCTAAGTGTGAAACACAAATGACACTCAGTAGTTTATTTGTCACATTCAGTGCAGAAGTGATATTCCAAAGGAGAGGATGAGGAAATTCCCGCCCTTCCTGAACCGAGGCTGGGAAGATTAGCAAACAAGGCACTTGCTTTGGATGTAAAATTTAAGAGGGCACAAAAAATAAAAAACCTTCAATCACAAAGATTATAATAGTGTAATGCATTTTTTAAAATTTAACTTTAATTTTAGGTCCAGGGGTACATGTGCAAGTTTATTATATAGGTAAGTGTGTGTCATGGGGGTTCGTTGTGCCAATTATTTAGTTACTTAGGTTCTAAGCCTAGTACCCACTAGTTATTTTTTCCTGATTCTCTCCCTCCTCCCACCCTCCATCCTCCAATAGGCGCCAGTGTGTGTTGTTCCTCTCTATGTGTCCACATATTCCCATCATTTAGCTCCCACTTATAAATGAGAACATGCAGTATTTGGTTTACTGCTCCTGCATTAGTTTGCTAAGGATAATGGCCTCCTGCTCCATCCATGTTCCTGCAAAGGACATGATCTCATTACTTGTTATATCTGCATAGCATTCCATGGTGTATATGTGCCACATTTTCTTTATCCAGTCAACCACTGAGTATTTAGGTTGATTTCATGTCTTTAACGCAATTATTTCTTAAAAATCAGAATTAATACAAAACACCCATGAATAACAGAATACCAAAATTTGAAATGAAAGGAACATCAAAATTGATTTTTTTTTTTTTTTTTTTTTTTGCCTTAAGCTCCAATTTGGCTCAGCACAGAAGGGCTACTGATTCTCAGTATTGAAGTTTGATATTTTGTTGTTCTTGAATGTTTTACATTAAATTTTTTAAATATTGCATTAAAATACCATTTATCTCTATTACAGAGTTGAATTTTGCACTACAGGTAAATGGTCAATAAATAATAACACCTCATTTACCACACCCTAATCCTGGCCCAGTTGCCAACTATCACAAAAAAATCCTGTTAAAAACCTTAGCAAGTCCTCTAAAATTTTTCTGGCACATTTGGAAAGAAATTAAACCCTCCAAGAAAAATAGACTTAAAAAAAAAAGAATAAGAAAGAAAGAATAGTAAATGTGAAGTATACGTTGATAGTGTACCTCAATGATGCATATTACCCCCCACCCCAAAAACATCTTGGAGTGTAAATCAAAACTATCTACATTAAAATCTGAATAATTATTTTTACAAGGATCTTCCTTGAGTAGCTAATTAAAGAACAACTCATGAAAGTAGACTTTATGCTGTAAGATTTGCTGAGGAAGCATTTTTATTATTATTATTATTATACTTTAAGTTCTAGGGTACATGTGCACAATGTGCAGGTTTGTTACATAGGTATACATGTGCCACATTGGTTTGCTGCACCCATCAACTCATCATTTACATTAGGTATTTCTCCTAATGCTATCTCTCCCCCAGTCCCCCACCCCCCAGCAGGCCCAGGTGTGTGATGTTCCCCGCCCTGTGTCCAAGTGATCTCATTGTTCAATTCCCACCTATGAGTGAGAACATGCGGTGTTTGGTTTTCTGTTCTTGTGATAGTTTGCTGAGAATGATGGTTTCCAGTTGCATCCATGTCCCTACAAAGGACACGAACTCATCGTTTTTTATGGCTGCATAGTGTTCCATGGTGTATATGTGCCACATTTTCTTAATCCAGTCTGTCATTGATGGACATTTGGGTTGGTTCCAAGTCTTTGCTATTGTGAATAGTGCCGCAATAAACATACGTATACATGTGTCTTTATAGCAGCATGATTTATAATCCTTTGGGTATATACCCAGTAATGGGATGGCTGCGTCAAGTGGTATTTCTAGTTCTAGATCCTTGAGGAATTGCCACACTATCTTCCACAATGGGGGAACTAGTTTACAGTCCCACCAACAGTGTAAAAGCGTTCCTATTTCTCCACATCCTCTCCAGCACCTGTTGTTTCCTGACTTTTTAACAATTGCCATTCTAACTGGTGTGAGATGGTATCTCATTGTGCTTTTGATTGCATTTCTCTGATGACCAGTGATGATGAACATGTTTTCATGTGTCTGTTGGCTGTATAGATATCTTCTTTTGAGAAGTGTCTGTTCATATCCTTTGCCCACTTTTTGATGGGTTTTTTTTTTTTTTCTTGTAAATTTGTTTGAGCTCTTTGTAGATTCTGGATATTAGTCCTTTGTCAGATGGGTAGATTGCAAACATTTTCTCCCACTGTGTAGGTTGCCTGTTCTCTCTGATGGTAGTTTCTTTTGCTGTGCAGAAGCTCTTTAGTTTAATTAGATCCCATTTGTCTATTTTGGCTTTTGTTACCAGTGCGTTTGGTGTTATAGTCATGACGTCCTTGCCCATGCCTATGTCCTGAATGGTATTGCCTAGGTTTTTATGGTGTTAGGTCTAACATTTAAGTCTTTAATCCATCTCAAATTGATTTTTGTATACGGTGTAAGGAAGGGATCCAGTTTCAGCTTTTTACATATGGCTAGCCAGTTTTCCCAGCACCATTTATTAAATAGGGAATCCTTTCCCCATTTCTTGTTTTTGTCAGGTTTTTCAAAGATCAGATGATTGTAGATAAATGGTGTTATTTTTGAGGCCTCTGTTCTGTTCCATTGGTCTATATCTCTGTTTTGGTACCAGTACCATGCTGTTTTGGTTACTGTAGCCTTGTAGCATAGTTTGAAGTCAAGTAACGTGATGCCTGCAGCTTTGTTCTTTTTGCTTAGGAGTGTCTTGGCAATGCAGGCTCTTTTTTGGTTCCATATGAACTTTAAAGTAGTTTTTTTCCAATTCTGTGAAGAAAGTCATTGGTATTGATGGGGATGGCATTGAATCTATAAATTACTTGGCACAGTATGATCATTTTCACGATATTGATTCTTCCTATCCATGAGCATGGAATTTTCTTCCATTTGTTTGTGTCCTCTTTTAGTTTGTTGAGCAGTGGTTTGTAGTTCTCCTTGAAGAGGTCCTTCACATCCCTTTTAAGTTGGATTCCTAGGTATTTTATTCTCTTTGCAGCAATTGTGAATGGGAGTTCACTCATGATTTGGCTCTCTGTTTGTCTGTTAATGGTGTATATGAATGCTTGTGATTTTTGCACATTGATTTTGTATCCTGAGACTTTGCTGAAGTTGCTTATCATCTTAAGGAGATGTTGGGCTGAGACAATGGGGTTTTCTAAATATACAATCATGTCACCTGCAAACAGGGACAATTTGATTTCCTCATTTCCTAATTGAATACCCTTTATTTCTTTCTCTTGCTTGATTGTCCTGACCAGAACTTCCAACACTATGTTGAATAGGAGTGGTGAGAGAGGGCATCCCTGTCTTGTGCAGGTTTTCAAAGGGAATGCTTCCAGTTGTTACCCATTCAGTAGGATATTGGCTGTGGGTTTGTCATAAGTAGCTCTTATTATTTTGAGATATGTTCCATCAATACCTAGTTTATTGAGAGTTTTTAGCATGAAGGGCTGTTGAATTTTGTCGAAGGCCTTTTCTGCATCTATTGAGATCATCAGGTGCCTTTGTCGTTGGTTATGTTTATGTGATGGATTACGTTTATTGATTTGTGTATGTTGAACCAGCCTTGCACCCCAGGGATGAAGCTGACGTGATCATGGTGGATAAGTTTTTTGATGTGCTGCTGGATTTGGTTTGCCAGTATTTTATTGAGGATTTTTGCATCTATGTTCATCAGGGATATTGGTCTAAAATTCTCTTTTTTTGCTGTGTCTCTGCTAGGCTTTGGTATCAGGATGATGTTGGCCTCATAAAATGAGTTAGGGAGGATTCCCTCTTTTTCTATTGATTGGAATAGTTTCAGAAGGAATGGTACACCACGTCCTCTCTGTACCTCTGGTAGAATTCAGCTGTGAATCCGTCTGGTCCTGGACTTTTTTTTGGTTGGTAGGCTATTAATTATCGCCTCAATTTCAGAGCCTGTTATTGGTCTATTCAGAGATTCAACTTCTTCCTGGTTTAGTCTTGGGAGTGTGTATGTGTCCAGGAATTTATCCATTTCTTCTAGATTTTCTAGTTTATTTGCATAGAGGTGTTTGTAGTATTTTCTGATGGTAGCTTGTATTTCTGTGGGATCGGTGGTGATATCCCCTTTATCATTTTTTATTGCGTCTATTTGATTCTTCTCTCTTTTCTTCTTTATTAGTCTTGCTAGTGGCCTATCATTTTTGTTGATCTTTTCAAAAAACCAGCTCCTAGATTCATTAATGTTTTGAAGGGTTTTTGGTGTCTCTATCTCAGTTCTGCTCTGATCTTAGTTATTTCTTGCCTTCTGCTAGCTTTTGAATTTGTTCGCTCTTGCTTCTGTAGTTCTTTTAATTGTGATGTTAGGGTGTTGATTTTAGATCTTTCCTGCTTTCTCTTGTGGGTATTTAGTGCTATAAATTTCCTTCTACACACTCCTTCAAATGTGTCCCAGAGATTCTGGTACGTTGTGTCTTTGTTCTCATTGGTTTGAAAGAACATCTTTATTTCTGCCTTCATTTAGTTATTTACCCAGTAGTCATTCAGGAGCAAGTTGCTCAGTTTCCATGTAGTTGTGTGGTTTTGAGTGAGTTTCTTAATCCTGAGTTCTAATTTGATTGCACTGTGGTCTGAGAGACAGTTTGTTGTGATTTCTGTTCTTTTACATTTGCTGAGGAGTGCTTTACTTCCAACTATGTGGTCAATTTTAGAATAAGTGCGATGTGGTGCTGTGAATAATATATATTCTGTTGATTTGGAATGGAGAGTTCTGAAGATGTCTATTAGGTCTGCTTGTTGCAGAGCTGAGTTTAGGTCCTGAATATCCTTGTTAACTTTCTGTCTCGTTGATCTGTCTAATGTTGACAGTGGGGTGTTAAAGTCTCCCATTATTATTGTGTGGGAGTCTAAGTCTCTTGGTAGGTCTCTAAGGACTTGCTTTATGAATCTGGGTGTTCCTGTATTGGGTGCATATATATTTAGGATAGTTAGCTCTTCTTGTTGAATTGATCCCTTTACCATTATGTAATGGCTTTCTTTGTGTCTTTTGATCTTTGTTGGTTTAAAGTCTGTTTTATCAGAGACTAGGATTGCAACCCCTGCTCTTTTTTGCTTTCCATTTGCTTGGTAGATCTTCCTCCATCCCTTTATTTTGAGCCTATGTACATCTTTGGACGTGAGATTGGTCTTCTGAATACAGCACACTGATGGGTCTTGACTCTTTATCCAATTTGCCAGTCTGTGTCTTTTAACTGGGGCATTTAGCCTATTTACATTTGAGGTTAATATTGTTATGTGTGAAACTGATCCTATCATTATGATGTTCGCTGGTTATTTTGCCCATTAATTGATGAGGTTTCTTCATACCATTGATGGTCTTTACAATTTGGCCTGTTTTTTCAGTGGCTGGTACCAGTTGTTTCTTTCCATGTTTACTGCTTCCTTCAGGAACTCTTATAAGGCAGGCCTGGTGGTGACAAAATCTCTCAGTGTTTGCTTGTCTATAGAGGGTTTTATTTCTCCTTCACTTATGAAGTTTAGTTTGGCTGGATATGAAATTCTGGGTTGAAAATTCTTTTCTTTAAGAATGTTGAATATTGGCCCCTACTCTCTTCTGGCTTGTAGGGTTTCTGCTGAGAGATCCGCTGTTCATCTGATGGGCTTCCCTTTGTGGGTAACTACACCTTTCTCTCCGGCTTCCCTTAACACTTTATCCTTCATTTCAACCTTGGTGAATCTGACAATTATGTGTCTTGGGGTTGCTCTTCTCAAGGATTATCTCTGTGGTGGTCTCTGTATTTCCTGAATTTGAATGTTGGCCTGCGTTGCTATGTTGGGGAAGTTCTCCTGGATAATATCATGAAGAGTGTTTTCCAACTTGGTTCCATTTTCCCCATCACTTTCAGGTACAGCAATCAAATGGAGATTTGGTCTTTTCACATAGTCCCATATTTCTTGGAGGCTTTGTTCGTTTCTTTTTATTCTTTTTTCTCTAATCTTGTCTTCTCACTTTATTTCATTAATTTGATCTTCAATCACTGATACCCTTTCTTCCACTTGATCGAATCAGCTATTGAAGCTTGTACATGCATCACGAAGTTCTTGTGCCATGGTTTTCAGCTCCATCATGTCATTTAAGGTCTTCTCTACACTGTTTATTCTAGTTAGCCATTGGTCTAATTTTTATTCAAGGTTTTTAGCTTCCTTGCAATTGGTTCGAACATGCTGAGCAAGAATTTTACACACCCAGATGAGAGAAATTCTCATTGGAGAATAATAGTTTTAGCAGCAGAATTTATAGTCATCTCATATCTATCTTAATGTTTAAAAATTGACGAAATTAGGGCAATCTGAAGTTTAAGAGAACTTTCAGGTTTCACTGCTTTTTGTCATTGTTGTGAAAGTTGAAATTTTCCAAATTGTCCACCCAAAGGTTGATCAAGATTTACATTCCCACATACCTTCAAATGTGTCTATGATTTCATGTTTTCTTTGTTTTTTATGTTTATGTATAAGTGGATCTCCCCAACTATTATTTGTTTTATTAAAAGCTACCTCCTCTTATTTAATATTATCATATGGACAGCTTGAGTCATCTCCTCCTTCTCTAAACCTTGGCAGGTTTTTTGTCTTACAGGCATAATTACCACTTATTTTCATATGTGTGGGTCTTGCCTCTCCAATTAGTTTGCAAGCATTTTGTGGATTAAAAGGTTTAAGTTCTTTTATAGCCAACTTACACTGGTATTAAAACAAAGAGTTAACAAGGTGTTTGTAGTACACTATTAGTATATGATCTCTAAATGTTTCCATTTATTTTTAAATTGAAAAATCCAGAATGCAAAATTAATAATCATGAATTATAATATTTCTGCTTTGTTCTTCATTCTGGTTAACATACAAAACATTCACTTAGAAATTGCATTGAAGAGATTTTTAAAAATCTACTGTGTAACAATTTTGCAGATTTTCAACATATGTGAAAGAGAATCTCTTTTTTGGCAAATGAAAGGAATATAAAACAATAGATTGACTTTCTGGGCATGAACTTCAGCACGAGAAAAATATAGAGTTACATACTGTGGACGAGAAGAAAAAAAATCCCAAATTCTCATGAATCATGTGTAATGTTCAAGTGCTAAACTATTGATACTTCATCACTGGAAAATAGTAAGCGAAAGTTGTACCTTTGATTTTCATCAATTTCTTTCTCTCATCTAGCTTTACAAAACACCTTATGTGGAATATTCCATGCCTTTTATCTGTTTTAATAATTTACTTCTACCACGTTTTATTTTTGGTTAAATGTGTGAAAGCAAAACCTAAGATAGATATTCTGAGCTGATCTGGAAGGTAAGCCTAACACTAGACTGGTGTCTCTGGCTCCTAATTTATGTTTAGGGGCATAGAATCTTCTTTTGATGCATCCTATAATTTCTTACAATGATAGATATGCATATGTCAGCAATATACATTGCTCTCAGTTCAAGGGTATTTATTTGAATTATTTATCCACTGGGCTGTTGGCCATTCTTTCTGTGTACAAAGATCCTCTTCTGTTTTATTCTAGTGCATAATTCTCTCACTCTCCTTCCACTCTCTTGCACACATTGTCACATGTGTAACTTTATGATCTATTCTGATCTTTGTGATCTGTTTATTCAAGATCTATTTAAGATTTATTTATGATATATTATTTAAGATATTTATTATCTATTCTACATACATGTATTAAGTACCTGTCTACATAGCCATGATAACTACATGGATCCAATGGCCATGAGCATCTCCTCTTTTGCACCCATTTGAAAGTTCTTGTGGGCTAGGAGTGTGATTGATGGTGATATCCAGTTTCTTTCCATCTTGCCATGTGGCTTTCCAAAGTGATCGTTGATGGTGAATTGCTAACAGCTCACTGATCAGCTGGCTGTATTTTGAATGGTACTGCAGGCAACAGCATATCCCCAATGAAAATCTGCACATAGGCTCAAGAGTCATTGGGAATAACCCCTTGGTATGCTCAAGCCATTGGCTGTTTAGTATGATTCTACTCTGGCACACATTAAGGTGCAGTCTAGTTACCAACTCTATATTCATGTACTGTGCACATGCACAGTGAATCATGCTTTTGATACATGCCCAAGCCAATATGGTACATACAGCTGCACAACTTGTCTGTTCTCCTAGCTTGGCCAATCATCTGTTTCTAGGCTGGCTCATCTGGGTGTCCTCAGTTATTTACAAGCTAAATTCAGTCCCACTTGTCAAGAGCCTCTCTGTCTTGACTAATAATCTAGGAACCTAAAGCAGAGCTGGGAAATAAGGAGAATTGGAAGGATTCCTAAAATTAAAAAAAAGAAATCTCCTCCTGTTTCTGTTTTCTAACGTGTTGTGGACTATATGGATGGATGAGCCACAGTGTGCATATTAAAGGCACCTGCATGGACCTAAATTGGAAGACAAACTTTGCATTAGGTTCTGGGGCCACTATCCTCTGTCCGCATATGTTCCTACAATGACAAACAACGGAAAACATATTTGTATGGAATATACAGGAGAGATTCAAATGCCATTGTCCCAAACAAGCCACGTGGTTACATTTCACTTCCAGTGGACATGAAACACCAGGTGCTTCCAAAAGAGATTTAGAATGTTTGCAAACAGGCTTCATGACTACTTAATTGTGTTTCTCTTTTAATTCTTCTCAGGAGGTTTTACTTATTTATTTATTTGTAGAAACACAAGTTTATATTTTAACTAATTGACTGTATTGAACGTTTTCTTTTGCAGTTAAGTTTTTTTTGTGTTTTATGTAAGCAACTCTTTCTTACTTGAAAGTCATAAAAATATTCCCATCTGTTGACTTCTAAATATTTTGCAGTTTTGCCTTTTACACTGATCCCTATGGGAGTCATTTTAATGTATGGTGTGAGAAAATGATTTTTTTTCCACATACAGTGAATTGCTACAGCAACAATTGTTAAGTGTTTCTTTTCTCAACCCTTGACTTTGTGAATTCTTGCTATAAGTTTGTCTAGGCTGCAGTGTAAGGTTGTTCAAATCTGAAATAAACAGTGTAGGGTGGAGTATTGTATAACTACACTACAATGCAAATAATGTTCTCTAGATTTTGGCTATGCAGGGTCCTTAGGGTTTTGCTATGATTTTAACGTTCCCTTCAAAACTTGTGTTAAAATTTAATTGTCATTCTGATGGTACTTAGAGCTCAGACCTTTGAGTGGTGATTAGATCACAAGAGCTCCACCTTCATGCAAGGACAAATGTCATTACTGGAGGAGTGGGCTCCTTATCATAGAAATTATTTTTAATAAAAGTGAATTCTGCCTTGTCTTCCTCTCTCGGTCTTTCCTCCCTTGCCCTTCTGCCTTCCACCATGGGATGACACAGAATGAAGGTCCTTGCCAGATGCTGGTGCCTTGCTCTTGGAGTCCCCAGTCTCCAGAACCATGAGCCACATTAGTGTATATTGTTTATAAATTACCCAGTCTGCGGTATTCTGTTATAGCAACACAAAACAGACTAAGACAGGTTGCCTGTTTCTTTATTTTGCTTTGCTTTTGTTTGTTTTTACATTCCATTAGTTTCTACTTTTACCTTCATAATTCTACTGTTCATTTTCTATACTCTTAAGTTGGATGGTTATTTATTAAGCTTTGATTTATTTTCTTCTCTTTTTCTAACAATCATTTTGGTCTACAAATTTCCCTCTAATTTTGTTTTAGTGAAATTTACTGATTTTCACATGTAATACATTTATTTAGTCCTAATTATTTTCTCATTCTCATTACTATTTCCCTTTTTACCCATGAATACGTATCATTATATTTTAATTGTGAAAAATAAGAGATTTTGATTATATTTTCACTTGATTTGAAATTTTATTTTATTGTGTTCAGAGAATGTTATCTGCTTGATTCTTGTTGTTTCAACGTGTTGAGATTTACCATAACAAATACGTTCATTTTGTGTTAAAATCATCAATATCTCTTTTAAATATTTTATTTTGAAAAAGTTTGAACTTACAGAAAGTTCATATATGCTCTTCATCCAATTTTCCCTAATATTAACAACTTATATAACTGTAATATCATTGTCAAAATCAGGACACTAACAATGATGTCCTATTTTGACAATGAACACTATTAATTAAACCACAGACCTTAACATTTCACCAGTTTTCCCCTTTAATTCCCTTTTTAATTTCTAGGATCCAATCCAGAATCTCACACTGCATTTTGTTTTTGTATATATTTATTCTCCTGCAGTTTGTGTTTCCTTATTCTACTCTAATTTATTTCCTTGTCTTTCATGTCCTTAACACTTTTGGTGAGTATTGATCAGGCATTTTGTAGACTGTCTCTCAGTTTGGGTTTGTCTTAAGATTTCTCATAATTAGTTTGAAGTTATGCAGGTGATGTTGTGTTTTCAGTGCATCCTACCAGGATACAATGTTTTTAAAGGAGAACCTTTTTATTTTCAAGAGTATAACAAAACTTCATTTATATTGCCTTGTTCCCTCTTGTATTGTATAATTTTACTTTTTACTCCATGTCCTATGAGTTATTCAAAAGGGTAAGTTATTAGAAAAGGCTGGGCGTGGTGGCTCACCCCTGTAATCCCAGCCCTTTGGGAGGCTGATGCAGGAGGACCACGAGGTCAAGAAATCAAGACCATCCTGGCCAACATGATGAAACCCCGTCTCTACTAAAAATACAAAAAATTAGCCGGGTGTAGTGGCGGGCGCCTATAGTCCCAGCTGCTTGGGAGGCTGAGGCAGGAGAATCGCTTGAACCCAGGAGGCAGAGGTTGCAGTGAATCAAGATCACGCCACTGCACTCCAGCCTGGTGACAGAGCGAGACTCTGTCTCAAAAAAAAAAAAAAAAAAAAAAAGGTAATGTGAATTTTAAAAATATCTTCTTGTTCTTCTGATATACTTGTTTTGTGCAATATTTTTATTTACATACAATTTAATAATATTTTTATATTTTCCTGATGAATAAAATGTCTTTTTTGAATGTGGTATGTAGTGCCCTTCTCTGTTCCTATTAGTGAGATTTGCCTTGAAGACCCTTTTCTCTGATAGTAATACATTTGCAGTAGATATATTTACTTTAATAATCATCTAGCATATATTTGTCCATTATTTACATTCCATTCAAGCTACACCTTTGTATTTGTAAAGTGTACTTTATTTATATAATAATTATATGTATAATTATTCCTGAGTCAATAAAACCCCTCTATAATGCAACTGTGTTCTAAAAATCTCATATGAATGGAATGTCTGGGGGATAAACATGTTCTTCTGAGCATAAATAATGTCTCTGGTAAGTGTGAGTTCCTAATGAGACATGTTTTAGACAAAGGTCCTATAACCTTCCCACTCCTGATGGTGATTTGCCATCAGTGGGTAGTGGTTTACTCCAGATTAAATAACAATGGTGGAAGCTCTGGGTCTGTGACTGGCTAGGAGAGTACCACTGAGTCCTGTAGTCATCCAAATAATTGGTGCTCAATTGGATGTTTAAAGATTTACATACAGTTTCTTGCCATTTTTTGCTATTAATTATCCCCCATAAAATACTAAGTTTCAAGACATATTTCTTACTTATAGAGATGTAGCACATATTTTTGTTTTGATAAATTATAATTAATATGAAAGCTCAGAATAAAATGTTAACATATGAGTCACTACTATTTTAGGAATCAAAAAAGTTAAATTTTCAATTTCTATACATACATGAAAGAACATTATTATAATCAATATGTTTTCAAAAAATCTACTACATCGAGGTTAAAATTCTTTGGCAAGGATAAAATATAACTAATAATTCAGGGAGGAGAGAATAAGAACATAAAATTTCTAACTCTTAAAGAAAACTTTTATCATATACTATTAAATGGATAATAGCTTTAAAGTTACTATGATGTGAAAATACAGTTGGATACATTTCTAAGAACAATGTAAGAATTTTATTTTAATATGTTAAAGTTACACACAACTGAAAACTATGTTGTTTTCAGACATTCAAATTCATAATATAAAAATTTAAATGCCAACTTAAAATGTATGCAGGTGAATAATGAGAGAATATTCCAGACCAATATCAGTTATGAATACTGATGCTTAAGTACTAAGTAAAATATTGTCAAAAAGAATCCAATATCACATTGAAAAAAATGCCATGACCAAGTGGGATTCATGCTAGAAATGCAAGCCAGAATGTAAAATATCTCCACTGCTATTCAACATTATCCTGAAGGTGTTTTCTAAACAAGGAAATAAAATAAACCAATTAGAGGCACAGGGACTAGAAACAAATTAATTCCTATTGTTTTTCAGATGATATCTGGAAAGCTTTAAAGAATTAATGTTCAAATTAATTCACAAAATAATATAATTCAGTAAAAT